>NW_022060063.1:738474-1338474 GCF_007399415.2 Gopherus evgoodei | reverse complement strand
CTGGAGCTGCATCTTGATGTAAAGAGACACAGTTACTTCCCAAAAACTTATTAGAAATAGCATCCTGAAAAACTGGGACCTGGATTGGGGTACCCTCCCCCACTCCTTTTTTCTGTCCCTGAGAAGTCAGCTGTGTGACTGTTCCCCTCCAGGAGGTCAGTTACACTGTTCCTTCTCAAAACCTGGGTCACAGGCTGAGTGACTGGATTCACAGATGCTGACCCAACCATCCTCCTAGTGTCCTGGACATTCATCCCTAAGTGACTAGTGAGGACAGGGCCATCCTCAGGATTTATGGGGCCCTACGCAGTATTATTAAACTGGTGCCCCTGTGCCGGATGGCAGCCCAAGCTCACAGCCTCGTGGGGGAGGGGGAGGAGGGACTTGACAGCAAAGGATAATAAGATGCCTGGCCTGCCTCATGGTGGCGGAGAGTCACAGTTCCCCGCAGAGACTTCCATGCCCTCTCCCTCATGCAGAATGGACATGAAGAAAGTACCTAATTAAAAGCACTAAAATTTGGGAATAAAAAATGTCAGTCACAGGTTTTTTGATATGCCCTGAAGTTTGTCAGAGATTTATTTGCAAAAACTTCATAGTAAGGGTGAGTCAGCTGTCCTGCTGAATACAACATTACATATAATGGAATACATGATGCAGCTCTTCTCTGTTTTACATTTTCTTATTCAGTATTTCTAAGTTGAATTTATATTTTAAATGTACTCAAGTCTTAAGCCAGCATTCCAGATTATTACATATTTAACTCACTGAAACAAAGACATTCTTTTAAATTAATCAGAGAGGTTTAGTGTGTTCATAACAATGTTCATTGCTTTTAGAAAAAGGGAACAGTAATTTACTTTGTGTGATCTCCATAACAAGAGACATGGTTATGAAACTTCACCAACTTTAAAAAAATATGTTTCCAAAGATTTTAGTTATAACAAGGATTTTGTCTTACTAAGGTACTGATTTTGCTGGAGGGTTCTTTTAAAACTAGTTCGTCAGATAGTCAGAAGTAAAGAAAGGGAAACTCTTTGTCCAGCTATCTGGAAGGGAAGGACTGTTGTCCCTTTAAGGGCTCTCTTCAGTGGGGAGTGGGGGGAGAGGTGGTGAAGGGATGGACAGAAAGGACAGGAAGACTTGGAAGCACTTTTTTTTTTAACTATAGTAATTAAAATGTGTATTTTAGATAAGGGAGGTCTTTTGAAGGATTTATTTAAAAAACTGTATGTCTGAAGATCCACGCATTTAAGGCTAAAGATGATTGTGCATCTAAAACTCTGTGCAAGCATTTTTTAGAAATGTGATTTTATAATCTTCACCAGCTCACTAATGAAATATTTTTAAAGCAAATTTTAAACTAAGGTCCTGTAGACTGACATGTTCTGTGTAAATATTACATTCATGCACAACTGTTTTTGTCAGTAAAGTCAGAAACTGACAGTATAAAAATTTATTTGGGCATAAGCTTTCATGGACATCGGATGAAATGGGTTCTAGTCCACAAAAGCTTATGCCCAAATAATTTGTTAGTCTTTGAGGTGACACAAGGACTCGTCCTTGTTTTTGCTGATACAGACTAACAGGACTACCACTCTGAAACCTGTCAGTATATACCTTGGGGTTGGCAAATGCCTATTAAATGGCTTTATTACCCCTTGAATGTCTCTTTAACAGTTTCAATGTTGTGCTAATAGGTCTGGCAGGCTGGAGGTTTTTTCACTTTTAACTACTAGATTCCCTCGCAAGGAAGACTCACTAGGCTAGAGCAGCCATCTGTGGGAGCCTGCAGGAAGGATCAGAACAGGGATAGGAAAACAAGAGGGTGAACACTAAGACCCAGTGGTGCCCCAAATTTTCAGGTGCCCTACGCAGCTGTCTATGTTGCCTATGCCTAAGGACGGCCCTGAGTGAGGAGACATTCCTGTACTCCAGTGGTTCTCGAACTTTTGTACTGGTGACCCTTTCACATAGCAAGCCTCTGAGTGTGATTCCCCCTTATAAATTAACAAAAACTTTTTAATATATTTAATATATTATAAATTATAATTATAATGCCTCCATTATAAATTCTGGAGGCAAAGTGGGGTTTAGGGCGGAGGCTGACAGCTCAGGACCCCTCATGTAATAACCTCATGACCCCCTGAGGGGTCCCAACCCCCAGTTTGAGAACCCCGGCTGTACTCCCACTCTTCCTTCCCCAGTTTCCTCCTCTGGGCCCCCTCCTAAGACACATTTCTCTGTGCTCCCTGAGAAGGGCTCTATTTCTTGTTCAGCGTCAATACTCTGCCAACTAACACCTGGGACAACACTTCTCCTGCCCCTGTGCCTGAGGGGATATTGTCTTCTGCTGGAAAGGAGCTAGTCTCAGCCCTTCCAATACTTGGAAGCACCCTGCTTCCCTGTGTTATAGAGCCACCGGAGTCCTCACCCACCTCAGTGGTTTCTGAGATCCCCTGCTCCTTCTCTGGGCTGTCCTCTGGGACACATTGCTTTCTGCTCCCTAGAGCCGGGTTTGTCTCTGGTTCAGCTGCGACCTGCTGGCAGCTAAAAACCTGCACAATTCTCTTTCTGGCAGGCGTTACATCCCCATCCCTTCCTGATGTGGTGTGGCCTCCAGCTGCAGTGCAGGAGTTGATCTCAACCAGCCTCCCCCCGGGAAGCATGTGGCTTCCCCCTGCTGCAGAAAAATCAAGGAGACTCTTCCATTCTCTCAGCAGTTCCTGAAACCTTACCCTTTCCCTCTGGGATCCCAGAATAACACTCCCTCCTGCTGCAGGAAAATACTTCAACTTGAGTTACACTGAAAAAATCATTACCAAGGAGCAGATCGAATAGGAGGTGTTCCACTACCCCCACTGTCAAAACACTTTCCAAACTACATGTATTTTAGCTAGTGGTATGAGGAATCTGCTTTCGCCCACCCCCACAATCTCTGCCATTTGGCCAGGCAACATACGCCTGAGTCTATTCAAAGGCATCAGCTAAAAAAGCCATCTCATCCACAGACTTTCCATCTTTGTCCCATAGACGCTGCTTTGCATCAGCCTTACGCATGCCTAGGAAATGCTCTTGAGCAACACGATCCAACGTTCCCTCAGAACTTGCCACCTCTTTGCCCCTCACCCATTTTCCCTACAAATCTTTCATTTTGTTTACATATTCCCCATTACTCATATCAATATCCCTCTTAAGATTCCTAAATTTAACTCTATATATTTCAGGGGTAATCTGAAAACTTCGCAAAGCAGTATCTTTAAATGTGCAATAGTTGAAATCATCTTCAATAGGTGTTCCATTAACTACATTTCAAGCTTTACCAGTTAATTTTGCAGTCAGGGTAGGAACTCCCTTATCCTCAGGGACTTCATGTATCACACGCAGCCTTTCGAAGGTAGTCATATTTCAGCTATGTCATCGTCTTCACTGTATGCAGGACATAAGTGTTCCCATTTGTGGATTTTTGGAGTGATGGGAGTTGTTGGGGTCGGTGGGTCCTGGTTCTGCTTCTCTAGTAAGTCCAGTTGGTGTTTTCGCTCTCTCTCTTCCCTCTTTTTCCCCTTTTTCTTCCATAGCCTTCTGGGTGCAGCTTCCTCCCTGGCTGCCTCTGTTTCTGTTTCTTTTTTCTCCAGTTGTTTCAGTTGTAGTAATATTCTCTAATAAACTTTTAAATCTCTTCTCTCCCTTTTTCTGTGGACTGAAGGCTAAAAAGCTCCAACTTTGCAATCGCTTCCCTGCTTTCACTCATTTTCCAGCTTTCCTGTTCTTACGTCCCTTTCCCAAAATAAGCAAACAGAAAATAACAAACCTGTGACCTCCTCGTGACTGTTCTTAGCCACTGTACTTAAGACTCACTTAAAATCACAAATCTCAGTGCTTAAAGTGTGAACTTCACTTGGAATTACAAGCCGCAGATACACCCTGCGGCGGGAAGTGCCGTGGGCCGAGGGATGTGCTGACCATGGCTTCCGGCCACCCCCATTGGCCAGTGGGAGCCATGGTCTGCCGAACCTGCCGTGGCAGATAAACAAACTGGCCCGGCCCGCCAGGGTGCTTACCCTGGCGAACCGCATGTCAGAGGTTGCTGACTCCTGGACTAGATGATCTCCTGAGATCTCTTCCAACCCTAATATGCTATGATTCTAAGACAGCTTAGAGGCTACACCAGACAGCCCGGCATCCATATTCTCAGGGAAAAGAAACTTTATCTGGGGCTACCTCTCAAAAGAATACATTTCAAAGGGTCACTGGACTCTTAAGAGCGGGGGTGCAAACCCCTAAGTTATCCTTCACCCGAGGATACAAAGGAACTGAGCACTTTGAGTTCTGTGAAAGGCCCTGGCCAGAGAGTCTGGTCAGCCATTCATGCTGAAAAAACACATCTTTGAATAAGAGACTGAAATCAGGTTTTAGTCTCAAAAGCATATTTTTACTGTGGTTTGTTTGTAACCCTTTTTATCTCTATGCTTTGTACTTGATACCAGTTAAACTTATGTCTTTTTGTTTAAGAAGCTTGTATTACTTTTGATATAAACCAGCACAGTGCTGTGATTGAAATAAGAGTTGTCACTCAGCCCCCAGTTAAATTAATGGGTTGCAGTGTATTGTTTCTTTAATAGAGCAACAAACTTACTAACTTGTGTGAGTGCTCCAGGAGAGGGCTGGACACTACAGGGAGATGTCTCTGTGATGAACTGGGAATGTTCTTAATGTTTTCTCTGAGTACTGTGTTGGTGCCTCAGTGTCCCCATGGCAGTTCTTAAGTATCTACTAAATGCCTGACCCTCTGTCTCCTAGCAACTGATGGCCTGGGCCCCTCCTCTGCAAAGGTGCCAACTGAAGGTGTTGGAGACAAAGGGATCAGGTGACCTCCTGGCCCGGGAAAGGAGCTGAGGAGAGAGGAGGGGCTGGGAGGGGTTGTTAGTCTGGAGCTGGCTGGGGTCAAGGGTGGAGGGCAGACCTGGGGGTCTGGCTCACTGCCCCCCAGAATGGACCCCGCCGAGGGGTCCGGTTCGCTGTACCTACAAGCTCTGTTTTAGACCCTGTTCCTGTCATCGAATAAACCTCTGTGTTACTGGCTGGCTGAGAGTCACGTCTGACTGCAAAGTGGGGGTGCAGAACCCGGTGGCTTCCCCAGGACCCCGCTGGGGTGGACTCACTGTGGGAAGCGCACGGAGGGGCAGAGGATGCTGAATGCTCCAAGGAGAGACCCAGGAGGTGAAGCTGTGTGAGCTTCTTGCCCTGAACAAGTCTGCTCCAAAGGAGAGGAGGCTCCCCAAAGTCCTGACTGGCTTGGTGGGGAGCAGTTCCAGAGCATCGCCCGGTGACTCCGTGACAGTCTCTGGGGAACTCGGGAACTAGTGTGCGATGTAGGTTACCTACAATGCGAGGCTAAGAATGGCAGAGTCCTGAGGAGCTGGCTGATGAGGCAGACAGGCTGGTGTGGCAGGGGGATGACGCACAGTCTAATCTCCAGCAAAGCTCTCTCTTGTTAAGCAGAGTTAGCACAGGAGTTCTCAGTTCTGGGTGTCCTGGACAGCACAATACACTAACATGTCATTGGTTCCAGGCGCAGGATATGCGGCAGGAACTGTGACAGTATTAAGCTTTCTATAATCATCACAAAACCTTACAGTCTTATCTTTTTTAGGAAGCAACACAATAGGTGAGGCCCAGGCGCTGTCAGCCTCTTTATATATCCCCATATCCAGCATATTCTGTATCACTTTGTGAATTTGTTTTTGTACTTTACCAGTGGCTCGGTATGCCCTGCTCGGTGCAGGTTGGGGTGCCACAGTGCTGATCTTACGGCTATTGTATGAGGCTTTCCTGGCATGCTAGAGAATACCTGCCAGTGCTTAATTTGTAATGAAAGAGGTGCCGGTGCTCAAGCAATTAGCTGCCGGAGCTCAACTGATGCAGCAAGTCCAGAGGCCCTGAGGCTATGAACTGCCAAGCCCCCTGGCAAGTCCTGTCATGGATAAATCACTGATTCCTGCTTGTGGCTTTACCCTTCCAGTCTGGATTAACTCTTTACATATCTCTCAGTGCTGTCACTCGATGAGCCATCTTGGCAATCAGCCATCAAATCAAGGCAGTGTGTTCTCCCAGACCATTTCCCCCCCAGCCCAAGCAATCATATTCACAGTGGTTCCTCGACTCTGGCAAGCTTGAAGTCTATTTATGTGCACAGTCAGTGGGGCAACCTCGTTTCTGTACCTAGTACATGACCTCAGTCTCTCTTTCCACACCCTCAGAATGTCCCTCCCATGAGTTTTGTATTTGGTGCCTTTTTACAGGGAGTAGCACCAGCACCAAGTCTCTCACCTCAAATGAGAGTTCACAAGCATTTGTGTGGTTTTGCTCTTCATTAGATTAGTTTAAGCCACTTCCATTATCCCCCTCAATTCCTTTCTCAACTCCTGTACATTTTCAGTCACTAGTTCCTGCTCTGTCTCTGTGCCACCTTCCCAGGAGTCTCTGATGCGATCCAGGGGCCCTCTTACCTTTCTCCCATACATGAGATCAGGTAGGGACAAATCCTGAGGACTCCTGAGGAACTTCTCTGTATGCTGGAGGCATACTGCATTTCTTTGCCAAACTGGGCGAGAAATGTCCCCACCCCCTACAGCTGATTCTCTGTTTTTGCAGTCCCGTTCTGGGACAAAAGAGCTGCATGGGACTATATTAACAGCTCTGGACACAGTCAGAATATCACTCCTAATTAGCACCCCTGTTGCAGTGCACTTTCCCCAGGGATAAGCGACAGAGTCCTGTGGCACCTTATAGACTAACAGATGTATTGTTACATAAGCTTTTGTGTGTGAATACCCACTTCGTCAGACGCATGTAATGGAAATTTCCAGAGGCAGGTATAAATATGCAGGCCAGAATCAGTCTGGAGATAAGCAGGTTAGCTCAGTCAGGGAGGATCAGGCCCTCTTCTAGCAGTTGTGGTGTGAACACCAAGGGAGGAGAAACTGCTTTTGTAGTTGGCTAGCCATTCACAGTCTTTGTTTAATACTGAGCTGTTGGTATCAAATTTGCAAATGAACTGAAGTTCAGCAGTTTCTCTTTGGAGTCTGGCCCTGAAGTTTTTTTGCTGCAGGATGGCCACCTTAAAATCTGCCATTGTGTGTCCAGAGAGGTTGAAGTGTTCTCCTACAGGTTTTTGTATATTGCCATTCCTAATATCTGACTTGTGTCCATTTATCCTTTTACGTAGGGACTGTCCAGTTTGGCCAATGTACACAGCAGAGGGCATTGCTGGCATATGATGGCATATATAATATTGGTGGACGTGCAGGCGGGGTGGCTCCAGGCACCAGCATGCCAAGCGTGTGCCTGGAGCGGCAAGCCATGGGGAGGCGCTCTGCCAGTCGCTGCTAGGGTGGCAGGCAGGTTGTCTTCGGTGGCATGCCTGTGGAGGGTCTGCTGGTCCCGAGGCTTCAGTGGACCTCCCGCAGGCATGCCATTGAATCCGCGGGACCAGGAATCTCCCACAGGCGTGCTGCCGAAGGCAGCCTGCCTGCCGTGCTTGGGGCAGCAAAACACCTAGAGTCACCCCTGCGTGCAGGTGAATGAACCGGTGATGGTATGGCTGATCGGGTTAGGTCCTGTGATGGTGTCGCTGGTGTAGACATGTGGACAGAGTTGGCATCGAGGTTTGTTACAGGGATTGGTTCCTGAGCTAGAGTTGCTATGGTGCAGCCACACACCGCACCATAAGCAGCTCTAACTCAGAAATCAATCTATGTTCACACCTCAGCTGCTAGAAGAGGGCCTCATCCTCCCTGACTGAACTAACCTCATTATCTCTAGACTGATTCTGGCCTGCATATTTATGCCTGCCTCTGGAAATTTCCATTACATGTGTCTGACAAAGTGGATATTCACCCACGAAAGCTCATGCTCCAATACATCTGTTAGTCTATGAGGTGCCACAGGACTCTTTGTTGCTTTTTACAGATTCAGACTAACATGGCTACCCCTCTGATACCTTTCCCCAGAAAGCATGTCGGTTTCCCTGACCAGAGAAATCTGGGTGCCAGTGTCTCTCCAACCTTGGCATTCTTTGCCATTCACCTTGGAAGTTTAGTAAATTAATTGCCAACCTCCAATGGGTCAGTCCTTACAAAATTCCTCAAGACTCCCTCAGGTACCTCGGTGAGTCCTGTATTTTATGACAGCATATTAATATGGGTGGAATTGAGTGTGAACTTGGATTCCCGTTGCTTAGGGCAGTTGTTTCTCATCAGCTCAGTGGAGTCACATGGGAAACACTTCCTTGGACTGTCCTGTGGTAGAGGTCTTGGAAGGATTACCAGAAGGGGACTGGTTGTTGATTTACTGGCACTCTCTACTGCCCTTCGTCTTCCCAGGGACAAACCAGGGACGTGTTTTTGCCCTTCTCTTTTGGGCTTTCTCTCTCTGAACAGCCTTGCCTGTACATACGTGTCAGCTGATTCAGGGGCAGCTTCTGCTTACCCTGGACACTTCTTCTTATTTGGTACATGCATGTAACTGCACTCGACACAGTGCAACAGGTTTCACACTGTGGAAGTAGAGCAAGAACTGACAGGGCTTGGAAGGGGATTTCAGTGCAAACAGTCGCCTCTGTGAGCAAGAGTCAGGCTAGCTGTAACCCTATTAACATGAGACTTGTAGAAGCGAGGATTGTGTGAGGTGAGTGGGAAAGAACTGTGTGAAAAGTTGTTGCGACCTTGTGTTAGGTAAGTATGGAATGTAGAATATAATCTAAATAGAAACGAGAAAAATAAGATATCAGGATGACTGAAGTATTAAACAAAATGCAGCTGTTGCTCATTATTGTATGTAACAAAAGGTATAAATGCTGCTGTAATTGTTTATCTGGAGAGAGACCTGTTTAGCTCTTTCCCTCCACACAATTGCCAGAGATAATAAAGTATCTGACTTGCTGCACCCAATCAGAGAGTGAGAACTCTGTTTTTCTCCGACAATTTGGGGGCTTGTCCAGGATGGCAATGCCTGCGGAGACAACAGCAGCTGCTGTAGACTGTTCCCCTTCGAACCCCATGGAGCCACAATAGAGGTAGAGACCTTTTGAAATCTCTATTGGGGTGTCGGAGGAGGACTGTCCGTGGGGCCATTGGTCCCTGTTGGGCTTACGCCATCGGAACTTATTGACTGTGCAGAAAGATCAGATGCAGAGTGGTGCTGGGGAATTGTTTTGCCGCCCCCAATAAGGTTAGTTTGATGTGGTGCTGGGGAATTGTTTTGCCACCCCCAATAAGGTTAATGCATAAGGGAAATGCATTAGGTTAATGCACCAGTGCTGAGGGTTTTTTACCACCTCAAGAGGGGTTTTGACTGCCTCAGATAAGGGAAAGAGTATTCAGTCTGGACATAAGGTAAAGATGCATCGTGATATTTAGAAATAGAGGCCTTGGTGTGTGTGTGGGTATACCAGTGTGAATGAGAGTCACTGGAAGAGTATTCTGTGAAGCTAGTAGACTCATGACCAGAAATATTCTAACGCAAGCCTGGTGACTCCACGTAGTGGATCGGTGAAAGATCCGACCCGCGGTGGGTTGCCTCTGCCTGGCATCGTCCAGCAAGGGGCTGCCTGGGTCTAGGATTGTGTTAACCCAACTTCCCTCTCCTTTCCTCTCCGTCTGAGGCAACAAGAGTAAGCGGCACCGTCTCTCTGAGACTAGACAACGCTCTTGGCTGAAGGGAAGTGTAGGAGGGTCGTGGCCATCCTCGTTAGCCTCTTCTGTGTGAGTGATCTGTGGTGCGATACCCTTAGTTTATGAGCCTCTAGCAGACAGAGTGCCCTCCCTGTGTGTGTGTGTGATTGGAAAATGGGGGTAGGGCAGTCTAAGCATTCCCTGTCACCCCCTAAAGGTGAGAGGGAATGCTTAGACTGCCCCCTGCCATTTTCCAATCACACACACATATTACATGTACGTACATTATGGTCCTAGAACCTGCAGGTATTTAGACAATTGGAATCTTTACACATATGAAAATCCATCTAAACAATGCCCACTAGAAGGTACCTTCAATCTAGATAAGATCATACATCTTAGAGGAGCTTTTAATCACCAAAAAGCCTCTGACACACAGTGGGAGCAATTTGTCTATTGAGGAAAGGAATGGGTTAAAATTCAGCTTGGCCCAGAGATAAAGAGAAAGCTGCTCTGCATTCAAGGTCAAGAATCAACACAGACCATGCCAAGTACAAAACTGCTTTCAGCCCCAGCTGGCTGTGAAAAAATATAGACAGAGGCAAACCAAAGGCAGTACAAGTTATAGGACTGAGATTACATTCGCAAAGCTTAGCTGTCCAGTGAGCTCCAACAGTCTGCCTTTGCGACCCTGGAGCCGGTGTGGTTTGGTGACACTGAAGAAGCCACAGGCAGCCGACCTGGACTGGAATCTCTGAAAGAGACGCTGCAGGAGACCCCAGGGTGTAAAAGAACAGCCCTCCAGAGTGGAAGCAAGTTGGAGATTCTGGACAAGCTGTATACAGGATAATCTCCTGTTCACCTCTCCCCCTTCTCTGAACATTATACACAGACGTGGCCAGTCTGGATGTACGTGTGTGAGTATGAAAGTGGCTTAGGGCCTGGGGCATTAACGTTTTTCTTCCCCTGAGTGATGTGGGAGCGTTCCCAACACTCTCGGTTGTTTATTATTTTATTAACAAAGCTTTAAAATTCTGTCATGCGGTGTGTTTTCTTTATCTTCCCCCAACGATCCTGTGGTGTCAGCCTGATCACCTGACATGAGGGATAGATAGGTAACAGAATCTGTCAGTTTGGTGAAAAATTGAGTAGTGGGGGAGCAGAATGCACACCATCTATTTGTTTTGCCCTTGTTATTTTATGTTTGTTTGCTTGGTACTGTTGGTGTTATATGTTGAGGATTGCATGATTAAAGGCGTGCCCACTCTCAGCCGCAGTAAATCTGAGAACCAGAGAGCGATTTAGCATTCCTCTCTCCACCCCGGTTGACCGGGAAGGGTGTCAGGTGGAAGGGAGTCAGTTGGATCTACCCTCAGTCGTAGGGATCATGAACCAGGCAGCAACTCAAACCTACACCCAGGGCAAGTTGAAAGTCCTGAGACAGGACTTCCAGGAAGAAAGGAAGCACTGGCTAAGCAAGTACTGGTCCTTCAGGGACTTGTCAAAATTTAACCATTTTTGCTCAGCATACACCGTAACAGCAGTGTGTTTGCTACAAAGAGGGAATTGAATAGTTAAATGCCAATGGGCCATGCGTTTTTGCCTAGGTGGCAAAGCTCATGAGGGAGGACTCGGGTAGCCTTGTGAGTAAGGATGTTTAAAGAAAGAGACCAGGAAGGGTGGGGGCTAGTTGAGAAGCCTCCCCTCCTTGCTAAATTGGTAGTGGAACAAAGCTGGTGCCCATGGAAGGGATGATTCAGTGATAAAAGCAGGATCGGGCCCAAGTGGGCAGGCAAGAGATAGAGAGATTGGAAAACAGGTTGGAAACTTGGAGGGCATAATGAAAAGAAAGGAGTAAGTAAGTACAGGAATGGGAAACTTAAGTCCCTGGAACAATAATTGGAATGGTAAAATCTGAGTTGATTGGGTGTCGTTTTGGGAGATAAGCAAGGAAAGAGAGAGAGACATTAACTCTGTAGTTGCTAGAGGGAATCAAGCAGCTGAACTTTGTAAAACGCTGAAGAGGAAAATTCTTGGTGTCTCTGAAATGTTTGTAAATAAATCCAAGCAAAGAAATTATTTGATTGCAATCATTTGGCTATGAACAATTCAGTCGAATTAACTAAAGAAATGTAATATACAGTGTTACTTAATTAAAATCCCATTAGGCTCTGAGTGGCTACAATAAGTGGTGTTTTCTTTCAGATCACTGTGTGTTTTGAAAGCAGGAGTTAAAAGTAAAAGGCGATCAAAATTCTGGTAACAACAATTGTGTCTCTTTTAAGCAAGAGTCTCTAAGCTGCTGATCGCTTTGGATCCAGAAGCAAACCAGAAAGCATCTGTATTAATGCAAATTATCTAACTGATAAAGTAGGAGCCAATGAAACCTGGGCTGCCTATGAAACAAATACAAGAAAATATGGGGTAATTCCTCTGTTTTGCTTGAAATCAACAAGGGTATTTGTATATAAAGGAAATATTTTAAGCAATGACTGACTGCCCAGAAGGGGGAGACCTCTGTTCTTTTGTCTTTCAGATAATCAGAGAAAACTGATGCCAGCTGAAAAGCAATCAACATACCATGCATTTACTGGCACAATAGGAATTATGTTCTGTGTTTTATGTCCTGTCTCGTGGTGTTTGTTGTGTGGCTAGAATTATTGTGTTTAATATTTCCATAGGACAGTGTAGTTCAAAATCAAATAGAAGGGTTAAATCAAAATGCAAATACTTGTTTTATTCAACTTGGAATACAAAGTGTTGGATAAATCAGGAAAATGTTATATACTAAAGTCTAATACATTTGCTTAAGTAAGAAAAAGAAACTTCACTGGCCAGATCTTTTAATTGAAAAAATTGTTGTTAAAATTTACACACCAACAGTCGTTGGAAGCAAGGATATGAAAGGTTAACCCACTCCCCATATTGCACATGGGATCCTTCTGGCTAACTCAGATTTCTAGCCAGAGGGCTGGGGAGGGAGGAAAACTATTGGACACCAGAGGTTGTAAGGAGTGGACTCCTCAAAAGTGGGTGTGCTTGTCCTGGCTTGTTGCTCCGAAACGCTGTAATAAGTTATTTTCCTGGAAGGATTTATGTGCCATACGTTGAATAATAAGACTAAAGTACTGTATAGTGGCAATGTGTATGTGTTCATTGTTGGGAAAAGGTGTATGAGTGAAGAGTGGAAGTTTCCTTTGTAGGTTAAAAGAAGCCAAGAAGGGGAGAAGGAAAAAGAGCAGAACAAGTTATCAAAAAAGACACTGGCCCCATTCATGGACACTGCTCACAGCTAAGACTTGGCTGACAACCAAGAAAGGGGGGTGGGGTTTGAATGTGCCCAAGCAGCTGTAAAATCTGCAAAACACTGCCAGGCATTAATGAAATTTGTTAGGTTTCTTTTCTCACAGGTAAAGAAGCGCTACCCAAAAATTCTAGCAGCCCTGCCACTCCTTAGAACCAGGAGACTGGATCTATGTAAAGTTCCACCAGTGAAAGATTGCTTTGGCTCCATGCTGGAAAGGCCCTTACCAAGTCCGGCTGACTACCAACACTGCTGTGAAGTGACTGACTGCCTGGACCCAGGCTTCTTATTGGAAAAAGGCCTCTCCGCCTCGAGATAATTCCACTCGTACTATTGATCAGCCTGTCTTGCCTTCTCGTATTTCTTTTCCTCCTTCTGAACAACAGGAGAAAAGGACAAGGTTATGTGCTGGTAACCTCTCCCTCGTTCACTGACAGAGTTAACCTGCATTCAGTATTTGTTATAGAAACCAAAGCACTACAGGGTGATGTGCTGATAACCTCTCCCCTGTATGATGCTGAGCCAGGATTGCTTCAGGAAAGAAGAAGGAACACTCCCTCCACTTAAATTGCGAAAGTCCAGGAATTCCTGACTACAAAAGACATTAAGAACTGATCCTGGTGAAGAAACAAAGAATAAGACACTGACAGGAAGAAACATGTGGGACCCATGCTTGGGAATGTGATATTGATTGGATTTTGGGGTATATAGTACCTTCAGCATGTATTACCCTCCCTAATTGGATTTTAAAGGACTAATACCAAAGGCACCTTGTTGCCACTGCCCCCACTCCCCCCGGCCATTTCCTCCATTATACTATTACCCCTGTAATACATCCAAATACAGACAATGCCATAGATCTGACAAAACCCAATGGCCAAGGCCTTCACATCTAAGTGACTTATTGAAATTTTGTTCAGAAAACCTATCTTTTTAAGGTTCAGAATAGTTCATATGAGAGAACAATTGAATGGAAAACAAATGGATCAGTGAAAATATGTGATATCACTACAGATGAAGCCCAAGAATCTGAAATTGAGATTAGTAGGTTGTAAAACGAGGTAGAGATGGTGGCTGTTCCTGGAGTTTGTAACATGTTAGATGAAGAGGCCCTTACTGTTATTTGATCACCCAGTTAGTGAATAACCAAACATATACCCAAAGAGTTTGTTCTGTCACTGGAAATTTTATCTGTACTTAAATAATTCCAGTAATTACCATATTGCAATATACCCCTTCCTACGCTATTAATGTTAATGCCTTTTGGAAATACATGAAAGTGATTAGTCAATAGATGTGGTATGGTACTTCACCAAAGAGAGATGTGTTAGGATATCAATGGACTGTGATTAATACTACAATAGGGATTATAAAATTCACACTGCCCTTATCTAGTTTCCAGATCACCTCTACATACCTAAATTGCTCATGGGGGGCTGCCATTAGGTTAGCACAACAGAGGGCCTGGGTTATTTGCTCTAGAAAGAAGAGGGACTTGACCGGATACCTATGGGATGGGGCTAATAGTGCAACAGCAATCTGGAATATTTATAGAAATCAAGAACATGAAGAGAAATTAGGACAGTTGGAAAAAGCCACTGGCCTTATGACTGGAGCACAGCTAACCCAGGTTCAGGCTGGAGTGGGTGAATTACATGTTATTCTGTCCTTAGTTCAATGACCCAGAATTTTTAAAGAGTAGGTACTGAATATCACTGAGGCTGGAAAGGCATTGCAATGGGATCTGGCTTGCTCAGAATCCAAGATTTCCTGATTGACCAGCTAATGGCCATTCGGAGTGATCTCGAGCATGAGGAGTGGCCCACTGCCCTTACAGACACTTCAGGAGTACCATCTGATCTGTGGCAATGGAGACATACTTGGAGATTTTCTGGGTGAAAGTGCGGACATTCACAGTGCTCCATCCAAGCATATGGGCTTGTAGGAAGGGTGTGGGCTCCCACATACTGAATCCTGCTGGGTCCATGGGGAGGATGCACGTGAGACTGGATTATTCACCATGATATCTGGGAGATTAGACCACCTGGTATGCCTAGCTGATTTTTAGGCAGTGCTCCTGGGATAATACCTGACATTTGGATAGGAATAGGGAGTGAACTGATATTTTGGTCATTTAGAACCCCCCCAGCTTCAGTGTGTTTGTAAACTGAAGCCAGGAGAAGTTGTCACTGTTCATGACAACGTTTGCCAGGAGGATATGGGACAAGGAACTACCCTGACAGGACACCTACTTTTCCAAGCTAATGATAGCTGTGTGTATGTTGAGGCCACCATTCTGCGAGATATACGTTTTAATCTCATCACTGCTGCAGGCGATCATATTATTAATTGGCCTGCAGATAGAATTTTATAATTAGCCCTTAGGTTTCAGATACCCTGTACTTGGACTGCCTTAGTATCTGATCAGTTTCAAAATTTGCTTTTGCTGCTACCAGAGGTTCAGAGAATCTCTGAATTACAAGGGCAAATTCATATGCTTCAAAATATGTATCAAGTTGAGAAATATGTTCTTTATACTGTCTATAGAGTGTTTATTTTATGTCACCTCAGCCAATACCTGACAGCCAGCCTAGATGTTCCTCTAGGGAAGGGAAGCCCAGATGTGTGCTGATGTATGTTTGTTTAGGGGAACCCAGTGACCTACAGATGTTTGGGGTGCCACAGGGGGCGAGTTGCCTCATGGGAAACCTGTTCCACCCCTCTGGGTCCTGTGGGATGGACGATGGGAATGCTCCTGACAATTGGGGGCCCAGGGTCTCCTGTGGGGTATCCATGGTTTAGAGTTGTCCACCTTAATGGGGACATCAAGGATTATTTCTTTTGCCAGGGACAGAGTGTAACCCAGGGATTGGCAACCTTTCAGAAGTGCTGTGCCAAGTCTTCATTTATTCACTCTAATGTAAGGTTTCGCGTGCCAGTATTACATTTTAACATTTTTAGAAGGTCTTTCTATAAGTCTATAATATATAACTAAAGTATTGTTGTATGTAAAGTAAATAAGGTTTTTAAAATGTTTAAGAAGCTTCATTTAAAATTAAATTAAAATGCAGAGACGCCCGGACCGGTGGCCAGGACCCAGGCAGTGTGAGTGCACGCATGCCGTAGGTTGCTTACCCCTGGTGTAACCCCTTTGGGGTTTACAGAGCATGGCCCCTTTAAATCTTTTTCCTAAGGGGGGAGGGGGAGCAGTAAGGGAAAGGAGAGAAACTCCAGGGTGTGGCTCTGGAGCTGGAGAGAGAAGGGCAGCAGCCCGCAGGTCCTCGCAAGGTGAAGCAGCAGAGAACCTGCCTGGAGCCTGGGAAGGACAGGGCGGCCGATCGGGGACAGCCCAGGACAGGAGCCAGGAGGAGCACTGTGCCAGGGAGGAATTGCCCGAGAAGGACAGGCCGGAGCTGGACCCAGTATCACAGCTGCCCAGAGCTGCGTGGGGCTATGAGTACTGGGGCTTGTGACTCTGCATTGGGAATAAGGAGGGAAGCTGCTAGCTAGTTAAGTGGGGAGGTGGTCGCTCTGTGTGGCTTTGCAGAGAGCGGCAGAAGAGGGCACCGGAGGGGTTTGTTGAGGGAAACTTCACTGGTGCTGAAGACGACTAGGAGCACCCACGACTAGGAGCACCCACGACTCACCACTGGACTGGAACTTTGCTCAGGACTCCTGAACTCTGTGTGCAGACACACTGCTCAGTGTCTGCCCTTCCAGACTGTGCTACCACTGGGCTGTGGGGCCTTGGTTTGGATGCAGCCCTATTCTACTGCTCCCTCTGTATTTCCCCTTGTTGTTTTTCTCCTCTCATCCCTCTGTAAATAAATATCTCCCTTTGTTATATCTACTGTACTTTTCCAGTGGGTGAGTGTGTTCACTCTGGGGGGTTTGGAACAGATGTCCCTGGGGTGGAAGGGATTTCTCCTGCTGCATCCCTGTGCGTACCTTCTCTTGGCCAGAGCTGCCTGCTGAGTAGACTCCATCTTGGCCACGAGGGCACTAAAGTTACACATAACTTCCCGATGGCTTAATTTATCAATGTGTCTGAGGTTCCTGAACCTGAGGCAATACGTTTCTCGTGTAATCTGTAACCATTTTAACAGAGACATTTTAAAAACATCACAATTCATTGCTTCATTTACATCTAAATCATTAAACACCTGTGATGCTTTACCCCAATGGAGAGAGGAGGACAGTCATTTCCATTTCCTTGTAACTGGAGCACAATTTGTCCCAGGTGGGTGGGTTTTGGGAAGGATAGATTATTGCTTGCGGGTTTTCTATCTGCACTGTCAGCGTCTTGAGTTGGTCCCTCTCCTCACACTTCAGCACTTCAAGCTCCAGGGTTCGCTGTGCACTGCTTCTTGCTGCTGTTTTTCTGCCTCCCACTCTTCGGCTCTGTGTTCAGCTTCCCATTTCTGGTGCTTGGGTTCTGCCCTCTCAGCCTTTTCGCTCTTTGTCTGTCAGTTTGGTTTATCATTGTTGGTACTCATATTCCTTATTTGCTTCTCTAACTCCGTCTGGCCAGTTCTAACTTCATGGGTGTTTCACTGTTGCTCATTTTTATACTTTCTTTTGTTCTAGTTCCTCACTGGAAATAAACTAGCAGAAAATAATGAAACTGTGACCTTTCTGTCTGTTTCTAATCTCACTTGTGAATCTCTTAGATTCTAATTGATCAGTGTTTGAAGTGTGAACCTAAGGCCTTGGCTACACTGGCGCTTTACAGCGCTGCAACTTTCTCACTCAGGGGTGTGAAAAAACACACCCCTGAGCGCAGCAAGTTACAGCACTGCAAAGCGCCAGTGTAAACACTGCCCCAGTGTTGGAAGCGCGGCTCCCAGCACTGCAAGCTAATCTCCAAGGGGAGGTGGAGTACCTGCAGCGCTGGGAGAGCTCTCTCCCAGCGCTGGCGCCCCAACCACACTCGCACTTCAAAGCACTGCCGCGGGAGCGCTCCCACGGCAGCGCTGTACGGCTGTAAGTGTCGCCATACCCTTAGTCAACCAGCAAACTGTGCAAATCCTCTTCCAACTACGCCAGTGTTCTGCTTCCTCTGAGTTTCCAGAACTGTATCACCCTGTTACCTTTCTCCTGTAGCAGAAGAGATTTGTTGGTGCTCCCTGCCACCCTAGTCTGTTAGCCAGCCAGCCAAACTCCTTAGTCCTCTGCCAGTCCTTTCCTTGCCTTTATAGGTTAACTCTGGGTGCACTTCAGTGCCCGAGCTCCACAGAGCTCCTGCAGATGTATCCCTGTAGTATCCAGCCCCTGACACTGGGTACTCCCAGAAATTATCCTGTCCTCTATCTCCAGAGAGACAATATACACACCAGCCTGTTGGGGCAGCTGAATAGTCACATCTTGCTTTCATAGAACACCAGTGGGATGAATTTACAATTAAACCAGAGTAAGTTTATTAAGAAAGAACAGAGATTTAAGTGATACCAAGGAGAGGTAATCGAAACAGAAAATGGTTACAAATGCAACAAAAGTGTAACACACTTGTAAGAGACTATTGGTAACCAGGGCCGGTGCAAGGATATTTTGCGCCCTAGGCGAAAATTCCATCTTGCGCCCCCCCCCCCAAATCACATACATTATACGCAATACACGGTCACAGAGTAACATGTTATAATTTAGAATTTATGTTTCCGCGCTTTAAGTTTAGCAAATTTAGAAACAAGTTCCTCCAAGTCAATGCTGTGAGCAATGTCATGTTCTGTTGACAAGGTAGATACGCCAACAAGTCTTTGTTGCAACATTGATGTTCGCATATATGTTTTTATCAACTTGAGCTTCGAGAAGCTTTGCTCACCACTGGCCACAGAAACTGGGAGAGTCAAGAGGATGCGAAGAGCAATAACTTTGTTAGGGACACTATCTGTCAGCTTATTTTCCCATATGAAGTTCAATACATCTTGGGGTGATTAACTCCTTTGGACTCGTCTTGCAATAGCTTGCAATTCACTGCACAAGTCAAAGGCATCAATATCCTTGGATTCACCATGTTGCAAAGCTTTCTCCAGATTCAAGCAATGTTCCATAATTTGCTTTGGTGTTTTATTTTGCAAACTGTAAACATCATATATGAAGCCAAATGCTGACCTAATTTGCTGCATCAATGTGAATCTTTCTTCAGCCTAATGTATTGCTGTGTCAATGACTGCAAAGTAAAAGTTCACTTTGAATTTTTCTTTCGGATCATAAATAGGTTCGTCATCTGCTTCATATGTGAACTGCTTCCTCTTCTTTCTAATATGGATTGGATCTGGTTCAAAAAGTGCCGGTACATACAACTCCTCCGCAAGTTCACCTGCATCTACCAATGTTTTCTCAAAGGCTGTGTCACTTCTGTGGCCCACAAGAAACTTCTTGGTTTCTCCAAGTTGATTAATGGCATCACATATATCAAATTCTTTTGCCTGAAGTTGTTTGCTAGTTATGTTGATCTCAAACAATATGTCATACCACAAAACAAGAGAAACAAGAAACTTGAAACTAGAAATGGCTTTTGTAAGAGCCTTTGCATCAATTCGTGATGTATTGCCAGATGATCCTGTCAGAGTATTGTCTTCATAGATGTCTACCAGAGCATCACAGATGTCACCAATGAAAGCAGGATGGAAAAGCTCCCCCCGCAGAAGACCTAAGACATGATGGCTGGATACATAAACAGACACCTGTCCCTCACAGGCACTACCTCATAACATGCCAATTTTGCTCAGGACAGAATATCATAGAGGAATACTATGCATTCAGTGGTCTCTACAGTGGCCAAGCAACAGCATGACAACTAACCTAACCAGTCCATCCAACTTTTTTGACTGCTTCTTGGGCACTGGTGAGGGGTAGCGGTGCCAGACTGAGCCCGGTGATGGGTGCACTACAAATCTACAAACTGAGGCAAGGTGCTGGGCCTAGAGTCCTGCTGAGACTGCTGTCCTGCACCAAGTGGAGCATAGCCTCCATGAGGAGAGAACTCAAACAAATATCATGCTCCTTCTGCATGATTCCCCCAAGCACTTCTTCAGGCAGCTGCTATGGCGGTCACTCACAGGCTTAGGCCTGCCTGTTGCAGGCAAAACACAGCAGC
This sequence comes from Gopherus evgoodei, assembly GCF_007399415.2. Lineage (NCBI taxonomy): Eukaryota > Metazoa > Chordata > Testudines > Testudinidae > Gopherus > Gopherus evgoodei. Next base: position 1,318,400 of record NW_022060063.1, on the reverse strand, counting down.
AGGGCTTAAAACTCAGACAGGGCCGCCCAGAGGACTCAGGGGGCCTTGGGCAAAGCAAAATCGGGGGCCCCTTCCATAAAACATTTGCAATCCTATAGTAACATGTATTAGGAAATGTAAAAAATAACTAGTGAAATACATTCAAAAATTAATTTGTAATAATTTGAAAATAAACTAAATACATTATTTAAAAACATTAAAAGCTGTAATGGTCTGTATACATTTGCAATTACATAATGGGCAGTTGCTGGGTGATTGTGAAAGTTGGTACCAATGGGCTGTCGTTGCCTGGGGGTGGTGCTGTTGTTGCCCACGGCTGGGTGGGGAGCTGGGCTCTGGGTTCAGGGGTGCCCAGCTCACAGGGGCTTGGCTCAGGGATGTGGGGAGATAGGGTCAGGGGGGTGTCCAGCTCAGAGGGGCGCCCCACGCTGCTGGGCTGTCGCGCGGTGGTGTGCTGACCCCGGGGCGCCCCAGGCTGCTGGGCTGCCGGGCTGCCGCGGCTTCATGCTGTCTCCGGAGGCGCCCTGGGCTGCCAGCTGTAGGTAGCTCACAAGGGCTGGGCTCAGGGATGTGGGGAGATAGGGTCAGGAGGGTGTCCAGCTAAGAGGGGCTGGGCTCAGAGCTGGGGGTCAGGGCTGTTGGGGGGATGGGGTCAGAGGGTTTCCAGCTCAGAGGGACTGGGCTCGGAGTTGGGGTCAGGGCTGTGGGGGGATGGGATCAGGGGGGTGCCTGGGGGCACTGGGACAGCTCAGCTCTGCAGGCTGCTGTTCTCTTCAGCCGTCCAGGCACAAGGGGAGCAGGAGCAGGGACCAGCTAAGGACCAAGGGGGCAGGAGCACAGGCACCTGAGGCCGACCTTTGGGGAGGCACTTGCTTACCTTGCCCAATGCATGAGCGCTAGGGTCCTCTTTCTTCCTCCACTCCACCAATCAACTACTGAGGCTCTTTTCTTCTCCGTGCCCCTCGCTGGGGCTGACGTGGAGGCTGAGCCAGGGGGCATCCGCAGCTTTCTTCCAGAAGCGAAGCCCTGGTGTTGCGCCGCTGTCACAGGGCCCCTGCCACGTGCCCTACATAGAGCTGCGCAGCTCTGCCCAGCCGCCGGCGCCCCCACTGGGCAACAAGAAAAATTACAGAGGCTGGAGCCCCTGCTCTGGGAGGGAGAGGGATTCTGAGCCTCTGCTTGCAGCTCAGGGATTCCCCTGGGTCAGCGCAGCCACGGTCAGCCCAAACCTCTGGGCTGCCGCGGCGGTATGCTGACCCCGGGGGTGCCCTGGGCTGCCGGGCTGCCGCAGCGGCTCTCTGACCCCAGGGGTGCCCCTGGCTGCCGGGCTGCCGCGCGGCGGCACGCTGACCCCGGGGGCGCCCTGGGCTTCCGGGCTGCCTCAGTGGCTCCCTGACCCTGGGGATGCCCTGGGCTGCCGGGCTGCCACCCTGATCCTGGGGGTGCCCTGGGCTGCTGGGCTGCCACGGCGGCTCCCTGACCCCGGGGTGCCCCAGGCTGCTGGGCTGTCGCGCGGCGGCGCGCTGACCCCGGGGGTGCCCTGGGCTGTTGGGCTGCCGCGGCGGCTCCCTGACCCCGGGGGTGCCCCCGGCTGCTGGGCTGTCGCGTGGCAGTGCGCTGACCCCGGGGGCGCCCCGGGCTGCTGGGCTGCCACAGCTGCACCCTGACCCCGGGGGCGCCCTGGGCTGCCGTGGCTGCGCCCTGATCCTGGGGGCACCCTGGGCTGCTGGGCTGCCGTGGCAGTGTGCTGATCCCGGGGGCACCCTGGGCTGCCAGGCTGCCGCAGCGTCTCCCTGACCCCGGGGGCGCCCCGGGCTGCTGGGCTGCTGCGGCTGCGCGCTGACCCCGGGGGTGCCCTGGGCTGCCGGCTGTAGGTAGCTGCTGCCGTGGGCAGCTCAGACTGCCTCTCCAGCAGCAGCGGCTGCAGCCATTTAAAATTTTTTTGGGGGGCACCGCTTTTTGGCACCCTCAAATCTTGGCGCCCTAGGCAACCGCCTAGTTCGCCTAAATGGTTGCACCGGCCCTGTCTGTAACCATAGCAACCTCCAAGCTTGGTCTAAAGCCCTTTTCTCACCTATAATTACTGTTTAGAGTCACCAAACCCCCTTAACTGGGGATCCACCATTATTAGGTGCAAAAAGCGCCGACCTCTTTGTTCCCTCAGTGCTGGGTAACAAGATGCCCCTTTGCTTTGCCTTATATTTCCCAAAGCTCATTGTCTTTGAAAAGTCAGGATGGCCCTCTGGGGTTCAAACTGCAGGGTGCCCTCCAGCGTGCTGATGCCATGCTGGTACCTCATCCTCCTGCTACCTGTGGGGACTGCGGATGGAAATGAGCTGCCCATTGTCTCTGGCATCCTCATGCTCAATTTACATAAGACACCCAGGCAAACAGGCAAATCAACATTCCTTTGTCGAGGACAAACTTGTTTATCCCATTCTGCCCCTAAAACATATTTTAAGCACATATTTCCAGTACACAGACATAACCCTGTACATGCCGGGGAATGATATTAATGACCGGTGTGTCACCAGTGTTCATTCAATAACCCACATAACCCTCCTTATAGCTAATTACTATGTCAGCAATGTGATAGGTGTAGTGAGCATGTCAGGCCTGATAGGTGTTACAGAGTAGTGGCTCTCTGCCAGTTTGCACTGAGGGTCCATAAGGGTCACAACCGTCCCTACTCACCCCCAGAGACCTAGCTGGAGAAGGTGTCTGCCAGTGCCAGGCACCCAAAAACTTTCATTGTCGCAAAGCTGAAGGCAGCGGCTCCTCCGGATTCAGAGCAGTGTGAAAGGATGTGCCGATAGCCGGGGAACCTGGTTCCTTCTATGCCTTATGAGACCTGCTGGGACCAACGGGAGAGGGTCTGGTGGGCAGAGGGGAGGAGTCTTGGCCCTTGGGGAAATAATGTAAATCCAATGAACTTATGGAAAAAATCAGACAAATCTAGGCCAGGCCCAGCCACTCAAAGCAGGGGCCAGTCTAGGTGAGTGGGATTGGGTCAAGCAAGAGGGAGAGGGCTTCTGGGGAAAGATTTTGTACTGCACGGTCCAGAGCCAATTGCAGCCCCAGAGCACATAGCTGTGGGGCTGACCCATGGGCCCATGAAGGCTCTTGCTTTGGTATGATTATGGGATGCATTAAAGGTGTGCACAGGATTGTGCCCACAGCACACACCTTGCTGGATGCTTCTGGACCATAAAACGTGGGACTTTGAGCTCCTTCTTCCTTGCCCCTACTTCTGTCCCCACATGCCGGGACCATCTCCTGGGCTCAAGAGTGCAGGCTCTGGGTCCTGGCTGAATCCCAGTGTAGCTGCCATTGGCTCCACTGATATGTGTGTCTTTGTGGCACTTAAGTGCAGGCCCCACTGAAACTCCTAGCCTGGCATCTTTTACACACTCCAGGGGCTTCGCCTCTGCTCACAGCCCTGGCCAGCATGGGTGTGGAGAGGCACTGCAGGGATGGGGCTTTGCCAGCCCTGGAGTGACAGTGACAGCAGCTGCCCAGCAGGCTTCTCAGGAGAGTTTTAAAAGGGTGTTGAGAAATTGGTGAGGGGGCAGAGAAGAGCCACAAAAATAAGCTGAGGGCTGGAGAAAACACTTGACACAGTGAGAGACTTAAAGAATTCAGTCTGTTGAGTTTATCCCACAGAAGCTAAGCTGGGCAGTGACTTGATCACCATGTAGGCCCCTTCATGGGGAGAAAACAGCAGGTACTAATGGGCTCTTAGATCTAGCGGAGAAAGGCAGAACAAGAGCCAATGGCTGGCAGCTGAAGCCAGGCAGATTCAGATTAGAAATAAGACACAACTGTTTAACAGGGAGGGGGATTAACCATAGGAACAAACACACTGGGGACTTAAAGGGGAAGCCACTCCTGTGCTTAGATCCAGGCCTTTCTGAGAGGGGCTTTAGCCAAATACACGTCACTGGGCTCAGTACAGGGGGGACTGGGTGACCTTCTCTGGCCTGTGCGCCACAACAGGTCAACCTGGACACTCTGATGGTCCCTTCTGGCCTTACGTTCTCTGGAGCTGTAAGAGCCTTGTGAGGTTCAGGGACGCTCTCTGCAGAGTGCCCAGCTCAGGCTTCTGCCTCCGGTTCATCTGAGCACAGGAGTGGCTTTCCCTTTACATCGTCAGTCCCCAGCTCAACCAACTGCCGAGGGGGCTGCCTGCTTCCTGCTCAGAACTGTTCCTGCGCGACTGGTGAAGCTGTGTCTATCTGGTGCCACCAGGAAGCAGGTGTATCCGACACCCTTGACAGAGGGTTCTGCCTGTATCTGGCTTTTTCGAGAGTCAGCTCTCCCTGTGAGACTCAGTTGCATCTGGTATACACTGCCATCGGCTGTCGGAAGTTGCTTTTTGTTATTGTTAGGAACATACTGCCTCTGGCTGTCGGAAGCTGATCTTTGTTATCATTAAGAAAGTCTGCACGAACACAGCGAGCTGCTTCAAGGGCATTGCTCATGTTGGTACTCACTCACTCCGGTGTCTCCCTCAGCAAACTGGTGCCACAAACAGAAGGATTTGAACTTGCAGATCCACAGAGCCCTAGAGCCCTACTTACACATCACTCAGCTGGGGTCACTCATCAGAGCTCCGGCAGGTTGATTTACAGCAGCTGAGGCTCCAGCCCTGAGATTTCAATGTTAGTATTTCCCAATAACTTGCACTGGGTGAAATTCACCAGGGGCAGAGAGTGGCATTGTGGGGAGAGAGAGGGGGCAGCCCTGCAGTTAGGTGGATCCAGTGGTCCCATGCAGCTGTTGCATCAGGGCTGAGCCTGATATTCCAGCCCAGAGCTGCCCAGCAACCTGGCTGGGGGGGGTGCATTTACCTGCACAGAGTCTCAATGCAGGTGGAGTGAACTTCCCTCGTTTAGCACAGAGAAGCGTAATGGGCTAGATCCTGAGTGTGTGTAAATTGGTGTCACTCCACAGCTTAGCATTGATGCATTGACACCCACTGAGGGGTTCCTCACTGTATTTACCAGCTCAAGTGCTGTGGTTAGTGCCTGTGCTCATCCTCTTCCCAGCACTAGCTGGTGCTTGATCCACTGGTAACAGTGTAAATGGTGAAACTCTGTTCTCCAGCCCAGATCTTCAAATCCAACTTCCCCTTCGAGTGAAAGGAAGAACGTCTAACCCTGAGCGAAGACTCCAGGCCTGGGCACTCACCGGTGTTGGGTTGTGCATGTACGTGAATGACATGTCCTTCTGACCTATGAGTCTATGAGTCTATGTGGGAAAGTCGTTGCACTGGGACAGTCCCATTCTCTCAGCTGCTGAAGCTTGACCCAGTGGCACAACAGCTGTTACAACTGGAGGCTTCTTTAGCTGTAGTGGAGAGCCATGACTTCTGTAGCTCGCCATCATGCCTTTTGCCTTCCACAATACATTGCTGCACTGCTTTTCAAGCCATTGGACCAAGTTATGGTCTCTTCCGCCTTGGCTACCAGAACAGTCTTCGTATGCTTTGTATGCCATCGGTTTCCACACTTTCGGATACCCTCACCGGATTCATCACATCATGCACTTTGAATGTTTTCATATGGTTTCTCTCTAAAGTGTTTATTATGAGAATAAATGTGCTTGCTTAGAAGATCTGGGTGGTGACTTATAGCTGTTGGCAATACGCTGTTCCCAGCCCGTGGAGAAAATCAACACCGAGGCACTAGCCATTAGGCAGCCTGGCTTGCTGTGGATATCATAGTGTAAGGAAGGGAACTGTGCCAGCTTAAAACCCCTGGTCAGAAGGGAGTGGGACAAGGTCCCCGCCCCGAGACAGGTGACAGCAGGGGCACACAGGGAGTCCATGGCTGAGCAGAGAATTGACTCTGAGTTGCCTAAATCCAAAGCCAGTTCCTAAGCACTACCCCCTCCCTAAGCACTGGGCTGTTCCCACTCCGCCGAGGCCCATTGTTAATGAGGTGTCAGGTCCAGTCCTGTCTGGGTTTGTTTGGGGGGTCTGGGACCTGGTCTCTGGCTCAGGTCAGAAATGCCAAGTTCTGGGTCTCATCGATAGCGAGGCATGTGGCCCATTCCCAGAGGGACTGTGGCTGCGTCAGACTCATCTCTCTCTGGGGATGAGGGTTTTATTCCACCAGGCAGGTCGCAGTCTAACTGGCCTGTCAGGTAAAACCTACTCCATGTCAGGCCCTGGTTCCTGTCTGACTGAGCCGTCCAGCTCTGTAACTGGCTCCCAGACACCTCGCTCTGGGCTTTAATGGGGAGATGCAATGGGGCCCTTTGAGCCTAGTACCTGCCTGGGGGTTTGTGAGGGTGGGGTTGGTAGGATAATACCCCTGGTCTAGGGTTTCTCAGCCCTGACTCTTGCCCTGGGAAGGATGGCCTAGTGGTTCAGGTACTGAGTCATACACAGAAGACCCAGCTTCAATTCCCAGTTCTGCCAGGGTGCAACCTGAACCCCTGAACTGCTGTCAGCTTAATTCTCCTGGCCAGCGTGTCTCTGACCGTTCTCTGCTAGTGAGAAGCAGCCACTCCAGGCCTTGCTCACCCAGCCATTAGCTATGGAGTAGGCAACCTATGGCATGCATACATGCCGAAGGTGGCACGCAAGCTGATTTTTAGTGGCACTCACACTGCCCGGGACCTGACCACTGCTCAAGGGGGGCTCTGCATTTTAATTTAATTTTAAATGAAGCTTCTTAAACATTTTAAAAACCTTATTTACTTTACATACAACAATAGTTTAGTTATAAATTATAGACTTACAGAAAGAGACCTTCTAAAAATGTTAAAATGTATTACTGGCACGCGAAACCTTAAATTAGAGTGAATAAATGAAGACTTGGCATACCACTACTGAAAGGTTGCTGACCCCTGCATTAGCTTGTAAAGGCACACCCAGCAAAGCTACATGGATGCTCTCCCCATCACTCATCAGCTACACACAGAGCAGCCCCAGTCAGTGATCTAGCCCCAGACTTGCACCCTGAGAAATATACTGCCTACTTCCCTCACTGTGCAGACCAAGCCCATATAAAGTTCATCACCCCATCAAAGGGCAATGAATATGCAACAGCCTTTGTTAACCTGCATAGAGACTCCCTAGACACTTCAACGAAAACTCCGCTGGTTTAGATAAAACATTGAAACAAGTGTATTAACTAGGGAAGGAGATTTTCAGGGATTGTAAGGGATAAAGGCATACAAGTCAGGATTGATTATGAAAGAAATAAAAAATAAACAAGCAAGCTATTTCCTAAACTTTATCAAGGCCAATAGTTCTAAAAGCAAATGAGATTATCTCATCTTTGTTGCCATACATTTCAGAGGCTGTCTCCTTCCAGCCTGGGACCTCCCACAGATGCTTCTCTTTGGGTACATCCAGACTACCCGCCATATCGGCGAGCAGTGATCGATCCCCAAACGCGCTCCCCGTCGACTCTGGAACTCCACTGGAGCGAGTGGTGGTAGCGGAGTTGATGGGGGAGCCGCAGCGGTTGATCCCGCACCGTGAGGACGGGAGGTAAGTCTGAATAAGATATGTCGACTTCAGCTATGGTATTCCCGTAACTGAAGTTGCATATCTTACATCGACCCTGCCCCCTAGTGTAGACCAGTCCTTTGACTTCCAACTGATCTTGCTTTCATGTGTCGAGATGGGGGAGGGGAAGTGACCAGAGGCCTTTTTCCCTCCTCCTTATACCCCAACTCTGTGCTGGAAAAATCCTAGCAAGGGTGCTGGGGTTAGGCAGTCCCATTGCCTACATCCTCTGCAACTGTCCTTCAAGTGAATTGCAAATTCTTGCTTACATCTTCTGTGTATGTGCATTTTGTGTTGTCTCCGATGTGACACGTACATCTTGTTTACAGTTAGCACTTAATAGTTTCCTAAGGCTTTGTCTACACTGGAACTTTGTCGGCAAAACTTTTGTTAACCCCATTTAGATCCCATCATTTTTTATGTAGCGTTGGGATTCTGTTTTCCAATGTGTATTACTTTGCATTTATCAACATTGAATTTCATCTGCCATTTTGTGGCCCAGTCACCCAGTTCTGCGAGCTCCCTTTGTAGCTCTTCAAAGTCAGCCTCGGACTTAACTATCTTGAATAATTTTGTATCAACTATACATATAAAATGATGGGCCTAAATTAGCTGTTACCACTCAAGGAAGAGATCTTAGAGTCATTGTGGATAGTTTTCTGAAAACATCCACTCAATGTGCAGTACAGTCAAAAAAGCAACCAAAACATTGGGAATCATTAAGAAAGGGATAAATAATAAGACAGAAAATATCATATTGATTCTATATAAATCCATGGTACACCCACACCTTGAATACAGTGTGCAGTTCTGGCTGTCTCATCTTAAAAAAGCCATATTGGAATTAGAGGGCAACACAAATGATTGGAGGGGTGGAACAACTTCTGTATGAGGTGTGATTAAGACTGGGACTTTTCAGCTTGGAAAGGAGACGACTAAGGGGGGATATGATTGAGGTCTATAAAATCATGACTGGTGTGAAGAAAGTGAATAAGAAACTGTTATTTACTTATTCTCATAACACAAGAACTACGGGTCACCCAATGAAATTTATCGGCAGCAGGTTTAAAACAAACAAAAGGAAGTATTTATTCATACAATGCATGGTCAACCTGTGGAACTCTGTCAGAGGATGTTGTGAAGGCCAAGTCTATAACAGGGTTCTAAAAAGAACTAGATAAGTTAATGGAGGATAGATCCATCAGTGGCTATGAGCCAGTATGGGCAGGGATGATGTCCCTAGCCTCTATTTGTCAGAAGCTGTGAATGGGTGACAGGGGATGAATCACTTGATGATTACCTGTTTTGTACATTCCATCTGGGACACCTGGCATTGGCCACTATCAGAAGACAGGATACTGGGCTAGATGGACATTTAGTCTGACTCGGTATGGCTGTTCTTATCATCTGCAAATGTAACCCACACACCTCCTGGCTGTGGTGCTCTTTCCTCTCTGGTGGCACTTAGACCACTTAGAGATTAATGAGTCTGTCACAGCATTAGCTACGAGCCATGTGGCTTTTAGCTAATGCAGTAGAGGCCCCTGCATTTAGCTCCAAAGTCCCAGATTCAATCCTGCCCACTGCCGAGTAGGGTCTGTTACATTACACAAATTTTGTCACCTCACTGTTTAACCTGTTTCCAGATCATTGATGAAGGTGTTGAATAGCACTGGTCCTAGAAGATCATAGAAGATTAGGGTTGGAAGAGACCTCAGGAGGTCATCAAGTTCAACCCCTTGCTCAAACAGGACCAAAACCAGCTAAATCATCCCAGCCAGGGCTTTGTCAAGACAGACCTTACAAATCTTTAAGGATGGAGATTCCACCACCTCCTTAGGTAACCCATTCCAGTGCTTCACCATCCTCCTAGTGAAATAGTTTTTCTTAATATCCAACCTAGACCTCCCACACTGCAATTTGAGACCATTGCTCCTTGTTCTATCATCTGTCACCATGGAGAACAGCCAAGCTCCATCCTCTTTGGAACCCCACTTCAGGTCATTGAAGGCTGCTATCAAATCCCCCATCACTCTTCTCTTCTGCAGATTAAACAAGCCAAGTTCCATCAACCTCTCCTCATAAGTCATGTGCCCCAGTCCCCTAATCATTTTCGTTGCCCTCCTCTGGACGCTCTCCAATTTGTCCACATCCTTTCTGTAGTCGGGGGCCCAAAACTGGACACAATACTCCAGATGTGGTCTCACCAGTGACGAATAGAGGGGAATAATCATTGTCCTCAATCTGCTGGCAATGCTCCTACTAACACAGCCCAATATGCCGATAGCCTTCTTGGCAGCAAGCCACACTGCTGACTCATATCCAGTTTCTCATCCACTGTAATCCCCAGGTCCTTTTCTGCAGAACGGTTGCTTAGCCTTGTCCTTAGGGGTCACTGCTAGGACCTTAGTCGGTCCTTGGGGGACACTGCTATTCACTTGCTATTCACTATTCACTTGTCTCCAGTCTGAAAACTAACCATTAATTCCTACCCTTTCTTTCCTGATGTTTAACCAGTTACTGATCCATGACAGGACCTTCCCTCTTATCTCATGACTGCTTGTTTTGCTGAAAGAGCCTTTGGTGGGTGATCTTGTCAAAGGCTTTCTCCTCTTGTCAGGTAGGTTTTTCCCTTCCTCTGCCCATCCAGGTAGCCCTTCTTTGCTGTTCCAGTCTTAATCTTAATCTTTCTGAAACACAACAGGAAACCAGAATTGCACACACCATTCCAGATGAGATCTCAGCAGGGTCTTGTACTATGGCTCATAGGGCTTGTGCTACAAGGCAAAAAATAGCAGTGCAGATATTTGGCTTGTGAGACCCTCCCCCCTTGCTGGGTGGCAGAGCTCAAGCTCCAACCTGAGCCCAAATGTCTATTTCTAGCCCCTAAGCATGGGCCCTGTGAGTCTGAGTCAGTTGCTCTGCAGGTTTTTTATTGCAATGTAGACATAGGGCTGTGAGGTGTATTGTAGAGTGGAGCTGGCTCCATTCTCTGAAGCTGAGGCAGGGTCATAGTCTATCAGGGTTGGAAGAGACCTCAAGAGGTCATCTAGTCCAACCCCCTGCTCAAAGCAGGACCAATCCCCAGATAGATCTTTGCCCTATCCCCAAATGGTCCCCCTCAAGGATTGAACTCACAGGCCTGAATTTAGCAGGCCAATGCTCAAACCACTGAGCTATCCCTCCCCACACTTCCTCTAGCTGAGTAGTTCCCAAGCTTTAACAATCCGCATACCCCTTTCATGAAACTATCAAATCTGGAGGAACCCCCCCGCCCATGAACATTTCCAGGGATTTTCTCCTTTGCCTGAGCATAAATTATAGAAGCAGTGATCTTGGAAATAATTGTTTTTTTTAATGACATGCTTATTACACACTATTATTACATTATTAATTTTATTACATTATGAAAACGGCAACAGTCTTCCAAGATTTCACTTTTGTAGCTTATATCACTTTGATTAAGCCTCCTCCATGTTTCATCCAGGAGTACCAGATGTGAAATAGCATGAAAATATTTAAGAAGCCAACTCAGTGAAGAGTTCCTCCCAGAAGCATTCGGATCTTGAGCAGTCTAGGCAAATAACGCACGACTACAACAAAGCTTAAACTTGTTCTGCCAGGAAGTCATGGTCACGGGGCTCAGGCCCTTGGGATGGTTCTGTCCCTCATTACAGAATTTATTTTTCCTGAGAACCCCCTGATACATTTCACGAACCCCCAAGGGTTCACAAACCCCAGTTTGGGAACCACTGCTCTAGTCCCAAGTGCAGCCTGAGGGTTCCCTCTCCAGCAGGACTGGCAGCCTCAGCACCCACACGTGTCTGGGGGCAGGGAGACAGGCTGGGGTAAGGGTAACTGACCCTCCCTGCACTAGCTTGGCTGGGTCTAGCCCTGCCGGGTTATGCAGAAAGGGTGAATCCCTCCCCCCATGCTGGGCCAAAATGGGCAGTGTTTGTATTGCTTTGTTGTGGGTGACATTGCCCCGCCTGGATGCACAGGCAAATCAGAGGAGGTTGTCAGAGACCTGTGGCAGCAGGAAGGGCAAAACAATAGCCTAGATATAGCCCTGAAGATGTTTTTTCTTCCCAAGGCTAGGACTGAGATCAAAAGTCCCTAAGGGGTTAGACAGGTGCCACTGGCAGGAAGCGGGGGTGCGGGTGCGGAGTGATGGGATACTAAACACGCAGCAGGCTGACACAGACAGACTGACAGGTAGACAGATGGAGCCAGGGTCTGCAGCAAGCAAGCTGTAACTTGGTGCCCAGAGAGTACATCTACTGCAAAACAATCTCGTGGTGGTGAGTCTCAGAGAACTGGTCTGCAGATTCAGGCTTGCAGGGCTTGGGCTCCATCACTAAAAGTAGCCACGTCATTGTTCCAGCTTGGGAACTTGGACTGTGAAACCCACTTCCCTCCCCGGGCTTCAGCACCTGAGCTGCGTCTACACTGCTATTTTTAGCTTGAGTGCCAGGAGCCCAAGTCAGCTGCACTGGGCTCTGAGATTCGCTGCTGTGCTTTGGGTTTTTTTCTTCCATGTAGAGACATATCATAAGCCAGACTCTGACTCAAGTTTGAGGCCAAGCCCCTGCTTCTGTCCACAAATGAATCAGCCTGACTCAGGTCAGCAAGTCCTCAGGGCACAGGCCCTTCAATCAGTCCAGGTTGCTGGGACTGAGAGCCGCTGGCCCAGACTTATAGGCATGGGGTGGGGGGTGGTCCACAGCTGCCTGTGTCAAACAGCAGCAGCAGCAGCAAAGAAATGAAAGTACCATCACTTATTCATGCAGCAGGGAGGCTCTTTTAGTTTTCTGCAAGTCTACAACAGAAGGAATTAACTAACTAGGTCAGTGAACGTGGGGGATTGAGATGGGCCGTGTCTGTTCTGACTCGCTGGCTAATCAGTCAGCTGGGGGAAGAGGAGAGGACCAGAGTGCTGGGCATGATCTGTGGGTGTCCCAGTGGAGCCTCCCTCCCTCCGCCCTGGTCCCCTCGCTCACCTCCCCCCACACACACACTTTTCCCAGTGCAGCAGAGACCTGGCTGATCCACTTTCCTTCTGTGGGTCCTTCCGGTTCCGGGAGCATCCCTGCAGTGGTGTGTGCTTTTGGGGTGCATTGAGATCCCAGAGCAGGCTGGGCAGATATTGACGGCACAGCATCTTCCAGTACCTGGCAGAAAGCTTTAAAACACGCAGTGCTGCTCTCATTGGACCCAACGACTTCCTCTTCCTGGGGCCAGGGTGATACGGGCACTGGCCCGGAGCCAAGGGCTGACCCTCAGGTGCGTTCAGTGTCTGACGCCCCTGCCTGCATGCAAAGTGCTGGTCTCTCTGGATCATCGTCTGCAGGGTCTGTGAGGGTCCGTGTGCCTGCCAGAGCTGGGGTCTCATGGGATGCGGCTTTGTCAGGAGGATTTTGAAGGATTCCAGTTTTGTTTGCATCTTTGGTCACAAGGAGCCAGGGATGGGAAACACGCTAAAGAAGCAGAATTGTATCTAAAGTGCTGCTACAAGAGCTGTCTGGCCTTGCCCCAGAACTCGGGCCAAACGAAGCACCTGGCAAGCTGGGCTGACTTTCCTCGCTGCAGCCTGTGCCCATCTCCCTAGATGCAGATGTGGGAGAACCAGGATCCCAGTGGTGATGGTGGGAGAGGGGGGCATAATCCATCTGGCTGGGGACTAGTGGGAACAGTACTGGGAGAACAATTCCCACTGGGCCCGATCGCGAGGCTGCATGTGGCCTAGAATCCAGGCCTGATTCTGACCTCACACCTCTTGGGCACTGGTGCATCTCCATTGACGCCAAAGGAGTTAATCCAGATTTACCAGGTTCTGAACCCCTTTCTTCTGGGCTCCCCTGACCCAAACCCACCAGCTTCGCTAAACAGGCCAGGTGTGGCTGTGGGAGCGGAAGCGTTCAGCGTCTCTTCAAGGCCCAGCCAGAGCGTCTTGCTGTCCTGCCGTATGACTGTAGCACACACAGGAATGAGTGAATCCAGCCTGTCCTGCAGTACCATGTCAGTGCCTGGCCATGGCAATCGGCTAGGGCAAGGCGGCAGCAGTGGGCAGCTACTCAGCACTGCAGGACCAACTCAGATTTCCTGGATACGTTTGGGACAATGTGACTTTAGTGGCATCACTGCCAATAGGGCTGGGACAGAGAGACACCCCCACTCCATAGCCTGGAGCAGGGTCTACTGTAAATCAGCTCCTCCTATTTTATCTGGCCTTTCATTACCCTCTAGCAGCAGTGGCAGGGCCTGGCGCTCTGTGGTACCTCTGTGTCTCAGCCAACCGGCCAGCTAATGCCCTGCAGCCAGAGGGGCGGGAGCCACTAGGGGCTGCCTGGCTTGATGCAGCAGTTTGGGTTACACTTGCCTGTACACCACGTCCATCCAAACCACATCCAGTTGTCCCTGGGTGATGCCCCTAGCTGAGCATGTAACTGTCACTGCATCCACACACGCAGGTCCTGCCCCGCCCCGCCGTTAGCAAACTCACTGCTTTGCCCAGTATCTTGAGAGTCTGTGGCCAGCCGCTTAGCAGCAGTAACTCAGCAATACTGCGTTGACTCGGGTGCTGAGTTCCACCAGCTGAAGACAGGGCGAAAGGCCCTAGGAATACCCAAACTCTGACCTCTGGCTAAGAATAAAAGTGCTGAATCGGTGGGTCTCAACCTTTTTTGGGCTCAGGACCCATTTGTACACCTTGATAGCATATCATGTCCCAGGAAATAGCTGGCTTATTAAACATTTCTTACCCACAATATATAATATACACATTCATGTAATACGTTCTCAATAAGAACCCTGTGCTCATTGTAGCAGCACCTCCTGTGGCTCCTGTTCTGTGGGGCTGTCTGGGCTCAGCTCCCTGCTCAGGACCTTGCAATTTCCAAGGCCTCAGCATCACTCAGATTTGGTCCAGCTCCCCTGATACGGGGAGGGGGAGAGGAGCTGGACCAAATTTGTGCAAGTGGTGTTGTAATCTGGTACATGGGGTCCCAGCCCAGATAGCCCCTGTCACCAGGACAGAAGGGTGCTGGGCCAAATCTGAGCAGAGCTGTGACCCCATGCACCAACTCACAATGCCTGAAGTGAGTGGAGAGCCGAGCCCAGCCATCTCCACAAGACTGGAGCCATGGGAGCTGCTACTGCAGGGTGAGTGTAGGGCAAGCTCTGGAACCCCACCGCAGCCTCGCATGCCACCCTATGTCACATGCTGGTGACCCCATTTTGGGTCATGACCCCTGGATTGAGATACCCTGTACTAAACCCACTTCACTCCCAACGGCTGCAAACGCAACTGTGTCCTGCTCTGATCCCACTCAGAGACTGTCAATTATTGATGAGGAAGGATTCATGTACAAACTGCCATGTTCAGTGCTAGGAAGCTGCCTTCTCCCTCATGTACCTTCATCTTCCTCTCCTCTCTCATGCCCATATTGAGGCTTCTTTCTCATGTGCTGCTATTTACCTAGCAGAATATGATGATGATTTATTAGATGTATTATGGTAGCATCCTGAAGCCCATCAAGGCCAGGACCTCATTGTGCCAGGAGCTGTACATTGCTTATTAGGTGTATTATGGTAGAACCCCTAACCCTCGAAATACTGAAGTTTTCATTTTGCTTTGAACCAAACTCATGACATTTTTGTTTCATTTTGCTGACTCTCCCCCAAAGGTGTGTCAGAAATGTCAAACAAAATGAAAAATGTTTAAGATCCCTAGAAGAGACCATTAAACATTTAGTTTCACCTCCAGTATATCACAAGCCATCAATTTCCACCTAGCATTTCCAGCAGATTGAGGGATGTGATCATTCCCGTCACTGGTGAGGCCTCATCTGGAGTACTGTATCCAATTTTGGGCCAGACACTACAAGAAGCAGGAAAAGAGTCCTGTGGTACCTTATATACTAACAGACTCATTGGAGCATGAGCTTTCGTGGGTGAATTTCCACTACATGCATCCGACGAAGTGGGTATTCACCCACGAAAGTTCATGCTCCACTATGTCTGTTAGTCTATAAGGTGCCACAGGACTCTTTGCTGCTTTTACAGATCCAGACTAACATGGCTACCCCTCTGATACTTGACACTACAAGAAGGATGTGGACAATAGGGAGTCCACCAGAGGGCAACAAAAATGATTAGGGGGCTGAAGCACATGACTTATGAGATGAGGCTGAGGGAACTGGGATTGTTTAGTTCGCAGAAGAGAAGAATGAGGGGGCATTTGATAGCTGCTTTCAACTACCTGAAAGGGGGTTCCAAAGGGGATGGATCTAGACTGTTCTCAGTGGTGGCAGATGACAGAACAAGGAGTAATGGTCTCAAGTTGCATTGGGGGAGGTTTAGGTTGGATATTAGGAAAAAGTTTTTCACTAGGAGGATGGTGAAGCACTGGAATGGATTACCTAGGGAGATGGTGGAATCACCTTCCTTAGAGGTTTTTAGGGCCCAGCTTGACAAAGCCCTGGCTGGGATGATTTAGTTGGTGCTGGTCCTGCTTTGAGCAGGGGATTGGACTAGATGACCTCCTGAGGTCCCTTCCAACCCTGATAGTCTATGATTCTATGATTCTAGTTACCCCAGTGTGGAGCCCACTAACTTGTGTTTGTTTAAAGCATCTTCCAGAAAAGCTTTGGCTGGATATCCTTGGACATCCAGAGATGGAGAATCCACCCTGGCACTTGGCAGGTATGACGTTATTGATATATTCTGGGACCATATAGAACATGGTTGCAACCAAGATCCTGTAGTGGCACCAAATCTTATGTAAAGGGGGTCATATAAGGTGTCTAGGACCAGGTTATGGGTTCCTTGTTATAATTATAGTGTCTATATGTATGTATCATTTTGTAGTTGAAGTTATGAGTATTGGCTCTATACTGTCTGTATTTCAAACTTATGCTGTGCTTCTGGGAGACATCCCAGACAAGTTGGTGTTAGCTCTGCCTAGCCTGCTTGATGGCCCATTAAGGACCATCAGCTACACAATGGACCCACCGAGAGAAGGCAAATACGCCTTGTAACTCAGCAAAGTATGCAGGAACTTGCCCATGTGACTCCAGACTCCATTTTGCTGTAATTTTCCACAGTAAGAACAAAGAAGTGTTCTTACACCTGGAAAAGCCTTTAAAAGGCTGATGCCTCATCTCCATCTTGTCTTCAATCCTGCTTCTTACCTCTGGAGGAACTTTGCTACAAACTGAAGCTCTGAATAAAGGACTGACTGACCCATCCCAGCGGGGATGTACTCCAGAGACTTGATTTGAACCTGTAGTTTACTCCATCACTGCTATAAGCCTGAACTAAGAACTTTGCCATTACTGCGTGTAATTGATTCCATTTAACCAATTCTAGCTCTCATCTCTCCCTTTTTTCCTTTATGAATAAACCATAGATTTTAGATTCTAAAGGATTGGCAACAGCATGATTTGTGGGTAAGATCTGATGTGTATATTGACCTGGGTCTGGGGCTTGATTCTTTGGAATCGAGAGAACGTTTTTCTTTTATTGGGGTGTTGGTTTTCATAACCATTCATCCCCAGGACAAGTGGGACTGGTGGTGATACCGGGAGACTGGAGTGTCTAAGGGAATTGCTTGTGTGACTTGTGGTTAGCCAGTGGGGTAAGACCAAAGTCCTCTTTGTCTGGCTGCTTTGGTTTGCCTTAGAGGTGGAAAAACCCCAGCCTTGTGCTGTAACTGCCCTGTTTAAGCAATTGGTCCTGAACTGGCACTCTCAGTTGGGTCCCGCCAGAACCGCATCGTCACAGCAGGTTGTTGCAATGTTTAATCACTCTCACCACTCAAAATTAGTGCTTAATTTTGAATTGAAATGTGTCTGGCTCCGTCCTTAGCTCACTATTCCCTTGTTTATACAGCCAAGGAGCCCACCAGCCATTGCGGGGGAGTGCATGCTCAGCTGGTTTTCCACGAACCCTAACCCTTTCAGGCATCACTGTGCGTGGCTCCAGCCCCTATTCAGTAGCCATGGCCTGATTCCTTGTTCCGAGTTGGGGGACCTTGCATTTGGCTGCATTCAAATGCATTTAATTTATTTTCAAAGTTTTTGTCTAAAATAGTTCCCATGTTTGGTCCAGCCCTGGACCCGCCTTGCTGCCGGATGGTCACTGCCCAGCTGCACTTCCCCAGAGTCTGCCAATGATGTTCAGCTGCTGGAAAAAGAGGCAAGCCAGGCTCCTTGCCCAATCCACTCTCCATGGTACGCTGGATGCACCCCTCAGCCCTACCACTGTCAACCACCTCCAAAGGCCGGCACAGACCAAGCCCAGGTACTTGCAGGAATTGCTGTGGCATCTGGACGGAATGCTGGGTGAGGCTGTGATTCCCCGAGACCTCTGAGAATCACCCAGCCGTGCCCTGGAGGGGCGGGTCACGTGCAATGTTCAGATGCCAGTTCAAGGTGGCTTCCCATCAGCACTCAGCCTTCCTGCCTGCCCTCCTCCCCCTGGCTCACTGCTCCCGAGGGGCTCTCTGTGTGCTCCAGGCCCTGAGTTCCTGGCCATGTTGATCTGTTGTCCCCTCGCAAGTATCCGTGTCTGGTGCATGTTAACGTGGCTGGAGGAAGTGCTGATCTGTCCGGCCTGATGCAGTGCTCAGCTTTTTCAGCTGGTGGGCTGCTGGAGATGGGAATGCAGATAAGGGGCTTGCCTGTCAGATCAAACCGTCTTCAGTCCAAGGGTCAGGGTGCCTCACCTAGTGCTAGGCCATCAGCTAAAGCCATGGGGGCCTCTTAGTGCTAAGACATGCTCCTCAGCACTCAATGACACCCCTATGAGATGGAGAGTGTGAACTTGTCTGCCCTCCGTGTCCATCTTCCCGGACCGGCGTTAGCATTTTTAGTGCCCTAGGCGCATGGCCATTTTGCCGCCCCGCGCGCTGGTCCTGCGGCTCCAGTGGACCTGCTGCAGTCATGCCTGCGGGAGGTCCACTGGAGCCGCGGGAGCAGCGGACCGTCCGCAGGAATGCCTGCGGCAGCTCCACTGGAGCCACGGGACCAGGGGACCCTCTGCAGGCACGACTGCGGCAGGTCCACTGGAGCCGCCTGCCACCCCTCCCCCCAGCAAAATGCCGCACCGCAATAATCCTGGCGCCCTAGGCGATTGCCTAGGCCGCCTAAATGGAAGCGCCGGCCCTGCATCTCCCACCCCGGTCTCTCCAATGCAGGACCTCCTTGGAACCTTGGGGTTTGCTAGGACAAACTGGAGTTACAGACCGAGAGCAGCCTGGGCGCACTTCTTGCCCTAGGTGTGTGGCAGGCACCTCAGTTAGCAGCTCATAGCCCCAGTGCCCTCAGCCAGCGATCAGCGGCATCCCCCAGCCCTGAGCTCCCTGGGTCGCTGCAGCAGCAGCCATGCCCAGAGCTCTCGCTGCCCTGTGCTGCCAGGGACACAAAGGGCACAGCGTACTCACCTCCTCTTCTTTCCAGGATGTTGTGCAACAGGCTGTCGGGACAGGATTTCCTGCCCTCCCTCCCTAATCAATGGCTCCTGCTCCCCTCTGCCAATCAGAGCCTTGGGCCAGGCTTTCCCAGCACCGCTGCTGCGTCGTGGGTGTCCGTGGGAGCACCCACTGCTTTGCGTCGGCCTCTTGCCCTGACCTGAGATTCTGTGGAATCTCGTGACTCTCCTGCTCTCAGACTGGGCCCTGGGTGCACTGCCCATGCACCAGTCGCTCATCGCCCTGCAGATTGGGTGGGGTTCCTGACCCCGGCTGCATTTCCTGTCTTCACTGACTGGTGAGCAGCATGAGTGGCCAGCAGCCTCCTGCAAACAACATGTCTTTATTTAGCCGCTGGATCAATGTGTTGGAGCTCAAAGGATTTTAAAGTAACCACCCCCGTGCGCACATCCAGCTGTCCTGAACTCCTGCTGCTCTCGTACAGGTGCAGCGTCTGCAGCTACCCTGGCTCAGGCTGGTTCCTCCTGTGTCCTGGAGTGTCCCATTAAACTCTGCAAGGGGCCAGGCCCTTTCTTCTCCAGGACGTGTCTTCCCATGTTGATTGCTTCAGCCTCTCCTGGTCAATGAGGTCCCATCCAGGACCCGAGTCAGTGTCGGCAGAGCTAGCAGTACTGGCATTGGCTCGTAGCACCCAGCGTTGTCCTGTAAAGACCCTACAGTGGAAACTGTTAGGGGACCATCTTGATCCATCTCTTCCTTCCTGGCTGGACCATCCCAGACAGCCCCTATTAGGAACCACAGAGCCAGGCCAGCACACGTTATTATTAAACAGCTCCCACTGTGTGTCACATGGCTGGGGCTCTCTGGGCCTCTGCCTAGCACTGAGCTTGGAAGGAGGGTCTGTTTTCCCTTCTATATCTTGTTTTCTTGCTCTTCTCCCTTGGGGAGCGCTGGGTTGAGCCAGGCACAGCCGCGGTAAGTTTCCAAGCCCTGCAGTGGTCCCAGTCCGTTCTGGAATATCGATGCTTCATCCTGCACCAGCCCCAAGGAATGGGGAGGAGATACTGGTTCATTCCTGCTTTCTTGAGCTCCTTTATAGCCAGGGCAACGGTGAGGGGGAAAAGGGTAGCCCAGAGCTGGGATGGCAGGCAGTATAGAGGGGGGAGAGCCCAGGGCTGGGGCAGCAGGGGTTTACAGGGGGGAGCCCAGGGCTGGGACGGGGGGCAGCCAAAATTTTTTTTGCTTAGGGCGGCAAAAAACCTAGAGTCGGCCCTGTCAGAGAATCCCAGCATGGAGACTCAGGGGATCCCAGTTCATTCCCTATCCCAGGCTCTCACTGCACTGGGCAGAGCTAACCGTGTATGTTGGGGGGGGGGAGGGCTGTGGGCTCCACGAGGGAGCACGGCAGCATGTATGCAGCAGCGTGTTTGGTGCTGCGCGAAGCCAGACAAGCTGGTCTGAGTGGCACAGTAAGGGGGCTGGGGGGTTGGAGAAGGGGTAAGGGGTTCCGGGGGGGGCAGTCAATGGACAGGGAGCAGGGGGGTTGGATGGGGCAGAGGCTCGGAGGGGCACTCAGGGGACAGGCAGCAGTTAGATAGGCATGGGAGTCCTGGGGGGGGGTCCTGGGGGGAAGTTGGGGACAAGGAGAAGGGAGGCTTAGATGGGAGTGGGGTCCCAGGAGGGGGCAATAAGGGGACAAGGAGCAGGGGGGAGTTGGTTGGGTTGGGGCTTCTGGGGGGGGCAGTCGGAGGGAGTGGATGGTGGCAGGGTGCAGCTTCCCTCCCCCTGGAGTGTCCTATTTTTTGAATGTTAAAGTATGGTCTCCCCACCATTCACAGCACTCACAGCAGACTGCCGCATGAGGTCCCCCTCCTTCCTTTCCAGTTGGTAGTGGCCAAGGGAATGCTGGGAAATGGAGTTCTTTCCCTGCTCCAGGGCTGGCTCTATAGGCAGGGAGCTAACCAAGGAACTACAGTTCGCAGAGCCCCCTGTTGGTTCTCAGCTCCCATGCCGCCCCTGCAAATGGGATGCCCCAAGCAGGTGCTTGCTTTGCTGGTGCCTAGAGCTGCCCCTGTTCCCTGAGTCTCCATGCTGATTCAGGGCAGCGAGTGGGGCCACCTGCCCCTTCCAAGGAGGAAGCAGAGCTTCATGCTGCCTGCCTGGAGCCTGCACTCATCTGTTCCTTGCAGACAGCTATTATCTGCAGAGCCCCGGGGAGCGAGCTGCAAACAGCCCCTGGAACCCAGTGGTGCTGCTGCTTCTGGACAGGCAGCTCTTGGCAACTGGTGAGTTTGTAGGGAAAGTCTAAAGCAAAGCCCAGCAATTGGCCTCCCAGGCCCAAGCGAGGCACCACTGCTGCCTTTGGCAGCCTGAGGGGCATTTCACCTCTCAAATCCAGGGGTACTTTGAGACTCCAGAGCCCACCTTCAATTTAAAATTGGGCTCTGACTGGCCACACATACAGCTGATGGATTTTGGGATGTTGGGTCCCAGACAGGCCCATTTCCCCCTTTCAACCCAAGTGGGTAGTCAGAGTTTGGGGCCCGGTGGATGTTCCTGCTGGGAGTAGAAACGGGCTAGTTGGATACTTCTTTGGTGGAGTTTTGTTTGTTTACAAAGAATGTGCAAAGTCCTGTGTCTTTGAACGCAGGGGGAATCAAATAGCAGGAACCAGCCCTAAGAGCCCCCTGGCCCAAAAACCTCTCCCAGGTTTCTTCCAGAGTTTGCTGCTGTGCTGCCAGCTGCTCCTTACCCAGCTGGCTTTCCCTATCAGTCACAGCCCTTTTCACTTGTCTGTTGTTCTCGCCCCATCCTATCCCCTAATCTGGTCACAATACCCAGTCAAACCTTCTGCAAACCTGATGCTACAGTTTCAGGGCAGACTCCATTAACAGGGCTCTACCAAGTCCATTTTGGTAAATTTCACAGTCATAGGATTTTAAAAATCTGAAATTTCACCGTTTCAGACATTTAAACCTGAAATTTCACAAATGTGTAACTGTGTGGGGGGGAGGGTCATGCAGGGTTGCAAGGCTATTGTAGGGGTGTTGCTGCTGCTGGTGATGGTGCTACCTTCAGAGCTGGGCAGCTGGAGAGTGACAGCTGCTGGCCGAGAGCCCAGCTCTGAAGGCAGCGCCGTCGCTAGCAGCAGCGCAGGAGTGAGGGTGGCATGGTATGGTGTTGTCACCCTTGCTTCTGCATCACCACCAGAAGTGAGTCTGACCCCATGCAGGGAAAGAGGAAGTCCCGTCCCTCCACAGCCTAGCTGGGGCTAGCAGCTGGAGCCCAGCGCATGGTAGGAACTTTCCACCAGGGCACACCTGACTCTGCTCCTCCAGCACTTGAGGATTAAAGGGGCCTTGGGCTGACCGTGTGTGTGTGTGTGTGTGTGGTGGGGAGTGACCACAGCGTCCTGAGCAGTCACCCACATCACCCACCCGTAAGGCTGGCCCTTCCCCACCCTCAAAAAGTGATTCCCCCCATAACACCTGCACTTCTGCATTGCTGTGGTGCAGCCCTGCCTTCAGAGCTACGTGGCTGGAGAGCAGAGGCTGCTGGCCGGCCACCCAGCTCTGAAGACAGCACAGAAGGAAGGGTGGCAATGCCACAACCCCCTGCAATAGCCAGATTTTACTCGTGATGTGTTTTTCATGGCCATGAATTTGGTAGGGCCCTATCCCTTAGTCTTTGTTTTAGGTGTGGATCCTTAACTGTCTCTTACAACTGTCTTAAATGGAGGACCCATTCACACATCAGCCCAGAACTTCCCAGCTCATGAACAGAGCCATTAGGTCATCGGTCTAGTTGCCTGAGTAACACAGACCAGAGAATCCCCTGCACAGAGTCCCCAGACTTTTGCCCAAAACAAGGGGAAGAATAAAAACGTCCAAAATGATAGAGCCTGGGGGATGCTGGGCCCTGACCCGTGACCTTTGCAGCAGCCTGACTCAGGGCTGGGGGCACAACAGTGTCAGAGACAGGCCTCTGTGTCCCGAGCTGGGTACCTGGAGTCACTGCCCAGGTCTGACCATTTGAGGCCTTTCCACCTGACCCTGCCCTTCAGCTGGGATGGGCATCCGGCCAAATGACCCTCTTGGCAAAACCCTCCGAAGTGTGAAAGTCTGGGGTGTGAAATGGTGTGAGAATAAGTGCCGGTGCCCTGGTCACCTGTGTGCAAAGTCCCAGTGATAAAGGCTTAGTATCAGGCCCTTGTCCTCTCCCAACACTCTCATGGCTCTGCCAGGGGATGCTGTGTGGCCCTGGCTCTTGCAGGAATTTACACACACTCATTTACATGCACAAGTACATTGGATTGATGTACATCAGTGTAAGAGCCATTTACGTGGTGCCACCCCCCGTGTGGATGCCTGACTCTGATCAGCCAAGCAGTGCACTGTCAGTTGCTCTACGCACAAAGCCAAACAGGAACCAGTTTAAACTAAACTGCACCCTTTTAAACCCAAATCAGAGCGTCCACACAGGTTAACAAAACCAATTTAAATTAAACCAACTGGTGCAACACTCTTGTGTAGACCAGGCCTAAGGTGTGAATGATGCTGTCTCATCCCCTTTCTTGCAGCCCTGGTCTTTCCTCAATGGGAGCCTCTGGCTGGTGAATTAGGAAGATCGTGGTTCACAGAATATCAGGGGTGGAAGGGACCTCAGGAGGTCATCTAGTCCAACCCCCTGCTCGAAGCAGGACCAATCCCCAACAATTTTTTTTTGCCCCACTTCCCTAAATGGCCCCCTCAAGGATTGAGCTCATAATCCTGGGTTTAGCAGGCCCATGCTCAAATCCCTCCCCACTCCTGTCCCCTTGCCCCAGCCTTATCCCAGGTCAGGGGTGGGGGGCATTCAACCAGCACTTCTTGCTGACCTTCTGCAGGTGTTAGTGTGAGAGGCCAGAGTGTTGATACTGCTGGCAAAGACCCCGCCCTGACACTCCCTCCCCAGGGAGCATCTATTTCTGTGGCAGGGTCTCTCTGGTACCAGTGTGCTGCTTGCACCAGGATCTTTCCAGGAGAGGTGCCAAGCTGGAAGCACGGTCAGTGCTTGGACTGATGCTTTATGAAAAATCCAGTCTGATTTCTACAGGGGCTTCGAACCAGGGACCAAGTGACTGTGGTGGCTGGATCCCAGCCTGGGCTTTCATGCACACATGTGGTGCGGGAATCTATGCATGCTACATCAGCACGGTGCCAATGGCGCCACTGGAGCTGGATCCATTGCCACCAGCTCAGGTTCTGCCCCTGTTTCATTTCAGCCTCTCTCAAGGCTGCAGTGATTTATTGCACTCATTCCAAGCACCCAGCACCCCCTGCACACCAGGCTGTATCTGCTGGGTGTTTGCACCATCAGTACAAGCACTGGAAATGTTTTCCTCCATCACACCTGCACATTTATCCATGACCAAGACACGTGGGGACAGTGTATTTATGGGCCAATTTCCTCTTACAATTACACAGGTGGACATGGGGGCCTGATCCTCCTTCACACCGTGCAGCCATTTGCACTAGTGCAAACTGACTCTGAGACTGAGCCATCCAGAAAACCCAAATTCTGTTCCATGGTCATTTTCAAATCAGGACAAAGAGCCATTGTCATGGTATAATTCCCCACTCTGAACCTTAGCATCCAAAAGATGAGGTACCAGCATGAATTCCTCTAAGCTTAATTACCAGCTTAGAACCTGTAGCGCTGCCACCAACCAGGAATTACAGTGCCTGGTACACTCTGGTCCCCCCAATACCTTGCCTGGGGACCCCCAAGACCCAGACCCTCTGGATCTTAACACATGGAAAGTAAACCCTTTCCCCCACCATTGCCTCTCCCAGGCTTCCCCTCCCTGGGTTACCCTGGAAGATCATTGTGATTCAAACTCCTTGAATCTTAAAACAGAGAGGAAAATCCACCTTCCCCCCTCCTTCTCTCTCCCCCTCCCAGACTCTCCCTGAGAGAGAAAGTAATCCTAACACAGAGAGAAATTAACCTTTCTCTCCCCCTTCCCTCTTTTCTCCCCACCAATTCCCTGGTGGATCCAGACCCAGTCCCCTGGGGTCTCACCAGAATAAAAAAAACCCATCAGGTTCTTAAACAAGAAAAGCTTTTAATTAAAGACAGAAAAAACAGTAAAAATTATCTTTGCAAATTTAAGATGGAATATGTTGCAGAGTCTTTCAGCTATAGACACTGGGAACACCCTCCCAGCCTAAGTATACAAGTACAAATTAAAATCCTTTCAGCAAAATACAAATTTGAACTCCTTCCAGCCAAATACACATTTGCAAATAAAGAAATCAAACATAAGCCTAACTCGCTTTATCTACCTAGTACTCACTATTCTGGACATATAAGAGACTGGAGAGAAACCTGGTTGCACATCTGGTCAGTCTCAGAACCCAGAGAGAACAACCACCAAACACTAACAGCACACACACAAACTTCCCTCCCTCAAGATTTGAAAGTATCCTGTCTCCTGATTGGTCCTCTGGTCAGGTGACAGCCAGGCTTACTGATCTTGTTAACCCTTTACAGGCAAAAAAGATATGAAGTACTTCTGTTCTATTAACCCTTAACTATTTGTTTATGACAGCCATAAAGTCAGAACTTTTCACAGAACTGAAACCTCACAGTACCAGGAACTCCTGAAAGGTTTCTGCAACAAAATGGGCCCCCCAGTATCCTGGTCAGCTGTGCACTAAAGTTGACATAACTTTTGTCAGTTTCCTTGCTGTGCCCCACTGACTAGCAGCAGTCAAACTGACCCAGGGCTTGTCTAGGTGATGAGTTACTGCAAGGCAAGCCAGGCTGTGAGTCCACAGCGCACCAGCTTGCTTTGCCCTAACTGGCAGTGGAGGAAGACCCCAGTTTCAGAATAGCAGTGAAACTGATAAGAATCATGTTAATTTCATTCTGCCCCTGCAAGGTCTTGCAGGGTCCCTTGCTTCATGTCTGCCCTTCCAAGCTGACGGCCTTGGAAGGATTCCTGAGGGATTTCAAGGTCTGTGGTTCAGCTGCTGAGCCGCTCAAGCCCTGCTGTGTGGCCTGCCCTAAGGTCGGGTTCCCAGGGCTCCCTGAGCTGCCCAGCACTTGGGGCAGCTGGTTCTTCAGGCTGGGGGAGTCAGACAGCACAGGGAGCCAGCTGGCCCAGCAGTCAAGAAGGTTTGGGGTCCCCAGTCCTGGCCAGTCCTCTTGATGGGATGCTGAGGTGCTGGCAAGAGACCAGGCAGATTTTGAAAAATTGTGTTCTAAGGAAAGATCTATCTAAATTGACAGGTTTCATAGGTGCTGGAACTAGGGATGCTGGGAGTGCTGCTGTACACCCTGGCTTGAAGTGGTTTCCAGGGTTTGCAGTTTGGATCAATGGCTCTCAGCACCCCCACTGTACACATTGTTCCAGCACCTCAGCAGGTTTCTGTAAAACACTTTGCTGTCTGTAAACAGGCATGTGCAAGTGTTTCAAATCCCCTTGTGAAACATTGTGACAGGAGTCAAGTGTCAGGCCCAGATCAGCTGGAGGCGCTCTCACTGCCAGCTGGGCCTGTTTACATTGCTTGACACTAAGTTCCCAGCCCTGCTTGCCCATGGGATTTGCAAGGTCTTTATTCCCACTTCTTCGACGGTTTCCACCACAGACAGCAGAATATTGGGAGAAACTCGCTTCCCCCCCACCCCTAACTGGGCAGATCACCTTGAAAATATTGAACTAGGAGTTTGGAGAGCTGGATTTAATGACTGCTAGCCCTGCCACCAATCTGCTAT
This sequence comes from Gopherus evgoodei, assembly GCF_007399415.2. Taxonomy (NCBI): domain Eukaryota; kingdom Metazoa; phylum Chordata; order Testudines; family Testudinidae; genus Gopherus; species Gopherus evgoodei. Next base: position 1,291,686 of record NW_022060063.1, on the reverse strand, counting down.
GTGACTCTCCTATCTCCATGCCTCAGTTTCCCCCAGTAATAATTGTGCCCCTCCTTTCCAGAGTCAGGGATAAAGAAGCCTTTGGCCAGTGTGTTCAGAGTCACTGAATGGACAGCACCTTTCAGAGCATGAGTAACCAAAGGAGCAATTTTGGTTGAGCTTTATGGCACTAGAGCCCAGAGCCATGACAGTGGGTTCTATCTGCATCTCTGGAACGTCCTTTCCCCTCCCCATGCCTCAATTTCCCCCTCTGGATGGGGTGATGACAAAGGGTTATATCAGGGCTGTGTGCTATTATTAGCCGCCCCCTCCTGCGTTGGCGGATCATTAAGTTTTCCCGTCTAGGCAGCGGATGTGGGTCAACGTTTGAGGTTTCGTTGTTGATTTTTTTTAAATTTCCTCTTCAAAACAGATCAGCTTCCTCCCTCCCTGCTGACGAAAGATGCATGCGTGGGCCGTTGTGCCTCAGGGCTGTGACGGGATGCCACGACAGATGGCCCCTCTCTGGAGCTAGACGGTGATCCGGGTCAGCCAGTGACCAGGATCACGCTGGCGCCCCCCAGCCCCGGTGAGTGACAGACCTTGCTGGGCGGCTGAAACCCCTTACTCTGGGCACCTGTTCTGAGAATGTGCTCAGCAAGGGCTCCGCAGGGCAGGGTTTGCAGGTGGCGCCAGCAAAGAGGGAGAGGTGCCGGGGGGGAGGGGGGCATGGCAGTAGAGGAAGAGGGTGGAGGTGGGAGGTGAGAGAGGGACCCAGAGGGATGGTGTTGAAGGGGATGTATGGTGGGCAGGACAGTGTACATGAAACAACAGGAAATTACCCTCTTGCTGCTTTGTTTCGGAGGGTGAGATGGGGAGTGGAGACAGGTGGGGAAGTAGAAGGTAGGGCAGGAGGTGGGGTGCAGAGAGGACAGGAGGAAGAGTTAAGAGTGGGGATGGCAGGGGATGGGGACAGGATGAGCAGGGAAGGGGGCAGGGTGGGGAAGGCAGGGTCAGGGCTGTGAGAGAAGATGGTGGGGGGCAAGGCAGGGGGTGGGGAGGATAGTGGCAGGCTGTAGGGGCCTGGGTGGGGGGCAGGGTTGGGAATGGGGAGGGCAGAGGGTGGGGGTGAGGGTCAGGGCAGGGGGTGGGGCAGGCAGTAGGGGCAGGGTGGGGAGGGCAGGAGCAGGCGGCTGGGGCAGGCAGTAGGGGCAGGGTAGGGAGTGGGGAGGGCAGGGGACAATGTAGGGAGTGGGAGCAGGGGCAGGCAGTAGGGGCAGGGTGGGGGGCAGGTTTGGGAGTAGGGAAGGAAGGGGATGGGGTCAGGGTGGTGAGGGCAGGGGCAGGCAGTAGGGGCAGGATGGGGGGCAGGGTTGGGAATGGGGAGGGAAGGTGGTGGCGGCAGGGAGTGAGGAGGGCAGGGGCAGGCAGTAGGGGCAGGGTCGGGGACAGAGTTGTGGGTGCAGGATGGGGAGGGCAGGGGCAGGCAGTAGAGGCAGAGTGGGGGGCAGGAAGGCGGGGGAATCAGTGGTTTCACTCGAGTAGAGCTGGCATATCCATGCTGAAGCCTTTGTGGCCCTTTGTTTCTCTGTCCGGAGGGTCTGTGGCTGCCGTCACCCAGCCTGCTGTGGGGGTCTGGGGGGCAGGTCAGCCCCGGTCTGTTTCATTATGGTGGGGCTGCAGCTGCCATTGTGGTGCTGGGGGTGAGGGGCTGGCTCGTGTACTGCGTGTGCCCTTCCCCACAGCACCATGGGCCATCAGACTCGCAGTTCCCAGCATTTCCCTCATTGCCCAGGAGCCAGGGCTGGGGCCTGCAGCGGCCTCGTCCCATAGACTCTGCAGCATATGGCAGCATGGAGGCTGGCCCAGCCATGGCAGTGCCTGGGAGGGGGCAGGATACTCCCAATGACCCCTGTGGCCTGGGAGCCTTGCGCTCCTGGAGGTGCCAAGCCCAGCACACTGCCCAGCTGCAACAGGGCAAAGCTGGCACAAGGGCAGCCTGGCAGGAGCCAGCGTCACTGCAGTGGGCTGTGCAGCCTCGGCCAGTTCTGCCTGCGTCTGCCTTCGGCCAGTTTGACTCTGTGTCAGGGAGGGGCCAGGCTCTGCTTCGAGTCCTTTTCTTTTCTTTAAGATTTCCATTTTGGAGGAAGAAGAGGGAGGAGGGAGATCAATGACAGGGTTTAAGGGATAGAAGGGGCTGTGTTAGTGTTTAGGAGATAGAAGGGGGGGGGTCAGTGCCAGGGTCTGAGGGGAGAAAGAGGCTCAGTGCTGGGGTCTAGGGATTGAAGGGGAGTCAGGGTCTGCGGGGAGCAGGCAGGCCAGTGTCTGGGTTTGGGGGATTGAAGGAGGGTCAGGCTGTGGGGGGAGCAGGCGGGCCAGTGCTGGGGTTTGCAGGTAGAAGTGAGGTCAGTGTATGGCTGTCATTCTCATGGTAGAGAGCCTTTCTCAAAGAGGAAGGGCTTGCGGTGTTTCCTTGTGCTGGTCAGACACTGGATTCTCCAGATCTCTGGGAGTACGTCCCACAGCCAGACCCCCTCGGCTGGGAATGGGGGTCCCCAGCTCTCCTGCACTCCCCCTGGATCTGTGATCTGCACCATCCCAAGGGAGCGCAGGTCACAGATGGAAATTCGATCTCTGGTGTCACTGGGGCTCGACCCATTAGCTGCCTGCTGTGCTGATTTGGACCAAAGCTTTAAACCAGCACAAGGAGCTGACGGAGCCAGTGGAGGGACCTGGGCACAGGCCTGATATGCTCCCAGGGGCCTGAGCCATGGAGAAGGCGGGTGGCCAAATGCTTAGGGTGGCCATATTTCCCTAAAGGGAAAAGGAGACCCCACATGGGGCCAGCCTGAGCCCTCCCTGCCTCCCGCCTACAGTAGGCTTGTCTGAGGTCCTCTCCCCCCATGCCCTGGGTACAGCCTGAGGCCCCCTCTCTCCCCTGTGTGCGAGGCACCCTGAGCCCCAAGCTGCCTGCCCGTGCAAGGACAGCCCAAGGCCTGTCTCTCTTCTCTCCACATGCAGGGAGGCCTGAGCCCCCCTGCCATCCGCGGGGCCAGCCCAGCTCGAGCTGCTTTCCTGAGCCCTCCCTCCCATGGGGGGCTGGTATTACCACTGCCCCCCAAGTTCCTCTGCACTCTGCTAGGGGTCGCATGCCCCCTTTGACAAAACTGGGCATTTGTCCCATTTGCTCTTCTCGATGGACGATCACACAAATGCCCAGTTTTGCCAAAGAAGTCGGGACAACCGGGACAGGGCTTAAAAAAAGGACTGTCCTGGCCAAAATGGGACACACAGTCAGAGCCGACTTTAGGCCGAGTCCCCTGATTCCTCCGAATCGGGCCCCATGCCTAAGTGGGCCCCGCGCTCCAGGTCTTCAGCAGCACTTCGGCAGCAGGTCCTTCACTCGCTCCGGGTCTTTGGTGGCATTTCAGCGGTGGGGCCCGTCGAAACTATTCAAATTAGGCCCTGCACTTCCTAAAGCTGGCCCTGCCCAGAACCAGAGGAGGGCAGAGTTTCCCAGCAAGCTGGAGGTGAAAGGCAGCATTATACTTAGCAAAGGGTCACACAGCACCCCGAGGCTCTGGGGGCTGGAGCCTTGGATGGAAGGTGGTGAGAGCTTGGCTAGTTATTCAAAGCGTTTCCCCTTCCTGAGTGACACCATTAGGACAGACTCCCAAGGAAAGGGCTGGGGTCTCCGTCTCTTGGTCTCTTCCAATGTGGACTGGAACCTTTCTCTGGAAGAGGTGTTAAGCAAACCCAAGTTAGTGGGCTCAGCAGCAGAGGGCCTGGGTGACATTCTCTGCCCTGAGCCATCCAGGAGTCAGACTGGAGGGTCTAATGGCCTCTTGTGTGGATCTATGAATAATTTCCCAGTGGCTCCTGCAGAATCTCCATGGCTGCTGCTCTGAGCAGGGGCTGTTTGTGATGTGCGGCTGAGCTGGGCGACTGGCACCTCCTCAGTCATGTGACAAGGCTTCTCCACAAGATGGCCACGCAGGCACTTTAGCCCCAGACACTCATGCGAAGATCGATTTGCAGGAGGATTCACAGCACTTCCCCCTGTGGCCAATATTTGCACAGACACAATCCCGCTTGCACCGGTGCTCAGAAAATGCAGGCGGGTTTGTGCACCATTCGGGAGTGCACAGGGAGGCAGGGGAAGGTGGCAGTGGAAACGGAGAGGGAGTAGGGAGAGGGAGAACTCTAGAAGAACTCGAATTAGAAGAAATCACACATTTTTGAAGATCTTTCCTGCGGTCACAGGACACAGCCTGTTGCTGCCTGTGGTGACCTCAGTCTCTTTGGCATTACCCCAATTATGGTAATGGAGGGGTCCCCAAACATAGTCATCTTGCTCGTCCCTCAGGCAGGTCCCCCCTCCAGATCTCACTGGGCCAGGAGCTATGAGAGCTAAACCAAATCCCGGCATTGGAAGTGATGGTGCAGGGTATGTTGGGGCCCAAGTGCTGCCCCGAGCGGCACCTTGGCTGTGATTGGGGCATGGCCACACATTCAGTGGGGTGGGATGGGGGCATTGGCCCTGATGGTGCAGTGAACACTGTCTCTCTGACTGACTGGCCCTGGCAATTCTCCCATGTCAGGCATGGACGTATGGGGGGGTTCTGCTTCTAGTTTCTCAGTGAATGTCTGGCTGCGCACCGCTTGCTCTGCCGCAGGGCCGAGACCTGTTTGCCCTCAGCAGGGAGATGTTACAGAGAGCTCCCTCTCTGGCTCCTGGCAGGGTGCCTCACACCAGCCTAGCAGAGAAGGCGACTTAGGGAATTGGGCTGAGACCCTCCCAGCTTGTCTTGCATAGCCCCTGAGCCACTCTCAGATGCTCATGACTCCTGGTCTGGGCCAGCACAAGACCCATGGCCATGGGCCCCAGGGCTGTTGCTCATGTGATTTAGCAATGCAGCGTCTATGATATCCGCACGGCTGCAGGGGGTGGGCGGTGGTTTCGGTAGCTGCTGCTGGTGCAGGAATCCCTGAGCTATGCTGATGGAGGGTGAGTCGCTCGCCTCCCTCGCCTGGACACCTGGTGCCTGCCTAGCTGTCATGCTGCAGGAATTTCCATCTGCAGGAGGGGGCCACAATTTTCCACTCTGTGATTGGGTGGGGTTATCACAGGCCACACCCCCCACTGCCCTAGGGTATATGTGTGGGGAGGACATGTGGTACCGACCCTACTGTGGGTAGGACATAAGAACAAAAGAACGGCCATACTGGGTCAAACCAATGGTCCATCTAGCCCGGTATCCTGTCTTCTGACAGTGGCTCATGCTAGATGCTTCAGAAGGAATGAACAGAACAGGGAAATTATCTCAGAGCTTTAAGGTTACCCAGAGCATGAGGATGCATCCATGACCATCTTGGCTAACAGCCATTGATGGACCTATTCTCCATGATGACCTTATCTCTTTCTTTTTTTAACCCAGTTATATTGTTGGCCTTCAGAACATCCCCTGGCAATGAGTTCCACAGGTTGACTGTGCTTTGTGTGGAGAAATACTTCCTTATGTTTGTTTTGAATCTGCTGCCTAGTAATTTAATTGCTTTGTGCTGCCAGGTCACGGTGCCTGAGAGTTACCCCAGCTATCACTGCACAGCGGAACCTCATGCCAGGGCCCCAATTTCCTAGAATTTCTGATGTGTGCAAATCAGGGCTCATGCCGCCCACTCGCTCACAGATGGCATGAGCTGGGGGTGAGGGGGAAGGAGCCCACAGAGCCCACAAAGCAATGAACAAAAGCTTTTAAAAAGATCCCCTGGCAAACGTGCCTCACCTGAGTTAAAGCCAAGTTGCCCTGTGTTCACTGCTAGGTGTCCTGTGCTGGCTAATTCGAGTTCAGAATGCCCCCCTCTTCCCATATAGGCACACCCTGGAAATCACTCTGGGCGCTGGGAAGGGCAGCAATTCATACAGTCATAGATTCCAAGGCCAGAAGGTCCCACTGTGATCATCAAGTCTGACCTCTTGTGTCACATAGGCCAGAGACCTGCCCCAAATAGTTCCTGTTTGAAGTAGAGCATAGGATAAATCCAGTCTAAAATTGCTAGTGAGGGAGAATCCACCATGGCCCTTGGTAAACTATTCCCAGTCTGAATTTCTTTAGCTTCAACTTTCAGCACTGGATCATGTTAGAATCATAGAATATTAGGGTTGGAAGGGACCTCAGGAGGCCATCTAGTCCAATCTCCTGCTCAAAGCAGGACCAACCCCAATTTAAATCATCCCAGCCAGGGATTTGTCAAGACAGGCCTTAAAAACTTCTAAGGATCGAGATTCCACCACTTCCCTAGTGAAATAGTGTTTCCTAATATCCACCCTAGACTTCCCCCACTGCAACTTGAGACCATTGCTTCTTGTTCTGTCATCTGCCACCACTGAGAATAGCCGAGCTCCATCCTCTTTGGAACCTCTCTTCAGGTAGTTGAAGGCTGCTATCAAATCCCTCTCACTCTTCTCTTCTGCAGACTAAACAATCCCAGTTCCCTCAGCCTCTTCTCATAAGTCATGTGCTTCAGCCCACTAATCATTTTTGTTGTCCTCAGCTGGGCTCTCCAGTTTGTTCACATCCCTTCTGTAATGGGGGGACCAAAACTGGACGCAATACTCCAAGTGTGCCCTCACCAGTGTCAAATAGAGGGGAATAATCACTTCCCTCCATCTGCTGGCAATGCTCCTACTTATACAGCCAAATATGCCATTGGCGTTCTTGGCAACAAGGGCACACTGCTAAGTCATATCCAGCTTCTCATCCACTGTAATCCCCAGGTCCTTTTCTGCAGAACTGCTGCTTAGCCAGTCGGTCCCCAGCCTGTAGTGATGCATGGGATTCTTCCTTCCTAAGTGCAGGACTCTGCACTTGTCCTTGTTGAACCTCATCAGATTTCTTTTGGCCCAGTCCTCCAATTTGTCTAGGTCACTCTGGACCCTATCCCTACCCGCCAGTGTATCTACCTCTCCCCTGAGCTTAGTGTCATCTGAGAGCTTTCTGAGGGTGCAATTCATCCCATCATCCAGATCATTAATAAGATATTGAACAAAACTGACCTCTGGGGCACTCCACTTGATACCGGCTGCCAAACAGACATCAAGCCGTTGATCACTACCCATTGAGCCCGACAATCTAGCCAGGTTTCTATCCACCTTATAGACCTTTCCACCTGATAGACTTTTATCCACCTTAAAGGTCTATCCACCTTATAGACTTTTCATTGCTAGAGAGAAGAGTCCATTTGGAAATATTTGTTCCCCATTTAGATACTTACAGACTCTGATCTTAACTTTCTAAATTCTGGGCACTGGGAACTGGAGCGGTTCCGGGTGCTGGTAATGAGAAAGGTTCTGGGTGTTGGGAACAGGAGAGGTTCCGGATGCTGGCAGTGGGAGTGATTCTGGGTGCTGAGTGTGAAAGATTTTCCCTGGGATGCCACCTGGAACTGAGATACCACTGAACATGCCTGACTCATCAGCCTAGGCTTCCTTTATACTGTACTGCTGTGACAGGTCCTCAAGCCCCCTCCAGCACACATACAGGTTGGGACACTCCTAGCTGCAGGTACACACAGATGCTGAGATCAGCTTGGCATGGGAAGGCTCAGCTAAGAAACTGCTCGGTTACTCAAGTGAACTCCCTACTTTGAAGGGTAAACTCAAAATTATACCGTCTTGCGCTGCACAGGGAACTGTAGTGTAAGCTCATAAAATTCTCCCCCTCCCTCAATGTGGAGAAGAATATACAACAGCTTTCTGCCCCGAGTTATGACACCCACACACTGGTTTTAGACAAAGCAGAAACAAGTTTATTAACTACAAAAGAGGGATTTTAAGTGATTATAAGTGATAGCAAACAAATCAAAGCAGATCACCTAGCAAATAAAGCAAAAATGCAATCTAAGCTTAATATACTAAAGAAATTGGATATGACTAGCAAATTCTCACCCTAATTGTTGGTTTAGGCAGTTTGTAGAAGTTCTTGAGGGAAATCTGCACTTGCTTGCAGCTTAAACCCAAGGTATTTCTTTCACAGGTTAGAAATCTCTCTAGCCTGGGTTCACTCCTTCTCCCCCAGTTCAGTCCGTGTTTCTCAGGTGTTTCTAAGAGTCTCCTTTGGGAGGGAAGTCAGTGAAGAAACATGATGATGTCACTCCCTTGCCTTAAATAGCTTTTGCATGTGGCAGGAAGCCTTTGTCTCCAACTTTAGTTCCCGCGTCTTTCAGTGGAAAAACACTAGTATTCTATGATGGAGCCAGTACCAGGCAACTTGGTCACATGCCTCTGTAGGGCCGTAGCAGCAGGGGTTTCCCTACACCCCGCCATATCCCTCTTGAATTTCTCCAACACCCCATCCCCAGTTTTGTGAATTAGTTACATGCAGTGTTGCCAATTTAGTGATTGTTTGGAAATTTTAATTGAAATTGAAACATTAATACATACTTTAAAAGCATATAAAGTGTATGATAAAATATGTGTATCTGAAATAGTATATTAGATTTGAAAAGTATGAACATAGACTAGCTTCCTTATACAGCTTTTGTTTTTATGACGATGTCAGTGCATTCATTTCGGTGACGCTGGCCAAATTAGAAAAGAGATGACTAAGGGGGATATGATAGAGGTCTATAAAATCTTGACTGGTGCAAAGAAAGTGAATAAGGAAATGTTATTTAATCCTTCACATAACACAAGAACTAGCAGTCACCCAATTAAATTAATAGGCAGCAGTTTTGAGAAAAACAAAAGGAAGTACTTCTTCACACAATACAAAGTCAACCCAGTGAACTCTTTGCCAGGGGATGGTGTGAAGACCAAACGTATAACAGGATTAAAAAAAGAACTAGATAAATTCCTGGAGAATAGGTCCATCAGTGGCTATTAGCCAGGATGGGAGGGATGCAACACCATGCTCTGAGTGTCCCTAGCCTGTTTGCCAGAAGCTGGGAATGGGCAACAGGGGATGGTCACTTGATGATTACCTGTTCTGTTCATTCCCTCTGAAGCACCTGGCCTTGACCACTGTCAGAAGACAGGATATTGGGCTATATGGGCCATTGGTCTGACCCAGTATGACCATTCTTATGTAAAAATTAATTATAATAATAAAAATGTTTAGTACAGAAACTCCCCAACATAATGACCTCTCAAGATAGCAACAATGTGAGATAACAACCTTGGCAAATAATGCATTTTAAAAATCTTAGCCTACTAGGAAACATATTTATGTAAGTTTCCATTCCCAGTCACAAATCTAGCATTCTGAAGCAAAGTGACTAAAATATAGTCCAACAAACAAATGTTTATTTAACGTGCCCCTCACTTTTCCCTCCACCACACCCCGCTCACCGGCGTTGTCTTTAGTCATTGGAGACTCAGAGCTCAGAGGTGCTTTCACGTGAGTACACCTTCCAGGTGGAGGATAAAAAGGCACCTTACTTGTTCCTCCAGATGCTCACTGTTCGCTCTGGTCACGGCTGTTCATTGTGTCACTGTTCACCGTTCTGTTCCCAATGGTCCTGCGCAGTCACCTTCTGCTGCTACCTGCCACTGTGAGCTCTGCAAATTGGTCTCTTGAGGTTCCACCAGTTCTCAGTGATTTCAGCTGAGCTCTCAGTGTGGGAACCTTGCTCACTGCTCGTGCAGTCTGGGCTGTCTCTTACACAAAAACGCTGTACCCACAGGAACACTGTCCCCACAACAGGACTAAGCACTTAGACCTGAATGTCAGTCATTTCAGCTGCAGTGGTCACTTAACAGAACAAAAGACTCTCTATGGAGCCTAATCAGCTCTGTCTTTAAACAGTGGAGAGGGACAGGTCCCCACCCTCTCTCTTGATGCCTTCAAATCATCACAGACTAAGTACAGTTCTACTGCCCTTTACTCATACAATAAGAACAACAGTTCATCCCCCATTTCCCCCACATTCAAGTGATTTGTAACCCAACCCCAGCCAAAATCTATCACTTGGACAGCACAGCTCTGTTTGCTGGATACCTAGGTAGATTAGGTGTGAATGTAACTATAATCTGGCCCTGAAGCCTTTCCCTGCAGCCCCAGCTCATCACTGGCTATCAGGGAGAGCTCATTTAGACTTTGCTTACAAATCATCATTTGAAATTATTAGGTTGGCCAACATCACCGAAATGAATGCACTGACATTGTCATAAAAAACAGCAGCTGTATAAGGAAACAAGGAAGCTAGTCTATGTTCATACTTTTCAAATCTATTATACTTTTTCAGATACACATATTTTATCATACACTGTATAAGCTTTTAAAGAGTGCATTAATGTTTCAGTTTAAATTCAGATTTTTAAACAGTCACTAAATTGGTATGTAACTAGCTCACAAAACTGCAGGGGGGTGCTGGGGAAATTCAGGGGGGGAGTTGGGGAAATCACTGATGAGTGAGATTCCGGGAACTGGGACTGGGAGCAGTTGTGGGTGCTGGGAATGGGAGAGGTTCTGGGAGCTGGAACTGGGGGCATTTGCGGGTACTGGGAATGGGAGAGGTTCTGAGTGCTGGGGAATGAGAGAGGTTCCAGGAACTGGGATTGGGAGCAGTTGTGGGTGCTGGGAATGGGAGAGGTTCTGGGTGCTGCGAATGGGAGCAGTTCTCAGTGCTGGGATGGGAGAGGTTCCGGGAGCTGGGAATGGGAGAGGTTCCAGGCACTGGGAACAGGAGAGGTTTCAGGTGCTGGGAATGGGAGCAGTTCTGGGTGCTGGGGAACAGGAGAGGTTCCGGGTGCTGAGAGCCCATGGCAGGCATGGCTCTCCTGGCAGGCTGCAGAAGGCGATCCCCAGCTGTGCCCTATCGGCAGGGACCACAGGAGGTGTGGCTCAGCTCAGACGTGGATGCACTGACTGACTGTTGGTTTCTCTCAGGGTCTTGGCTTTGCCCAGAAGGTCCTGTGGCCCTGCGAGCCATGGAGGCTGCATCAGTGCTGAGCCCCTCATCCTGGGAGAAGCGCAGAGCGTGGGTCCGGCAGAGCCGCTGCTGGCGTACCACTGTGCTGGAGGAGGAGGCAGCGGTGGCCGTGCAGGATGTGTCTGGGCTGCAGCCACCACATCTAGATGATGTCTTCCTTGAAGGTGGGAGAGCAGCTGGGGCAGGGGTAGGATGTGTGTTCGGGGGGACTGGGTTCTTCCTTTAGCTTCTGTGCTGTACTTCCCAAGAGGTAAGTGCGCGGTGGGACTTGGATAGAGTCCGCTCTCGTTCACCCTGAGCACTCAGCAGAACAACGCTTGTCCTGCCACCTTTTCAGATCTGCAAAAACATCTCTGAAAAAGTTCAAGGAAATGGAAAAAATTTTCATCAAATGACCCTGGCTCCTGACACCAATGACTCCATTCCAGATCTTGTGCCCAGCCCTGTGTCTGCTTCCCTGACCCTAACAGCTCATTCCTGAGGCCATGGTCCCCAGTCCCAACCCCTGCCCCAGTGCCTGGGGCTAAGACCTCTCCCTGTAGAGTGGCCAGGGCCGGGACTGGACCTTTCCCCTTGGCCTGGCACCTTCTGTCTACAGGAGGAAGATGCTAAGTGTCAGCCCAAGAGGTGAAGCTCCCAGCCAGTGCAGAACCCACTTGCCAGGGAAATCCACTGAGATCCCCAGGCTGGTCCACCCAACCTGTTCATCCCAACGAGCACGCTGTTCTGGGGTTGGCCTTGGGGAAGTCATGGGGCTGTTGTCACAGAGAGATGCAGGGTGGGAGTGCGGGGCTGGGAAGGGGGTGGGGAAGGTATCTCCCTGGTTTATCTGATGGACTTTTGTATTTCCAACAGGAAGCTCCTCCAGCAAGATTGAGACTTGGCTGCAGGACTGTGGGTGAGTCCAGCTGCCCTCTGTGTGTAAGCGTGTGTGTATGACTGCTGCCACCTATTTTCTGTGTGTGTGTATGTGATAGAATCATAGACTCTTAGGGTTAGACGGGACCGCAAGGGTCATCTCATCTAACCCCCTACCAAGAGGCAGGATTTGTTGTGTCTAAACCATCCCAGACACATGGGTGTCCAGCCTTCTTTTGAAAACCTTTGGTGAAGAAACCTCCACAACCTTGCAGGGCGTCTGTTCCACAATCCTACTGTTCTTACAGTTAGGAAGTTTTTCATGAGATTAAATCTATATCTGCTGTGCTGTAGTTTAAACCCATCGCCTCTTGTCCTGCCCTCTGTGGCAAGAGAGAACAACTTTTCTTCATCTTTTTTATGGCAGCCTTTCAAGTATCTGAAGATTGCTATCACTCCCTGAAAGAGTTTCCAAAGAGGATGGAGCTCAGCTGTTCTCAGTGGTGGCAGATGACAGAACAAGAAGCAATGGTCTCAAGTTGCAGTGGGGGAGGTTTAGGTTAGAGATTAGGAAACACTATTTCACTAGGAGGATGTTGAAGCACTGGAATGGTTTATCTAGGGAGGTGGTGGAATCTCCATCCTTAGAGGTTTTTAAGGCCTGGCTTGACAAAGCCCTGGCTGGGATGATTTAGTTGGGGTTGGTCCTGCTTTGAGCAGGTGTTTGGACTAGATGACCTCCTGAGGTCCCTTCCAACTCTAATCTTCCATCCCAGCCCTCCCCTCACACCTATCCCCACCCCATACCACCCTCTTAATCTCCTCTTTTCAAATTAAACATATCCAGTAGCTTCAGCCTTTGCTTATGTGGCTGGCATTCCAACACTTTGATCATCTTCGTTGCTCCCCTCTGGATCTTTTTCAATTTCTCTCCATCCTTTTTATACAATGGTGACCAAAATTGGACACGGTACGCCACGAGGCCTAGCCAATGCCTAGTAGAATAGTACCATCACCTCCCATGACTTGCATGCTATGTCTCTGTTAATGCACCTAAAATTGCATTTGCTTTTTTGGCAACAGCAGCGTGTTGCTGACTCATGTTGAGGCTGTGATCTACCCAGGACCGGCGCTAGAGTTTTTCGCGCCCTAGGCGCACGGCCATTTCGCCGCCCCGCATGCCGCTCCCGCGGCTCCAGCTGCTGCAGCCATTTCTGCGGAGGGTCCGCGGCTCCGGTGGAGCTGCTGCAGTCGTGCCTGCAGGAGGTCCACCGGAGCTGCACGGGACCAGCGGACCGTCCGCAGGCATGCCTGCGGCAGCTCCACTGAAGCCACGAACCAGTGGCATGACTGCGGCAGGTCCACCGGAGCCGCCGGCCGCCCCCCCTGGCAAAATGCCGCCCCCCGAAAATCCTGGCACCCTAGGCGATTGCCTAGTTCACCTCAATGGAAGCGCCGGCCCTGGATCTACCACAACTCCCTAATCCTTGTCAGCAGTGCAGCTGCCAAGCCAGTTATCCCCCATTCTGCATTTGTGCATTTGGTTTTCCTTCCGTAAATGTAGCACCTTACATCTGTCTTTGTTGAATTTCATTTTGTTGTCTATAACCTAGTTCTGCAATTTATCAAGATCCCTTTGAATTTTAGCTCTATCCTCCGAAGTGTTGGTGTACACACACACACACACACACACACACACACACACACACACACACACACACACACACACACACACACACACACACACACGTCCCCTGCAGCTTTGTGTCATCTGCAAATTGGATCAGTATGCTCTCTATACCAACACCCAGGCAGGGCCACCCAGAGGATTCACGGGGCCTGGGGTTTTCGGCGGCAGGGGGCCCCTGCCACTGAATTGCCGTGGAAGACCTGGCACTTCGGCGGCTGGTCTTGAGGCGGAAGGAGCCCCCGCCATCAAATTGTCGCCAAAGACCAGGAGCAAGTGAAGGACCCTGCTCCAGGGGCCCCGAAAAACTCTCATGGGGGCCCCTGCAGGGCCCGGGGCCTGGGGCAAATTGCCCCACTTGCCCCCCTCCCGGGTGGCCCTGCACTCAGGTCATGGGCAGCGCATAGCATAGGCTGGGGAAGGCTGTGCCTCCCAAAACAGCCCCATGTGATTCCGCCCATGTTCCATCCCAAGGCCCCCTCCTGCTTGCCGCTAGTTGTCTGAGCCCAGGCAGGCTGCCTCCTCTTCTGGGAAGCCTGCTGGGTGGGGTTTGGGGTGGCTGGGGCCGTGCTACCTGGTGCTTCAGGGTTTGGGGGGAGGGGTGCCCACCCACCCGGCACTCGGGCAGCCCAGGGCTGGTGTAGGGGGGGTGGCTGGTGGTTGCTGGGGAGAGGGTCTCTGCACTTCAGCAGGGGAATGGGGTTGGGAGGGGCAGGACGGGATGGGGGCTAGCCTCACCACACTTGTAGTTTACCCACCACCCATAATCCAGGCCATTAATAAAGATTTTAAATAACACCAGATCCAGAACAGATCCCTGTGTAACCCCACTCAGGACCTTCTTCCAATCTCATAGCATTTCATTAATAGCTACTCTTTGTTTGCGGTTGTTTAATCAATTACGTATCCACCTAATGGTAGTTCCACCGAGCCCACATTTCTCCAGCTTACTTATCAGAATGTCATGTGGGACTGTGTCAAAAGCCTTGCTAAAGTCCAGGTATATTATGTTCACTGCATTCCCTCTATCCACCAAATCAGTTACCCTGTCAAAGAAGGAAATCAGCTGGTTTGGCTTGATTTGTTCTTGGTAAATCCATGCTGGCTGTTAGTGATCGCCTCTTCATCCCTGCCCCCCATCCCCACCCCCATCCAGCCCTCCCCTCGCACCCATCCCCACCCCATACCATCACCCCTACCCCATCCCAGGCCTTCCCTCGCACCCATCCCCACCCCATACCATCACCCCTACCCCATCCCAGGCCTTCCCTCACACCAATCCCCACCCCATACCACCATCCCAGCCCCATCCCTGCCCTCCCCTCACACCTATCCCCACCCCATACCACCATTCCTACTCCATTCCAGCCCTCCCCTCACACTGAGCCTCACCCCATACCACCATCCCAGCCCACCCCTCACACCAGTCCCCACCCCATACCATCATCCCTGTCCCATCCCGCCCTTCCCCTCACACTCATCCCCACCGCATATCACCATCCCATGAGTTAGTTGGGGTTGGTCCTGCTTTGAGCAAGGGATTGGACTAGATGACCTCCTGAGGTCTCTTCTAACCCTGATATTCTTTGATTCTATGATCCCTACCCCCATCTCAGTCCTCTCCTCACCCTCTTCCCAACCACACTCACCCCATTATTATCTCCAACCTTGCCCCTTCCCACCCATCCCACCCCATCCTAGTCTGCCCCTAACACTCATCCCCAAACCCTCACACCTGTCCCCACTCCCTCACATTCATTACCAACCCCATCCCAGCTCACCCCCTACACACATCCCAGCTCTCCCTTCACACCAACACCAGCACTCCCCTCATCCCCATCCCTGCCTCCAACCCAGTCCTCCCTCACCCCATCCCCATCTCCTTCACACTCATCCCCACCTCATCCCAGTCCTCCTCACACCCCATCCCCACATCCAGCCCCATCCCAGCTCTCCCCTTACGCCTTTCCCCATCTCCTCACACCCATCCCCTTCCAGCCCCTTCTCTCAAACCCATCCTGCCCCTTCCCCACACCCATCCCAGCCCTCCCCTTGCATGCTTCCCTACCTTCATCCTTGCTCCCATCACACCCTTCCCCACCCCATCCTGTCCCTCCCCTCACACCCGTTTCACATCACTTCCTTTTTCCTTGAGGCTGGACACCTTGTACTCTCTCTGGGGGCAGAGGGGCTCAGCAAAGTTATAGGAGTAAGAAGTTGCATTGTGAGTAGTAGGCAGAGACCCCCTCAGTCTGCAAGGGGCTCGGGGATGCTGGGGAGACTGTGACACTTGAAATAACAATGACATTGATAGCTGCTAATGGGCTCTTCTCTCTGACTCAGGGCATCCATGGAGGTCCTGCCTGAGGAGCCTGGCCTGCCTGCCCCCTATGGTAGGTTGCTTTCTCCTGTGCTCAGCCCCTTCCTGGTGTCAGGAGCAGGCACTCGGAGCTGGTTTGAGCTGTGGAGCTGAGAGGGAATGGTCCTGCGGGAGGGAACCGCAGGCCCAGCCGGGGAGGGGAGTAGAGCCCCTGTGCAAGTCACTGCATGTCATCAATCATGACCCTGTGCAGGGGCCAGCCTATGGTCGGTGAGCCCCACTCATCAGGGGGCAGGGGAAAGTCCATGGACCAAGCTACTCAGCCCTGGGTGCCCTGAGCGCTCCCAGAACCAGGACCTCCTTTGCTCCCAGTGAGCGCCCTGCCCAGCCCAGGGCTTGCTGGCCCAGCCCCCAGGGATCTGCTCAGCCATTGCCCTCTTGCAGGATGCAGCAGTACCGGGACCAGCTTTGAGGACGACTTGACGCTGGGAGCGGAAGGTACCAGCCTTGAGGGATGCCAGCCCAGACAGTTCCCCCGACAGCAGGGAGTGGGGCCAAAGTCACCCCTGGTGTGGAGCAGTTCACATCTGCTCTCACCAGTGTCAGCCACCATGGGGCAGCACAGCCCTGCACCCAGCAGGAGTGTGATTTCCCTGCCACCTCCACGGGGAGGAGATGATGCACTTGGGATGAGCCGAGCCCGAATCCCCTGGCTTGTGTGGGGGAGGGGGCTTGTGGGATGGAGGAGGCTGGATGTGCTCAAATCCCTTTTCCCTCCCTCAGCAGTTTGATCCCCCATTGCCCCCAGTCCAGCACGTCAGACCCAGCCACCCTGTACAGCGTCTCGTAAACACCCTGACCAGCCTGGGCCCCAGAAACCTTGGCAAGGGCAGCTGCTTCTGGGCCAAAGACACCGCACTGACTTACTCTCCACAGTGCCCCATGTGAGGCCTGTCTCTGGGTGCCCAAGGCAAGGGGAGCCCCAGGGGATGGGGGTGCTTGGGGTGCCAAGCTGGGATTCGGAGACACCCTGTGTTACTCACCCATTGCTTCTCCTCGCTCTTCCAGCTCTGTTGTTACCTAGGAGTGACAAAGCCATGGGCAGGTGAGAGTCCTGAACCTCCCCATACTCCCCCAGGGGACTCAGAGCTCAGGCTCCCCCTGCCCCAGCTGCCCCTGAGCACAGGCCCTTGTGCCCTCACAGACCCCTACAGGTCCTGCACCAAGGCTGCCCTCCCCATCACGTCCCCTCACACCTCGTCTCCACCTTCCAGCCCATACCTGGGCAGGAGTGCGCCCTGCGTAGCCCACCCCGCACCTGCAGGCCTCGCTCCCAGCAGCCCCCTTGAAACCCTCCCCCATATCAGGCCCTGAACCATATCTGTGGGGCTCGTACCCAGTTGCAGGGTCTAAGCCCTGGAGTGATGTAGGGCAGGATCTGGTGCACGGGTGTTACTGTCCAGGGGATGGTGACCCTGGCCAGGCCACGCTACCCCTAACTGTTTGTGACCCTCTCCTGCCTTCTCTCCCACAGCAGGACTCTGCTGGAGAAGCCCTGGCCAGGCCGGTACCCCCACCTTGGGCATAGCATGGCATCCAGTGCCATCTCTGGTGGCACCAACAAGACCACCTCCAGGTAGGACCTTGAGGACCTCAGGACAGGACCCCAGGGATTGGTTGGTACTTCCCAGGAGCAGTGAGTCCATCTGGCCTTCAGCTCTGTTGATGCAGCTACAGCCAGTCCTGGCCCCTCTGGGGCGGGGGGCTCAGCTGCAGCCAAGCCAGATCTCTTGGGGGTCCTTCAGCCACAGCCAAGCATTCCCCTTTGGTGTCTGTAGAGCAGCAACAAATTCCTTGGAATAGCCCCCACCCCAACCAAACAGCCTCCAACCTGAGACCCACTGGCCTCAGCCAGGGCACTTGGAGAGGAAGACTCGGGACAGACAGGTAACGGGGGTATGGGGCATGGGGATGAGGCGTGGCAGTGGGGACAGTGTGTGGAGATGAGGTGTGGCAGTGAGGATGGTGTTTGGGGATGGTGCGTGGGATGGGGCATGGAGTGGAGCAGTGTGGAAGGTGTTTGGGGACGGTTCATATTCACAGAGAGTGTGTGGGAATGGGATATAGTGGGGGGTGGGGATGATGTATGTGGATGGGGTGTGGGGATGGGTGATGCTGGTGGGGATGGTGCGTGCGGATGGAGTGTGTCGGTGGGGATGGGGTATGCTGGTGGGGACGGTGTGTGCGGATGGGGTGTGGGGATGGGTTATGCTGATGGAGACAATGTGTGCGGATGCGGTGTGGGGATGGGGTACATCGGTGTGGATGTGTTATGGTGGTGAGGACGATGTGTGTGGATGGGACATGGGGATGGGGTAGGCTGCTGGGGATGGTGTGTGTGGATGGGGCATTGTGCGGGGGATGGGTTATGCTGGTGGGGACGATGTATGTGGATGGGGTGTGGGGATGTGTGATGCTGGTGGGGATGGTGTGTGCGGATGGGGTGTGTCGGTGGGGATGGGGTATGCTGATGGGGACAGTGTGTGTGGATGGTCGTGGTGCTGGGGATCTGGTGGCTGGGACCTGGTGGTGAGGATGGGCATGGCAGTAGGGATGTGCCATAGGGATCAGTTATTCCAGTGGGGATGGTGTGTCGGGTTTCCCCCTGCTCTGACCGCTGCCCCAGCAGGAGGGGTGATCCAGCCCCATCACCCCATCTCAGTGCACCATGTTGCTCTCTCTGCAGTGTCTCTGAGATCCTGGAGCGGTGCCAGGAGGACGCTGAGGAGATTCTCTACAACTTGGGCTTCGTGCAGGATGAGCCTCAGGCCACAGCCCGGATCCCGGCCCGGTTCTTCTCAGCTCCTTCCCAAGCCAAAGGCATAGATTTCCAGCTCTTCCTGAAGGCCCAGGTGCAGCGCCTGGAGATGGAGGATCCCTGCCTGACCCTGGCCAGTAGGTGTTGCTGGGGTTACCTCTCCCACGGGGATGCCTGGGCACTCCAGAGGAGCCTGGATAGTTGGGGGTTAAAGCAGCCTGGCCAATAAACCTGCAGTCGGGGGTAAGAAGCCATTAGCTGTGCCCAAGGCTGGGACAGTCTCTGACAGGGCCGACTTTAGGCCGATTCGCCCGATTCCTGGGAATCGGGCCCCACGCCTAAGAGGGCCCTGCGCCTTAGGTGCCTTTTAAATTTTTTTTACTTACCCCGGCTGCTGCGGTCTGCTCTGGGGTCTTCCATGGCCCAGTTCCCCTGACCAAAGCGCCGGCGGGAGCGCGGCTGCCCCACAGCCCTGCTCTCTCAGCTGGAGCTCTGACCAGAGCGCGACAAGCCGCGTGGTGCGCTCTCCTGGCTGGAGCTTCGGCCGGAGCGCAACAAGCCCCGCGGCCCCAGCTGGAGCTCTGGCCAGAGCGCCGCAAGCTCCGTGGCCCCGCTCTCCTGGCTGGAGCTCCGGCTGGAGCGCCGCAAGCCCCGTGTCCCCGGCTGGAGCTCCGGGCCCTTTAAGTAGCCCCCAGAGCCCCCTGCTACCCCAGGGCTCTGGGGGCTATTTAAAGGGCCAGGGCTCCAGCTGCCTCTGCCACCCCGGTTCTTTAAATAGCCGCCGGAGCCCCACCGCCCCCATGCATTCCCCAGGGCTCCCACGGCTATTTAAAAGGTCCAGGGCGGAGTAGAAGCAGGGGAGCCCTGGGCCCTTTAAATAGCCCCCAGAGCCCTGGGATAGCAGGGGACTTGGGGGCTATTTAAAGGGCTGGGGCTCCAGCTGCCTCTGCTGCACCCCCTGTCCTGCTCGCACCAGCCCCACCCCCCCTGCCTGCAGCCAGCTCTGCACCCCCTGCTGGCTGTGGCCAGCCCCTACCAAACCCCCTGCCCTGTCTCCAACCAACCCATGCCACACATCCCTGCCCGCACCAGCCCTGCACTGCCCGCCCTGCCCTGCCCTGTCTCCAGCCAACCCCTGCTGCACCCCGCTGCTTGAAGCCAGCCCGCCCCACACTCCCTTGTCTCCAGTCAGCCCCGCACCCCTTGCCCTGCCTGCAGCCAGACCCTACCTCCAGTCAGCCCCTGCCTTGCCTCGAACCAGCCCCATGTCCACTGCTGCCCTGCAGTTCCCAGGCCAATAACCTGCACATTTGCTTCAATGAGGGGGGCAGGAAGCAGCGGGGACCCACACATGTGCACACCCCCAGGGAGTGGCGTGGACCTACACACGTGAAACGGCAGTCATTAATAACCAATCAACAGCATATATGATGCAATGTACATAATATACAATTTTATTATTTATATAGTTATGGAAAGTAAATAATATATGGAAGAAATGGAAAGCTTTTTTTTACCCTTTTTTCTTTTTAAGTCATCCCTGCCAGGGCCCCACTGAAAGTGTTGGAATTGGGCCCCGCACTTCCTAAAGCCGGCCCTGGTCTCTGAGCCCTGCCACCCTGCCTAGCCAAGCCCAGGTTACTGGCCAGTCATTGCACTCAAGGGATTCATACTTGTGGTGCCAGAGGCAGGTTCCCATCTCAGTCGCTTCTCCGTCTCAGAGACCGGTGCAGAGGCATGGGATGGTCTGCTCTGGGGCTCTGCCCGGGGAGCAGAGCTGGGCTGGGGTGGGGATAGGATGTGCCCATGGGGAAATGAGGTTTTGGGATGGATCGTGGCAGTGGAAGATGGTGTGGGGGACCTAGTGGTAAGAGCAGGTCATTAGAAGTCAGGACTCGGGTTCTATTCCCACCTCATCCCACTCTGAGCAGCCTTGGGCAAGTTGCTTCCCCTCTAGTGCCTCAGTTTCCCCACTTGTGAGTTGGGCAGAACACGATCCACTGTAGTGAAGCACATGGAGACCCTCTGATCCTTGGGGAGTTGTGTTTCTCCCCCCACCCCCCGAACCCCCTTCAACCAATAGTGAACGGGCCATCAGAAGAGCCTGGTTACTACAGTCGGGTTCCACTCACCAGCTTCCCACAGCAACCCTGCTAATAGATCCACAGGCACCCAGACCAGCAGGGATTGTTCCAAGCACCTAGTCTGGCCTTGGGCGTGGCCCAGGCGAGAGAATGCCCCCAGGGACTCCTGCTTCTGGTTCTGTATCTTCTGCTTGGCCCTGAGCATCCCCAATCTCTGCCTAGTATCTGACCTTCCTCTCTCTCCTTTCCATGCTGCCAGGTCGGTTCCAGCAAGTGGAGGCCCTGGCTGCGACGGCGGACGCCTTCTTCTGCCTCTATTCCTATGTCTCCAAGACCCCCCTGCGGAAGATTTCACCGGCCCAGATTTTCTGGGCCTGCCCAGAAATTCCCAATTTCTGGGTTGTGCCTGCGAAGACTGAGGCTACGTCTCCCGTGGACCGTCTGAAGAAAGCCATCTCCAGGATGTGCCTGTACACCTCACCCAGAGCCAGGTCCTCGCGGAGAGCTAGCAGGGCACCCAGCTGCCGGAGGAGCAGCCTGGGCAGTGTGGTACAGGAGGTGCTGGAGAGGGCGAGGGAGGAGCGGTTCCGATTTGACCAAACAGATATAGAGGATGTGGAAGGGGCAGACTGTGAGATGCCCACAGAGACATTCCAGTGCCAGCATAGAGTGGAGAGCTCCGTCCAAGAGCCACCGTCCCCAGAGCTAGCAGAGCATGTTTTGGAGCATCTCTGCCACGGAGGTGAGGCAGCTGCCATTTCTCCAGGAGGGAAAGCAGAGCTCCACGCAGTGCCAACCCCACCAAGGCTGCAATGGGCCCCACAGGGGCTACCTGCTGGCACAGTTGGGGCATGTGCAGAGGGGGCAGGTAGTCCAGGCTACCAGGAGGAGAAAGGCCCTGGAGAAGCCACTATGGAGATGGTTCCTTCCAAATGGGAGGTCTCCATGGACACGTCCTGTCCCTCAGGGGGAGCAGGGTCTGATGAGGAGGGTTCCTATTCTGGAGGCATGGCTGCACCGCGGGCTTGTCTCATCTCCTCTCCTGGGACACACTACACAGCCACCAAAGCCATGGGCACTGTCCGGACAACGTGGTTCCATCTGGAGCCCAGAGTGGGGCTCAGAAGTGAGGTCAGGTTTGCCTTAGACTTTTCCAGGGCCCTGAGCAGTGATAATGCAGGCTCCTGCATAGCCCGGCTGCCCCAGCCAGGGGGGCCCCCAGGGAAGGATGGGCTGGAGGCCTACGGAGGAGCTATCATGTGCCCAAAGGAGCTGAGGGCTGAAGGCAAAGGACACTCACCACACAGAGGGAGCTCCCACACGTGTGGCTCCCAGGACGTGGCACATCCCCAGGGGCGGGACACCGAAGTCCCAGGGCCAGCGTTGCTCTCCCTGGAGGAGGTTCCTGCTTCGTGGGTAGCAGGCGGGGGCTCCATGCTCCATGGGCCCTGCTGGGCACCAATGCTGCCCCTCCAGGAGGATGATTCTTTTGAACTGGAAGAGGTGGGTATAGACGTGGGGATGCCCTGAGCCTAATCACTGAGCCCCTCGGGCGGGGGGGAGGGCAAGTTCCGCCCTCCGGCTGCAGGGAGTGCCCTGTAGATAGCCATGGTCACTGCATGCACACCTCAATGGCCCTGCCCCTGGCCGCGTGCACCTGTACCTCCTCCAGCTCCCAGCACTCAGCACTCAATTCCCACAGCAGGGAGTCTGACTAGGCCAGCGCAACACAGGGACAGCTGGCCATGCCCTCGCCTGGTCACAGACTATGGGATGCACCAGCTTCCTGGGACAGATCCACTGCAGGGCAGCTGTGGGCCACGTGCAGGGAGCTGCCTGGGTGCGGCTCGGGGGCACGATTTGACCCTTTCTGGTGGCTGGGCACAGTGAGAGTTCAAAGAGCCGGAATGAGAGGATGGCGGGAGTGAGAGCTGGCTAGAAAGAGTAGGACGGCCTGACACAGTCAAGGGTGAATGGCCAGCAGAGGGCAGCTGGGCTCCGGTGCAGCAAATGTCCCTGACATGCTAACAATGACCCAGGCTGTTTGGGTTTGAAAGATCAAAAGCTTTAAATGCAGCTGGTCCCAGGAGGGGAGGGAGCCGAGGATGATGGGGTCGGCCTCCTATATCAGCTGGGGAGGAAGATGCAGGTGGAACAGAGGCAGTGACACACACTTGTGTCTCTTTGAAGCACTAGCAAGTGCAATGAGTCCGTGTCATACATAACATTTTTTCCCAGATCTGGACCTTAGTGTCCAAAATACGGGTGTTAGCATGAAAACCTCCCAGCTTAGTTACCAGCTTGGACCTGGTAATTGCTGCCACCAGCCAGGAATTATACAGTGCCTAGCTCACTGTGGTCTCCCCAAAACCTTCCCTGGGGGACCTCAAGACTCAGATTCCTTGAGTCTCACAACAAAGGGGAATAAACTATTTCCCTTCCCCCTCCTCCTCTCCAGGTGTTCCCTCCCTGGGTTCCTGGAGAGATAGACAGAAGCAAGCTCCGTGAATCTAAACAAAGGGATTCTACCCTCCCTGTTTCCAGTCCTGGAAACACAAGTACCGAGAGAGCTAATCTCTCTTCCCCCTCCCCCAGAGGGTATGCAAAGTCACGCTTAG
Organism: Gopherus evgoodei; assembly: GCF_007399415.2. Classification (NCBI taxonomy): domain Eukaryota; kingdom Metazoa; phylum Chordata; order Testudines; family Testudinidae; genus Gopherus; species Gopherus evgoodei. The sequence continues at coordinate 1,268,390 of NW_022060063.1, read as the reverse complement.
TAAATCTAACACAAAGAGATTTTCCCCCTGACTTCTTCCTCCCACCAATTCCCTGGTGAACTGCAGACTCAATTCCCTGGAGTCCCCACTAAAGAAAACTCCAATAGGTATTAAAAAGACAGCTTTATATAAAAAGAATGAAAAAAGGACATAAAAGGATCTCTGTAATAAGGTGACAATATACAGGGTCAATTGCTTAAAGAAAATGAATAAACAGCCTTATCCAAAAAGAATACACTCAAGCAACTACACACATGTAAATACAAAAAAAAATATATAAACCTGTTGTCTTACTATCCTTGTACTTACAACTTGGAAACAGAAGATTAGAAAGCCTGGAGGTAGAAAAATCACTCTCAGAGCCGAGAGGGTCAGACCCAAGAACAAAGGACAAAGAACTCACACCCAAAACTTCCCTCCACCCAGATTTGAAAAAGTCTTGTTTCCTGATTGGTCCTCTGGTCAGGTGTTTCAGGTTACTGGTGTTAGCCCTTTACAGGTAAAAGAACATTAACCCTTAGCTATCTGTTTATGACAGTCCGTCCAACAGGATTCTGACAGAGCCCTGTCGCGGCAGGGCAGCTGCTGCCTACCCCCTGCCCCTTCAGTGAGTACCCAGGGTATTGCATCCGTAGCATCCTCCACCTGGCATGCACCTGCACGCACGCACACACACGTGCGCGCTGGCATAGGCGCTGCTCTGTGGGTGCTCCAGGGCTCAAGCACCTATTGAAAAAATAGGGGGTGCTCAGCACTCAGAGGGCTGGATTAATGTTTTGTGGGTCCTGGCTCCCGGACTGTGACCCCGAACCCCCCCTCCTCCTGCGCTCCGCCCTGAGCCACTTTTCCCTCTCGGCATCTACTCCCTAGTCCCTGCCCCACTTGGCCTCTTCCCCTGGAGGCCACGCCCGCTGCTCGCACAGACGGGAGGGGAGGTCGGAGGGGAGTCAGCGCCTGTGCACTTGGGGCTCATTCTCTCCAGCAGGGGCACTAGTCTCTCTGTCACACACACACACACACACACACACACACACACACACACACACACACACAGAGCTGCTGCTGGCCCGAGTGTCCCCCTCCCCCCAGTGCCATGCCTGCACTCTCATCCACTGTGCGGTTTCTTGCTTTCAGGTGCAAAGCACCAGTGAGGATGAGGGTGGCACCCCCGAGGCAGCAGCCTGGCTGCCCGCACCTGCGTTGACGAGACATCGGAGGCGTAAGTAGGCTCCTTGGCTCTGGCTTGAGCCATGCACAGGGAATGGCCTTGCTCCGGCTTCCAGCCAGTCTCCGCAGGGGGATGGTTTGGGGCACTGGGGCCTGAGGGGAGGGGCAGCGGCGATGTCTCGGGGGCAGGGAGCCTCTGCGGAGCTGCCTGCCCATGGGATGGGCCAGGCCTGGCTCTGGGCAAAGCCCAGCCCCTCCAGCCCCATTTGGAACCGGTGGGCTCTGTACCCTATGGCCTGGAATCCTGCACCCCGATATACACCCCTTGTGCCCCACAGAGACAGGCAGTCTGGGAGCCAGGAGGGCAAGCGCAGGGGTGTCAGAGCCACACGAGATAGGGGAAGCTGAGAAAGGTCGAATGTGATCCAGCAGCTGGAAGCTGAAGCCAGACAAATTCAGACTGGGAGTAAGGTGCTGTACATTTTTAACAGCAAGAGGAATTAACCATCAGAAGAACTTCCCAAGGGTACTGGTGGGGTCTCCATCACTGGCAATTTTAAAATCCAGCTTGGAGGTTTTTCTCAAAGCTCTGCCCTAGGGATTGTTTTGGGGGCAGGTCTCTGGCCTATGTGACACAGAAGGTCAGGAGACATGATCACAATGGGCCCTTCTGGCCTTGGAATCAGTGAATCTATAAGAGCCCAGCTGACCCCGGAGAGCGTGTCTTGGCCAGCTGGGTGCCTGACGGGGAGCGCCCTGGGCAGCAGAGTGGGCCCAGCCTATGGGAGAGCAGTCAGCCCCCCCACACGCGGCCCCACACCCAGCCCCTTGCACATGACCTTCAGCCCTGCACGTGGCCTCCAGCCCCCACACAGCCCGGCCCCCAGCCTCCAGCCCTGCCACACAGGCCTGCACGTGGCCCCCACTAGCCCCAGCCCCCACACAGACTTGCCCCCAGCCCTGCACACAGCACCCTGCACACAGCCCTGAGTCCTGCATACAGCTACCAGCCCTGCACATGGCCCCTAGCCCCTCACGCAGTCCGGCCCCCAGCCTCCAGCCCTGCACATAGGCCTGCACATGGCCCCCAACCCCTCATGCAGCTCTGCCCCCAGCCCCGCAGCCAGCACCCTGCACACGGGCCTGAGCCCTGCACACAGCTCCCAGCCCTGCACATGTCCCCCAGCCCCGCACGCAGCCCCCTGCCCCTCAGCTAGGGCTGCCAACTTTCTAATGGCACAAAACCGAACACCCCTGCCCAGGCCCTGCCCCGGCTCCACCCCTTCTTTGATGCTGCGCCCCACTCACTCCATCCCTCTGCCCTCTGTCGCTCACTCTCCACTACTCTCACTGGGGCAGGGGATTTGGGTTCCGGGAGCTATGGGCTGTGGGCTGGGGGTCTGGGCTCCAGGTGGGGCCAGAAATGAAGCGTTCGGGTTGCAGGAGAGGGCTCCAGGATGGGGCAGGAGGTTGGGGTATGTGGGAGGTTGAGGACTCTGGATGGGGGTGCAGGTTCTGGGGTGGAGCCAGTGAAGAGTGGTTTGGGGTACAAGAAGGGGCTCTGAGATGGGGCCGAGGTGTTCAGAGTGCTGGAGGGGGTGGGGGCTCCAACTGGGGGTGTGGGGTCTGGGGTGGGGCCGGGATGAGAGGTTTGGGATGGAGGAAGGGGCTCAGGGTTGTGGCATGGGATTGGGGTATGGGGTCCAGGAGGGAGTTTGGGTGCAGGAGGGGACTCCGGCTTGAGGGGAGGGTTTGGGGCGGGAGAGGGTCTGGGGTGTGGGGTCTTGGCAGCAGTTACTGTAGTTCCCAGGGAAGCAGCCGCCAGGTCCCTGCAGCCCCTCAGAGTTGCAGAGCTGCCACTCAGGGCGGGGGCAGCGTGTGGAGCCTTCTTGGCCACCCATGCGCCTAAGAGCTGCTGGGACCTGGCAGCTGCTTCTGGGAGCCACGCGGAGCTAGGGCAGGCTGGGATCCTGCCTTAGCCCTGGGCCCTCGCTGCGCTGCCGACCAGACTTTTAACGGCTGCCAGCCGGAGCCACCAGAGTCCCTTTTGCGACTGGGTGGTCCAGTCGAAAACCGGACACCTGGTAACCCTACCCCTCACCAAGCCCCTCACCCATCCCCGCACCCATCCCCATGCCCAGTCCTGCACTCAACCTTGCATACGGCTCCCAGACTGCACATGACTCCCCCCTAACCCTGCGCACAGCCCTGCATACAGCCCCCAGCCCTGCACGTGGCCCGCAGCCCTCTACACAGTACTGCACGCAGCTCCCAGCCCCTCACACAGCCCCCAGTCCTGCATACAGCCACGCACACAGCCCCTAGCCCCACACACAACTCCCAGCCCCTCACACAGCCCCCAGTTCTGCATACAGCCACGCACACAGCCCCCAACCTCCCCACACAACTCCCAGCCCCTCACACAGCCGTGCACACATCCCCCAGCCCCGCTGGTGTGGAGTGCGCAGAGCGCTGTGGTTTTCACGCTGATGCCCTGAAAAAGAGGTGCCCAGTCTCAGTCTTTGTTTCCTTTGGCTTTAGGTTTCATGCTCCATGCCCACAGTGCGCATTCTGACAGCAGCGGTTTTGTGGAGGAGCCGGCGCCCAACTCAACGCCCACCACCCAGCTTCCTGATACAGCCTGCTCCAAGCTCGGCAGGCCATTGGGGGGCCCATGTGGCACAGGGCAGGCTGTGTAGGTCAGGACTCCCTGGCTGAGGGACCTCATCTGAGCAGGAGGAAGATATCTGCTGTGTCCAGGCCACACACTTCTTCCAGCCTATCCCAAGCCCCTTCATGAGCCATGACAGGGTCCGGGCACGATCCCTGGGGCAGAAGGATCACAGATTCCTGGGCCTGGGAACAGCAGAATTGTGCCTCAAATTCAGACAGCACCAGGCAGCCAGGGAAACCCATGACCCTGGGCATGGAGCAGGAGGCACCCACCAGGGATCCAGGGTGACCCAGAGCATGGAGCAGGAGCACCCACCAGGCAGCCAGGCCAACCCATGTCATGGAGCAGGGGGCACCCACCAGGAATCTAGGATGACCAAGGGGTGCAGAGTGGACGGGGCATCTACTCCCCAGAGTGAGCCTGGGGGCAGGTGGACAGCCACCTGCCAGGCAGCCATGGTGACCCAAGGGTGCAGAGTGTGGTGGCAGGGGTACCCACCCACCAGGCAGCCAGGGTGACCCTGGGGTGAGGGGGAGGCGCAGCTCTCTGGTATTTAAAAAAGAAAATTTGTTTCATAACTTTTGACAAAAACTGCAGAAAATCATCGTCCTTCCCCCAGCCCCTAGTTCGCCAGCGAGATCAGTAACCCTTGGGGCACAGCGATGGCCTTGCCAGGGTGATGATGGGGTGGAGTTAGGGGGGATTTCTCTGCTTTGTTGAGTTCCCCCTGCTGGCACAAATGGGGAATTGCTCGGCTCCACAGGCTCCATGTGACCTGCGGCTCATTACTCACAACCTCACTAGCACTTTGGAACTGGTTCTTGTTACACATGCTGTAGCGCTTGCAACACTAGGACATCTGGGATCCTGCCTGGGAACAGCCCATGCACATTGTAAATAAACACATGGAGAGGACGTCTGGGCACCTTTATGCAGCTGTATGAATGGACACAAGTGAGAGTTACTTTCCTCCAGCTTTGGGCATCAGTGTGGAGGCTGGGCGTGGGGGGACAGAATTGATCTCCTGGGTTAATTTGCCAATCCCAGCAACATCAGGCCGCCTTATTCCCCCAGAACCAAGGAGAGGTGGTTGTCTGTAGTGGTTAGAGCAGGGATTGGAAGTCAGCCTGCCTACATTCTACCCCTGACTCTCAGGGTCGAGGACTCCTGGGTTCCATTCCTAACCCTGCCACTCACTGTAGTGAGTCACTTCCCTTCTTTGTGCCTCAGTTTTCCCGTCTGTAGCATGGCACTAGGTCTGTCGGGAGCCAAGAGCGGGGTGTGGAACCAAAGAGCTGCACCTGTAGGTAGCTTTGCAGTGTCCAAACCAGCTGCTTCCAGCAACTTTCCTCCCTGGATTGTTACTTTACTTCCTGCCGTGGGGTCTCAACTGTGCTGCCCTCGGCATGGACAGCGCCCCCCAGGGGTATGGCTCCATGCTGCTCCAGCATGGCACTAGAACATCTGGGGTGTGGGGCAAGTGTGTGACTATTCAGTTCAGTTCTGATCCTTTTGCGCTCAGGCTATCCCTGCCCCACCTACAGTGGCTGAGCCCCCCCCAAGATACTAGCTATAGCTCTGCAAGACGGGGAGGCATTGTCCCCACTTACTGATGGGGAAACAGGCCCTGAGACACTAAGGGCCAGATCTGCAGAAGAAATCAGCACCCAGCAGCTCCCATTCTTCTCCACAGGGGTGGGGTGGTGGGCATTCTCCACTGTCTCAACAGGGGATGGAGGTTCTCTATTGTTCTACGGGGGGATTATCCCATCCTCACTCCACTCCTTCCCCCAAGTCTCCACTCTGCCCTGCCTCTTTCTGCCCCCTCCCCCGAGTGCACCCCGCCGTTGCTCTGACCCCTCCCCCCCAGTGCCTCCTGCATGCTGCTGAACAGCTGATCGCGGCATGCAGGAGGTGCTGGCAGGGAGTGGGAGGAACTGATTGGTGGGACCACTGGTGGGTGCTGAGCCCCCACTATTTTTTTTCCATGGGTGCTCCAGCCTCAGCATCCACAGAGTTGACGCCTATGCCTTTGAGGGCTATGAGTCTCTGCCTGGACCAGAGCACATTTGTGAGCAGCTTCTCATGCCTTTTCCCACCCATAAGGACTGGCCTCCCCAGGGTAAACATCCTTGCCCAGCGCTGGGAGCAGGTTCTGTCAGGAGTGGAGTGAAGATTCCAGTCCAACAGGGAGTTGATCCCAACAGGTTTGACCGTCTCTGCGCTGGCAGGAGGGGACATGGCACTTAGTTCACTGTCCCTAGCAGCACTAATCACCCAAGCCTGCACAATATATGTCTCTGTGTGTGTGTGACGTAAGAGGATAAAAACCTACTGCTCCCATCAGCTAGTGGGGATGCTCTTTTAGCTCAAGCTGTTGTAGAGGATTATGCTTTTAGCACTGATGACCCGTGGTTCAGTCTCCACTGAAGACCTGGGCAGAGGGTTCATTAGAGCTACATGGGAGCGTAGGACAGGAAAAGACGAGTAAGTCAAGCCATGCAGTTCATTACCATCACCACAGCTGTAACAGCCCCAGCCTCCACTCAGAGCGGGTTTGCTCAGCGCAGGGTTAGACAGAAGGATTAGAGCAGGTTTAGCCAGACACCACCCCATGGTTACCCGCAGCAGCCCCAGAAAGGGGGGTGTACCCAGGGTTGGAGGGGCTCAGAGATGGCTCTAAGCGCCCCCACAAACAGCTCATGCCAATCCAGCTCCTGTTTTGTTCTTCAGCTTCTGAGCCAGCAAATAAGTGTTTACAGGAAATCCACCAGCCAAGCAGCGATTTGCAGGCAGAGCAGAGCACATGTGAAGCGTGACATGGCTTTGTTGCTCCCGGATCCCGTGGGTGTAAATGGGGTTTCCAGCCAGTGAAAGTTCATCTATGGAACTGTCTCTGAAAGGGAGGAGATGCCTTACCTGCACTACAGTCTGCCCCAGACCCCGATTGGGGCTCCCAGAGCCTGACTTGGGGCCTGCATCCATTGGGGATCCCACAGCCCGACCCAGGGCCTAGCACCCATTGGGGCTCCCACAGCCCGATACGTGGCCTAGCACCCATCGGGAGTCCCACAGCCCGACCCGGGGCCTAGCACCCATCGTGGGTCCCACAGCCTGACTCGGGGCCCTACACCCATTGAGGCTCCCACAGCCCAACCCAGGGCCTGTATCCATCGGGGCTCCCACAGCCCAACCCGGGGCCTGCACCCATCGGGAGTCCCACAGCCCGACCCGGGGCCTAACACCCATCGGCGGTCCCACAGCCTGACTCGGTGCCCTACACCCATCGAGGCTCTCACAGCCCGACCCAGGGCCTGTATCCATCGGGGCTCCCACAGCCCAACCTGGGGCCTGCACCCATCGGGGGTCCCATATCTCCTGGGCAGAGGCGAATTAAGATTTATTGGTGCCCTGGGCAAAAAGAACATTTAGACCCCCACACCACCATGGGGCCCTGCCCCCTGCTCCTCCCCTTCCCCCAGGTCCCATCTTCTGACCTGGCCAGAAGCCAGGCTGTGGTAAGAGTTGCACAGGGAACCTGGGCTACTGTGGGGAGCCCAGGACCTCAGTCTGTCCTGGGCAGTGCACCCAGGGGGGCAGGGACCGGGACCGAAGGCTGCTCTCAGGCACCCTGGCACCCCATCCAGGGCAGGTGGAGGGTCCAGGGCTCCACACCGCTTCCTGGGCTCCCTGGGTAGGTCTTACCACAGCCTAGGGTCACTATGTCCCATTTTTGCTGGGACAGTCTCCGTTTTAAGCCCTGCCCCCTAGATACCAAATTTTTTTGGCAAAAGAGGGCACATATCTCATATGCTCTTGCAAACTTGGCTCCTCTGCTTTGAGGCTGTGACAGTCCCAGTGTCCCAAGAACCACAAACCAGGCCCCACTTTAAGATCTTGCCAGCAAGTTAAAGAAGTATGGATTGGATGAATGGACTATAAGGTGGATAGAAAGCTGGCTAGATTGTCAGGTTCAATGGGTGGTGATCAACAGCTCAATGTCTAGCTGGCAGCTGGTATCAAGCGGAGTGCCCCAGGGGTCAGTACAGCCTGGGGCTGGTTTTGTTCAACATCTTTATTAATGATCTGAATGATGAGATTAATTGCACCCTCAGCAAGTTCACAGATGACACTAAGCTGGGGGGAGAGGTAGATGCACTGGAGGGTAGGGATAGGGATATGAGTCAGCAGTGTGCCCTTGTTGCCAAGAAGGCCAATGGCATATTGGGCTGCATTAGTGGCATTGCCAGCAGATCGAGGGAAGTGATTATCCCCCTCTATTCAGCACTGGTGAGGCCACACCTAGAGTGTTGTGTCCAGTTTTGGTCCCCCCACTACAGAAGGGATGTGGACAAATTGGAGAGAGTCCAGTGGAGGGCAACGAAAATTATTAGGGGACTGAGGCACATGGCTTACAAGGAGAGGCTGAGGGAACTGGGATATTTAGTCTGCAGAACAGAAGAATGGGGGGGGATTTGATAGTAGCCTTCAACGACCTGAAGGCTGCTCTCAGTGGTGGCAGATGATAGAACAAGAAGCAATGGTCTCAAGTTGCAGTGGGGGAGGTCTAGGTTGGATATTAGGAAACACTATTTCCCTAGGAGGATAGTGAAGCACTGGAATGGGTTACCTAGGTAGGTGGTGGAATCTCCATCCTTAGAGGTTTTTAAGGCCCAGCTTGACAAAGCCCTGGCTGGAATGTTGGACTAGATGATCTCCTGAGGTCCCTTCCAACCCTGATATTCTGCGATTCTATAATCTTAGCTCTAACTAATTTTCACTTTATTGGGCGATTTTGCACGCACTTACACTGTAATCCGGCTAGCATCAGAGCAGACTGAGTTCCAAGTACAGAAATGGTCACCAACGACAGCCTCTGACAGTCAGTCACGATCTCCAGCCACTAAAACTCCATAAGAGCATAAGAACGGCCATACTGGGTCAGACCAAAGGTCTATCCAGCCCAGTATCCTGTCTACCGACAGTGACCAATGCCAGGTGTTCCAGAGGGAGTGAACCTAACAGGTAATGATCAATTGATCTCTCTCCTGCCATCCATTCCCACCCCCTGACAAACAGAGGCTAGGGACACCATTCCTTACTCATCCTGGCTAATAGCCATGAATGGACTTAACTGCCATGAATTTATCTACTTCTCTTTTAAACCCTGTTATAGTCCTAGCCTTCACAACCTCCTCAGGCAAGGAGTTCCATAGGTTGAATGTGCATTGTGTGAAGAATAACTTCCTTTTATTTGTTTTAAACCTGCTGTCCATTAATTTCATTCAGTGGCCTCTAGTTCTTATATTATGGAAACAAGTAAATAACTTTTCCTCATTCATTTTCTTCACACCACTCATGGTTTTATATACCTCTATCATTTCCCCCCTTAGTATCCTCTTTTCCAAGCTGAAAAGTCCTAGCCTCTTTAATTTCTCCTCATATGGGACCTGATCCAAACCCCTAATCATTTTAGTTGCCCTTCTCTGAACCTTTTCCAATGCCAGTATATCTTTTTTGAGATGAGACATCTTTACGCAGTATTCACGATGTGGGCGTACCATGGATTTATATAAGTGCAATAAGATATTCTCCATCTTATTCTCTATCCCTTTTTTAATGATTCCTAACATCCTGTTTGCTTTTTTGACTGCCACTGCGCACTGCATGGACGTCTTCAGAGAAGTATCCATGATGACTCCAAGATCTCTTTCCTGATCCCTTGTAGCTAAATTAGCCCCCATCACATTGTATGTATAGTTGGGGTTATTTTTTCCAATATGCATTACTTTACATTTATCCACATTAAATTTCATTTGCCATTTTGTTGCCCAATCACTTAGTTTTGTGAGATCTTTTTGAAGTTCTTTACAGTCTGCTTTGGACTTAACTATCTTGAGCAGTTTAGTATCATCGGCAAACTTTGCCACCTCACTGTTTGCCCCTTTCTCCAGACCATTTATGAATAAGTTGAATAGGATTGGTCCTAGGACTGACCCTTGGGGAACACCACTAGTTACACCTCTCCATTCTGAAAATGTACCATTTATTCCTAACCTTTGTTGCCTGTCTTTTAACCAGTTCTCAGTTAGTGAAAGGATCTTCCCTCTTATCCCATGACAACTTAATTTATGTAAGAGCCTTTGGTGAGAGACCTTGTCAAAGGCTTTATGGAAATCTAAGCACACTATCAGAGGGGTAGCTGTGTTAGTCTGGCATGCAGCTGATGAAGTGGGTATTCACCCACGAAAGCTTTTGTGCCAATACTTCTGTTAGTCTATAACAGGGACAGGCAACCTATGGCATGTGTGCAGAAGGCGGCACACGAGTTGATTTTTAGTGGCACTCACACTGCCCGGGTCCTGGCCACCAGTCGGGGGATGGGGGTGGGAGGCTCTGCATTTTAATTTAATTTGACATGAAGCTTCTTAAACAATTTAAAAACCTTATTTAGTTTATGTACAACAATATTTTAGTTATATATTATCGATTTATAGAAAGAGACCTTCTAAAAACATTAAAATGTATGACTGGCGCTCGAAACCTTAAATTAGAGTGAATAAATGAAGACTCGGCACACCACTTCTGAAAGATTGCCGAGCCCTGGTCTATAAGGTGCCACAGGACTCTTTGTCACTAAGTACACTATGTCCACTGGATCCCCCTTGTCCACATGTGTGTTGACACCTTCAAAGAACTAGATTAGTAAGACATGATTTCCCTTTACAGCAGGGGTCGGCAACCTTTCAGAAGTGCTGTGCTGAGTCTTCATATATTCACTCTAATTTAAGGTTTCACATCCCAGTGATACATTTTAACGTTTTTAGAAGGTCTCTTTCTATAAGTCTGTAATATATAACTAAACTGTTGTTGTATGTAAAGTAAATAAGGTTTTTAAAATATTTAAGAAGCTTCATTTAAAATTAAATTAAAATGCAGAGCCCCCCAGACCAGTGGTCAGGACCTGGGCAGTGTGAGTACCGCTGAAAATCAGCTCGTGTGCTGCCTTCGGCATGCGTGCCATAGGTTGCCTACCTCTGCTTTACAGAAACCATATTGACTTTTGCCCAACAATTTATGTTCTTCTACGTGTCTGACAATTTTATTCTTTACTATTGTTTCAACTAATTTGCCCGGTACCGACGTTAGACTTACTGGTCTGTAATTGCTGGGATCACCACTAAAGCCCCTTTTAAATATTGGCATTACATTAGCTATCTTCCAGTCAGTGGCTATAGAAGCTGATTTAAAGGACAGGTTATAAGCCGCAGTTAAAAGTTCTGCAATTTCACATTTGAGTTCTTTCAGAATATTTGGGTGAATGCCATCTGGTCCCGGTGACTTGTTAATGTTGAGTTTATCAATTAATTCCAAAACCTTCTCTAGTGACACTTCAATCTGTGACAATTCCTCAGATTTGTCACCTGCAAAGAATGGCTCAGGTTTGGGAATCTCCCTAACATCCTCAGCTGTGAAGACTGAAGCAAAGAATTCGTTTAGTTTCTCCGCAATGACTTTATCATCTTTAAGCGCTCCTTTTGTATCTTGATTGTCCAGGGTCCGCACTGGTTGTTTAGCAGGCTTCCTGCTTCTGATGTACTTAAAAAACATTTTGTTATTACCTTTTGAGTTTTTGGCTAGCTGTTCTTCAAACTCCTTTCTGGTTTTTCTTATTACATTTTTACACTTAATTTGGCAGTGTTTATGCTCCTTTCTATTTACCTCACTAGGATTTGACTTCCTCTTTTTTAAAAGATGCTTTTTTATCTCTCACTGCTTCTTTTACATGGTTGTTAAGCCATGGTGGCTCTTTTTTAGTTCTTTTACTGTGTTTTTTAAGTTGGAGTTTACATTTAAGTTGGGCATCTATTATGATGTCTTTGAAAAGTGTCCATGCAGCTTGCAGGGATTTCACTCTAGTTACTGTATCTTTTAATTTCTGTTTAACTAATCTCCTCATTTTTGCAAAGTTCCCCTTTCTGAAATTAAATGCCACAGTGTTGGGCTGTTGAGGTGTTCTTCCCACCACAGGAATGTTATATTATGATCACTATTTCCAAGCGGTTCTATTATAGTTACCTCTTGGACCAGATCCTGCGCTCCACTCAGGACAAATCAAGAATTGCCTCTCCACTTCTGGGTTCCTGTACCAGCTGCTCCAAGAAGCAGTCATTTAAAGTATCATGAAATTTTGTCTTTGCATTTTGTCCTGAGCTGACGTACCCAGTCAATATGGGTATAATTGAAATCCCCCGCTATTATTGAGTTCTTTATTTTGATAGTCTCTTTAATCTCCCTTAGCATTTCATCATCACTATCACTGTCCTGATCAGGTGGTCAATAATAGATCCCTACTGTTATATTCGTATTAGAGCATGGAATTACTATCCATAGATTCTATGGAACATGTGGATTCATATGAGATTTTTACTTCATTTGATTCTACATTTTCTTTCACATATAGTGCCACTGTCCATCCCCCGCACAGCCTGTTCTGTCATTCCAATATATTCTGTACCCCGGAATGTTTATGTCCCATTGATTGTCCCCACTTCATCAGGTTTCTGTGGTGCCTATTATATCAATATCCTCCCCACCTGCCCTGGCCCCGTGTTGCTCCTGGAAGCAGCCAGCATGCCCCTGAGGCCCCTGGTGGAGCCAGGGCTCTCCACACAGCACTACCTCCGCAGCTCCCATTGGCCAGGAATGGGGAATTGTGGCCAATGGGAGCTGCGGGAATGGTGCATGCATAGAGGGCCAGGGCATGGAGCCACGTGCCCTCCCCCCCCCAGGGGCTGCGGCACACAGGCATGGTGGCCACTTCTGGGAGTGGCATGGAGCCAGGGCAGGCAGCGAGCCTGCCTTAGCCCCACCGTGCCAACCACCAGGAGCCGCCCGAGGTAAGTGCCTCCTGCACCCCAAAACCCTACTCCATCCCTGAACCCCCGCCCAGAACCAGCACCCTATAGTCCCACCTGCACCCTGAACCCCCTCCTGTACCCCAAACCCCTGCTTCAGGCCTGAGGCCCCTCCCAGAGCCAGCATCCTGTACCCCTCCAGCACTCCAACACTCTGCCCCAGCCCAGAGTCCCCTTCTGTACCCAAACTCCCTCCCAGAGCTTGTACCCCTCACCCCTTATTGCATCCCAACTCCCTATCTGAAGCTCAGCCCAGAGCCCCCTCCCACAATCCAAACCCCTCGGCCCCAGTCCAGACCTCACCCCCCACACATACACCAACTCTCTACCCTAGCCCAGTGAAAATGAGTGAGGGTCAGGGACAGCGAGTGTCAGAGGGAGGGGGGATGGAGTGAGCAGAGCAGGGCCTCAGGAAAGGGGTCGGATAGATCCTGGGCTGCACGTAAATTCAACAAGTGATCTCATGCGTTAAAAGGTTGGAGACCACTGAAGTACAGCAATTGCTGATTTACCCCGTATTATACAAAGTATTGCCCCCAATATCCCGTAGTTGGCATAATTTCCCTCCCCTCTCTCCACAAGTAGGACAGTATTTCTTGTTCTCCGCTCTGTGTTGTGGATTCATTTGCTCCTGATGCGCTCGGCTTGGTGTCCTGATGGGGAGCTCTCCTGGCATGGGGCTTGCAGGCTCACAAGCTCGCCATTGCCCTCAGGTTAGCCACATAGGGTAAGTCTGCACTGCAGTTAGAGCTGTAATGCCCAGCTCAGGCAGATGTACATGCGCTAGCTTTGCTCGCCGCGGAGGCTTAGGCAAGCCGCCCAAGTGCAATCCTACCTGACACTCTGGATATGTCATTGGGTGGTTAGTCCCGCCCAGGCAACCACACTGCTACTTTTAGAGTGTAACTTGATCAAAACTAGCATGAATATGTCACCTCAAGCCAGGAACTAAACCTTGTGGCTGCAGTGTAGATGTGCTCATCTCCTTAGGCCCAGGGGCGGCTCTAGACATTTTGCTGCCCCAAGCATGGTGTCATGCCGTGGGGGATGTTCTGCCGCTCGCTGGTCCCGCGGCTCCGGTGGACTTCCCGCAGGCGTGCCTGTGGAGGATCCGTTTGTCCCGCGGACAAGTGAACCCTCCACAGGCACACCTGCGGGACGTCCACCGGAGCCATGGGACCAGCGGACCCTCCGCAGGCATGCTGCCGAAGGCACCCTGCCTGCCATCCTCCGGGTGACTGGCAGAGCGCCCGCCACAGCATGCCGCCCCAAGCACGCGCTTGGCATGTTGGGGCCTGGAGCCGCCCCTGCTTAGGCCTCAGCTCCCTTTCTTTCCAATGGCTAATGATCATTCCTGTCTCCCACCCTCTGTCTGCCTCTGGGGGAGGGACTGTCTCTCGCTCTGGGGCCGTGCAGCACCCAGCATAATGAGGCTCTGCTCTCGGACGGGGCTTCCAAGTGCTGCTGCAATACAAACATTTAATAGTAACTGGCTGAAAGGTATAGACACTTATTGGGTTCCTCAGTGGTCTTGGAGTCAGGAGAACCCGAACACTAGGTGTGAACGAGGAAGAGCTAGTGACTGGGGAGTGGTCCCCTGGCCCAGGCTGGCCTTCAGGGGGAGAAGAGTGCTGTAACGGGGTCAACACCCACCTCTCATGAGCGCCCCCTTCTGGTTGGGTGTGTCTTCATTCTTTCCATTCCGGTGACCCCTTTTCGTGGTTCTCAGGTGGTTTTTTTCAGTGACTTAGCCCTCTGACCGAGTCACACACACTGTCTGCATGTGAATCAGAACAGACCCCTTCCCAGCTATCCGTTCACCAGGGCCAATCTCAGTACCCCTCTGGTGGTGTCTCTCTAGCCCTCTCTGGGCTGAGTCTTTATGTAGTCCTGGCCCTGGTATGGGGCCATATCCCCAGGGCTTGAGACACTATCTTCCTGCAGCCCTGCTCAGTCCCAGCAGCCGGCTGGGAGCTCCTTCCTTGCTCCCCTGGTCACTGCCAGCAGATTGTCTTTGGTTCCTAGCAGTCCTAGCAACCAGCCAGGAGCCTCTCTCTCTGCTGGTCGCTGCCAGCAGACTGTCTGTGGTCCTGCTGCTCTTCCAGCCACCCAGACAACGCTGGGACATTTGGGTCAGCACTGATGGAAAGGGAGAGCCCCCCTACTGAGCCCCCCTGCTCCTCACTGCAGCACAGCGCCCCCTAGTACCATGCTGGCTCATTGGGGTCAGCACTGACTGCCAGGGGAGAGCACCCCCTACTGAATCCGCAGTGACACTTTGAGTTCAACCCAGACCAGTAAGGGGTTGTGTCATTATCTGCCCTGCAGCTCTGGGCCTGGACTCCAGCTGCCAGCAGACAAGCATGCAGGTCACATCCCTGCTTTCACTGCGCAATGAATGTTTGCAGAGTGAGCTCAACACCCTTCCCCATCCTGAATTTCCCCAAAGCTGTGTCTCTGCAGTGTCCAGCCCTCTCCTGGAACACACACAGAAGTTATTATGTTCATTGCTCTTTTAAGGAGATGGAAACAACAGCTTGTTATCTTGACTGGGGTGAACAATCACTGCAGTGCAATCAAAGCACTGGGTTGGTTTAGATAAAAAGTAAAAAGTTATTGAATTAAAAAGAGAGAGGGTTCAGGTGAATTCAGGTACAAGGGATAAAGACAGAAAGGGATACAAACAAAAATACACACTTTCTAATGGCTAAAACCTAACCTACACTCTTCATTCAAGATAAAAGCAGCAAAGAGTCCTGTGGCATCTTATAGACTAATAGATGTTTTGGAGCATGAGCTTTCGTGGGTGACCACTACATGCATCCGACGAAGTGGGTATTCACCCACGAAAGCTCATGCTTCAAAACGTCTGTTAGTCTATAAGGTGCTGCAGGACTCTTTGCTGCTTTTACAGATCCAGACTAACACGGCTACCCCTCTGATACTTTATTCAAGGTAGTTTTCTCACCTATCTTCCTTTTCCAGCAACAGTTAGCTAGCTTTTAGTCAGGAGTCCCACAGAGCCTAAGGTGCTGGTTTTCCTTGTCTCCTCAGGTGAAGGATAACTTAGGGGTTCACCCCCTCTCTTTATAGTCCAGTGACCCTTTGAAATATATTCTTCTGAAAGCTCTTCCTGGATCAAGTTCCTCTTCCCTGCTTGGTGTGGATGCCAGGTTGGCTTCTCCCCTGCTGGGGATTTTGACAAGGTAAGTGATCTCTTGCTTCAACCTCTAATACAAATGAATAGCCCATTGAATTTGGCCACACCTGTCTGGGCTGTTGGCCTCTTTCCTGTGCCTAGAGGAAATCTGTTTATTCACTTCCCTTACATATCTTACATATTTCCAGCAGAAGTTCCTTCTGGGTTGACACAATGATATTATTGAACAGTGAGCTATTAGCTTCCCAAAGACATATTACATGACACCTCTTAGATACAGATTATAACAGCAGTGAATTGGGGTACACTCAGCTGATCAGGCCAACTGAAGTTCACTGCTAGATACCAGGGAGCCCCAGGCCTTCTGGCATAGGGATGCTCTTATGATCATCCCCCCCATCCCTCTCCCTACAATGCAGGGGTGTAGCCATGGGTGGGCCTGAATGGGTCACAGCCCTCCCATCCTCCTGCCCCTCAGCAAGTCTCCTGCCCCCACATTCTCCTTCCCCTCAACCTCTTTCCTGCCCCCACATCTTCCTGCCCCCCTCATCTTATCCCTGCCCCCATATCCCTCTGCCCCTCAGCAACCATCCTGCCCCCCACATCCCATTGCTCCCCAGCAGCTAAAATGCAAATGTGCCAGAAGGAGTCCCCTGTTCTGCCATGATCTCTGCCCGACCGTCTTCTATAGAATAGCTCCCCTCAGGCAGCATTATCTTTCCTTCCAATACAAATAATACATCTACAATAATGACTCCTCAGTGAGCCAGGAAATTTGATATGTGCCAAGTGAGCAAACTGCAGCACCAAATGAGTGCCGTGTGGGAAATGGAAATCCATTCCCACAAAAAAAAATTCTGGTTTTCTAAATATTTTTCATCCTGGATCAGGACGAAAATTAAAAAATCATTACATTTCTCATGGGATCTTCAGCCAATTCTGTCCGGGAAAACCAAACTGGAATTTTTTCCCAGTTGCCTCAGGTGGAAGGCTCTTGTCAATTTAACTTTTGCCTGGCTGGTGGAGAGGCAGAAAGGTGGGGTGCCCAGCTGTCTTTCCCTGTCCCCTCCCCAACCCCCATTTACCACAAAGATCTCTTGGCATCTCTCATTGCTGCTGTAACACAAATAGTAGACTAGCTTTGAGGCTCAGTAATTTACTAAGGAACAAAGCAAATGTCCAAGATTTCTTATTGCATTTGCTTAAGACCATCAATTACCAATTCTTTAGTATTTCTAATACATTTATCCAAGAGCCAGAATTTCTCCAAGGAGTAAGGATGCACTTATCTTAAAGGCTCTCCTAAGAGTGTGGGCCCTGTGATTGGGATGGTTTGCTCAGAAAGGGACAAGTTTAGAATATCAAAAGCAATTGCTTAAAGCTAGGGTTTAGCTCTCTCCTAGGCCAGTTTGATTGGCCTTATAACGGCGGGCATACATATAGCGTGAGCTAGTTATGGTACAAAGCATGGCTAGAAAGTGTAGCCTCAACAAGATAACCTGGAGTTATTTATATTAAAGAACAGAGGGGAATGACAAGCTTTGACATGAAGTCTCATCACTCCTGCTTGTCCTGTCACCCTGAAGCAGGGGAGGGCTGTTTAGAAGGCTGGTGTGGGTGTTGCTTGCACGTCTGGATTCTACAGCCTCTTTATGGATTCAGTCAAATTTTCTTAGGACTGTGACCCTCAGTGAGCCTCAAATCTTTCCCAGATGAGGGTTCAGCAAAGCTCTGGGGTCCCACATGGTGACCTCAGTTTTATGTACCCAACTTTCAGGCCTCCTTGGAGTGGGCTGTGCTCTGATTGCTATTGGCCATTTGCTGAATTGCGCTCAGCTTTCTGCTCTCCCTTTTTCTGCTGCTTCCAGCAGTATCCAATAGATGGCCCCAGTGTAGAACACAGTTCTTCAATGAGCCTTTTCGTCAGACCATAATATTGTTTTTACAGTTGTTATTTTAAGAACTAATGCATTTAATAGAATCATAGAATCATAGAATATCAAGGTTGGAAGGGACCTCAGGAGGTATCTAGTCCAACCCCCTGCTCAGAGTAGGACCAAGTCCCAACTAAATCGTCCCAGCCAGGGCTTTGTCAAGCCTGACCTTAAAAACCTCTAAGGAAGGAGATTCCACCACCTCCCTAGGTAACCCATTCCAGTGCTTCACCACCCTCCTAGTGAAAAAGTTTTTCCTAATATCCAACCTAAACCTCCCCCACCGCAACTTGAGACCGTTACTCCTTGTTCTGTCATCTGCCACCGCTGAGAACAGTCTAGATCCATCCTCTTTGGAACCCCCTTTCAGTTAGTTGAAAGCAGCTATCAAATCCCCCCTCATTCTTCTCTTCTGCAGACTAAACAATCCCAGTTCCCTCAGCCTCTCATCATAAGTCATGTGCTCCAGTCCCCTAATCATTTTTGAAGAAAACATAAAATTAATGCTGGTAAAGTGAAGTGGTAAATAATCAATAGGACACAGCAATTCTCTGAGCAATCTGGATCATTTGGTATGCTGGACTAATTTGAAGAACATGCATTATAATAAAGCCAAACATAAGGTCACACACCTAGAAACAAAGAATGTCAGTCTCAGTTACAAGTTGGGGATTGTAGCCTGTAAACCAGGAACTCTGAAAAAGAATCATGATGGAAAATAATGATCTTGAGTTTACAGTGTGATGCTGTGGCTCTGAGGGCTGTGACACAGCGACTCCTTGGCAAGGGCTCCACTGTTCTTTGCAAACAACTCTTGTCTCAGCCCTGGCAAACTCACTACACCAAACACATGTCTTGCAGGGTAGTTATCCAGAAGGTGTAACATGTCAGGTATCTAATGAAAGCTCCTCACTTATCAAGACTCATAATCATTGCGAAGTGTACATACGGGTAATAGTTACAGAATAATGTAACTATGTTGAAAGTATGCTTTATGATTTTGGAGTAAAAGTTTGTCACCATCTACATCTGCATGACAAACTTTTATCCCCAAATCACCATAACATCAAGTCCCACATGAGCTACTCCATTATCTTGCCCAGGACTAATGTCAAACTGACAGGCCTATAATTATCGGAGTCATCCTGTTTATCTTTTTTAAAATACTTGCACAAGATTAGCTTTCTTCTAGTCTTCTGGAAGTGCTACAGTGTTCCAAGACTTATTGAAAATCAACATTAACAGTCCAACGAGCTCCTTGGCCAGTTCTTTTAAAACTGTTGGATGCAAGTTATCTGGATCTGCTGATTTAAAAATAGCTGGCTTTTGTAGCTGCTATTTAACATCCTCCTGAGATACTAGTAGAATGCAGTGTGTTATCATATGATATAGCCATATCATCTATTTTTCCCAAATACAGATCAGAAATATGTTTTGAACGCTTCTGCATTATTATTTATAATTTTACCAATGCCATCTATTAATGGACCAATACCATTCCCAGGATTATTTTTGTTCTTAATATACTTAAAAAACTCTTCTTATTGTCCTTATCTCTGCTGGCCATAGATTTCTCCTTGTGTCCCTTATCAATTTTCTACAATTGCTGGCTTCTGATTTATATTAATTAGTATAATTTTTCCCTTTCTTCCATTTGTTATATATATTTATATAGATACATTCACTTCCCCTCTAATACCTGCTCTTGTGCATTAGCTGGTAGGACATTGATCCATAAGCAATCAAGATCATTTTCTTCCGAGATATCAGTAATTCAATTTTTCACATTGAGTGTCATTCTCCCACTTCCCTTATGCTCACTTGATCCTTCCTAAATAGATCATAGCCATTGATTGTAATATTCTAGTCATGGGGATCATTCGACCAGGTTTCAGTAATACCAACTACATCAAGTTTATGCTTACAAATGAGCAATTCCAGTACTTTTTGTTTGTTACCCACAGGGCTGGCTCAGGCTTTATTGCCCCCCCTCAAGCGGCGAAGGAAAAAAAAAAGCTGCGATCAGTGGCACTTTGGTGGCAGCTCAGCCACGCTGCTTCATTCCTCAGCGGCAATTCAGCAGCGGGTCCTTCACTCCGAGAAGGTCTGAGGTACCCGCCGCCAAATTGCCGTTGAAGACCGGACGTGCTGCCCCTTCCCATTGGCCACCCCAAGCACCTGCTTCGTTCACTGGCCTTCCCTGGTTACTCAGGCTCCTAGCACTGGTGTATACGGAATTCAAGAATTTCTTCTCTTCATGTCCTTTGGTTCCTTGACTAATTTGTTCTTAACATCTCAATTTTGTGCTGAGTATGAATCTCTTCCCTCTTTTAACACTCCCTTTTCTTATTAGTTTAATGCCTTCCTGACTATCCTAGCCAGCCTATTCCTGAGAATATTGGTCCTCCTTCAGTGGAGAAGTACGTGGTGATCACCGTGGGGAAGTTGGCAACTCCAGCCTGCTACCGGTTGGTCGTGAATCAGTTTGGAGTTGGGAAGTTGACCGTTGGAGCTGCATTAATGCAAGTGTGTAGGGCCATTAATCACATCCTGCTATGAAGGACCATGACTCTTGGCAACGTGCATGAAATAGTGGATGGCTTTTCAGAAACGTGTTTTCCTAACTGCAGAGGGGCGATAGATGGCATACGTATTCCAATTTTGGCACTGGACTACCTTGAGATGGAGTACATCAATAGGAAGGGGTAGTTCTCCATGGCGTTGCAGGTACTTGTGGATCACTGCAGGTGTTTCACTGACATCAATGCAGGGTGGTCTAGAAAGGTGCATGACGCACGTATCTTTAGGAACATCGATCTGTACAGAACACTGCATATGGGGACTTTCTTTCCAGACCAGAAGATTACAGTGAGGGATGTTGAAATGCTCACAGGGAGATCCGGCATACTCCTGAATGCCTTGGCTCATGAAGCCTTACACAGGAAACTTGCATAGCAGTAAGGAGCAATTCAACAATAGGTTTAATATGTGCAGGATGACCCTGGCGTTTGGCAGATTAAAGGCATGCTGGCGATGCCATTATGGCAGGTTAGACCTCAACCAGGATAATATTCCCATGGTCATAGACGTGTGTTTTACATTGCACAATATTTGTGAAGGTAAGGGTGAAAAGTTTGCTCAGGGGTGGACTGCTAAGGGAAACTGCCTGGTCACTGATTTTGAGCAGCCAGATACCGAGGCTATTAAAGGGGTACAACAGGGGACAATTTGAATCAGGAAGCCTTTGAGGCAACACTTAATGAAATCAAGTTTTGCTAGGGAGCACTTGTGATTTTTGTGGCTTAGGATTCCATTTAAGCAAATGCACTTAAACTGCTTGTGTATGTGCTACTGCCTCCTGCTATCACAATTTGCAGTCAACAAATAAAGATTACTTATCATTCAAAAACTTTGCTTTTATTGCACAGAAAACACCACCACCACCACATCCACCCACACAAATGCTTGGTGGGAGAGGAGGCACCAGGGGAAGGCTGACTTTCAGAACTGTGTGTAAGTCCAGCTATCATTTGAAAATGTGTCTATGGGGGTGTTGTGAACGGGAAAGCGAGACGTCCCAGAGAGTGGAAAAGAATACGCAGGTAGAGTTTGGGGAGGGCATAGCAAAGAGTTCTGAATGTGCTGAAGGGGGGGCGGGCATGCATCTGCTCAGTCTGAAGCATTATGAGGGACTTCAGAATCTCAGTTTGCTTCCCCATAGCGTTAATAATCCTCTAAGCAGCATCCTTAATGAAGGCCTAATTTTCTTTTCTGTCCTGCTTTTCAATTTCCCTCCACGCCATGCATTCCCTCTTTTCTGTATCCGAGTATTGCAGCAGCTTCTGGAACATGTCCTTGCTTCGTCTCGGGTGCTTTCTTATCTGGCAGAGACGCTCTGTCGGTATGTAGGGGGTGCCTCTGAAGGCCACATCCGCAGAAGCACAAGGAACAATACACAGAAGCATGATTGTTAAGTACACACAAAGCATTGATAAAGTATAGTCAACTGCACCTCTAATAACACACCAATCGCTTTCTCACTGCCCCTTGACATGCACACGTCAGCAACCACCGTAAGCATGATGAGTTTACCTCAGGGCGGGGGGCATTGTACATGAGGAGAAGAGCAATATGAAAGGGTCATGGTGTAGTGAACTAGGGACAATATTTTAAATTTTCCCACCCTTTTCTATAGGCAGGGGTCATTGTAGCAGATATATCACTCCTGTAAGCAAGGAAGTAAGGGTTCGTTTAATGGCTTCCAACCCACTCCCTATGCTGCTCGCCTGTGCGCTGCTTTGGTCCCTGCGCAAGTGATTGTGGAATGGCGTGGGAAAGTTTCTTTCAATAGGGGAAGGAACAAAGTATCTCTGCCAAGAAACTTTCAGCAGAGTATTGCTGCGTATCTGCATGACAGTTTCCTAGAGCTCTTTCTGGAGGATTCCTGTGAAATCTCAGTGTGCATCAACACCCTGTTGAATGCACTGCTTAGCTGCACGGGGAAATGTCCAGCACACAGGAACACAGCCAGTCTTGCACATTTCTATGCCCTCAACCCACCTCCTCACTTCACAAAGCAAAACCACTTACCAGAGGTCTCCTCTCCTGATTCTTGCTCACTGGAGTGTGACTACCAAGACTGGCTAGACACCTATGGAGTGGAGAACGGTTCCTGACTGGACGCACCACCAGTGACCTCGCTGTGGGCTCCACATTGTTGTCTAATTCCTCCTCTTCATCAATGACTTTGTCCTCTTGGTTAGGTCCACTTTCCACTGGCTCCAGCCCCAATGAAGTATCTACGGGGCTCTTGGTGGTGGAGGTGGGGTCACCATCAAGGATACCATCCAACTCCTTATAGAAATGGCAGGCCTTTGGCGTAGCACTGAAGAGACAGTTTGCCTCCCTTGCCTTCTAGTTTGCCTGCCTCAGCTCCTTTATTGAAATTCCTATGGCTGGAGCACAGCTGGGACTGCACAGCCTTCTTTTCCCAAATACTGAGGAGATCCAGCAGCTCCAGTGGTCCAAGTGGAGAGTATCTGCTGTGTGGAGCTGCCGTGGTCAGCTGGAAAAATGCAATGTGAGCTCTCCACCCTGGGCAATCAGGAAGTGGAATTTCAAAACTTCTCAGGTCTTGACAGGGGGAGGGGCAGATGGTTGTTCGCCTGGCTGAAAAGCAACAAAGTTGGAACTGCTGACCAGATCGGTCAGGATAGGCATTGTGGGACACCTTCTGGAGGCCAATTAAAGCAATGAAGTCAAGCACAGCACTTTGTTGACAAACTTTTGTGCAAAAAGCCCTATGTCTCTCATCAAAGTGGTTTTATTTTGTCACCAAAACTGAAGAGTTTTGTCACCAAAAGTGGCATTGCAGTGTGTACACCTCCACTGTTTTGACACCAAAAGCTTTTGTCGACAAAACTATGTAGTGTAGACAAAGCCTTAGAGTGATGTTGTATATATTGCTCTGGGAAGGTAGCACAGACTCCTATTGTCTGCCCGTCCCTTGTTCTTTCAATTCTTCTGAGTATTGAATCCCTAGCAAGGATCGTTTTCCTTTCTTGGATGGTTGGAGATATCTTTATGGGAAAACTTGATTTTTTATGTTGTTAGTTAAGTTTTAATATATTAATGAACACAGCTGTGAATTCAAGTGGAGACACTAAATAAGTGTTTGTTCAAGGATAAACATTTGTTCCTAGTCATTAACCATGACTAGCTACAGCTTTGTGTCCTGCCCACACTAGAATTTACAGTGGGGTCAGTTCACATGTGTTCATTAACATGACTCATGATTCATGTACAGAAACACCCTTAGAGACAGATTTTCAGATGTGCCCAGTTCCTGGCAGTCTACCTGTGACACTTATGGACAGATCTGCAAATGAGTTGAGCCCCTGAGCTTGTTTGAACACCTGATCCCTAATTTTAATATCTAAGAGAACAGCAACACTAGGAAAAAAGTGGAGTTTAGAACTACAGATTAGCTATTACTGCGGAGAAGACACTAGGTGACTGGGCAACAAAATGGCAGATGAAATTCAATGTTGATGAAGGCAAAGTAATTCACATTGGAAAACATAATCCCAACTGTACATAGAAAATGTCTAAATTAGCTGTTACCACTCAAGGAAGAGATCTTGGAGTCATTGTGGATCGTTCTCTGAAAACATCTGCCCAGTGTGCAGTGGCAGTATAGCTTGGAGGCTTGGTCTCCCTCAGAGATTGACAGGGAGGGACCACAACACCCCCCTGTCCCCCGGTGTGCAGAACCAGGAAAGCCACAGCCACCCATTTGGAAGCTGAGGGGTGGGACATGAAGCAGAAGTACAAAAGGCGGGCCCTGCAGCTCAGTTGTGCTGGAGCCACCCGCTGCTGGAATCTGCAGAGGAAACCTGCCATGCTGAGGAGTGGGAAGATCTTCCTGGGCTGCCAGCTGACCAAGACACCGAGGAACTGCCTGAGGACTGGCCAGAGCTCCCCAAGGAGGCAGAGGACTCTTAAATTACAGAGTTACCAAACCCCGGAGAGGTAAGAAGTAGCCATGGGGAACTAGATGACTATTGGCTTGATCCTAAGGTCAGCGTGTTGCAGGCAGATCCCCGCAGTGGTCCGGCACTGTTAAGGTCCTGGGCTCGGATGCAGTGGGCCCATGTCCCTCTACCTCCTGCCATCCCACCCCTTGGGTGGCACCTCCTCACCTCGCCCAAGAGACCTGTGTTTGTCTGTCATCCTTCCTGAGACATGGCAGCAGGCAATAGGCTGCTTTGGTGCTCACCCCTGCCTGGTGTCTTAGACTACTGACTGCTCTGCCCTGACTGCTGGCCAGAGCCTTCTAGCTATTTGCTGCCCCACCCTGATCGAAGGCCTGGGGCATATAGGCAGCTTAACTGCTCTGCTTGGCCTGAAGGCCTGAATACTAGCAGCAGTTAATTCCCCCTTTTGAGATCACCTTTACAGGTGTATGACAGTGAGGAGGCGTGGCCACACAACGCTACAGGCAGTCATAGGACCATAGGGGCAGAAGAGGCCATAAGGGTCACCTAGTTTAACCTCCTGCCAAGATGCAGGATTTGTTGGATCTATCCAAGGTAGATGACTGCCCAGTCTCCTTTTGAAAGCCTCCAGTGAAGAAGCTTCCACAATCTCCCGAGGTATCTGTTCCACTGGGCTACTGTTCTCACAGTTAGAAAGTTTTTCCTGAGATTTAATTTAAATCTGCTATACTGTAGTTTGAGCCTATTGCCTCTTGTCCTGCCCTTTGTGGCAAGAGAGAACAACTTTTCTCCATCTTTTTTATGGCAGCCTTTCAAGTATCATGTCCCCCCTAATGTCCTTTTTCTCAAACTAAACATACCCAGTTCCTTCAGCCTTTGCTCATATGGCTGGCAGTCCATCCCTTTGGTCATCTCTGTCACTCACCTCTGGATCCTTTCATGTTTCTCCATATCTTTACTATACATTGGTGACCAAAATTGGACACAGTACTCCAGATGAGGCCTAACCAACGCCAAATAGAGTGGTACTCTCACTTCTTGTGACTTGCATGCTATGCCTCTTTTAATGCAAACTAAAATTGCATTTGCTTTTTTTGCAATAGCATCACATTCCTGACTCACATTGAGGTTGTGATCCACCACAACTCCCAGATCCTTTTCATCAGTGCTGCTGCCAATCCAGTTATCTCACAATCTGTATTTGTGCATTCGTTTTTTTCTTCCCTAAGTGTAGCATCTAACATTTCTCTTTGTTGATTTTCATTTTATTGTCACTTTATCATCCAAAGTGTTGGCAACCCCCTTAGCTTTGTGTCACCTGCACATTTGATCAGTATGCTCTCTATTCTTACACCCAGGCCATTAATAAAGATATTAAACAACACTGGACCCAGAACAAATCCCTGTGGAGCCCCATTTGAGACCTCCCTCCAATCTGACTTCATTCCACTAATAGTTATTTTTTGTTTGTGGTTGTTTAAACAAAAAAAGCTAGTCAAAGTAAAAAAAGCTAACAGAATACACCTCTACCCCAATATAACGACACCTGATATAACATGAATTTGGATACAATGCAGTAAAGCAGTGCTCCGGGGGTTGGGGCTGTGCACTCCGGTGGATCAAATTAAGTTCGATATAACGCGGTTTCACCTATAACACGGTAAGATTTTTTGGCTCCCGAGGACAGCGTTATATCGAGGTAGAGGTGTATTAGGATGCATTACAAAGGGATAGATAATAAGACATTAGCTATCATAAAACCAGTAGGTAAATCCATGGTGTGCTCACATCTTGAATACTGCAAGCAGTTCTGGTCACCCCACCACAAAAAAGATATATTAGAAATGGAAAAAGTACAGAGAAGGGCAACAAAAAATATTAAAGGGGGTATGGAACAGCTTCCGTATGAAAGAGTGAAATGACTGGGCCTGGTTAGCCTGAAAAAAGAGATGACTGAGTGTGTCTGTTGTGGGGATATGACTAAGGTCTATAAAATCATGACTGGTGTGGAGAAAGTAATTAAGGAAGTGTTATTTACCCCTTCTCATAACATAAGAAACAGGGGTCACCCAATGAAATTATTAGACAGCAGGTTTAAAACAAACAAAAGGAAATACTTCTTCACACAACATACAAACCTATGAAACTTATTGCCAGGGGAGGTTGTGAAGCCCAAAAGTATAAGTGGGTTCAAAAAAGAATGAGCTGAGTTCCTGGAGGATAGTTCAATGGCTACTAGTTCAAGATAGTCAGGGATGCAACCGCATGCTCTGAGTGTTCCTAAGCCCCTGAGTACCAGAAGCTAGGAGTGGATGACAGAGGATGGATCACTTGAAAATGTCCCTGTTCTGTTCATTCCCTCTGGTATTGGCCTTGTTGGAAGACAGGATACTGGGCTAGATGGACCATTGGTCCTATCCAGTATGGCCATTTTTATGTTCTTATGTAGTGTTCACACATATTCGCAGGTTGAGGTGAGCACTGGGGGTTGGGGGGAGTCGGGACAGCTTGAGTGTGGAGGGGAATCTAAAGTACATCCCAATTTTCCTAGTGAAGACAAGGCCTGAATGGAAGCTGCTGAAACCTTTCAAAAATCTGGCCCTGATTATGGGTGCCGAACCCCTGTGGAAATTCTGGCTTTAACAGGCGAAGCTTGTCCTGTGCAGAGCTGCGCTGCCAGCCTCTGCTGTGACGAGCTCCCTTTGGGAAATGAAATCAGTTATTCCTGACAGCTCCTCTTAGTGTAATTGTTCCCTGAGGCTGGTTGTGGTATTATTAACAATGGATTTACTCAGAATAGAGTGGAGCTTAAATTAGAAACTGACTGGCAGGCCCTCATGCTTTATTGTGTTGGCCAGTGTAATCCTGCTTGAAAGGAGAGCCTGCGTTTGCATTTCACACAAAGGAGAGTATCTGCTAAAGGAACTTCAGTCCTACCACAGGCTTGATAACAGTCCTTAAAAGGAGTGACTTTCAGAAGTGCAGAGGAAAAAGTAGGTGAACTAGAATGCCTAGGATTGGAGAGGGCAGTTACATAATCAGCAGTACTGAAACATGGTGGACTGGGAAGAGCTCAGTGGGATACTGTAATAGCTGGCTGTGAACAATGCAGGAAGCACAGATTGGGTGTAAGAGGTGGGGGAACAACACTATATCAAAACAATTCAGGAAAAACTAAAACAAACATTTGGAATGGAGTGGCCCACACCACTGAACCCATATGGCTCCAAATTCCAAGCTACGAGAATAGAAATATACTAGCAGGAAAAGGAGACACGGTGCCCATTGTTACTGCATTGCCAGCCCCACTCCACCATCATGGATCAAGCCTCCCACATAATGAGATTGATGTAATCAGGGCCGACGAGGTGTGGGGAAGTCGGTACAAATTATTGGGGCCCAGAGGTCCGGAATGGGGTCCGGGGCCTGGCTTCCCCGACTTCGTCAGCCCTGTTTAGCCGGTCCGCCCTTTCTGGGGGGCCTGAAAAATTTTTTCGCTGGGGCCCGAACCCGCTCTCGGCGGCCCTGGATGTAATAATCATGAAGTGTTTACAAATAATAAATGTTGGGCTCTGTTTATTTGCTTCTGGTTGGGAATCATTAGAGCTCCAATTGTCCAACTTTCCTGCACAACCACATGGGTTAGAAACCTCTTTAAAAGCATGAAAGCTGAGATTGTCTGATAACCACCTGACTCCAGGAGCAGGGCCTTGAGGGAAAACCCAAATATCTCACTACAATTGCAAGAGTTGGTGACACTGTTAAGGGAGATCAAAGATGCAACAAAGTCTTAGGGTATGTCATTCCTTCGAGCTGGGGGTGTGCTTCCCAGCTCAAGAAGACATACCTGGGTTAGCTCTGACCAAGCTAGCATGCTTAGCAGCCACAGCAGCATGAGCGGCAGTAGGGGCCAGCCACTCCAAGAACGTACCTGTCCAAGACCATAGGTACGTACTTGGGATGGATAGCGCCTCCCACCAGTCACACTTCCACAGATCCCCTCTATTTTTAGCACGCTAGCTTGATCAGAGCTAGTGTGGGTGTGTCTCCTTGAGCTAGAATAACACCCCCAGTTTGAAGTGTAGATGTCCCTCAACAAACAGATGTTAATCGGGGATTTCAATTTCCACACACAACTTGCGTGAGTCTCACGAGGGGTCATGATTTAGAGAAACAATTTCTTGACACCTTAAAAGATGGTTTCCCAGAACAGCTGGCTCTAGAGTGCACAAGACCAGAGGCTGCATTCGACTCCATGCAACAGCTGATGCCAGAAGATCTGTAGTTAGGTTGCTAAGTACAAGTGACCACAATGTGGGTAAGTATAAGACCCTTGGGAAAGGTACTAAATACTTGTTTGGAGACACTAGACCATAGCAAAGGGGATTTCAAAC
This sequence comes from Gopherus evgoodei, assembly GCF_007399415.2. NCBI lineage: Eukaryota > Metazoa > Chordata > Testudines > Testudinidae > Gopherus > Gopherus evgoodei. Next base: position 1,239,646 of record NW_022060063.1, on the reverse strand, counting down.
ACAGGAGAAGTGCATCAGAAAGGCTCTAAAGTCAAAAGTCCGGAAACTGAACTCCAGAGTTTTGGCTGGGATGCTCCTGCAGGGACCAATAACTGCATCTTGGGGGCACAGAACCCCCTGAGCAAAGAGGGAAGCAGGAGGGCAAGGGGTAGTAAACCAGTCTGGCTAATGGCACATCCAGGGATGATTTGAGCCAAACGGAATCCTTCCAGAAATGAAAATGCTGCCCCACTGAGACCAATACACAGGAGTGAAAACTGCCGCAGGGCTAGGTGCAGGGAATTGGGAAGATGTGAGTGGAACTGGAAGAGCAAAGAGTGCTCAGTATTAAGACCGATCACACTAGTTCTGACCTTTCTGGCCTTTGGCTTCTACCCATACGTCTATCTGCTGCAGTGTGATGGCGACAGGACCCCACTGTTACTGCCTTTGCTGGGACCCAGTGATCGGACACACAGCATTACATTTCTCAATGGGGCCTTCTAAAGTCACTGTAACTTGTAAACCGATCCACAGGGAATTCATTCTGTCCGGAAGGAGAAAGCGCTGTCAGCGTGGGGGGTAGGGGGTGGGGGGATTCGCTGCATTCGCCATACTTAACACAGTGGTTAAATCCCTGCTTTAAGCACCACTGGTTCTCCCAAGGTGAGGCTCTTGGATAAGCATCCTGATTTTCAGTGGCTGCAGCCACTCCCTCCTCCTACTGGCTGCGAACCACTGGCTGAGCACTCTCACCTCCTATTGCCTCCAATGGGAGCTGCATATGAAATCCAGTAGCTTATTGAAGCCCCACTGGAGCATTTGGGCCTCCATTTTGCTCTGGTGCTTCTAAGCTGGCAGCACACTCTCCTGAAATAAAATCGAACAACAAAACCCTACTGGGAGGGCTGTGACATATTCACGCCTGGCTGGTGTCTTAGCCCACGCCAGCTGAGTCAGGTGCCACTGCAGTTTCCCTTTGCCTGGAGCTGTGGACAATCTCAGGAGAGCAATGCACCTCATTCACACATGTACAATGTTGAACCCGAAGCCTATGAATGCCTGAGCAGCTCCAGAGCGGCAGGGGAGCTGGGCAGGGTTCCAGCAGCAAGCTGCCAACAAGGAAGCCTGCACCCCTCTGCACTGTGAGCCCCCAGGCCGGGCAACAGAAATAGCCCCAAATGTCATTGCAGCCATGCTGCAAACCCATGGGAGATGCCAAGGCAGCTACTTGAGGAGTCTGTCAAGCTGCCAGACACCACTGCTGCCAGCAAAACTATGCCCAGAGCTTGACATCTGGGTCCCGCAGACGCTGTCCAGAGAGTGGTGCTAGTGCAGCCTGCCAAGGCGCATGGCTGCTCTTCCCCTCTGCTCCCATCACCCCTCCGCTCCTCAAGGCAGCCTGAAAACCCTGCTGCTGGGGCTCCTATAACATAGGGGTATGAGGCCCAGTCCAGCACACAGAGAGCACTGAGCAGTCGCTGAGTCACAAACTAGTTAGAGATAAAAGGCTGCAGAGCCCATCCAGTCCTGCCAGCCTTCTTCATTGCAGGTAGGAAATGTATGTCTGCCATCTAGTGGCTGTGCTGGGGGTCTAGAAGACGGAGTTCCACAGAGGATATGGAGACACAGGGCTGAATTCTTCATGCACTTTACACCCTGGCAACATGAAGGGCCCTGAGTTTACACCTGGAGAGAACACACCCATTCTCCTCCCTTCCAGAGATGTGCCGGAGGTGCAAAGCTGGACCCAGCATCTGATCTAGACCAGAACTTCCCCCAAGTATGGAGGAGCTTGGGACTAAGATTCTAGTTTAGCCACACACACACACACCAGCCCCCGCTAATTACAGGGTCCTCTCACTTACCAAGCACTGACTTTCCTCTTCTCACAACATGTTTTTCCATGTTGGCTCCTCTGTTGAACTTGCTGCCTCCATTGGGTTTAACTCTTCCAGCTCTTGTCTCTCCTGATCCTCAGCCCAAGGCAGGCGTTGCCTGGGGCTCACAGATAACTTGATACCTGCTCCAGTTGACACTCACTCAAACTTCCTGGGCTATCTAGACCCCACTCTCCTCCTATTGCTTCCTCACTTGCCTTTCTTTGGACTGTGAAGCCCAGGTACTGAGGGTCTGTGCTAAGCACAGTCATGCACTACCGCAGAAACATCCCCTGCGCCTGAGATACACCCCTTCTCCTGGGGGTGCAAAGCGGGAGAGAGGGGAGGGACTGGGGAGTTTATAAAAGCACTTTCTCTTAACAAAGAAGCACAGCAAACAAAGTGACCTTGTCAGCTGTATTCACTAGGAATAGTTAGAACTTTGTTCCTGAGAGCGATGCAGAAGATGGTGCTAGTTCAGAGCTGTGCTGGCAAAATGTTTGCTGAACACTCCAGCAGGTCTGGTTCTGCCCTGCAGGGTGCACTTCATTATCCACTGTCCAGGAGTGTGCACCTAAGCTGCCTTCAGTCCCTGCCATGCAGACCCAATCCTAGGCCGTTTTGCGGCAGGTGAGGGTCTGGCAGCGTCACAGTCATGGGATTCCCAGGGCCTGCTGGCTCTAGCTGGGCTGGCCATACCCTGGCACTCGAGCTGCCTCAGCCACAGGGCACAGGAAAGCTCAGGAGCTGGGAACCTCTGCCCCCAACCTGAAATGGGCACAGCGCAGAGCTTTGGCTGCTTCCACCCATGAACCATTCATTCTCACATGTCTGGGGCAGACAAAGCAGGGGGCTCTGGCCTTAGGCAGCCACCTGAAAGCCGCTGCCCGTCAGAGCTGGTAAACTAGCAAAGGGGCACAGAAACCCTTGGGGGCCTCACTCTGAGTTACACTGGGACACTTTACTCCACTCTGGCAGCATACAAAGGCAGAAACAGCTCCCTGAGAATCCTCCTAGCCTGTGCCGGGTGGTGTAGCGCTGGTGTGAGGGCTTGGCACCGCCCCTGCTCCCCATGGGCTTGGGTCAGGGAGCAGATTGGGGGCAGGTCTGCAGTGGATTGCATGATTGCTATTCACTGTCTTCCAGAGCCCTTGGGAGATGTGGAGTGCACAGCAAACAGTAGAGCAGTCCTGAGGCAGCTCTAACTTACACCAAGCGCTGGGCTGGGACTTGCATGGCCCAAGAATATGGGGAGCAAATGTGACCTGACAGCACTTCAGCCTACCCCCTCCATCCTCACCTAAAGCATGGGACCATAGTAACTGAGAATGTGTTTAGGGACAGCGCAGGGATGGATCCTGGGCTGCCTGACAAAGGTGGAGCCTTGATCTGGTTTCCATCACTCTCCATTAGGCTGTTGCATTTTGAAGGCATCTGTTGGGAATGTGACAAATAACTTTTATTAATACTGAGACAGGACACACACTCATCATACCTAGGTCCCAAAGCACTTTGCAAAGGTAGCTCTCTGACATTAGCCCTGTTGTAGAGCTGGGGAAACTGAGGCACAGAAGGACGTCAGGACTTGCTCAAGGCCACAGAGACAGCCAGCAGTTGAGCCCCAGGCTCCCATCTCCCAGGTCTATAGCGTGCTTTCTGGAGCACACTGCGCCCCTGGATGCATCACCGTGAAATACATTCTAGCAAGACCTTTAGCTGCGCAATGCCCTGCAGATATAAACTGTTCTCTCTTGTTAAATACCAAGATTTATGCTGCTCACAGTATGAGAAGCTGGCTCTTAGAGCAATTGATAGAGAAAAACTTCCAAAGCTGAGCAATAAAAATTGTCAAGCCTTCTCGCCAGCAGATGTCAGCCCCCGCCAGAGATAGAGCCTCTTCCTGCAGCCCAGAGGTCAAATGGAAGGAACACAATGGGAGCAGACAAAAGCTCTTTCTCTAAAGCAGAGGCCATCTGGAGAGCTGGGTTACTGACCAAGTTGTGCTAAACTGCTGTCAAGTCTCCCCAGCACCGCTGGGGCTGCTTAGGGCAAGTGAACATCTCTCCTAGGAAATCAAAGACACAAAGGGCCTGATTCTGCTCTTCTTTACACTGGAGTGAATCTGAAGTCACTCCCTGGAACTCAATGGATTTACACGGGTGAAAGTGAGAGCAGGATTGGGCCCAAAGAATATCAGAGCTTCCAGGGAATGCAAAGAACTGTTCCCCTGTGAGGACTGCAGGTGTTCCCACAAACAGACACAGAAATGCCATCAAGTTGAGTGGAGGGCATTTCACTTGGCCAATTATTTATTTAAACCCCAGTAGCACACACAGGCCCAGCAGAAATCGAGGCCCTATTATGCCAGGTGCTGCACATGCACATAGTAAGAGACAGGTCCTGCCCCCCAAAGTTTACACTCTAAATACTTAAAGAGTAAGCATGCTTTGAAAAGTCAGTAGACTTGAACTCATCATCATCTTGCTGCAAGCACATGTAACTGTGCTCTGGCTGCAGAGAGAGGCATAGCACATATGTCTCTCTCTCTCTGGACTTTCCAGAACAGAGTCAATGATAGCATGGGGTTTTTCCAGCTGATTGTTTACGTCATCAACTAAATACGCTGGTTCATCTTGGCCCATTTCTCTGCATGTATTTTTAAGAATCTAAGAAAAGGGCTATAACCAAATGCTGGGTATGTGTGTGATGAATAATGCAGAGATCAGTGGATGCTGAGCTCAGAGCAGAACCCAATTCTTGCAAAGACTCCGAATAAATGCAAGAGTTCATTCCAAAGGTGCTTCTTTTGTTACTCTCCTTCTCCTTTCTGTATCAACCCCCCACGAACAATTCCAGTTCTGGTCACAGGTAGACTCTAGGCTTGGCTTTGTGCCATTTACATGCCATTTGGTTTTAAATCCCTTTTCACTGAAGTTGATGCTGCAGCCTTAACCTGAAGAGCAGCCCTGTGTGTTGAGTAAGGGCTCAGATCAGCCCAGCAGAGCAGTCCTTGTTGTTTACCCTGAAGGACACCTGGGTCTGGGGCGCTCCCACAAAACAGGGAGCAGATCTTATAGGAGCTTCTCTCTTCTTTGCATTACTAGACAAGTGCCAGTGTTATTCTGGGCAATGCAACCTTCCAGCCCTGCCCTAGATGCTCTCCTGGCCAGTGGGAGTGTGTGACTAGCTGCACCCTGCAGTGTCCTGCATGGTAGACAAAGAGATGGGAGGTAAACCAGATTCTTTATTGAGGCTGCTTGACACAGACAGACCCTGTGGTTCTCCATCTCCCAGAGCGACTGACATGGGCTGCATTGTGCAACCACACAGGAGGATCAAGCCCTGGCCCAGACTGATCAATTGTGAATGGCACTGCTGACTATGGAGCATACCCTCAGTGTAGAGCTACCGAGAATTCCCAAGCACATCACCCAGTTTCTCTCAGGTTCTGCCTAGACAACCGGGCTCCTTCCTCAGCTGGGACAAATGAGGGACCTACATCAAGAGCCAAGCCCAGGGTGCTACCACGTCAGAGCCCAGTGGCTGCCGCATACACTCAGTCAGAGCCAGCTCCACCCTGGCATGACTGGATATAGTCAGCAAGGCTGAAGCAGCAGCAGATCTCCAGCCCATTATTATTATGGGTGTGTGTGTGGGGGAGGCCTCATTCTACTTTGTGGACGGCCCCTTGAGCCGCTGGGAATCACTGCCTGTGAGCGGACATTGTCTGAGCCAGAGCTGTTGATGGCTCTATAACACTTAAAGCAAATTATGTTAACTTTTCAAAGCTCATTGAGATGCAAAGTAGGCTGTTGGGACACAGGTCACCAGGGACGCGCCAACTGTTCGCCCTGCACACTGGACGGCACCTTGGACTCTACAGCGGCAGTTTGGGAAAGCTGACAGTTACCGGCGTCAGCTGTTTAGCATGTTCCCATCTTTGGGTGCAGGCTGGGGCTGTTGCAGTCCAGATTCCCCCGCTTTTCCCCCACCCCGACATACTGGGTGTGTCTATGCTTTGGGAGCCAGCAGGGACAGAGGCTATGCTCCAATACCAGACACCTGCGAGCAGATTGTGACAGTCTGACACTGACTAGGCAATTTTAGGGATCCAATTTCTGCTGATGGTTATTGAAATCCCAGCTTATCGGGGGTCAAGGTGCTGCTGACTGGCCTGTCGGTGGGGTGTGGGGGATACTGGGGTCCATCTAGGAAAGTCCAGCATTTACACTGGAAAGTCATCCCCATTGCCAGTAAAAACTCTACATCTCCCATCCGGGGATCTCCCTGGTCACTGCTCCTGCTCACAGTTTGGCCTTTGGGAAGTCTCCTGCCTTCAGGTTCATGTACCAGGGGTGTCAGAACCCGGGAAGGGAGGTAGTGGGGGGTAGGACCCTCACAATGGAAACATTTGTGGAACTGATCTTTATTCCCATCCCTGCACCTCATTCTGCTGCACATTCTGGGAGCCAGTGTTCCCTGTAAAATGTGCACATGTGCGAGGTGTGGAGGAGAGAGCCAGAGGGACTGGCACAGCCAACGTGGTGCCCAGGATCAGGCCAGGTAGCAGCTAGGAACGAGGGTGATCAGGCTGGGGCTTGGAGCAGCTATCCTAGCAGCTGGCGAGAGAGATGCAAACTGCATGACCCCCGATCCCAGTCTGGAGCCAGCTGCCCCCCAGCTGAGTCTTAGTAGCTCCCCTCGCTCCCTATGCAGAGCACCCCCTGAGTTGCCCTGTTTCCCCTCCAATCCCTCCATCCACGCAATTCAAATAGAGTTTCCACCATTGTTGTCATCTACACTAAGTATTCTTGCCAGCTCCCAAAATATTCTTGCCAGCAAGTTAAAGTATGGGCTGGAGGAATGGACTGTAAGGTGGATAGAAAGCTGGCTAGATCGTCAGGCTCAATGGGTAGTGATCAATGGCTCCATGTCTAGTTGGCAGCTGGTATCAAGCGGAGTGCCCCAACAGTTGGTCCTGGAGCTGGTTTTGTTCAATATCTTCTTTAATGATCTGGAGGATGGTGTGGATTGCACCTTCAGCAAGCTTGCAGATGACACTAAACTGGTAGATATGCTGGAGGGTAGGGATAGGATACAGAGAGACCTAGACAAATTAGAGGATTGGGCCAAAAAAAATCTGATGAGGTTCAACAAGGACAAGTGCAAAGTCCTGCACTTAGGACAGAAGAATCCCACGCACTGCTACAGACTTGGGACCGAGTGGCTAAGCAGCAGTTCTGCAGAAAAGGACCTAGGGGTTACAGTGAACCAGAAGCTGGATATGAGTCAACAGTGTGCCCTTGTTGCCAAGAAGGCTAACAGCATTTTGGGCTGTATAAGTAGATTGAGGGACATGATAATTCCCCTCTATTCTTCATTGCAGAGGCCTCATCTGGAGTACTGTGTCCAGTTTTGGGCCACACACTACAAGAAGGATGTGGAAAAATTGGAAAGAGTCCAGCAGAGGGCAACAAAAATGATTAGGGGGCTGGAGCACAGGACCTATGAGGAGAGGCTGAGGGAACTGAGATCGTTTAGTCTGCAGAAGAGAAGAATGAGGGGGGATTTGACAGCTGCTTTCCACTACCTGAAAGGGGGTTCCAAAAAGGATGGATCTAGACTGTTCTCAGTGGTAGCAGATGACAGAACAAGGAATAATGGTCTAAAGTTGCGTTGGGGAGGTTTAGGTTGGATATTAGGAAAAACTTTTTTTTACTAGGAGGGTGGTGAAGTACTGGAACGGGTTACCTCAGGAGGTGGTGGAATCTCCTTCCTTAGAGGTTTTTAACGTCAGGCTTGACAAAGCCCAGGCTGGGAGGATTTAGTTGGGAATCGATCCTGCTTTGAGCAGGGGGTTGGACTAGATGACCTCCTGAGGTCCCTTCCAACCCTGATTCGAAGAGACTTGGGGTGTCTTCACAACACTGCAGTGCCCTAGGGTAGACAGGGAAAGCAGCAGTTTCACCTCAATGCAGCTGGTTCAGATGGTGCTGTTATAACCTTATTCCCAGATTTGGACCTTAGCGTCCAAAATATGGGGGTTAGCATGAAAACCTCCAAGCTTAGTTACCAGCTTGGACCTGGTACTTGCTGCCACCACCCAAAAAATTAGAGTGTTTTGGGGCACTCTGGTCCCCCTGAAAAACCTTCCCTGGGGACCCCAAGACCCAAATCCCTTGAGTCTCACAACAAAGGGAAATAATCCTTTTTCCCTTCCCCCCTCCAGGTGCTCCTGGAGAGATACACAGACACAAGCTCTGTGAATCCAAACAGAGTGACTTCCCCTCTCTGTTCCCAGTCCTGGAACCAAAAAGGACTTTCCTATTCCCCCAGAGGGAATGCAAAATCAGGCTAGCCAATTCAACACACACCGATCTCCCCTGATTTCTTCCTCCCACCAATTCCCTGGTGAGTACAGACTCAATTTCCCTGAAGTAAAGAAAAACTCCAACAGGTCTTAAAAGAAAGCTTTATATAAAAAAGAAAGAAAAAATACAAATGGTCTCTCTGTATTAAGATGACGAATACAGGGTCAATTGCTTAAAAGAATATTGAATAAACAGCCTTATTCAAAAAGAATACAAATCAAAGCACTCCAGCACTTATATTCATGCAATACCAAAGAAAAGAAACCATATAACTTACTATCTGATCTCTTTGTCCTTACACTTAGAAACAGAAGATTAGAAAACAGAACTACTTCTCCAAAGCTCAGAGAAAGCAGGCAGCCAGAAAACAAAGACCTCAGACACAAAATTCCCTCCACCCAAAGTTGAAAAAATCCGGTTTCCTGATTGGTCCTCTGGTCAGGTGTTTCAGGTGAAAGAGACATTAACCCTTAGCTATCTGTTTATGACAGGTGCCTCAACTCCCCAGGAGGTTTCCAGGAGTGAGAGCTGCACCTGCTCCCGGGGAAGCCCAAGACCCAGGCTGGCCATGAGGTGCAGGGAGACACCGGCGGGTGCTGATGTCCTGCCTGATTCACTGCGTTGTTTGTGGGCTATAGAAATCTCTGAAAGGAGTCTAATTCCCTCCATCCCCCCACCACACACACCATGGGGCTCCCCTAGGACCCTGCCAGCACCATGTCATTGTTGTTTTCAGGCAGGCCTGTAAGCCCCTGCAGTGCAGTGAATGAGGAAGGGTGGGCCCAGGTTTCCACCCAGCTCAGTGGGGCCTGAGGCAAGTGGGTGCAGTTCTGGGATCCCAGCTGTGGCAAGCAGCTGAGACATTTCCCTGCAAAGAGCAAACAAGAGGCAGAGAAATAAACCCTGCTGCCATGAGAAAGCCAAAGAGAGAGAGAGAGAGAGATCCATTCGTACTGCAGAGTTCTCAGCTGTGGCCCTGCTGCTGGTCTGGGGGGTCTGTGTGGAATTTCCTCTGGGGCTGGGCTAGGGGCAGGGCCAGCTCTAGCCATTTCGCAGCCCCAAGCACGGCGGCACACCGCGGGGAGCGCTCTGCCGCTCGCCTGTCCTATGGCACTGGTGGACCTCCCACAGGCTTCCCTGTGGGGGGTCCGCTGGTCCCGTGGCTCCAGTGGACCTCCCTCAGGCGTGCCTGCGGATGCTCCACTGAAGCCGCTGGACCAGCGGACCCTCCGCAGGCACGCCTGCGGGAGGTCCACCGGAGCCACCTGTCGCCCTCCTGGCAACCAGCAGAGCGCCCCCTGCGACATGCCACCCCAAGCACGCGCTTGGCGCTCTGGGGCCTGGAGCCAGTCCTGACTAGGAGATTTTTGTGGGACTTGCTTTGGTGCTAGGCTGAGGTGGGTTGGGGGGAATCTGTGTAAGATCTACCCTGGTGATGGGGCAGGGGATCTGTGTGGATCTTCCTGGTGCTGGGCTGGGGTTTCTGCGTGGGATCTGCCCTGGTGCTGGGCTAGGGGATCTGTGTGAAATCTGCTCTGGTGCTGGGGGTTCTGTGTGGGATCTGCCTAGATTTCACCCCTTTCCTCTTATCTCCCCTTGCAGAGCTCTCCCCATTGTAGTTTAGTAGCCTTGGTGTGTCCCTTTCTTACACTCCTTGTCTGTCCAGACTCTTGTTTGACTCACTCACTGATAGGTCCCCTGCAGGAGAAAACCCTTATCACCATTTTACAAATGGGGAAACAAAGGTAGTTTCATTCCTGTGCCGGTTCCAAGGATTGTCTTGTGGTTCCATAAGTCCACCACTGTCTGCTGTGTGCATTGTAGAGGGGCAGAATCATGAGAGTGCAGGTCCATCCCAGTCAGATCCTCACCCCCAGGGCTGCTATGCTGGGGGCCTTCTGCCAGCCATGTTCACCTCGCTGGCATAAAGAGCCCTCAGGCCAGCGATGAATCAGGCCCTAAGTGACTCTGCCAAAGAAGCCTGCAGCAGAGGCAGGAACCAAGGCCAAGTGCCCTGAGTCTGTGCCCATTCCCTAACCACAAGGCCATGCCTCTTCCGTGCAAGGAGGAGAAATTCACTTTGTGGCCCCCTCCTGAAGCTCCCAAACCACATTGCAATCTCTGGACATCTAGAATCAGCCTCCTTGGGAAATGGAGCCATGTTATCCCCATTTCATAGCTGAGCAAGAGAGACTTCCCAGGGCTGCGCAGTGCCACCAGCCTTTACCGTATCCACAGGACTCTCTGTCCCACCTTCAGCTTGTGCAGAGCGCTGATGGCCAAACAGCAAGCCCAAGCTGGTTTCTGCAGAGCCTGCAGCTGGTCAGCCCCTGGGCTGGGTGAGCAGGCAGCTGCAGAGCTGGGAGCAGTAAGGGACAGCTGGGATACCTGCTCTAAGCTGCTCCAGCCAAGGGGAGCAGGGCTGGCCTGAGCAGGTTGGTTCCAGCTCTCTGGAGTATGTGGCAGCAAGAGCTGAAGCAGGGCAGCTCTACACTGTGACAGGGCTCGGGGTGCCACCTCTGAGGGTCGGGGAACAACAGGTCCCAGCTGCCTCTGGAGAGCACACCGCAGCCACATGTGCATGACTCATTCATGGGATAGGGGCAGACCCAGCTTGGGGTCGGCCTCTCAGCAGCCATGAGCTCCTGGTGCAGTTTTCTCCAGGCCCCAACCCCTCCTGGGGGGCAAGTGCAGTGAGATCGACATAGGCTTCCCAGGCTGCCTGTGCCATGAGCCTCTCTGCTTCAGCCCCCACAGACAGCTCTGGATGAGACTGGATCCCAGCGCTGGCTGCCACCTGGCCAGTGAGATGGGAGCCATGAGCCCTGCAGCCTCGCAGTCAGGTGGGAAGTGAGTCTCCTGCACCATTGCTGGCCGTGCCCCCATCCCCATCCAGGGACCCAGCTGAAGGGCCCCTTTGTTATGCAGAGAGGTTGCCCCCTCCCATCTTTGCTCCGCCTGGTGCCACAATCACTCAACGTGACAAACACAGGCCAGTGAGCACTGGCCAAGGAGCAGCACTGAGCCTGGACCATCCCAGTCCCCTCACCCAGCCCATCCAACCCGCCCCAACACCTGATTTCTCTTTAATTACATTCCCCATTTCCCCTCAGTGTCATGCTAATCAGGCCAGGGTTGGCGCAGCTGCCCGGATTAAATTAGGCCCAAATAATACAAGGTAATTATATTTCCATGCAGGACCCAGGATTCTCTCTTCTGTGGCTAGTGGCAGGGAGGGGCTTTTTCTGAAAGGGAATCAGGGGGCCGGAGGTTCAATTCGCTCTCACAATATTTACTCTAGCAATTACCTTCCCATTCAGTCTTGGCTCCTTTGGAGAACAGTGGCCTGAAAATTTGATTAGAGATGTGGGTTAGGATTTGGGGTAGAATGTGTGCGGGGCTGAGACGGGAGGTACTGAGGGGATGTGGTGGGGGCAATGAGATGGGGGTGCTGAGGGGATGTGGTGGGGGCAGTGAGATGGGGGTGCTGAAGGGATGTGGTGGGGGCAGTGAGATGGGGGTGCTGAAGGGATGTGGTGGGGGCAATGAGATGTGGGTGCTGAGGGGAAGTGGTGGGGGCAGTGAGATGGGGGTGCTGAAGGGATGTGGCAGTGGCAGTGAGATGTGGGTGCTGAAAGGATGTGGTGAGGGTAGTGAGCTGGGGGTGCTGAGGGGATGTGGTGGGGGCAGTGAGATGAGGGTGCTGAGGGGATGTGGTGGGGGCAGTGAGATGAGGGTGCTGAGGGGATGTGGTGGGGGCAGTGAGATGAGGGTGCTGAAGGAATGTGGTGGGGCAGTGGTATGGGGGGGCTGAGGGGATGTGGTGAGGGTAGTGAGATGGGGGTGCTGAGGGGATGTGGTTGGGGAAGTGAGATGAGGGTGCTGAGGGGATGTGGTGGGGGCAGTGAGATGAAGGTGCTGAAGGAATGTGGTGGGGCAGTGAGATGGGGGTGCTGAGGGGATGTGGTAGGGTCAGTGAGATGGGGGTGCTGAGGGGATGTGGTGAGGGTAGTGAGATCAGGGTGCTGAGGGGATGTGGTGGGGGCAGTGAGATGGGGGTGCTGAGGGGATGTGGTGGGGGCAGTGAGATCAGGGTGCTGAGGGGATGTGGTGGGGGCAGTGAGATCAGGGTGCTGAAGGGATGTGGTGGGGGCAGTGAGACGTGGGTGCTGAGGGGATGTGGTGGGGCAGTGAGATGGAAGTGCTGAAGGGATGTGGCAGGGGCAGTGAGATGTGGGTGCTGAGGGGATGTGGTGGGGGCAGCGAGATGGGGGTGCTGAAGGGATGTGGCAGGGGCAGTGAGATGAGGGTGCTGAGGGGATGTGGTGGGGCAGTGAGATGGGGGTGCTGAAGGGATGTGGCAGGGGCAGTGAGATGAGGGTGCTGAGGGGATGTGGTGGGGCAGTGAGATGGGGGTGCTGAAGGGATGTGGTGGGGGCAGTGAGACGTGGGTGCTGAGGGGATGTGGTGGGGCAGTGAGATGTGGGTGCTGAGGGGATGTGGTGGGGGCAGCGAGATGGGGGTGCTGAAGGGATGTGGCAGGGGCAGTGAGATGAGGGTGCTGAGGGGATGTGGTGGGGCAGTGAGATGGGGGTGCTGAAGGGATGTGGCAGGGGCAGTGAGATGAGGGTGCTGAGGGGATGTGGTGGGGCAGTGAGATGGGGGTGCTGAAGGGATGTGGTGGGGGCAGTGAGACGTGGGTGCTGAGGGGATGTGGTGGGGCAGTGAGATGGAGGTGCTGAAGGGATGTGGCAGGGGCAGTGAGATGAGGGTGCTGAGGGGATGTGGTGGGGGCAGTGAGATGAGGGTGCTGAGGGGATGTGGTGGGGGCAGTGAGATGTGGGTGCTGAGGGGATGTGGTGGGGGCAGTGAGACGTGGGTGCTGAGGGGATGTGGTGGGGCAGTGAGATGAGGGTGCTGAGGGGATGTGGTGGGGGCAGTGAGATGGGGGTGCTGAGGGGATGTGGTGGGGGCAGTGAGACGTGGGTGCTGAGGGGATGTGGTGGGGCAGTGAGATGGGGTGCTGAGGGGATGTGGTGGGGGCAGTGAGATGGGGGTGATGAGGGGATGTGGTGGGGCAGTGAGATGGGGTGCTGAAGGGATGTTGTGGAGGTAATGATATGGTGGGCTGAGGGGATATGCTGGGGGTAGTGAGATGGGGTGCTGAGGCGATGTGGATGAGGGCAATGAGGTGTGGGGCACTGAGGGAATCTGATGGGGGCATTGAGATGAGGTGTCGAGGAAATGTGGGGGGTAGTGATCTGCTCTGTTGCTGGGCTGGGGGATCTGAGGGAATGTGATGGAGGAATGATGTGGGATGCTGAGGAGATGTTGGGTGGAGGAGGGTTGCTAAAGGAATATGGTGGGCAATTTGGTTGGGTACTGAGGGAATGTGAGGAGGCAGTGAATTGGAATCTGCTTAAGGCATATGGTGGAGCAGTGAGGTTGGTGGTTTCGTGGATTCACGGGATCGGTGCTAGACCCCCAGCTTTGGAATAATCCCTTGGAGGAACCCCCTTCCATGGCAAGGGGTCTCACTTTCACTTCAGGGAAGTCCACATGGCCTCACTGCCTCCTGAAACTGGACCTAAAGCACTTTACCCAGTATTTGCAGTGATTCTCAAACAGCATTATCTAAACAATTGGGTTTATTAGTTGACTGGAACATAGCATTGGGAGTCCTTAAGCTAGCAACACAGACAAATAATGGTTAAAGCATAGTCCATTCTGGTTAGCCCAGAGTAATTCACCAACCCAGCTGTAATGAATTTCATGTTTAGGCCTTGCATCTCTCTGAGGGCTGTGCCGACCTTACCCCCAGTGTAGACAATCTTAGGTCAACAGAAGAATTCTTCCATTGACCTAGCTACCACCTGTAGTAGGAAGAGAGTCTGAGACATAAGCCCTTGTATCAGAGGCCTAGTGTGAGGCCTGAGGCCTGAACTAAAATAGTGGCCAAGCTTTGCTGATATAAAGCAAAAACAGGCTATGAACAGAAGTCAGGCTTTGCCTGTGCGCACACTCACAGAATCTGGCAAGAACGGAGCTGGTATTGCAACAACACGCATACCTGAGACGTGCTAGGCACAGGACACTCACACAAACACATTCCAGAAGGTACCAGAACACACCAGTACCACACATGGAACAAACACATAACAGGAACACACTGAGAAGGATGACAGTATAATGGACAGACATGTTTTGATCAAACCAACATGTACAAGGTAATGGGTGGTAACTAGCCACATCAGGAGGCAGTAACTGTCCATAGGCACTGATTCCATGGGTGCTCTGGGGGTGGAGCACCCACGGGGAAAAATTGGTGGGTGCTCTGCACTCACCAGCAGCTCTCCGCCCCGCCCCCCTGCCCCAGCTCTGACTCCTCCTCTGAGCGCACCATGTCTCCACTTCTCGCCTGAGCTCCCAGCTCTTCCCACTGTGAAACAACTGTTTCGCACGGCAAGCTCTGGGAGAGAGGGAGGAAGAGGAAGAATGCAGTGCATTTGGGGAAAAGGCGGGGCTGGGGCGGGGATTGGAGAATGAGTCCAATAGGGGCAGGGAGGGGGCAGAGTTGGGGAGGGGACTTTGGGGAAGGTGTTGGAATGGGGCCAGAGGGGGCGGGCAGGAGTGGAGTCAGGATGGGGCTGGAGGCGGGTGGGGGGCAAGCACCCACCGGCGCTGGGAAAAGTTGGCGCCTATGCCTGTGTCAGAGGAGTAATACGTTACTTGGTTGTATCGGTATATAAAATGAAGTCTCAGAAGGAGTGTCTTTGGCTGGTCTAGGGGATAGCAGAAAGTCTCGCCACTAATGGAGCTAGTCCACTGCAATGGGCATGCATGTGTTAGTGTACCTGTAAGCATTAAGCCAGGGCAATAGGACTGTACTTCTCTGACACCTCTCTAAGGGAAGTGGACTAACTACAGCGTTGGGAGACCCCCTCTTGTCAATTTAGTGTCAACACTGAAGCACTGCGGCTGTGCTGCTGTAGTGGTTTAAGTGTAGACATACCCTGCTTCCTTCCTTCTCAGTTCTCAGGTGAGAGAACCCAGGCTTCTTCCAGAAACCAACTGCTTGGATTTGTCTCCACTTAAAATTCTGCAGCAGCACAGCTGTAGCACTTCAGTGATGATGCTACCGACCCTGACAGGAGAGATTCTCCGGTCGGCGTTGGTACTCCACCTCCCGGAGAGACGGTAGCTGTGTTGACAGAAGAATTCTCCCAAAGATTTAGCACTGTCTACACCTGGGTCGGTATAACTACATCTAGTGTAGACCAGACCTCCATTCTCACACCTCCCAGTCTTTTTCTCAAGGTGGGGTTTCTGTTCAACTTTCCTGCTGGGTGCTTGGTCGCTAGGTATCAGGGTCCTGGCAATTGGGTTTTCCATTGTCTTCTTGGATTTTCCACTAGTATGGATCAGCCTAGGCCAGTCCTTTTTAATCACCCATTCAGTCTCCTTAGACAGCTATGCTTTTGGCCTGCCCTGAGAGAGACTTAATCCTTTTCCTTCTACTGGGTAGTAATATACAGTATAGGAGAAACTGAGGCACATATAGACATCATTAAATATTACAAAAAATTCCCAGTTCCTCACAGGTGGTTGAGGGAATATCAGGGAGTTCTGAGAGGGGTTGGTGATATCTATCTATCTATCTATCTATCTATCTATCTATCTATCTATCTATCTATCTATCTATCTATCTATCTATCTATCTATTCCTCTTCACATCCAACTCTCCGTCTTTCACTCTCTCCTCCCTAGTGCCTAATCTACTGAGTTGTCCATCTCTTTGTCTCTGAAGGTTCTTATATTGGTGCACTCCTGCCCCCCCCCCAGTCTCTTGGGATTTTTGGCTTCATACTGGGCACTATTTGTGGCTGCATGGGTGGCTACCAGGTGCTGGTGAACACATTTGTGGATCCTGAAAGTTTTGTGAATTTTAACACAACGATTTGCCCCCAAAAGGTACATTGTAAAGTGTAGCCTTCGCTCCTTGTTATTTCTTTGTTCAACAAGTTTCAGTCAACCATTTGGGGTGTAGTGACCATATCATGTGACTGAGGCCACCAGTCACACACCATGAAATATGAACAGCTAATTATGATGCAAACAATTTGTGATGGTCTTGAAGTCTGAAATTCTCCACCCAGACTATTCAGTGACTGTTCATGGGTAATGAAAATCAGGAGCCAGTCGATAAAAGATTTGATAGCTGAGAACAGGCTGAATCCATGACTAGCATCAAGCCTGATTCTGCAACTCTGGCTTCCTAGACTCAGTTCTGCTTCCCAGAAACATCAGTTGGAAGCAAATGTTGCCATTGAAGGCCCTTAGCATCCTGTGTTTGACATATGTCTCAGAGGATTCCCCCGCACTGATCCTAGGAGATGCTCCCAGCTAATGCACTGCAGCACCAATCTATGTCCCTTAAGCCACCAAAATCAGTGAGCACTTTTGAATATTTGCACCTAGAGAGCAAAAATTTGGGAGCAGGGGGCAAACCTTGATCCCCTGAGTAAAGTGAAGATTCATATATATGTCTTTTGATTTAATTGCAGAGTCCTGCACTTAGGAAAGAAGAATCCCATGCACCACTACTGGCTAAGCAGCAGTTCTGCAGACAAGGACCTAGGGATTACAGTGGACGAGAAACTGGATATGAGCCAGCAGTGTGCCCTTGTTGCCAAGAAGGCCAACAGCATATTGGGTTGTATTAGTAGGAGCATTGCCAACAAATTGAGGGAAGTGATTATTCCTTTCTATTCAGCACTGGTGAGGCCACTGGAGGCCAGAGCCACCCCCGCCACTGGAGCCCAGGGCTGGCCCCCCACCATGGCCACCAGCTCAGTCCCACAGCTAACCCCCCAGCCCCAAAGGAGCACCGGGAGGGCGTGTGGCCCAAGCCTCCCCAGTCCCAGAGTGAGGGAAGGCAGGCAGTGCATGGCCCTAGTTCCAGCGGAGCATTGGGGGGCTGTAGCCAGAGGACTGGAGCTGCATGCAGGGAGTGGTCACGACAGGGGTGAGGTCACACCTGGCTGTTTGGGAAGGCAGAGCCTCCCCCAGGCTATGCGACCTGCCATCCACAGTGAGAGAGACAAGCTTTTGAGCTACACAGAGCTCGACTTCAGACCTGGGAAACTTGAGAAGAGCTCTGTGTAAGCTCGAAAGCTGGTCTTTCTCACCAACCGAAGCTGGTCAAAAAAAAGAGATCACCTCACCCACCTTGTCTCATGACTTCTAGTATAGTCAGGGCCTAACACAGCACTTTGCTTTGCTGGGCCCTGAGGAAGGGCTTCCCCTCCCCCTTTCTAAGGTGTCTGTGAACTTCTGCAGGGCTTCGCATCAGATCCCCAATTAGGGGATTTCTTTACAAGTCTGTTAATGAATTGCTCCAGCTTCCCCCTGCCCCTTACAAATCAACAGCTCAGAGATGCATCCAGAACCTATTGCTGATGAGGGGCAGCAGCTTTCCCATGTCAGCCTATTCTCTGTCAGTTTCTTGGAGAGCCCCTGGAATGCCCCGAGCCTAAATAGCCCTGCTCCTGCCTCAGAGCGGCAATGGAAAAGCCCCACGTCAATCCTCTGGTGAGGCTGTCTCTCATTGTCTGGGATGAACCCTGCCTCCACTCCCTCCTCCCTCCTGGGGACTGGCAGTGCAGAGCGCAGGTCCCAGCTAAGCCAGTTAAGAGCCGACAGATGGGATCTCATTTCAATCCCGCTCCAGGTTGTGGAGTGGAAGGGATCCGGGATTCTGAGAGTGCCACAAAAGCCACCCAGGTCCTGGAGCTGAATTAGCCTGCTAGCCCTGTATTGGGTGCATTTTGCACTGACACTGGCTCTGGATCCTGGGAGGACAGGGAGCAGAGGACAGTCCTGGGCTGCAATTGCTTTCCTGAGACTCCCCAGACACTGGCAAAAGGAGCCTCCTCAGTGAGTCAGACACACCTTCACTCCATCCTCTTGCAGCTGAAAGTGCCAGGGATGGGCCAATGGAAGTAGCAGGCCTCAGCTGAGACCCTCCTGCCCCCACAATCATCTGGGGTCTTCCCCCAAATCAAGGGACTGTCTCATCTGGACCCTAAGGCCCCAGTGCCTTGTCCTGGTGGACTGTGAGGTGACTGGCTTTCAGGCCTGCATGCCTAGCCCAAGGGTCAATTCGTATTGATTCTGGTCCTTAGGCTCTGCCCCAGGAGAAGGGACTGGGAGCTGAGATGCTGCTGGATGTTTCTCAGTGGAGGAGGCCTGCAGCCAGGAGCTGAGTGGATCTGTGGGTTGGCTTGGGGGGTGGTGATGTTGATGCCATCTGATGAGGGGCACTGTATGTTTAAGCCCAACGGAGCTGGAGGGGGAGCCAATTTCAGGGGCTCCTGGCTCCCAGTCCAATTCCCCAAGCTCTTGTTGAGAGCCCGTGGGGTGAACTCCACAGGGCAGTGTGACCTACGCAGCACACATGCCTCGTCCCCCAGGAGACTCTTCTGAGCTGGGTCCCAGGGAAAGAGCTGCCAAGTTCTTGCTACATTTAGCCCTCGAGCCCAAGATTCCAAGTGACAGAGACTCCCCCACACCCCCGGCAGCCGCACCAGTGGCTAATCCCTTACCCCCACTGTTAGGAAGGGGCGATTCTTTCTGGTCTGGATTTATCTGGCTTCATCTTCCAGCCATCAGATCCCATTCTGCCTTTGCCTGCTGTTAGAGGAGCCCAATGCTCTCAGAACCCTGCTCCCCGGGTAGAGACCATGATCAGGGGAGGGGGAAGTGATTCCCTGTCCTGTCTTCTCTGCAGGAGCCCAGAGTGGATGGTCACAATGGTCCCTTCTGGCCGTGACATCGCTGACCCTACTAGCCCCCTGCTGAGCTTCTGGGACCCATCCCCTTCCACATGTTCCTGTCTGTGTTTTCTTCTTTGTGCAGGCCAGGACTCTGAGTGGCTGTTCTGAGCCTCAGCCTCTTTGTGCTCAGATCTGACACCTCCCTCTCCCCATCTGCATTTGACCTCGCATCCTCTGCTCCAGCAGATCAGCTTCTTGGTCTGTCTGTCTCTTCCTCATGGCACAGGGACATGTCCCCCTTTTCAGTGCTTCCTGAATGCCCCAGCCTCCCTCTCCAGTGTCACATCCAGCCCTGCCTCCCTCCAGATCTCAGTCCAGGCCCATGAGGTTCCATTCACACTTGCTGTGATTTTTAGGGGTAATTATGGCTCAGACAGTGCCAGCAGGCAGCAGTTTGTCCATGGTGTTTTCAAGCCTCTAATGCAGCCTGGGCTATGTGGGTCACATCCTCTCCCAAAGAGGCTTATGTCTCTACAGCCTGTCCTGACAGCTGGGGAGCAGCTCACAAATGGGTGCAAGGATCTGGATCCTGGGGGAGGAGGGGAAAGGAGATGCTGGCCAGGCAGGGGGATGAATCCTGCTGTGCAGTGGAGTTGGAGTGGCACCTGCCCAGCCATGTTCCTTGGGCCTGACCCCTCCCCAGCACATCCCACCCAGTACTGCTTGTTCTCTTCTGGCAGAGGTCCTGCCAGTGTCCTGTATTGCCCTACCCCTTGGCTGCTGCCTCTGGTTCCTCACTCAGCCCCATCACCCAACTGACTCCCTGCCCCTTGGCAGTGTCAATAGCCACATTGCCTGAAAGTCAAGAGGGTCCATCAGCTGCAGCAGGTGCCCTGTGACCCTAGTAGGGGAATCTCTGACTGCAGGAGAGCATGTGCCTTGCCATGTCACAGAAGTGAGTACACCTTGCCTCCCAGAATTGAGGTCTCCGCCCACTCAATCAGGATCAGGGGCCCAGAGGTGCCCGCTGAATGGGGTGGAGAGGGGGCAAAGGCAAGGCACCTGCTGGGATGGCACTGGGGCCCAGAATTGCTGTTGTGGGCCTGTGTCCATGTAACGCAGCACAGCACCCGCACTGTAACATACCATGTACTTCCCCCACCCATATAATAGATAATGGCCTCCCCATTTAACGCAGTATGTCATCTAAATGTAACTGTAAGATCCTACAAGGCTAGAACCTGGGGCCATAGCAGTTCTGAGCCTCTGACATCTCCACAAGAGGCTTGTGCTAGGCTCTGCTGAGGCTGAGCTTGGCAGGATTCTGCTGATTCTGACTCTCGGTTTGCCCTCTGGCCTATCCTGCACTCTGACCTCCCAGTACCTGACTCGGCATGACTCTTAACTCCTGTGCAGACCACTGAGTCTGACTGCCCACATCCTGGTCATGGCGGTTGCTCAGACCATCTTCACACTGTCTCCAACCCATCCAACCCCTTCACAGATGATGGAAGGGGCAGGCCTCCCTCCAACTAGCAACTCTCTGAGGGCCCAGGACCAGCCTGACCCAGTCGCCCGTCTGCAGGTGGAGAACCTCACACTACAACTCATGCTGTGCAGCATGCACTTGAAGCATAGGCCCTGAGTGAGCAACTGGACCTGTCACAGGCAAAGGTGGCAGAGCTTACTGCCGAGACACAGACCCTACACGAGCACCTCATATGCTCACAAAGAGAAGCAGCAACCCTACATGCCCAAACAGACCGTGCATCATCTGAACCAGCCCCAGCAGTGACACTGCCTGAAAGGTTCAATGGGGATTGTTAGAAATTCCAGGGTTTCCTGAATCAATGCAGACTGCTCTTCCTGCTCTGCCCTTGAGCATATCCCACGGACTAGACAGCAGTGAGCCTGCTGTCTGGCGAAGCGCTCAATTGGGCTTCCCCCCAGTTGGAGCAGAACAGCCCTGCAACCCTTTGCACCCATCTTTGATGCACTGCTTTGCATCCACCCAGCCCAGCCAACTTTACCAATTCCATCGGGGGCTCAATGATGAGGTAAAAGACAAACTAGCCCATGTCAAAAAACCCAAGCTGCCTTGGCACCTTTTATTGATCTTGCCCTGCGCTTTGACTCTCGGCTGCATGAGCAAAAGGAGGAAAGGAGGGCTGACCCGACACCCCCATGCCTGCCCTCCATGCAGAGGCTCATAGAACCAAGTCTCAAACCCATGCAGATCAACCTGGGTTGCTGACATTGACCCCGGAGCAGAAAGACCGCAGACAGTTGAACCACTGTTTTTACTGTGAGGGATCTGGACATGCTCTTGCCTCCTGC
Source organism: Gopherus evgoodei (assembly GCF_007399415.2). NCBI lineage: Eukaryota > Metazoa > Chordata > Testudines > Testudinidae > Gopherus > Gopherus evgoodei. Next base: position 1,218,304 of record NW_022060063.1, on the reverse strand, counting down.
CCAGCTTGAAGAACTCAGAACATAAACCAGCACAGCCTGGGTACCACCAGAGCTTCACGCTCCAGAACCACCTCTTCCCTACCCTCAAGTAGAACCCATCCTGGGAACCATGGTGCCCCACTACACTTCCAGTTGCTACTGTGGTTGTAGGTCTTGGGGCAGGCACAGCAGAAGCCCCCACCCCAACCCCAAAACTAGCAATGATAGACTTCAGGGCCACTGCCACTGTATAGATGTTGAGGCAGCAAAAACCCTCCAGATTCCCCTCCAGCCAAAACCCACACCGGACCTTGTAGAGATTATTGATGGATCACCCCGATAATCGGGATCAGAGACTGCAGAGACTGTCCCCCTAGAGGTCACAATGGAAGGGCACCAAGACATTATATGCCTCCATGTGATGTGTTTCCTATTCTTCCTGATAGTTCTAGGCATGCCTTGGCTGGCTCATTATGACCCATGCATCTCCTGGTTGCAGAGGAGTATTAGCTTCTCCTCAATACTGTCAGAAAGTGTGCCTCCAACAAAGCAACCAACCCCAACTGATCTGCACGTAGGGCCCCAGGTTGGGAGGAGAGCCTTGGAAGTGGAACTCCAGACAGCAGGGGCTAGTCAGAAGGGAGTGACCCCAGGCCAGAACCTCAGCTTCCCTGACAAGTATCACTACAACTGTCCGATAGACCTACAGCAAAGATGCCCTACGGATGGATATACTTCATGTCTGAACCAGAACTGGAGGTGCTCCATGGTTATATCCAGGAAAAGCTTGTTCAAGGGCTTCATTTGGCAGTCTATCTCTCCAGGGATGTGGTGAAGGCCAAAACCATAACAGGGTTTAAAAAAGAACTAGATAAATTCATGGAGGACAGGTCCATCAATGGCTATTAGCCAGGATGGGCAAGAATGGTGTCCCTAGCCTCTGTTTGCCAGAAGCTGAGAATGAACTACAGGGAATGGATCACTTGGTGGTGACCTGCTCTGTTCATTCCCTCTGGGGCACTTGTCACTGGCCATCGTCAGAAGACAGGATACTGGGCTAGATGGACCTTTGGTCTGACTCAGTAGGGCCATTCTTATGATATGACCTTATGTTCACAAAACTAGATCTTTGGGGGGCTTACAGTCTTGAAAAGGTTATGATTTACTGAATATGTTTATTCTGTTTGTATGCATGTATCAATTTTGTATCTGAAGTTAGGAATATTGACTATGTATCTTTATTACAAATGTATTTACACTTGGGGAACACCCACTAGACAAGATGCTTTCATTCTGAAAAGCTGGGTGGGGAAGGGCCATTAGAGAAAACAATAGGGCTTAGAAGAAGCTTATCTTGCACCTGGTGGCCTTCCTGAGGATGCTGCAGATAGCCAGATGTAGCTGATGTGACACTACAGGGACATGTGACCAGGTCACCTGGTGCTGGACTTCATCTTGGGATATTAGTGTGGGAACCAAGCTTTGAAACAAAGGGTTCCCGCCATATGCAAAAGCTGTGTAAGGCAGGAGGGTGACATCATTATGGTTCTTCACTGACTCCCCACCCAATGAGACTCTTGAAAACACCTAAGGAACAAAGTCTGAACTGGGGGAAGTGCTGGACTTGGGCTAAAGGGATTTTTAGCTTGTGAATGGAACACCTGTGTATTACAAGCTGTAAACAAGTGCAGCTTTCCTCTTAAGAATCTGCAGACTGCTTGTATCATCACTTAGGGTGAGGATCTGCTATTTATATCCGATCTATGTAGTATATTAAGCTTAGATTGAGTTTTTGTTTATTTGCTAGGTAATCTGCTTTGATCTGTTTGCTATCCTTTATAATCACTTAAAATCTATCTTTTATAGTTAATAAACTTGTTTTTGCTTTGTCTAAATCCAGTGTGTGGGAGTCATAACTCAGGGCAGAAAGCTGTTGTATATTCCTATCCACATTGAAGGAGGGGGCGAATTTCATGAGCTTACGCTGTACAGTTCCCTGTGCAGTGCAAGGTGGTATAATTTTGCGTTTACATTCCAGAGGAAGGTGTGTGCCTGAGTGGCTGGGGAGTTCCTTAGCTGGAGCCTTCCCATGCAGAGCTGATCATAGTGTTTGCATGTAACTGCAACTAGGTGTGTCCCTACCTGTATGTGTGCTGGTGAAAGTGCAGGCTGGTCACAGCAGTACAGTGTAAAGAGAACCCAGGCTGGTGGGTCAGGGGGCCCAGTTCCAGGTGGAACCTGTCACAGGCAGCAACACTTTTTGAGTGAGGAAATTGTCATTTTTAATGTTCACAAATTCCAAAGATGTTTTACTACTGGTAGCATGCAACCTCCAGCATATATCACTCACACTGAAGTCCCCCATGATCACATAGTTTTTTCCTATACATTTTAGAGATGTGCATAAGGACACAGTCATCCTATTCCTTAGTGTGATTTGGTACTATGCAACAGACACCACCTCGTATCGCCTCTTGTGTTTTATCTCTTAGGACAGAGATAGTCCATTTTTTTTTTTGGCAAGATCAAGTCAATGTCCAAAGAAACATTTTTCACACCACAAGTGTCCATGTTCAACAAATACACACACTGCTGTGTAATATATTCAGGGCCTATTGCAGTGCTATAATGTTCCTTTGGTGTTGTATATGGAGGTATACACCTATGTCATAGAGTTGGAAGGAACCTTGAAAGGTCATCAAGTCCAGCCCCCTGCCTTCACTAGCAGGACCAAGCACTGATTTTACCCCAGATTCTTAAGTGGTCCCCTCAAGGATTGAATTTATAACCCTGGATTTGCAGGCCCATGCTCAAACCACTGAGCTATCCCTTCCTGCTACCTGGATTGGTGAGCTCCTAGGTCACCCCAATCTTTGACTCTGGGAGCCAACCTTACCCTGCTCTGCTGTGAGAACCCCCATTCCTGGGCTATTCACACACAGCCTCTGGCATGTAAACTGCTCCTTGGATTGTGCATCCAAATGACACTAGCCAATATCTCTGGCCCCAGACACAAACCTAGGAAGCTCTGTCTTGCAGTGTCCAGTTATACCCACTGGACACTGAAAGCTTATATGAGTTTGTCAGTTTAACAAAGAAATTGATATGTACCAAGCTTGTTATCCCAAGAGGAGTCTCTGACACACTTCAAACCAAATGCACTGCTTCAGGTAGAATAAACAAACACATTTATTAACTACAAAAATAGATTTTAAGTGATCATAAGTCAAAACACAAGTCAGATTTGGTCAAATGAAATAAAAGCAAAATGCATTCTAAGTTGATTTTAACAATTTCAGTGCCCTTACAAATTTAGATGCTTCTCAGCACTGATCGGCTGGTTGCCCTTCAGCAAGGTTCTCCCCTTAGAGCAGCACTTCAGTCACTTGGTGGTGATGTCTGTAGATGGAGGTGGAAGAGAGAGGAAGAGTATGGCAAAATCTCTCCGTTTTATCATGCTCTTTCTTCCCTCTTGGCTTTGCCCACCCCTTCAGGGTCATGTGCGGGGGTGAGGGCTCTGGCTACGGGTGAGGGCTGTGGGGGTGGGGCTGGGGATGAGGTGTTCAGGATGCAGGAGGGGGCTCACGGCTGGGGCAGAGGGTTGGGATGCGGGGAGGAGAGGAGGGCTCTGGCCAAGAGTGTGGGCTCTGGGGTGGGGCAAGGGATGAGGAGTCTGGGGTGCAGGCAGGCTGCCCTGGTGCTGGGGCCAGAGGACTTCCCTCAGTCCTCTCCCTGCTGGCAGAAGCTAGCTCTGGGGAAGAGCCTTGCTCCCCCCTGCAGGCAGGCAGTACGGAGCCAGGGGAAAGGGTCCTCTCTCCCCTCTGATGGCAGCAGGAAGCTCTGGGGCCATGGAAGAGACCCATAGAAGCCCTGCAAACCTCACCTTGCTCCCTTCCCCAGTTCCTGCCCCGTCTCTCCTTTCCGGATCCCTGCTGCATGGTCTTTTAGAACTGCTGCGTGGCTATTTATAGCCTGCTGCGTGGTCGCGCAGTTTAGCAGGAACATAGGGAGCCCCACTTAGGGTCGATGGGAGCTGCCACTGGCTCGCAGGCCTTGCAATGAAGAACACTGGCCTATTGCTTTTATTTTTAGTGCATTGAATGAAAAGTGAAATCAAACCACTGCATAACCTAAAAATAACCTCCAAGAAAAATGTAATAAATTATATTTGAGACTATGAGAAAGTACATAGATAAGATGTCAAATACATGCAAATATTAGCATTAAAACACTTTCAGACAACTGTTTTAAGTTTTGAATTTGTTTTGAATTAACAAACAGTATGAGCTTTGGTTTTGTCAAATAAAATTATTGTAAGCATATAACCCCCCAATTGCCTCAACCTAATTCCCCTTCCCTAAGCTCTCCAGCCCCCCAATGGTCCCCCAGCTCCCCTCCCCTAACCCCTGATTGCCCCCACCCAGCTCCCCTCCCCAACCTCCTGATTGCCTCAGCCCTGCTCCCCTTCCTCAACCCCCACATGTCCCCCCAATTGCCCCTCCAGCTCCCCTCCCCTAACCCCTGATTGCCCCCACTCAGCTCCCTTCCCCAACCCCCTGATTATCCTCACTCTGCTGCCCTCCCCTAACCCCCATTTGCCACCACCCAGCTCCAGCTGGGGGATGTGGGAAGTATTTGGTGATGCAGGGAGGGGGGTGTGAGTACTGGAAGGGGTATTTATGGGTGTGGAAGCAGGCATTTAAGGTGTGTGGGAGGTGGTATTTGGGGGGTGCTGGAAGTGTGTGTGTATACTGGAAGGAGGTATTTGTGGTGTGTGGGAGGTGGTATTTGGAGGTGCTGGAGGGGGTATTTGGGGGTGCTAGAGGTGGTATTTGGAGGTGCTGGAGGGGGTATTTGGGGGTGCTAGAAGGGGTACCTGCAGCCTCACTTTCAAGGTGGGGGCAGTGTCACTCCCTGTCACAGTAGCAGGATGGATAGTGAGGGCCCAGGATGCAGCACCAGCCTATCAGTGTGCACCTCTCTGCAGGCCTGTCCCCACCCTGGCAGGACCTGGGGCCTGGCTCCTGGCTGGGCTTTGAGGCCGCACAGCAGGGCACGTGGCACAGCCAAGAGGCACTTGGCAGCTCCATTTACCTGGGGGGCCGAGCGGCCCAGATCCCCCAACCACCCAATTGCCCCAGCTCCCCACCCTCCCCACCCAGAGAGGCTCCTGCCACCCCATTCACTGAGTCTGGATGCCAGAGCCTGCCTGTTCACCCACATGGCACACTCACACCATCCCTGCACTGCTGCCAGCTGGTGGAGGACAGAGCCAGTGGGGTTGCAGCCACCTAGGGACACACTGAGCACTGCAGCCTGAATCATCCACCTGACCCCTCCTGGGGGGCCCCTGCACTTGGGAGCAGGCATGGCTCCAGCCCCGGTTCAGCTTCAGCCAGTTTGACCTTTGTGGTCCACTCAAAAGTGTCTGATGGTCCGGATTTGGCCTGCGATCTGCCTGTCGACTACCCCTGTCTTATGACATTGACCAATAAGCATTGAAGATCATTTTCTTCTGAGTGGGGGTTATAATGGATCATACATGGAATAGGAGTCAGCAGAGTGATGTAGTTGCGAAAAGGCTAGTATTCTGGTGTGTTAAGAGGAGTGTCACATGGAAAACACCAGAGGTAATTGTCCCACTCTACTCATGTAACACAGCGTGGTACCCACATACATCACAGGATGGCATCCCCAGGTAGCATAGCATGGCATCCTCCATGTAACACAGCATGGTACCCACATACATCACAGGATGGCATCCCCAGGTAGCATAGCATGGCATCCTCCATGTAACACAGCATGGCATCCCTCCATGTATTTGAGTAGATCGTACTCCTGTATAACACAGCATGGGACCTCCCGACCTGCATCTCCATAGCAAGGTGTTGCACCCTTGAGAACTTTGGTGCCTGCTGACCTATGCCTCATCACAATGAGCTCAACGCTCCCCAGAATCCCCTCACTGACATGATGTTGCATGGAACCCCCCCCTTCAGGGAACCCCAGAGAGCAGAGGATCCCATGGCATAACTTTCCCTGCCTGCCTGGCCTGGACCATACCAGCATGCCATGGAACAGGATAGCACATCCTACCAAGGCTATGCCTTCCCCATCTAGTCCTGGGAGCCCCTATCCCCCTCAGAACACTGAAGTGGGGCTGAGGAAACCCCCCTCCCCATCTATGGTCCCTGCACCCCCTGTCTGTCCTTTCCCAGGTGCTCTCTGCTCTGCACCAGACTCTCTTTGAGGGAGCAATTGGCCTTTAGCTCCTCTTGGGCGAAAGTGCTACTGTCTGTGTTTGGGGGAAGGTCGGCTCGGGGTCCTGATTGGCTGCTTTGAATGTGACATGAGCTGAATGGTGTCAGGACAGGAGTGTCCCACAGTCCCTGGAGGGGGAGGGGGCCATGTAGGGCGGTTGGCAGATGGGTCCGCTCTGTGCAACATGCCAGAGGAATACAATGTTCAGCAGTGAATCCAATCAGGGACCATGTGCACTGAAAGGAGAGACGCTCTGGCAGGGGAGCTACTGGGAACTTGAGGGCATCTGGCTCAGAGTCACCAAACTGGAGCTGAAGGCAGGATCAGCCATGCAGCCTGGGAGAACAGAATCCCCTGTGCGTGGGGCTGGCATGTGCCAGCGCACTGGACTCTGCCTGACGGCCCCTGTGCTCCGGCCTCTCAAGCAGCTGGGGCAGCAGCAAGACTCCAGGGGCCTGGCACTAAACCTGGGCATGGAGTATGTCTCCCCCACCCTGCACCCATAGTACAGTCCATGCAGAAACATGCAGCACTGCACAAGTGTGTGCACATGGGCAATCAGCCAGCAGCAGCGTGGCTGGTGGGCAGGATGAGACAGAGAACCACCACACCTGGGTTCTATTCCCAGCTCTGCCAAGGACTCCCTATGTGTCCTGCAGCCAGTCCCTTCCCCTCTTCATGCCTCAGTTTCCCCTGTAGGTGGAGACGAGGGCCACAAGTGCTCAGTATTAATGTTCTTTGTACTCACCCAGAATCCTTTGTCTGTGGGTTCCAAAAGTGCTCAGCAAAACATAAAGCCTTATGCTCCAGACCATCTCTGTGAGGTAGGTCAGAATTACTGTTCCAAGTCACAGAGAGGGGAGAGCGACTTGCCTAGTGTCCTGCAGACTGTTGGGAATAGAACTCAGGACTCTTGACCCCCAATGCTCTAACCATTTGACTCTGTTACCCCCGTCGTTTCTGTAGGGATGAGCGTGCAGGTGGGCTCAGTGTATGTGTTTTTTCATAGAAAATCTTGCTGCTCTTGGCTAGACAAATGGAGGCACTGTCTTTCCATGTATGTTCTAGTTCCAGTGAGCCAAGAGATGTGCACTGTGTTCTAGCGCCAGTGAGCCAAGAGATGTGCACTGTGTTCTAGCACCCCTGCCCCGATAGATGTGCACTGTGTTCTAGCGCCAGTGAGCCAAGAGATGTGCACTGTGTTCTAGCGCCAGTGAGCCAAGAGATGTGCACTGTGTTCTAGCACCCCTGCCCCGATAGATGTGCACTGTGTTCTAGCGCCAGTGAGCCAAGAGATGTGCACTGTGTTCCAGCGCCCGTGAGCTATGAGATGTGCACTGTGTTCTAGCACCCCTGGCCCAAGAGATGTGCACTGTGTTCTAGCACCCCTGGCCCAAGAGATGTGCACTGGCAAACACTGAGAGAGCCAGAAGAAGCCAGAAAATAATTCAGAAAGCAGGAGTCTAAGGATATGTCCACACAGCAAATAAAAACCCATGGCTGGTCTGTGCCAGCCTTGAGCCGACTCAGGTTCACTGGCTACGGGATTGTTTCCTGTGTAGACTTTCAGGTTTGGGCTGGAGTCAGAGCTCTGGGACCCTCCAGTCCCACAGGATCTTAGAGGCCAGGCTCCAGCCCATGCCCAAAAGTACACAGCAATGAAACAGCCCCTGAGCCCAAGCCCCAAGATCCCGAGTCGGCGGGCACAGGCCAGTAGATATTCCCAGAGATACTGCACTGATTCTGGATTGTGGAGCTTGCTAAACGCACAGATTAAATTGGCATTATTAGTAATTGTGTTTCTACAGCACCCCAGTGTGCTGCGCATCTCACAGCCAGGGAATAAAATCCAGCCCATGTCATGCAGAGCTGACAACCTCCACAGGTGAGAGCAGACTGCACGTGGGGGAGCGCAGAATAACAATCAATAAATATTACCATCTTTTTGCTGTGGGCCATCTTCAGTGGTGGTATATATTGGTAAAGAGAGGGAAACTGAGTCACAGAAGGAGGAATGGACTCACCCAAATTCACAACGAATCAACAGCACAGTCAGCTCTCCAGAGCACTAACCATGCCTAGAAAAGAGGCTGCAAAATAAACTGCCCTTGTTTTCCACGGCCTTTGGAACAAACTTGTTGGAATGGCTCCCCGTGCTGACAGGGCTTCACGTGGCTGCAGCTGATACCAATGAAACTAGACAACCAGGCAGAGACTATTGAGAGGCCAGCATGTGCAGCTCTGGCTTGTGAGTCCAGGTACCTGCGCTCTGGTCGTGATTCTGCCGTTGACCTGCTGTGTGACTGGGGGTAAATAGCTGGCTTCTATTTCCCCTTCTCAATCTGTCTTGTCTGTTTAGGATGTGGGGCAGGACCTGTCTCTCATGCTGCATGTGTGCAGCACCCAGCACAGTGAGGCCTGACCGGAGCAGGGCTTGGGCAGCACCTGGCATGAGGCGCCATGAGCTCAGTAATGCCAGGCACAACAGTGGCCTGATCTCAGCTGGGATCAGTTCAGTGCCTGGCACAATGTGCTCTGGTCTCACCTGAGGCCTCCAAGCTCCACTGTTATAGAAATGCTAATCACACATGCTCTGCAATTCAATGGCAGAATACAACTGAAATTTGTTTTGGGCCAATAATTGATCTTAAACTGAGCTTTCCTCCAGGCAGAGGTGGATTATGTTTTGTGGGGTCCTGGGCCAGAGCAAGTGGGGGCCCCTCCTCACTCCCACCTGCAGTTCCGCTCCCCACTTCCCCAAGCACTCCTGCTGGGGAGGGGGTCAGGGCATGAGGGCTTCCTCAATTCCCCGGAAGCAGCGCCTGGTGGGTGGACAGAGCAGAGCAAGCTCTGGTGCCCCAACCCCACTCCCCGGCTGGAGTGCTGGGTGGGCAGAGCAGGTCGGGGCCTAGGGGCACCCATTTTTCCAGAGCCCCCTGTTGGCCCAGTGGCTAATCCGCCACTGCCTCCAGGCTCCCAGCCAGAACAGTACAAGAGCCTGAACACCTGTGGAAAGCGAATACCGATGGGCCACAGATGCAGGGTTTGAACTAATATCTACAGAAAAACATGCTCTGCTCCAGTCAATACTGTTGTCCTGAGCCCTCAGGCAGCTCCCCGGAGCCCTGGGGTGCAGCTGATGCAGCCGCCAAGGGAAACATTTTCAAAAGCAGCAGTGTCACTTTGGAGCCTCGGTCCCATTTACTTTCAAAGAAATTTAGGCTGTCAAGTGTCTGAGTCACTTTTGAAATGGACCTTAGGGCCCTTTGTCACTGGTGCCCGTAGTGTTAAAGCTATTTAGGCATTGCTGACGCTCGGCGCCGGCGTGACTGATGTAGGCGCCTAAGGCTATGTCTGCACTTCAACTGTTACAGTGGCACAGCTGCAGTGCTTCAGTGCAGCCATTACCTGTACCAACAGCAGGGGTTCTCCCATCACTCTCCACCCCCTGAGAGGCAGCAGCTAGGCAGACAGGAGGATTCTTCCACAGACATAGCGCTGCCGACACTGGGCCTAGGTCGGCTTCACTCTGTTGCTCAGTGGGGTGGATTTTTCACACAGCTGGGTGGATGTAACCTTTTAATGTAGACCTGGCCTAAGTCTCATTTTCAGATGGGATTTAGGCCCAGACACACAAAGGCACTTGGGTGCTGGGATGCTCAGCATTGCAGCGCTAACTTTTAGACATCTAGAAAATCACAGAACAACAATGGCAGTTGGGTCCCCAGGCTGCTGTACAATGAGTGGGGAGAAAAGGGTACCTCAGAATGCGACCCCCAAAGTCAGCACATCAGGGAAGGAGTCGCCTAAGCCAGCCAATGGGAGATGCTGAAGGAGGGGTATGTCCTAAGCCCCTCCCCAGACCTAGGCACTTCAATAGGGACTATATCTGCTAGCCATTCACCACCAAGGAGCCCTTTCCCAGAGGCCAGTGGCTTAGGCACCTAAGCTCTTTCTCTGAGCAAGGCACATACCTCGCTCCACACAGAAAAGCCACATGAGGAGGTGCTTTTGGGCTGGTTTTAGCCCAGTGGTTAACACACTAGCACGGGATGTGGGAGGCCCAGGTACAAGACTCCAGGCTCTGGCAGAGAAGATTTGAGCAGGGGTCTGTCTCAGCTGAGTGCTCTAGCCACTGGGATAGGCAATATTCTGATGTGGGACTCCCTCAGTCTCTCTTACTAAGGGTGTTCCACTTAACCATTGGAGCCAGGATTGCGAGTCTCCCAGCTGGCAGGCATGTGCCCTGACTGCCTGGCTAGCATAGTCACCCTCTTCTTGGCCCTGTAACTTTTATTATTTATCTACAGTGGAACACCTTGGACAGGAGAGATTGAAGAAGCCCTACATCAGAGTATCCCATAGGTGAGGGCCCTCTCCCAAGAGAGGGGAGACCCCTATTCAAAGTTTTTCTGCCCCTCAAGCGGATGGGGGAATTAAACCTGGGTTGCCCATTTACCAGGTGAGTGCTCTACCCCCAGGCTAGAGGCTTCTGTCAATTCCAAGGCCAGAAGGGACCATTGTGATCATCTAGTCTGAACTCCTGTACAACACAGGCCAGAGGCCTGCCCCAAAATACTCTGTAGAGCAGAGCTTTTAGAGCAACATCTCATCTGGATTTAAAAATTGCAAGTGATGGAGAATCCACCACAACCCTCGCTAAGCTGTTCCAATTGTTAATCGCTCTCACTTGTAAAAACGTGTGCCTTATTTCCAGTCTGAATTTATCTAGCTTCAACTTCCAGCCGTTGGATCGTGTTATACATTTCTCTGCTAGATTGAAGAGCCCATTATCAAATATTTGTTCCTCGTGTAGGTATTTATAGACTGTAATCAAGTCATGTCCCATATAACCCTTATAAGGTGGGCACCTTCATCTCCTCTTCCTCTGGATGGATGTTGAATGGGAACTTATCCAGTAGGTAGCTTCTGACCACACCTGCTGGATCAGGGACCATGAGTGATATAGATACTCTTCTGCCTATTTTCCTCTGGTTCATGGATCTCTCTGGGGCTGCCAGGAATATAGGTGCCTAGGGAACTTTTCCCCGATGACGTAGGCACTGAGTTTAGGCACCTGTGGGGTTAGGTGGAAGTTGCAGTGAAGCCTAAAACTGGCCTTAGGCACCGTAGTACTTTGTGGATCTGGACCTTATCCACTTAGCAGTGCCCAATCCCCCTTTGAAAAAGAGACTTAGGCCCCTAAATTGCAGCGCTGAACTCAGCAGAGCCTAAATTGCTTTCAAAATCTGGGCCTGAGGCATTTTTGAAATTGTTCCATGTTCCCTTTACCTTCCCAGACACTCCTTCACCTCATCCACATTGTCCCATTATCGGTATGTCTACACAGCAAAAAAAGATCCTCTGCAGTGAATCCCAGAGCCTAAGTCGACTGATTCAGGTTTATGTGCGGGGCTTGTGCTGGTGGGCTAAAAATAGCCGTGTAGGTGTTCAGGCTCGGGCTGGAGCCCAGGCTGTGAAACCCAGAGAGAGAGGAGGGTCTCAGAGTTCAGCCTCAGTTTAAGCCTGAACATCAATTTTCAGCCCCAGAACATGAGCCCAATTCAGTTGACCTGGGCTCAGATACTCCCTGCTGTGGGTCTGGTTTTGCTGTGTAGATATCAAGGGTTGCCAAGTCCCAGCCCCTACTTTGAAAAACTGGCCCAGGACTTTGCCCTCACATTGTTCCCACTGCAAAGTCCAGACTTCCCTTTGGAGAGTAACTGAGCCCCACAACTGAACTCCCCTGAACTATGGGGAAATCCATGTCCACGTACCAACTCTGGCCCTATAACAAACTTTGGAGAGGTTTGCATGTGGATCTGATTCTCTACTCTGGAGGATGGAAGCAGCACTGGGACACACTCGCTGGAGTGTGTCTATTACGCTCGATGGAACCAAGCTGAGTCAATCTCCCTCTGTGCCACACTCCATGCTGAGGCCTCTGTTTCAAAGATCTCTGGCGTGTGACCTGTCCTGAAAGGAGGGTCAGCCCCCCAGTATTATTTATAAGGGGGGAGTAAGGAGGAGCCAGCAATCTAAGCGGAAAGGTGAACATCTTGAGAGAAAGCTCCCAGGGGGAGAGTCCCCCTTAACTCGAACAGATGTAAAGTCTCCTCACAATAGGATTAGTCTGTGGCACGTGGACTCCTCTGGCTCTGCAATGAAAGAGAGCCTGTCTGCAGACAATGGGCCATGATCTCCCTGCTTAGTTCACTGGGGTCACTCACACAGACTCAGCCCAGAAGAGGCCAGGCAAACTGTTGCTCATTCTCTGAGACTCAGACATTTCAGTGGGCCGGGGCTGTCCAGAAAAGCAGGGACATTTGCATGTACCCCTCCTGCTACCAGATTCATCTCATTGGTCGGCCGCTCTCCCCCTTTGTACATTTCCCAATAGAGGCAGGAGTCCAAACCTGTTGGAACCATCTGCCAGGAAGGGAGAGGGTGATATTCGATACGGAGCTGGGGGGAGTGTGGCAACAGGCAGATTTATTGGCTGCAATCTGTTCCCTGCATACCCTGAGCATCCAAGCCTAGAGGTGGAACCTAAGGCATCAATTCGCTAATGAATTAATTAGAATTCCCTGTAATCCCAGGCTCCCAAGGAAATGTGTGTGTGCACCCTAAATTAATGTGACGTGTCCTCAGTGTTGGCATAGCCAGGGAATCTCCCAAACAAGGTACTATGTTCTCAAGCCAAGGACACCAAACAGCAGGCCACACAGCCAGATATGGCATCAAATGTTAACAGTGATGGCTGTGCATCATTCACATCACCCTCCTCCCAGGGCCCTGGCTAACAGTAACTTGGATGATGCAGGGATGCAGGCCTGGCTGATAAAAAGGCTGAGTACCCCCCATTCACAGGGAAATGCAAAGAGGTTGAGAACACACGGTGCCCAACTGAAACTAGGACCCTATTGTGCCACATGCTGTACGAACCCTGACTTAGATCAGGGCCCCCACTTATACCAGGCACTGCACAGACCATGACTGAGATCAGGGCCCCCTTGTGCCAGGTGCTTCACAGACAAGGGCCAACACTTCTGATTTTGATGCAAGTTGCATGATCTTTGGTGCTTTTCTTAAAGACCCAGCTCTAGGAGTCCAGTGATCACATGAAATTCTCAGCTTTCATTGATTAAGAAGAAAGTTTCTCAGTGGTTTGAGCATTGGCCCACTAAACCCAGAGTTATGAGTTCAGTCCTTGAGGGGGCCACTTAGGGATCTGGGGCAAAAATCAGTACTTGGTCCTGCTAGTGAAGGTAGGGGGCTGGACTCAATGACCTTTCAAGGTCTCTTCCAGCTCTATGAGAGAGATTAAACTCTGGATCATGACCAGCAGGCAAATAAAAAGAACTCTATTTTTATTATTCTTTTAAAACTAACTTCATGCTTATTTTAGACCTGATTCATGATTTTTGAGTTGGCAATGCTGTATGAAATTGTCTCTGCCCCAAAGAACTTGCACTCTAAATAGGCAAGACAGACACAGGATGGGTACTGGAACAACAGACCAACGGACAAGTGGATTGTTCATCACTTGGAGTCTTTAAATCAAGAGGGGTTGTCTCTTTCAGTGTGATCCATTCCGGCGCAACCAGAAGTTGATCCAGGAGGCACTGGGTGCATTCACTGGCCTGTGCTATGCAGGAGCTCTGACTGGATGGTCCTTCCTGGCCCTAAAACCTGTGAATTATTTATCTGCTTTTACAGATGGGAACTGAGGCACAGAGTGTCCATGTGACTCCTCCAAGGTCCCACAGGGAGTCTGTATCAAAGCCAGGGATTGAATCAAGGCGTTCTGAGCCCCTGCCCATTGCCTTAACCCACATTATCTCCCAGGCAGTTTCATTTTGTCTGTGATCAGTTTCTAGTCAACTTCATTTTCCACCTCTCCGTGCTCAGCCCCAATACTGCTGAATTTGGATTTTTAAACACGGGGCATGTTCCATTTGTTTTTAACCTGATATTTTCATGGGCATTTAAAGCCAAAATCAGGCAATTCTTTGAACGATCCTACTTTGTTTTTAAACAGAATCTAAAGTAATTTGACAACTGCTCTTTGGCTTTCACCTGGGAAGAATTAGCAAATTGAAAATTACTCTTGGATGGGGGGAGGGGAACGTGAGCTACTATTATTATTAATTATAATATTAATAATTATTATAGATAATATAATTATTATAATAATATGAATAATAGCGAGACCTGTCTTAATATGGCACAAGCCATAGATAGATAAATCAAGAGATTAGCTAGAAGGTCATTATGATTATAGGCCACCAATACAATTTTCAAAAGCATGGAAGTGACTTAGGAGCCTAGGGCCCATTTTCAAAAGTGACTGGGGCATTTAGGAGCTGGAGTCAATGAGAAAATCAGAGGCACTTGGGGCTTGTGAAGATGGTCCATAGCCTGCTCTGAGGGTGCTGCTAGGAGCCCCAGGCCGGGGCCGGCACTGGGTGCCCGGTGCTGTACTACCCCCACGCATTCTGCCTCACAGAGGACAACGCCTCTCCTCGGAGCGGCGCCGGGCCCGGGCCGGGCTGCAAGCAGCGCTCGGAGGGGCAGACAGACCCAGCGGGAGGAGCCAGCCCCGGGTTACTCCCGGCCCCTCTGAAAGGGGAGGAGTCACCCGGCCGGCTCAGTGGTGCAGAAATTGCACCCGGGGAAGCTTTCAAAACTGCCGCGACCCCGGCGCGTCGCGCAGAGCCCAGGAGCTGCCCGAGGGGAGCGTGGTCCTGAAAGTGGCGGAGAAGGAGCAGCCCAGCCTGGCAGGCTCTGATCCTGGGCCGCTCGGGCCGGGCGGGGCAGGCTGGGCCAGGCGCAGGGGGGAAGCCCCGAGGCCGGCGGGGAGGGAGGAGCTGGCCAGAGCCCTGGTGCTGAACCCGCGGGCCGGGCGGAGCGCATGGCGCTCGGTCGCTGACAGCGGCACAGACGGGGACTCGCTCTGCGCTGCAGGCAGGTAAGGCTGCGTCCTCCGGGCTCCCCGCGGGCGGGACAACCAGGGCTCGGAGGGGGGCAAAGGGTGGGACCGCGGCGAGCTGGGACCTACACGGGGCTGCTTGCGGTCGGCTCCACCCCTCTAAAGCCGCTAGCGATCGGACCCGGCCCGGCAGAGGCGGCCGCAGGAGCCGGGAGCTGGGGCTGCGCAGCCAGAGAGGGTGAGCGGGCAGCGGGCTCCCCGGGTCTCCGCGGGCACTGCCTGCGCCCAGGGCTCGGCGGGGACCTGAGCGGAGAAAACGGAGCGGAGAAGGCGGCTTGGCTAGCACATCCCACGCGTCTTCCTAGGAAAGCAGCCGGGGGTTGAGCCCCGAGCCCCGCTTCTGCCCTGGGGGCGCCGGGCACGTGGGGCTGCCCCTCTGCGGAGACGGGCAGACACAGCTCAGCCTGTTCGCCTCGGAGCTCGGCTCCGCTTTCCAGCGGCTTCCCAAGGGATCTGCCCGGAAAGCTGAACTTCAAACTCCGGACTGGGAGCCCTGGCCCCACCGGGGAGCGGGCATGTGCCGGGGAGCTGCGTGTCCAAGCGGCCCCCCGGCTGTTTGAATAACAGATGCTCTCGGCGAACTGCTCTGGCACAAGGCCCAAAGTGGGGCTGCGTCTCCAAACCATTTGGCCGCTAAGCTCAAGCGATGACCCGCGCCGGGAAGCCTGGAGCTGTTTGTGAGCGGAAAGCAGCGGTGCGACCCTACCAATTAATTATTCCTCCCAAATCCCCCCCCCCCGCGCCAGGCCGATGGTGAGAAACCGTTAGTCACCGACAGCTGCGGAGCCCTTGGGACACAGGAGCGCGTTAGCATTAGAATCCGGTCAGCGGCTGGCAGGGGGATTTGTGTGTGGCGGGTGTGTGTGTGTGTGGAAGGGGGTGTGTGCAGTGATTAGCCAGGCGAGGCTGGAGCGCTGGACCTCTGGAGTGACAGGAGCAGAAAGTAGCTGTTCCCAGCTGTGCACTGCACGGGGCTCCTGCGTCTACCAACAAGCCCTTAAATGCTTGCCGGGGGGTGGAAGTCTGTGGCTTGGAAATTCTTCCACTTCCACTTCAGACTGACTGAGCCACCGGCAGATGGAAGTTCCTACTGTGGTTTGTAAAGCAGTGTGGCAGGGCCAACCCGCCGCAGGACACAAACCGAGAGACAGGCAGATGGATGAATGGGCATTTCCCCACCATCTCAGCTCTGCCTTTTGTTGGGGCTGCACAGCGAGAACTATTTTCCTGCCCTCGGTTTTGCTAAGAGAGTTTGGGAAGGGACAGAACATGTTACAGTCCCCAGAGCAGGAGATTCTTTCTTCCTTTCTCATGTTCCAACCATTCTAAATTTGAAAAGCTCCAAGTTATTGACATCACTTCAAAAGTGAATTCCCACCAACCGCCCCCAGTGTAACCTGCCAAGAGTGCCCAGTTTGTTAGGGCACCACATTATGTGCCCTAACACAAAACACTCCTCAGTGTACTCCAACCCAACTCGACCTCCATCAACTCCCCAGGTCCCTCCCACTTCTGAGACAAGTTTGCTAAGTAATAAATAACTACCCCAGTGAGCAAATGAGGGATAAACAGTGCTGTGGCAGTAGAAATGAACTAGGCGGGAACCAGCACAGATGCCAGCAAGGGATGTTCAGGGTTAATAGCAAAACATGACATATGTGGGGCTTGAAAGTGCACAGGAATCGGGTGAGGAATCTCTGGACCATCACTGGCAAAGACGCGTGCAGCTGAGCTCTGTCTGCTGGCTGATTGGAGCATTGCGGGGAATGTGTTTCCCTGACCACATCCATCAGCAGAGAATTGCAGAGGCTGCCTTGAGGTCGGCGCATGGCCCAGCTATCCTGCTGTCACTTGACTGGTTTGAATTTCTACGCACTTTTCATCCAAAAGCACTTAATTAATGAGCCGTTAGCCACTGAGATGCACCCACCTCTGGGGTGGAACACAGTGTCTCCTTAACAGGTCACAGCAACACTATACAAGGGCTTAGGGAGGAAGTAAAGCAGAATGCCATGTGCAGTTGGAGCAGCAGAAGGGATTTAGGTGAGGGGAATGTAATTACCTAGCTTGGGATTTAATCAGAACACTAGAATTAAACCCCCTGCTCTTGCAAGACATACCACGGGTCGGTGCCTCTCCTCCTGCAGTACAGCACCCCGTAGCCCTGTGGCGAGAGGAAAGGCCCACCTGTTGGTTTCCCAGCAGAGCCTGAAATCCTGCAAGTTCTCCTGCTCAGGGTAGGGGCTCTAACTCCAGACTCAGGCCAAGCCGTCTGCCTTGCTCTAGTGACATTTCAGTACTAGGTATGGGCCAAACTGCCCCAGCTCTCAGTGGGATCTCAGCACTCGGGTGATGGGACAACAGAACAGAACCAAACCTTAAGTCCTGTGTGCACTACATGGTCCCTGCTCCCTGTGACAAATTCACTCCAGGCCCATGGAGTTGGCCTGAGTAAAGCATGAGTAACTGGGTAATTATCTCTGCTTTAGGGGGAGGGAAGGAAGAGACTGTGGGTCTGGGGGTGGGGAGGGGGGAAGTTTAACACAAATCCTACCACCGCAAGGGAAGAGAGAATATTCTGGGAGTGGATCTCCCTGAAGAGAGAGAGGCCAGGGCTGGCTCATGCTCTAATTCATCCCAGATTTTTAAGGGCAGGAGGCACTGCTGCAGGGAAGTTGATCTGAGCCAGTCTCAGATGCACGGGTAAGGAAATATCTGACCCTCAGGGGCAGTGGAAGTTACTGTAAGCCCTACTCCTGTTCCCACTGCACCATGCTGTTAAGTGGTGCTGCCCCAGAATATCCCCTGAGATGTGCACTGTTACTCACCCTAGAGGGCTGCTGGCCCCCGGTGCCATGTGGAGGGCTGCAACATGGTAGGGATTAGAAGGGTTTGAAATGTGGGCATGTCCATGGGGAGAGGGATTATTATCCCACCAAAGCAGCATTCTCAGCTTGCCCTAGCACTTCAGTAGAGTTTCCTACAACAGTCATCTTCTAGGGCCTTGGATCTTTGGGTCTGTCTCCACTGACGCTGGAAGTGAGCCTCCTAGCCTGGGTGGACAGACATGCTAGCTCCACCTGCACTAGCAACCTGAAAATAGCAGTGTGGATGTTGTAGCAACCTCGGTGAGTCACCTGAGTTCAAGCCCATCCAAGCCCCTGGGCCCAAACTTGGGCTGCTAGCCCATGTTGCCACATCTGGACAGCTATTCTGAGCACCAGTGCATGGCTATCTACTCAAGTTGGGAGGCAGACAGGGCTGGCGCTTCCATTTAGGCAACCTAGGCAGTCGCCTAGGGCACCAGGATTTGGGAGGGCAGCATTTTGCAGTCCTCAGCGACAATTTGGCGGCGGGGGGTCCTTCCGCACTCTGGGTCTTTGGCAGCAATTCTGCGGTGGGTCCTTCACTCGCTCTGGCACCTGCAGCTGAAGTGCCCCGAAGACTGGGAGCGCGGAAGGACCCCCCCTGCCACCGAATTCCCGCTGACCAGGAGCACGGAAGGACCCTCGCCTAGGGCGCCAAAAACCTTGGCGCTGCTCCTGGAGGCAGACTCCCAACTGCAGTTCAGGGTTAAAGCATGAGCTCTCTTTGCTTGAGCTAAAGGAGCAGCTTCTTTAGCTGGCCACCATAGTAGGCTTTTAATTTCATAAACTGACTAGTCTTTAGAGGGGGACAAAGACCTGGACTCAGCCAGAGCAGGTCATACACATAATTTGCATCATGTAATTTTCCCAGATGGGAAGTAATAACACAGAACCTTAAGAGTCTGTGCCCAATGGCATTCTGCTTTTCCTTGAGTTTTCGGTCTCTTGGTTTATCAACTCAAGTACCAACCCAGCCTTCACCCTCAGGGTCTCTGTATATGCTGACCCCTGGGATCGCTGGAGCTGACACTGCAGCTGGGGTCTTCCCTAGGTCCCATCAGTTCTCAAGCAATTCACAGAGTTCTTCTGGTTCCACTGGTATTCATATGTTGGTGGCACCTAGAGGCCTAACATCAAAATCAGGGCCCATTGTGCTGGGCACACCCTCTTCCTGCTCCTGAGATCAGGGACTCCATCATGCCAGGAGCTGCAGAGAACTCCCACCGCCCTTGACTGGTTAAAAAAATGTGGCTGTCTCCCATCTCTTTAACCAACCACACCCGTGCTGGCTCTGAGTGCTGCTAGACCGTGGGCTAGTCTGGATCCAGAGCCCAGCTCAGAGGCTTGGGCCCGCTTGCAGAGGTTGGACAGGGATAATGCTCAGCCGCATTTCACACAGAGTTACAGTGATTTAAAAGCCACAGAGTAGCCAGGTTTTCTGTGTGGGAGGGAGGGGGAGCCAGGAATCCAGGCAGAATGGGTGGAGGAACTGGAGCTGACGAGGCAGCTCAGCTGCTCTCGGCCCCGCTCCCCCTGCAGCAAGCAGCAGCACTGTAGTGGAGGGGTTATGCAGAGATCAGGGTCTGCCTACCTTCTTGTAGGTGTAAGAGCAGGAGTGATGCCAGTGGAGGCACATGGAACGGCAGGGACAACCAGGCTTGTCTGAACTGCTAGCATATGGATAGCGATCGCCAGCAGCCCGACATCCAGCCTGGACCAACTCCCACACAGCGCCTGGCATGCGGGCAGTAGAAGCTGCTGCCAGGGCATCCTGCAGGGATGGCCTGAGGGCTGCGCTAAGGCTGCTGTATCTCGCATGCTGGGGGAGGGGGCAGTGGGAGTGGAAAGCAGGTGGGGTAGGGCCCTGGGAAGGATACGAGGGCAGGATGCTATCTGGGGGGCTGGGTTTCTCCTGCTACTTCCCTGTCTTGGGGAATGAGGGGCAAGTTGAACGCAATTCATTTGAGAGCGGCCATGAAATCTGCATGGGGGCTAGGTGGGGACAGGAGCTCAGAGCACACACGGGACTAGCCTGCATGGGCACTGCTTCCAAGGGCTCTGAGATTTCCCCTCGGGCAAGAATAAATCTCTCTCCCACGGCTCCATCTAGTGACTCCCCTGCTGCAATGGCCAGGCCTCATTCAGGAGCTAGCCTGTGACTGTGGAATGGTGCCAAGCAAAACCTGGGCCAGGCTCCACATTGCAACGCTCCCAGCATGGGCACAATTCATGCCTGCCTGCCCCTGGCATAGTCACTTACCCCAGGACATCACCCTGCTGCTCTGCTAGCGTTTCATGCCACTGTGCCCTGATGTGACTGTGGGAGGGGCAGTGGTGAACTGGGCCCAGTGGGTGCCATGTGTCCCCATGCAACACAAGGGCTATGCGCCATTTAAGAGTCTTTTATAGACTCTGGGCCAGATCCTCTGAGAGGGCCCGATCCTGCTCCCATTGGAGTCAATGCAGTGACTTAAATGATGCTAGATCTGGCTGCTGGGGTCAGTAAGTGTAGCTCCATTGACATCAAGAGAGTGACTGATTTACACATGCCAAGTTCAGGGCCCTCACTCCACCCCACCTGCACTTTCTTTTCAGGTCCTTTTCTGACCCTTTTACCTCAGTTTCCCAAGGACCATTACTAAATACAGCCACAGCCAAGCCATTGTCACAGTATGTGCCAAACTG
This sequence comes from Gopherus evgoodei, assembly GCF_007399415.2. Lineage (NCBI taxonomy): Eukaryota > Metazoa > Chordata > Testudines > Testudinidae > Gopherus > Gopherus evgoodei. The sequence goes on along the minus strand of NW_022060063.1, from coordinate 1,197,520 downwards.
TGATATCAGGTGGGGAGCTGAGTCTTGAGCAGTCACTGCTCACTGAAACCATTATTATTGCCGTGTGTGTGTATATCTGTGTGTGTACATGTGTGCTAGGGTGTGTGTCTGAACATGCATGTCTGTGTATGTGGGCACACAAGTATACATGTTAGTGTTCACATGCGTATCTGTGTCTGTGTGTAGGTCCATGTGTCTGTGTGGGTGTGAGCATGTCGGGGATGACTGTTGTTGACAAAAACCCAGCTCCCTTCTGGACATCGCACATCTCATGTTGTTACAGCAGCAGCTCAGACTGTAATGGTCAGAGCAGGGGAAGTGCAAACTCTCCACTCCCATCTGCGCTCTGCCTGTGCATTTTGAGCTCTTGGTGACGAATTTGTCAGACGTGTTGACCACAGCCAGCCGTGGAGATGCAGGGCCCTGGCACCAGTGGGAATGAGGTCAGAATTGGGCTGTGGCTGCTTTGAGGGTCCCCCTGCAGGTCAGCCTGCCAGATGGTTTTTGTGGGCTTGCCATCAGAAAACCAAAAAAGGCTGGAGAGGGACCTGGAGCTAATACTATCATCTTGTCTGACACTGATTCTGATCTCCCTCACCTGGGTGTGACTGCACTGCTGCCAGGACAGTTGCATTGGTGTAAAACCTGGTGTGAGAGGGGAGGGAGCTAAGCCCTACAAGTCTCTCTGGTCCTGTACCTTTCAAGCTGCAGCTTTGGCCTGACCCCCCCCCACCGTCCCTGAGACCCTGGTCTTGATCATGTGGGTCCCGGTGACTTTGCTCTCAATGGGCTTGGGCCTATGACAGGGCAGTGTGTGCCAGTGTGGTGTGCAGCACCCTCCCCGGGCCCTGTAGGCATGGGTACTGTGATAGGGGACCCTCAAAGGGTCAGCATTGGGACTGGCTGCAGGAAGTGTGCCCCACACCTTCCCCCAATAGGATTAGGGTACCTTGGTGAATGAGGCCTAATACGTGGGTCCAGGATCTCCAGGGCAGTTCAATGACTGGCCTGGAACTGAGGGATCTAGTAACCGGGGGCTTGCTTCTCTGCTTCTTGGCTCTTGAAAACCTGCCCCGGATCCCCACCACAGAGCAGGCCTGGCTCCAGGGAACCCCCTGTGATTGCCCATGTTACTTCTGCCCCAGCTGTGGGGGGGATGGGTGAGCTGCCTGAAAGCTCAAGGCTTCGGCACCCCAGTAACAGCTTAAAGGGATGGGGGCAGCAGGAGCCAACACGACAGTTTCTGAGTCTCTGACACAGAACTGGTGAGGTGGGCAAACCCAGCTGTGAGGGCAGCACCCATCACTGGAACTGCAAGGCCTCACTTGGCCCAGAAACCCCAGCACACAGGTCAGGAGTCGGGGAGGAGGGCAGATGAGACGTCCCATTTCCAAACTGAAATGAGTTTGGCTCTGATCCAGTTGAAGAGATGGAGGAGTGTTGGAGGAATCCACGGGCCAGATCCTGGCACTGATGTGACCTTTTTAGCAGTGGACTAGTGAGGTGTGTGTGAGCAGAATCCATGCAGGCACCAGCGCAAACCGAAGCTGCCAGCTGCCTATTCCTCTGAAAAGTGCCCTGTGATATTTAGTGACCACGGATGCTGGGAGCATGGCTTTGTATTGGTCCCTAAAGATGGTGCTTGCAGCAGCACAGTGCCCCCTAGTGCCTCACTGGGGCACTGGCGATGGATTTGTAGATTCATAGGTTCCAAAGCTAGAAGAGCCTGACCTCATGTCTATACAAAGCCCTGCCCCTAGTAACTCCTAGAGCAGCTTTTAGAAAAACTTCTAGTCTGGATTGAAAAATTGTCAGTGATGGAGAATCCACCTCAACCCTGGGTAGGTTGTTCCAGTGGTTAATTACACTCACTGTTAAATATTTTGCCTTATTTTCAGTCTGAATTTGTCTAGCATCAACTTCCAGCCATTGGATCATGTTAGACATTTCTCTGCTAGACTGAAGATCCTGCTATTAAATATTTGTTCCCCATGTAGGTACTTTTAACTGTGACCAAGTCACCCCTTGACCTTTTCTTTCTTAAGCTAAATAGACTGAGCTCCTTGAGTCTATCACTATAAGGAAGATCTTTTAATCTTTAATAATTCTCATGGCTCTTCTCTGACTCCTCTTCGGTTTATCAACATCCTTCATGAATTGTGGGCACAGGATTCCAATGGCGCTCGTACCAGGGCCAAATACAAATGTAAAATCACCTCTCTGCTCCTACATGAGATTTCCCTGTTTATGCATCCCAGGATCACATTCTCTCTTTTGGCCACAGTGTTACATTGGGAACTCAAGTTCAGCTGATTATCGCCCACAACCCTCAAATCTTTTTTCAGAGTCTCTGCTTCCCAGGATAGAGCCCCCATCCCCATCCTGTAAGCGGGGCCTACATTCTTTGTTCCTAGCTGTGTACATTTAGTTAGCTGTATTAGCTTGCGCCAAGTTTATCAAACAATCTAGATTGCTCTGAATCAGCGACGTGTCCTCTTCATTGCTAACCACTCCCCCAATTTTTGTGCCATTTGCAAACTTTATCAGTGATGATTTTATGTTTTCTTCCAAGTCATTGATAAAGATGTTAAATAGCGTAGAGCCAAGAGCCAATCCCTGCGGGACCCCATTGGAAACAAACCTATGTGGTGATGATTTCCCGTTGACAATTACATTTTGAGACCTATCAGTTAGCCAGCTTTTAATCCATGTAATGTGTGCCATGTACATTTTATATTGTTCTAGTTCTTTCATCAAAATATCTGCAGCACCAAGTCAAACGCCTTACAGAAGCCCAAGTATATTTTACAAACACTGTTACCTTTATCAACCAAACTTGTAAGCTCATCAATAAAGATATCAAGTTAGTTTTCCAGGCTCTATTTTCCATAAACCCATTTCCATAAACCTGACATTAATCACATCACCCTCCTTTAGTTCACTATTAATCCAGTCCCATTATCCTGCCCAGGAACAATGTCAGGCTGACAGGCCTATAATTCCCTGCACCATCCCGTTTACTCTTTTTTAGAACTGGCACAAATTAGCTTTCTTCCAGTCTTCTGGAACTTCCCCAGTGCTTGGAGGCTCCCGTCCCTGGCTTGCCACTGCTCCCCTGTGACCTTTTGCACGTCACTTAGACTCTCTGGCCCTTTCTTCCCCATCTGCTCTGCCTCACAGGTGGTTCAAGGATCAATACAGTAAAGACTAGGAGGTGCCTATACCCCAGGCATTGGGGGAAAGAGGTCTAGCACCCTTGCTATGGAAGTATAGTGTACACCTCTGCCCCCGCATAAACTTGTGCACGGTGGGGAGTGGGGCAGAGATGAGAGTAGGACCCAGGATTGGGACCTGGAGGGGTTAGAATGGGCCCAGGAGCAGATGGGAACCTTGGGGTGTCTGCTTTCCAGCCTGGAGCTGCCCTCCCCTCCTTAGTATCTCCCTCCCTGCCCCTCAGACCACCTGCCAGGCAGTACAGGGTGAGACATATCTAGTACCTAAGCCCTAAATCCCCTGGTAAGACTAGCCTGGAAATCAGTGCAATCACCAAAACAGGCTCCTTTTGACCAGACCTGGGGAATTCCTTTAACTCTCCAGTTTAAAAAGAAATGTACTAATTTTTCCAGTGAAAACCCATTCAGGGCCATTAGGGGATGAGCCCAAGGGAGCATCTCAGCCAGATTTGGAATTCCTTTTGGGGTAATGCTCAGATTTTATATCCCAAGAAGCTCAGTCAAGCTTTTATTGGCACATGCTAACTTTCCTTATCCTTTAGTAGTGAGCTCATAGGTAGAAGAAGGATGAGCCTATGATGCATGCACAGGGCTAAGGCTTAGCGACTTGGGTTCAAATCCAGCTCTGCCAGTGACTCCCTGTATGACCCTGGCCAAGTCCTTGCAATGCTCTGGGTCTCCGTTTCCAAAATGAGGACAATGACTCACCTATTTCTCCCAAATTATGTTTGTTCAGCCTTGAGTTCTTCAGGGCAGGGCCTGTCTCTCGCTCTGAGTCTGTGCACTGCCTTCATGCCACAACAAGTCCCTGGTCTGCGCGTCTGCTGCCTACCACCATAATTGAAACAATAATACTAACAGCTCTGGGAGCCATTGGGGAATGATGTGCATGCTCTGGAGACCCCAGCAGTTCTGAAATACCCATCACAGTGTCTGTACCTGCCAGGGGTCCACAGCATTTGCAAGTATCTGGGAGGCCCAATTTGCCTGGTTCTGGAGAATGTGTGTGTGAGGGCACTGGCCCACCCATCGTGTGCTGGCTGTTTAGTGCCAAGTGCCAGCGTAAAGGAAATGCAAGGCAAGAAGCAGAGGCTTTGTCAGAGCAGGGATCCATCTAGCCTGATCTGAGACAGTGTCCAGAGCCCTCTCTCAGGCAGTGCCAGGTACCAGCTGTTTTGGAGGAAGAAACCTCCATAGTGAAGCATGAGTATGGAAACATGGGAAGAGCCCAGTCTGATGTTTGCTAATGGACCTGGGGAGGGAGGCAGGGTGACTCAACACAGTCCTTTGCTTGAGAACTGCCCAGTATCTCCAGTGACTCCCACATGGTAGAAACGGGACACCCACAGCAGGTGTTGCATTCAGTGCTATGGGTGATCCGGTAGGGGATGCTGCCCACTGTGAGTCAGCACAATAAGCAGGAATTTTTAAAGTATATTAGCAACAAAAGGAGTCCTGACATTGGCATTAGTACATTGCTAGATGGAAATGATAAAATTCTCAATAATAATATAGAAAAAGCATTAGTGTTCCATAAATATTTCTGCTCTGTATTTGAGAAAAAACAGGCAATGCAGTCTCATCTTATGATCATGATAACATTTTCCCCTTCCACTAGTGTATCAGGAGGATGTTAAACAGCTAGTACTAAATTAGACATTTTTAAATTAGCAGGTCCAGCTTATGTACATCCAAGAGTTTTAAAAGAGTTGGCTGAGGATCTCGCTGGACTGTTAATGTTGTTTTTCAATAAGTCTTGGAACATCAGGGAAGTTCCAGGGGATTGGAAGAAAGTTAATGTTGTGCAAGTATATTTTAAAAGGGTAAACAGGATGACCTGGTTAATTGTAGGCCTACTAATCTGATATTGAGCCGAGGCAAGATAAAAGAGCAGCTTTTACAGGACTCAGTTAATAAAGAATTAAAGGAGGGTAATATAATTAATGCCAATCAACATGGATTTATAGAAAACAGATTCTGTCAAACTAAATTGATAGGTTTTTTAATGAGGTTCCAAGTTTGGGTGATAAAGGAAATAGTGTTGATGTAATAGACTTGGACTTCTGTAAGGTTTTGTCTTTGTACTGCACAACATTTTGATTAAGCAGTGGCTGAAAATGGGCAATCAGTGGAACATGAGCTCCCAGTGCAATGCTGTGGCCAAAAAGGCTAATGCAATTCTTGGATGCATGAACAGGGGAATCTCAAGTAGGAGTAGAGAGGTTATTTTACCTCTGTACTTAGCACTGATGTGACCACAGCTGGAATCCTGTGTCCAGTTCTGATGTACGTAATTCAAAAAAGATGTTGATACATTGGAGAGGGGTCAGAGAAGAGCCATGAGAATGAACAAAGGATCAGAAAACCTGCCCTAGAATGAGAGACTCAAGGATCTCAATCTATTTATCTTAAGAAACAGAAGGTTGTAGACTTGCAGTCTACAAGTACCTGTAAGTCATCTACATGGGGAACAAAGATTTAATAATTGGTTCTTAAGTCTAGCAATGAAAGGTCTAACGTGATCCACTGGCTGGAAGTTGAAGCTGGACAAATCCAGACTGGAAAGAAGGTGTGAATTTTTAACAGGGCACAGAATTAACCATTGGAACAATTTTCCAAGGGTTGTGGTGGACTCTTCATCAATGACAATTTCAACATCAAGATTGGATATGTGTTTAAAAGCTCTGCTCTAGACAGAGGTGAAAGTAATATAAAATTCTTACCAGTACGGGGGCCTGGAGCAGGCCCCTGGAAGGGGCGGGGCCTTGGGCAGAAGGGGCGGGGCCTTGGCTGGAGGTCAGGGCTGGGGGTCAGCCTTCCTCAGCCAGCCCATTCGCGTTGCCTGGTCCACGCCGCCCATGGCTCCAGCAGTGATTTAAAAGGGCCCTGGGCACCTGGGCAGCTGCCCCTTTTGCCCCACTTTCACCCTGTGTCAGCGGCCCTGCCGGTAGGGACCCTACCGGCAGGGCCGCCGTTGGGGGGGCAAAAGGGGCAGCGACATTAAAGTGTTGCCGCGGCAAAGGACCCTCCTTAGAGCGGTGCCCCAGCAGTGCTTTAATGTCGGCTGTGTATGGGCCGGTACCGGCTTCTTACTGGTAAGCCGTACTGGCCCATATCAGCCCACTATCCCTGCTGGCTCGAGGAGTTATTGGGGCCAGGTCTCTGGCCTCTGCTATACAATAGGTCAGGCCCTTCTGGCCATGGAATCTATGAATTTACAAATCTATGCCCAGTGCCCGTAGTCTCAGGCCTGTGCAATTCAGGAGCTCAGACTAGACAATCACAATGGTCCCTTCTGGCAATGAAATCTATGAAAGTTCCAGGTTAATACTGGGACCAGTGGATCCCCCTTCTTTATGCCTGAGCATCACTGTGGCTTCCTGGGTTGTGATGTTCCTGCTGCAGGCCCTGCACATTGGGTTCTCTCCCCTCTGCAGCACCATCTGAACAGTTGAGTAGCTCGACATTATTTCAAGGAAAATCTTTTAGTTGAAATATGAGCTTTCAGAGAAAAAGAGTTTTTTGCAAAAAAAAAAATAGTTTTCAATGAAATTTTTCATTTTGCAAAAAAATGTGGAATGAAAAATGTTCAGAATGAAAATTGTTGACAAAAATATTGATGTTTAACTATGCTTTATTTTGAAATAAGGGGAAATTCTCTCAGTGTTTTATTTTCCAACCCCCTTTTCCCACTGGAAAAAGCAGGGCCTCGTACTTTTAAATGTTTCGTCACTTGAAAAATGTGAACAGTTTTGCAAAAGAAAGTCTTACTTCCGCTCACATTTTAAACTCTTTACCCCCTTTGCCTCCCACTTTTCCATTGAAAATAAAAAGAAGAAATGTAAAAAAGTGAGAGAAAGGGGAAAAATCCCTGAAAATTCAAACCAAAATCATTAAAAATGAAGCAAAAAAATTCATTTCATTTTGAAAAAAAATCACTTTGAATATTTCGCCAAAAATGGGAAAAAATGTAAAAGGTCCAATGGACAAAACCTGTTTGTTTTCTGGATTTTTCATGATCCCCCTGCAAATCTAGATACCAGCCAGTGCTGAGATCCTGCAGCTCACTGATCAACTTGGTTGAGTTTGGCTGTGCGAGGCCAAGGAAGCCCACGTGGGTGTCCCTGGGACTGGTGCTGTTTATTCCCTTCCCTCTAATGGGCCATATCCCTGGCCCTCCTGCTGAGTAGCTTGGGACTCCCACTGTTAGTCACACTGAGCTTGCTCGCATCCATGTAACTCAACATAAGCAAGGGTGGCAGAATCACATTCTGAGTGCTGAGCCCAAGCCCCAGTCTGATTCCGGGGGACCCCATGCTGAGAGGTGGCTTCTTTGGGGTGAGGGAGAGAACAGAGGCACTGGCCATTTGTAGTCTTTTAAAAAAAAATAGAGCACTTTTTCCAGCAGCTGGGGTGTCCTGCCTAGTGTCCTGCTCAAACTCCAGCTCAGGAAACTGATCACATTCTTCCTCCATTGTCAGCTGGGTACAGGGGGAGGGATAGCTCAGTGATTTCAGCATTGTGAGCTCAATCACTGAGGGGGCCACTGAGGGATCTGGGGCAAAATCAATACTTGATTCTGCTACTGAAGGCAGGGGGCTGGACTCAATGACCTTTCAGGGTCCCTTCCAGCTCTATGAGATAGGTAGATCTCCATATATTATTATATTCCTGGTTGAACTTGAGCAGATCTTTTAGAAAAACGGCCACTCTCGATTTCAAAGTAGACAACGATGGCGAAGTCCCCAGTCAGTGCTAGCTCTGCACTCAGCACCAGAGCACGGAGGTTTGGAGTTAACCCCATGCAGTTTCTGCCCTTGCTGGTGGGCTGACAGTCTCCCCAGGCCAGAAGCCTGGAGAGCAAATGCAGCAGTTCTTCAGCTCATGATGCAAAGGGGCTGGAAAGCTGCCGCAAGTGGTCATCTTGCATAGGGGATGCTGTGGCAGGATCAGGTCTGGAGGTGCTGCTGGGCTTTCTGGCCGTTCTAGGACAGTGGAACAACCAGTAGGGAGCCATTGCAATGTAGAACAGCCCAGAACCTGCCTTTTCTTATGCCAGAGAATGGATCAGTCCCTGGCTGCTCCCTAGCACAGAGGAAGGCAATGAAATCTCTAAGACATATCCCCTCATGGCTTGGCTGCATCCAAAGATATGGCCCAAAAATGTTTCCTGTCATATTTGCGCACATTGATTTCATAGGGAAAACATCATGTGACTATTTCCTATTATTGTTGCTAATTAGTGCCCGCCTGGTCCTTCTGGGATGCGACCCATGTTTGCAGCAATTAACACCCTAATCCACTGCACAAGCCCCATGATGCATATTAAATGTGGGATTTTCCACATTGGATGGGATGCTGGCCAGTTGACCACTTATACACTTTCAGTAAAGCTGCTTACACTTTAAGCTTTATTAAATGAGTCAGTCAAGCTGACAGGATCTGGGGGGCTGATTAACATGAAACCCAGGCTGTTTTGTGCAGTGTGACTGTATTAATTATGCAGCGGAGGTAAACGAAGTTCCAGGCAAACAAGCTCAGGTTACAAGAGCTAATGCAGAAAAATAAAAACCAGAGCAGCTCACAGAGAGCTCTGCCCCTGCCTCCTACCAAGATCAGGTTTTCACGCTGCCTGGTTTATGCTCTTTAGAAGAGGTGCCTTAAATGACCTGTAAGGACTGAAACAACTCAGGGCATGCAAGACGTTACATCTACCAGAGCTCAGATGGCAAGCTGGAGACCCATTGTGAGAGATCCAGGCACACTATGCATCTAATAGGTTCTTGCTGAGATCTATCCCACCCGTCTGAGCCATTTGATTTTACATGTTTACTTATGATGCAGTAGCACTGAAATGCCCCAGCCACGTCAAGCCTGCAGTGTGCTACACACTGTGAAGATCCACGGGGAGTGGTGGGCCTTCCCCAGGGAGCTTACAACCTCTTGTGACAAAGTTCCTCCTCTACCTTGGTGGGTCCTGCGCTTATTGGCAGATTTGCTCACCTCAGTGATCTTCCCCTCTGGTGGAACCCACACTCTGGGTCAACTCCTCCTGTGTCTGATCAGGAGTTGGGAGGTTTGGGGGGAACCCGGGCGCGCCCTCTACTCCGGGTTCCAGCCCAGGGCCCTGTGGATTGCAGCTGTCTATAGTACCTCCTATAACAGCTGCATGACAGCTACAACTCCCTGGGCTACTTCCCCATTGCCTCCTCCAAACATTACCTTTATCCTCACCACAGGACCTTCCTCCTGGTGTCTGATAACTCCTTAGTCCTCTCTCTCTCTCTCCCTCTCCCTCTCCTTGCACCTCTTGCTCCCAGCTCCTCACACACCCACCACAAACTGAAGTGAGCTCCTTTTTGAACCCAGGTGCCCTAATTAGCCTGCCTTGATTGGCTGCAGGTGTTCTAATCAGCCTGTCTGCTTTAATTGGTTCTAGCAGATTCCTGATTACTCTAGTGCAGCCCCTGCTCTGGTCACTCAGGGAACAGAAAACTACTCATCCAGTGACCAGTATATTTGCCCTCTACCAGACTCCTGTACCCCACTGGTCTGGGTCTGTCACGCTATCCAGACAAGACAGACAAAGGCAGGGATATTGTCCCTGTTTTCCAGGTTGGGGAACTGAGGCACAGACAGACAAAGTGATTTGTCTGAGGTCATGCAGCAAGTCTGTGGCAGAGCCAGGAATTGAACACAGCTCTGCTGAGCTCTAGACCTGTGTGGGATAGCTCAGGGGTTTGAGCATTGGCCTGCTAAAGCCAGGCTTATGAGCTCAATTCTTGAGGGGGCCACTAAGAGATCTAAGGCAAAAATCTCTGGGGATTGGTCCTGCTTTGAGCAGGGGGTTAGACTAGATGACCTCCTGAGGTCCCTTCCAACCTTGATATTCTATGAGCCACTGGGCCTTTCTTCCTCTTATCCATCAGCATGGCCTTTCTTTTCATTGCTTGTCTCTGGCACTGTCTATAGATAGCAAACATTGGTTTCACATCTACAGAATCCAGAGTAAGTACCAGCCCCTGATCTAACAATGCACTGTAACAGACAGACACCTGCCCATCCACCACACCACCATGGCTACATGTTCAGGAGGAATCCTCTGCAAGAGACCTCCTCACTGACTCCCAGGATCTGTTCTATTGTGGCCAAACTTCCTACAAAAGGAGCTTGGATGGCACTTTCTTTGGAGCGATGATGCATCCAATTGGCTTGCAGGGTCTTTGCACTGCTAGACAAGGGGCTTGCACAGCACAGCAGCATCCGCACTGCGAGGCCCTGGGCCTAGCATTATGAACATAAGAACGGCCATACTGGGTCAGACCAAAGGTCCATCTAGCCCAGTATCCTGTCTTCTGACAGTGGCCAATGGCAGGTGCCCCAAAGGGAATGAACAGAACAGATAATCATCAAGTGATCCATCCCCTGTCACTCATTCCCAGCTTCTGGCAAAGAGAGGCTAGGGACGCCATCCCTGCCCATTCTGGCTAATAGCCATTGATGGACCTGTCCTCCATGAACTTATCCAGTTCTTTTCTGAACCCTGTTATAGTGTTGGCCTTCACCACATCCTCTGGCAAAGAGTTCCACAGGTTTATTGTGTGTTGTGTGAAGAAATACTTCCTTTTATTTATCAGAGGGGTAGCTGTGTTAGTCTGTATCCACAAAAACAATGAGGAGTCCAGTGGCACCTTAAAAACTAACAGATTTATTTGGGCATAAGCTTTCGTGGATAAAAAACCCACTTCTTCAAATGAATGGAGTGGGAATTACAGATACAGGCATAAATATATATTGGAACATGAAGAGAAGGAAGTTACCCTACGGTATTTATGCCTGTATCTGTAATTTTCACCCCATGCATCTGAAGAAATGGAGTTTTTACCCATGAAAACTTATGTCCAAATAAATCTATTAGCCTTTAAGGTGCCACTGGACTCGTTTCCTTGTATTTGTTTTAAACTTGCTGCCTATTAATTTCATTTGGTGACCGCTAGTTCTTGTGTTATGAGGAGTAAATAACACTTCCTTATTTACTTTCTCCACACCAGTCATGATGTTATAGACCTCTGTCATATTCCCCCTTAGTCGTCTCTTTTCCAAGATGAAAAGTCCCAATCTGATGTACTTGTTAATACATACCCCTAATAATTTTTGTTGCCCTTTTCTGAACCTTTTCCAATTCAAATATATCTTTTTTGAGATGGGACAACCACATCTGCACGCAGTATTCAAGATGTGATTTATATAGAGGCAATATGATATTTTATGTCTTATTTTCTATCCCTTTCTTAATGATTTCCAACACTCTGTTAGATTTTTTGACTGCCGCTGCACATTGAGTTGATGTTTTCAGAGGACTATCCGCAATGACTCCAGGATCTCTTTCTTGAGTGGTAATAGCTAATGTAGACCCCATCATTTTATATGTATAGTTGAGATTATGTTTTCCAATGTGCATTATTTTGCATTTATCAACACTGAATTTAATTTGCCATTTTATTGCCTAGTGATCCAAGATTTGTGAGATCCCTTGGTAACTCTTTGCAGTCAGCTTGCGACTTAACTATCTTGAATAGTTTTGTAGCATCTGTAAATTTTGCCGCCTCACTGTTCACCCCTTTTTCCAGATCATTTATGAATATGTTGAATAGTACTAGTCCCAGCACAGACCCCTGGGGGACACCACTATTTACCTCTCTCCATTCTGAAAATTGACCATTAATTCCTACTGTTTGTTTCCTACCTTTTAACCAGATACAGATCCATGAGAGGACCTTCCCTTTTATCCCATGACAGTTTACTTTGCTTAAGAGTCTTTGTTGAGGGACCTTGTCAAAGGCTTTCCAGAAATATAAGTACACTTTATCCACTAGATCTACATTGTCCACATGCTTGTTGACTCCCTCAAAGAATTCTAGTAGATTGGTGAGGCATGATTCCCCTTTACAAAAACTATGTTGACTCTTTCCCAACAAATTATGTTCATCTATGTGCCTGACAATTCTGTTCTTTACTATAGTTTCAACCGGTTTGCCTGGTACTGAAGTCAGGCTTACTGGCCTGTAATTGCTGGGATCACTTCTGGAGCTCTTTTTAAAAATTGTCGTCGCATTAGCTATCCTCCAGTCATCTGGTATAGAAGCTGATTTAAATGATAGGTTACAAACCACAGTTAGTTGTTCTGCAATTTCATATTTGAGTTCCTTCAGAACTCTTGGGTGAATGCCATCTGGTTCTGGTGACTTATTACTGTTTAGTTTATCAGTTTGTTCCCAAACCTCCTCTACTGACACCCCAGTCTGGGACAGTTCCTCAGTTTTGTCATCTAAAATGAATGGCTCAGGTTTGGGAATCTCCCTCACATCCTTGGCCATGAAGACCGATGCAAAGATGGCATTTAATTTCTCTGCAATGGCCTTATTATCCAAGAGTGCTCCTTTAGCATCTTGATCGTTCAGTGGCCCCACTAGTTGTTTAGCAGGCTTCCTGCTTCTGATATACTTAAATTGTTTTTTGCTATTACTTTTTCAACATTTGAACCTGCTTTACTGTGTGTTGAGGTGGAGCTAAAACGCCAGGTCCTGGATCAGAGCCTATTCCTGCATGGGGATGCCCTATCCATATGTGCAGCCAGGGCCTAGCTTCCAGAGCTCTGGAGACTGACAGTCCCATCCACAGTCAGTGAGAGCCGCAAGAGCTCAGCACCTCTGAAAAAGAAGCCATGAGAGTCCTGAACACAGAGGTGCTAAGCCAAGCTAGCGCAGAGGCACGCATCTTCCAAACAGCAACACAATTCCACAACCAGGCAGAAAGAATGCACATACACTCACACACACACTAAATGGCACACACACACGTCCACACACATGTGCACACACTTTGCAAGAATAAACCTTAGCCTTTCCTTAGCTCAGTAATTCTCAACCTTTGCTATGATGGGAGCCCTCTCCCAGCTAGCCAGAACCCCTATCCCCCCGAGTCAGCTGCATTAAAAACTTTGAGGGCCCCATGCTCCAGCTCATCGGCCATAGGGCATTTACTGGTGAATTGGGAAGATGGTGGAGCAGGGAATATGCTACCCCTCTCCAGAGGAGCTGAGCTAGCATTCCTGTGTGTATCCTGGGAACTTTCAGGATGACGTCTGCCTGGTTCATCCCAAGTTGCTCTGTGGAGATCTGTCCCTGTCCCCCCCATCCTGCATATGTCCAGTGTAGGATCTTCTCTTTATTTTTTTTTCAACCAGCCATGAAGCAATCACACAAATCCATCCCTGTTCCACGCTGTGCAGAATGGAGCCCCAGCACTGCCGGGCCGGTCATGAGCCTCATGGAGCCAGACTGAATTCAGACTTGAAACACTCACAGTGAAATTTAAAGGAGTAAAACAAATCCATAGAACTCAGTCGCTGGAACCCATGAGACCCTGAATAGCAGATCGGCACATCAGCATAAGGCTTTAGGGCTCTTCTCCTCCAGTACTCCAGAGGTGACAAACAAACTCTCACCGAGTTCTAATTATATCCAGCAGGGGCAGTGGTTCCACAACCATCTAGTATGTCCATGCTTCCCACCTTAGGCAAAATGAACACTTAACATCCAGGAGTAAGGGGGGGTTGAATCCAGGGGCTGGACACACAACTGTGCATAATAAGGAACACTCTGCTCAGCAGTAAACCCCATCCATGCAGTATGAAAGGGGAATGGAAGGGATGGACAGAACTTAAGGTCTACTGCTCCCAAAATACAGCTCCTTAACTAGAGAGTACAGGAGATTCCTCTGCCTTGTGCTCTTGGGAGAAGCTCATCCCAGCTGGCAGGAGTCAACACCACTGAAATCTATGCACATGGTGCCCAGATACCACAGTGATAGGCATGGAATAAAAACATAGATAGAGGGACAGAGAGATGCAGAGATAGATTCTGCTTGTCATTCATAGATTTGTTCTGTAACATTAACATTATTGGAAGGTGATCTTGCATTCAATTTCAGATGCATATGAAGTGATGAGTGAGTCCCTGGCTTGGGCCTTATTAACACCCACCGGTTTCTTTGTTGCAGACATCAGAGATGACCAAGACATATGCCAAACCCAAAGAGATGTCAGAGCTTGTCAGCTCCCAGTCATGGATGGATGAAGCCCTGAGCTCCCAAGATGAAATGAAGGAAGAAGACAGCAGACAAGCCCCGTATGGAATGATGGCTGGCTTGAACGAAGAACATGACAGCATCGAGGAGGAGGAAGAGGAGGAGGATGGAGAAAAGCCTAAGAGAAGAGGACCAAAGAAGAAGAAAATGACCAAGGCACGGCTGGAGCGGTTCAGGGCCCGGCGGGTCAAGGCCAATGCCAGGGAGCGCACTCGGATGCATGGTCTGAATGATGCTCTAGATAATCTGAGGCGGGTGATGCCTTGTTATTCCAAGACTCAGAAGCTGTCCAAGATTGAGACTCTGAGGCTTGCAAGGAATTACATATGGGCTCTGTCTGAGGTGCTGGAGACTGGGCAGACCCCAGAAGGGAAGGGCTTTGTGGAGATGCTTTGCAAAGGTTTGTCACAGCCAACCAGTAACCTAGTTGCTGGCTGTCTGCAGCTGGGGCCTCAGTCCCTCTTCCTTGAGAAGCACGAAGAGAAGTCCCCAGTGTGTGACTCTGCCATACCCAGCCATACCTTCAACTACCAATCCCCTGGACTGCCGAGTCCCCCCTATGGGAACATGGAAACCCACCTCTTACATCTAAAGCCTCCCACCTTCAAAAGTTTGGTGGATCCTTCCTTTGGGAGCCACCACCCAGACTGCACCACTCCACCATATGAAGGGCCTCTGACGCCTCCCCTGAGCATCAGTGGGAACTTCTCCTTGAAGCAGGATGGGTCTCCAGACCTGGACAAATCCTACACCTTCATGGCCCACTACCCTTCGGTGAGCCTGTCCGGAGCTCATGGACACACGTCTCATTTCCAAAGCACAGTGCCCCGCTACGAGCTCCCCATTGACATGAGCTACGAGTCCTACCCACACCATGTGGTTGGGCCCCAACTCAACGCCATATTTAATGAATAATGAGAAGGATGACAGGTAGACATGAACATATGAGAATCAAGAGAAATGCAGCCAGGCGGTGTAGATTTCTCTGGAGTGAACATGACTGGGACGAGGATATCACTTCTCCAAAGCTGTATGAAAGATCTTTGGACTAGTCTCATTGAGACAGCTCTATGAAAATCTCAGCTAGCCCTTTTCACACTGTCTTGACAATTGTTTAGTTGTGCTATTTTGCTGGTTTTCACGTTTGGCCCTGGAAACTCCGTGCCTGTCTCCTTCTTCGTTTATTGACAGTCAAGAGCACACTGGGATGATCGCTTTGGCTCAATGTTTCATAACTGCCTCCCAAAGGAGCTCGAATCAAAAATCAAGAAAGAGAGACAAACACAGACAGCTAGACTAGAACCAGAAAAAGATACTGCGGAAATCTCCATCCCTGCTGGGGGGCAAAGAATGATCAGTGCAGTAGCCACTGGACAAACCTTCTCTTTGTCTGTTGCCATTAGCTTTTGCTCCTTCTTTGGGGTGTCTTGGCACCAAAACCCTGCCTTTGCACCCAGACTTCATCCTGAGGAATCCCACCAACACAATTTAGATGCAATATACTCCCAGAGTGTGGACACTCAGCCACATGATAAATAACCACTGTTCTGAGGGCAGCATGCAGGGTTTTTTAGTTCTGAATGATGAGCACATGGACTATGCTCCTGGGAAAGGCAGTTCAGCTTTTCCCTAGTGGTCTCTCAAGTCCAGCTGTGGCTGTATTGGCTGGGGAAGGTGGCGATTATCTGAACCAGTTACAGACAACACTAACATAAATGTGCAAAAAGACATATGTGGTGACAGGTTCTCCCAGCCAGCTCTTCAATGCGTTTGATATTCTCCCACCTCCCAAACGTTCCCTGTACTCCTAGCAGGAACAGAACTATTATTCCCTCCTGACATGTCTAACTCAATGGAGAAAACAAGCTTGAAATCCTGGACACTTTGTCTTCACTGTCCCCTTCTCAATCAGGCACTAGAAGATCGGCCCAGGTTCAAAGCGTCAAGGAAATCAAATCACCTCCCATATCTATTCCTGTTGCAAGGCTTCTTATCTCCCCTCCCCAGTGAAATCTGGTCCCGCAGGACTTTTTGTGTTGATCAAAACCAGCATGAGATTATCAGAGCCTTGTCTGAGACCATGTGCAGAAACGTGGTGCAGTTCCATGTAACCTGCGGAGAAACAGAAGACTCCAAACTGTCAGACTCTTTACTTTTCAGAGGAGTCTTAGTTGTACTAAATCTTGGACATAATCATTAAAAAGAGTTTTAAACTCAACCATAGACACATGGCCAGAGCAAATGTTTTATTCTGGTTTGCATTATATTTATCATACCCTGTGTTGCGAAAACAGATCCTGCCAAAATAAGTGTATTTTAAATTCCTGTCTTATTTATTATTTAAGTGGGTCTAATTTATTTTCTTTCCCTTTTACAGAAAATGTGGAACGTGTTAAATAACCTGCTTGTTTCCAAATCAATTTTAAAGTGTCTAGTTGGAGTTTAGCTTTGTGGGGAAATGCATGTAGGTTTTTGCAGTGCTGTTGATCCATGATTATTTATTAGACATTATTTATTTAATTTATTCTCCCTCTGCTGCCTCTGTGCCCATTTTCTGGTTATTAAACCAAGGAATTGCATATTTAATGTGGCCCTTTTTTGTTTTTTTGAAGATCTTTGTAGAACCTTGCCCACCAGTTTCTGATTCCGTCCCTAAACACTTCTATACGAGCAATAACTTTTAAAGGCTATGCAATGCAATTATTTGTGTTTTCTTTTCAAGGAAAGTCAGGCAACTATTTTTGGAATCCCACTCTACGACTGTTGGCCCAGAGAGCCCTTTATGGGGAAGCTTCACTATTTTGCGGAGGAAATTTGTATCGAGTTTGGAATTTTGTAACGTCTTGAACTCCAAAGGAACCTATTTGTACAGCCCCTAGATTTATTATTGGTTCATTTTGTTTCATACTAAGAGCAAACTTTCTGTCCTTTTGTAAAGAAAGCAAAATCGGCTTGTTGGCTCAAATAAAGCTGTGGCTCTTGTTTTAAATGGTCTTGCTCAGGGCTGTGGATTGTTCTCGTTTTTTCTCTTTTTCTGCTCTTGCTGAATCCAGGGCAGCTGGCCCATTGGCTGGCCTCCCACCAACCACGTTGCACAGACTCTTACTCCAGCTGTAACAGTGTTGGTGTCAGGGCCTTGGCCACCTCCAATGAAAGCAAGGAGAGTGATTCCCATTGACTTCACTAGGAGCTGGATTGGGCCCTGCACATCTCAGAACAGAGTGTAATGGGTGCTGGGATGGGATGGGGGGGTCACACATTCAGAATGGGGTCGGGGGGGTCACATGTGCATGCACCCACCCCAGACCAGTCTCCATATAGTAGGTTGCACAGTTGAGTTAGCTCCATATTACCCGTCTGACAGCAGAGAGGTCCATTTACCAGGGTTCTGTTCCCACCTATGCAAGTATGGCCAAGTCCCTTCTCTCTGTGGCCCAGGTTTGCGATCTATGTTACTGTGTATTTTATAGACACACCTAGAGGCCTCAGGGCTCTAGCAGCACCGCCCAGAGCAATGGCACGCTTAATAGATATTAAGTCTAAAAGGGACTGTTCTACTCATCCAATTGGAGCTCCTGCAAAGCACCGCCCAGAGGTTCCTGCCCTGCGACCAGCAAGTCTGGTTCAGCTAGAGCAGATCTTTATGGTTACATTCACACTGCAATAACAGACCCAGCACAGTCTCAGCTGGCCCAGATCAGTTGACTTGGGATCACAAGGTTTGGGCTGTGGGGCTAAAAATTGCAGTGGAGATGTTTAGGCTGTGGCTGGAGCCCGGGGTCTGAACCCCATGAGGGGATGGGTCTAAAAGCCCAGGGTACAACTCAAGATCGAACATCTACACTGCTGTTTTTAGCTTCACACCTCAGACTCCACAAGACTGAGTCAATTGATCTGAGCTCTGAGGCTTGGTGCCATGGGTTTGCTATTGGAGTGTTGCTGTACCTTAGAAAGAGACACCCAGGCTTGACTCAACGACTCCAAGTGATAGAGAGTCCTCCTCATCCTCAGCAGAATGGCCCTGTGCCAAGCACTTACACGTCTCTCACACATTCCCGCACCACTGGTAAAAAGAAACAGATTTGAGGAGACACCCTCCCCCACCCAGCACCCATTGCCAGGGGGAAGGGCACTGAGCATTCCCTCAGGCAGTGCTGATCCAGCTTTCTTCTTCCCAGCCAGGCCTAGAGATGGGCAATGATTCATTGGAGAATGCCGTCCTGGGAACAAGCGATTGCTAGGGATGTGGGCTCTGGGCCCTTTCCACTAGGAACTGACTGCCCAGACACACTGCTAACTCCAAACCAGCCAGTGCACAGCCTTCAAAAGTGGAGAGCGACCGAGGAAGATGAGCAAGTGCCATGGGGATGAGGAGCTCCATGTTTTATTCCCTGGTTCCCGAGGGGGATTAGCTAGGATCATTATTCAGTGTGGGTCGATCACAGAGAAAACCCATGTGCTGCTCGAATCACTTGACATCTTGAGTCAGTGAGATCAATCCACAGAGCAAACTGGCCACTCCATGGCTCTGTCCACTGGACAGTTCAGAGCAATCACCCTCCAGCCACATTAACAGAATTGCCCAATGCAGGTCAGTAACACTGACCATCCTAGAGAGGAGGAAATGGAAGCATGAAGCAGGGAAGTGGCCTAACCAAGCCCCACACAGAGTCAGTGACAGGGCTAGCAATAGAACCCAGGAGTCTTGACTTCGAGCGCTTCCTGTTCCAACCACGAGACACCACTCCTCTCACAAAGGCAGGTAAAGAACCCAGGAGTCCTGATTCCCAGTCCTTTGCTCTAAGCGCTTGAATCAGGGATTGCTACTGACTAGCCCCTTTCTCTAACCACTGTACCACGCTCCCTCACACCACAGGGGATGGAACTCGGGATATTAATATAACTGTTATTATAGACAAATGGTAATGGATCATCCTCCCCGCTCCCCATGGCACATGACATGTGGCGTGAGGGCCAAAACTCACAGCTCCCTTTGCATCATGGGACCTGCCCAGCAGGGCCCATTTCAGCAGCAGCTGATCCTTATGTAAGGGGGACTGTTGTCCCCTTACTAAAACTCAGTGGCAGGTTTGGTTGGCTAATTCCCAGTACCGAAAGGAAGGGGAAGGGTCAATGGGAAACCAGGACCCTAAGACTGACAGTGCCCAGGGGCAATGGGGAGAGGCCAGTGCTCCAGGTCAGTCTGATTAACAGGGTGGGCAGCCTAATGAGGGAGTCAGAAGGCTGTTGGGGTCCCATCTTCCGTGAGAGCTGGAACTGCCTGGGCCAGAGCAGGTCGCGCTAAGGAGAGAGCAGGGGCCAGAGAGAACCAGCCCAGGGAGCAGCTAGTCAGTCCTGGGAGCAGAGCAGCAGCAACCAGAGCCAGAGGGGCTAGAGAAGCAACCCAGGGAGCTGGAGGCAGAGCAGAAGCAGTACTGGGGCCATGTGAGGGACGGACTGTGAACTGCCCTTACATGCCAGAGTCGCTGGTTGTGATGTCCCCGTGCCACGGAGCGGGGTGACGGGTTTTCCTTTAACTGGTTCCCTTTTTCTCCTGATTTTTGTAATTGATTGCTGATTAATAAATTGTACTTGCTTTGAACTGTATGTGATGATCAGTGGGTCAGGGAAGCATCCAGAGCACAGAGCATCCCAGAGTGGAGACACCCTCACCCCTCTCTACGTGACCATGACCAGGTTGGGGGTGGAGCCCCTCAGGAATCCTGGGTCCAGCCTTGTCGGAGTTACGAGGACTCTGCCACAGGAGAGTGCAAGGGGAGCCCTCGAGGTCAGACAGGTCTCTGGGTAAAGGGAGTGGGAGTGAGGACTCAGATCCTTTCGCCAGCCCATTCTACCAGGGTCATGTATAAGCCAGGAAAGTTCCCCACAATAGTGGGACCATTCCCCCACTTACACTTACAACTCAGTCCTGGCTGCAACAAGAATCTCTGACCTTGGGGCTCCCCCTGGTCTACTCTCTGGTCTAGTGCCATGTGTCCTTCCCCAGCAGCAGCAGGACCCAGAGCACCACAGATACACGCTCCATCAGCATGTGTTCTGTACAGCTCAGTGGCTTACTGCTCCCCAGCCCTGTGCACTGCGGCTCCTGCTGCTGCCAGAAGCCCCTGTCTCCCATGAGCCGAGCCCAATGGGAGCCACCAAAGTTATCTAATCCCTGCAAGATGCATGGGACAGGCTGCTCCCCGCCCCTGATGCAGAGTGATGGGGGAGGCGGAGGGTCGGGGGCCCTCTGGAGGGATGGGCAGCTGCAACCTAGCTGCAAGGGGAGGAGAGAGGGTAGCAAGCAGCAGCAATGAACAGGGAGATGGACATGCTGGAGGAGCAAGGCTCCCAAGTCAGCCACATGGCTCCCCTGGCCAGGCAGGCCAAAGTCACCTCACTCAGCTGCTCCCACTGCTTCTGCTCCATCACGTTCAGCTGGAGAGCAGAGCTGGAAACTCACCAGCCGGGGGCAGGGTGCCAAGGCCACGTCACTGCTTGCCCAGCCTGAAGGAGATGGGACAACCTGGGTGCTCCCAGGACGTAGGGGTGGGACTATGTGTAGGGTCAGTGAGAGCCCTGGAGGGAGAGGGAGACGCACCCCGAGGACAGGACAGGCACTAATATTGCTCCTGCCTCCCTCTGGACTACAGAGGGGAAGTGAGCTGACCCTCTGGCCCCCTCGTGTCCCCAGCTGCCCTTGCTACACACAGATGCACACAGATATACACACACGGATGCACATGCACTCAACTGCACACACACAGACACACACCTGCACACATATGGATGCATACATACACGGACACACACCTGCACACAACTGGATGCACACATACACGAACACACACATGCACACAACTGCACACACACATGGATGTGTATATACATGGTCACACACATGCACACAGCGCCATACACAGTCTCAGATACACACACACAGACACACATATATGGGCACACACACACACACACACACACACACACACTTGCCACACACACCCCAGCCTCGACATGATCACTGCTGTACTAGCAGTACCCAGCCGTGGCAGGACCATGTCTGGCCATTCCTAGCCGGACGCCTGGCCTCCCCAGGTCTGGCTTGCAGGAATCAGTTTAGTTTGAAGGGGTAAAGTGCCCGGTCCTAGTGCACACACGCCAGGGCCATGGAGCTGATCACAGGGCAGGGCGGGCATTGCTGGCAGCCCTGTTAGATAAGTGGCAGCAGGCCAGCCAGGGAAGGACCATCTCTGGGTAGCAGGCGGATCTGGGGCACAGCTGGACTCTTGGTACAGTTAGTTTTATATTAGCCAAGTAGGAGCAGCAATTGACAACATGCCCAATTCCCAGCGTTCGGTGTGAGCTCCTCAGCCCCGTGCTGAACTGGGCTGCTCTGGGAGCTCAGCCGCAGCTGCCGGCCAGGCCCCAGCTTGCAGCTGTTCAGAGGCATTCTTTCCCAGAAGAGCTGTGGAAGGGGAAGAAATGAGCAGTAACCACACAATGTGTGTGTGTGAGGGTGTGCTCACCATTGTGTGCATGTGTTTGCATATTCTTTCTGATATTCTCCCTCTGTGTGTATCCAATGTGTGTGTGAGGGGTGCGTGTATATGCATACATGTATCTGATGTGTGTGTTTGTGTGTATCCAATGTGTGTGTCAGGGGTGTATGTGCGCATACATGTATCTGATGTGTGTGTTTGTGTGCATCCAATTTGTGTGTGAGGGGATGTGTATGTGCATACATGTATCTGAAGTGTTTGTGTGTGTGTATGCGCGCGCATTGTGTCTATCTACTTCCAGTCTGTGTGACTCTGTATCCATCTCATTAGCGGGATCCCACATCACAGGGCAGGCATCCCAGAAAGGGGGTGCAGCTCTGTGAGGGCTGGCTGTGACACTTCCCAGGCTACCCAGGCTGTGCCTGTTCAGCTCTCTGACCCACCAGCAACCCAAGCATGCCTCTCCCAGCCCAGGTGCCGCTGTCCCTCTGCAGGTTGGCAGTAGGCACACTCTAACTGCCAAGCCCTCTGAACATCTCCTTGGAGAGCCCAGCCCCAGCTCCACTGGTGCCTCCAAGTACTTACAGATACACTGCTTCCAAAGAGCAGCATGCCCCAGCTTCGAACACAGCACTGAGAGGTGTTCAGAGTGAGAGCCAGTGGAAGGTTACTTAACAAAGTACAGCGATTCCAAAAGTAAAAAGTTCAACGAATTGGTAAAAACAACGTGGAGTCCTTGTGGCACCTTAGAGACTAACAGATTTATTTGGGCATAAGCTTTCATGGGCTAAAACCCACTTCATCGGATGCATGGAGTGAAAAATACAGGACCAGGTATAAATACATGAAAGGATGGGGGTTGCTTTACCAAATGTGAGGTCAGTCTAATGAGATAAATCAATTAACAACAGGATACCAAGGGAGGAAAAATAACTTTTGAAGTGGTAAGAGAGTGGCCCATTACAGACAGTTGACAAGAAGGTGTGAGTAACAGTAGGGAGAAATTAGTACTGGGGAAATTAAGTTTAGGTTTTGTAATGACCCAACCACTCCCAGTCTTTATTCAGGCCTAATCTGATGGTATTCCCCCTCCCCGCCAGCTTCTCATGGAAAAGTGCAGAATTCAAGATGGGTTCCAGTATCAGATGACATGGCCACATGCCTCTGTAGGGCCCTGTAGCCATTCTTCACAGGCTGACCCCAGGTTCACAGGAAGATTAAGCTCTTTTACAGTTCATTATCTCTTGCTGATGGGCCATCAGCGCTGTCAGGCTTTTCCATTGTTGTACTTGAAGTGTTAGGAGGGGGCATTACCCAAAGTAGCACAGCTGAAATATAGATACATAATCATATTCCTAACTTCAGATACAGAAATGATACATGCATATAAATAGGATAATCATATTCAGTAAATCATAAGCTTTCCAAGGATAGCTTACATGGTCCATCTTGCTTAAAGTACATCTTATGTCCTATTCCTATCACAAACATATTTTAATAGAGAATATGGAGTATAATCCCATAACGCCTCCTGAGGTTTCTTCCAACTCTAATCTTCTATGATTGTATGACCTGCAGCAGCACCACATGAATGTGAAGGAACTGCAGCGTGTACCACAAGGCCAGGGAGGCCAACAGTTGATCTGGTGCTGAGCTGCAGACCTATCACTTTTACAAAGAGCTGCTTGCCATACTTGGCAGAGACCCCCGACCATCCCCGTAGCAGCATGGATACCTCCAAGGAGCCTGAGTCACAGCAAGGACGACAAGGAGGAGCAGGCAGGGGGACATGAGACCAGGAAGTCCACCTGTGCCACGAGCCAGGACCTGTTTGAGGCTCTACTGCAGTCCAGCAGACCTGTCAGTGGAGTATGGGTGAGCCTGATGAAGGGGAAGGAATCTTGGGTAGGTGTGTGCATGTATGTCCCATGGCAGTGATGGCTCTCCCAACTTAGTTGGACACAGAGATCCATTTGCATTGATGTACTAGAGGCAGTAGTGGTACAACAAAGAGAGGTAGAGTTGTTATCAGCTTTTCATTCTCTTGAAGAGTTAGATGGGAGGGGGCCATTTGAAGCAGCTTGTCTATGTGCACAGGGATGTCCTGTGAATCCTCCTGGAGATCTTGATGAAGCTTCCATGGAAATACTCTACAATCCTCTCCCGAAGGTTTCCAGGGATAGCAGCTTTATTTCTTCCTCCGCAGGAGGACATTTTCCCACGTCAGTCGGTGATAACTTCAGCTGGCACCATGGCACTGCCCAGGCTAGCAGCATAGGGACCTGAGTGGCTTAAGGACGCCAGCAGCAACTGTGCTTTCTGTGCCTTTGTAATCCTCAGGACTGAGACATCAGCTAAAACCACCTCCGCCAGTGGAACACGGTGCCAGGATTCAGTGCCACTGGCCTATAATCAGAGTTCCATTCAACCCAGCAATTCCCTCCTCTTTTCCCTCACCCCTGGCAGGCCCACATCCCACGGCTGATGCTGTGTGTGGCACCGGGAACAAGGTCTCCAAAGCAGAAGTGTCAATAAGCAGGTCTTGTTTAAAACTTCAGGGGAGCAAGGGAAGGGGGGATTTTTGAACCTGAACTTTCGCTTTCTGTTGTGACAATACTGACACTGGTAGCACCTCCATGGGTTTTAGCTGCTGGTGCTGTGGTAGCAGCCTGGCAAGTTTCCCCTCCACACCTGTGGAATGCCGGAGCCAGGTAAAGAGGAGAAAGAAGTGGACTTGGGATGACATGTTCACCGAGATCCTGCAAGTCAGCACTGCATCAGACCATGAGCAAAGGGCCTGGAGGATAAACACTGCAGACTATAGGCAGAAGGAAAAAGGCAGGACAAAGGCCCAGGAGTTGGAGAGGGAGACACACCAGGACACAATGGGGCTTCTGCGGCAGCAAACATAGGCCTGGTCTACACTATGTGTTTATACCGATTTTAGCAGAGTTAAATCAGTTTAACGCTGCACCCGTCCACACAACAAGGCCCTTTATATCGATATAAAGGGCTCTTTAAACCGGTTTCTGTACTCCTCCCTGACAAGAGGAGTAGCGCTGAAATCGGTATTATTATATCGGATTAGGATTAGTGTGGCCACAAATCGACGGTATTGGCCTCTGGGAGGTATCCCACAGTGCAGCACTGTGACCGCTCTGGACAGCAATCTGAACTCGGATGCACTGGCCAGGTAGACAGGAAAAGCCAAGCGAACTTTTGAATTTCATTTCCTGTTTGGCCAGCATGGAGAGCTCACCAGCACAGGTGACCATGCAGAGCTCATCAGCACAGGTAACAGTGCAGTCTCCTGAGAATCAAAATAGAGCTCCAGCATGGACTGCACTGGAGGTACTGGATCTGATCGCTGTATGGGGAGAGGATTCTGTGCTAACAGAACTCCGTTCCAAAAGACGAAATAAAAAAACATTTGAAAAAATTTCCAACGCTATGATGGAGAAAGCCAGGGACACAGTGCAGTGCAGAGTGAAAGTTAAGGAACTCAGACTAGCCTACCAGAAAACCAAAGAAGCAAAGGGAAGGTCTGGGGCACGGCCAAAAACATGCCACTTCTAGGCTTAGCTGCATGCAATTTTAGGGGGCTCCACCACCACTACCCCACCCCTGTCCGTGGATTCTGAGGTGGGGGTGGTAATCTCAGCCATGGCTGAGGATTCTGCGGATGGGGAAGATGAGGAGGAGGAAGACGAGGACGAGCTTGCAGAGAGCACACAGCACTCCATTCTCCCCAACAGCCAGGAGCTTTTTCTCACTCAGACGGAATTATCCTCCCAGCCCTCCCAAGCCAGTAGCCGAGACGATGAAGCCATGGAAGGGACCTCTGGTGAGTGTACCTTTGTAAATATAAAACATGGCTTAAAAGCATTTTTAATGATTAATTTGCCCTGAGGACTTGGGATGCATTCGCGGCCAGTACAGTTATTGGAAAAGTTTGTTAACATGTCTGGGGATGGAACAGAAATCCTCCAGGGACATCTCCATGAAGCTTTCCTGGAGGTACTCCAAAAGCCTTTGCAGAAAGTTTCCCGGCAAGGCAGCCTTATTCCATCCACCATGGTAGGACACTTGACCATGCCATGCATGTAGCAAGTAATCTGGTATCATTGCATGACAAAGCCTAGCTGCGTATGGTCCTGGTGATTGCTGGCATTCAAGCAACATCCGTTCTTTATCTCGCTGTGTTATCCTCAGCAGAGTGATATCGTTCATGGTAACTTGGTTGAAATTCAGGAATTTATTTAAGGGGACAGAGATGGCCATTTTCCTACTGGGCTGTTTGTCTGTTGCTTAAAAGAAATCCTTCCTTGCAGGTAGCCAAATGGGGGGAGGGAAGGGGCGGTAATGATGCTGAGCTTTTTAGTGTTTGGCTAGCAGGAATCATCCCAGCTACCAGCCACGCGGTGGGGGGGGGGGGAAGGGGGGTGATTAGCAGTGATCTTCCATGATACCAGCCACGCGGTGGGGGGAAGGGCAAAGCGATCATTCCAAAGAATTGGATGGGGGGGGTGGTTTCTGCTGCTGCATCTTAACAGGAAAGCAGCAGCACTGAATGGGATTTGCTTGGTATTTGGGAAAGGAGGGCACTGTGTATATGAAGGCTGCAGAAGCCGAAAGACAATGGCTTACCATGGCCGCATGCAAGCTGAATTCTGATGCCCGGACCTGCGTCTGTGAGATCTGTAACACCAGAGCCGCAGGCACTCAATATTAAGATGCAAAATGCGACCTTGTAGTGAAATCACATGTGCTATGTAAGGTGAATAGTGTTGTTCACTGTGAAAGAGTATAACCATTGTTCTGTAAAACGTATCTTTTAAAATACTTCTCTCCCTTTTTTTACCTCCCTCATGCAGCTGCAAATTTTTCAAGCCTCCCTACTCCATCCTGAAGGCTATCTCAGGTAAGACAGAGGAAAAAAAAGACTGGAGACTAAATGTTCTTGGAAATCATGAAAGTAACTCGCAATGAAAGAGCTCATCTGAATGAGTGGAAGGACGTGGTATCAAATTACATGAAAGATGCCAGTGAATGTGAGGACAGGAGGGACCAACGTGAGGAGAGGAGAGAGGCTCGAGATGAGAGGTGGAGGCAGGAAGATCAGCGGTGGCAGGACTCAACGCTGGAGCTGCTGCGTGATCAAACTGATATCCTCTGATGTCTGGTGGAGCTTCAGGAACAGCAGCAGGGTCACACAGTCCCGCTGCAGCCCCTGTATAACCACCCTCTCCCCTCACCATGTTCCTTCCTCACCCAGATGTGTAAGAACGCATGGGGGAAGGCTTCGTGCACCCGCCCACTCCACCCCTGTGGACAGCCCAACCAAAAGGCTGTCATTACTTTGAAATATTTTTAGTGGCCTTTTCCTTCCCTCCTATCCTCCTCCCAAACCACACCCGGGATACCTTGTCAGTTCTCTCCCTCTTTTTATAATGACTTTTTAATAAAGAATACATGATTTTTAAACGATAGTGACTTTATTTCCTTAAGCAAGCTGTAATCGAAGGGGGAGGGTGGGTTGCTTACAGGGAAGGAGTCAATCAAGGGGGGTGGTTCATCAAGGAGAAACAAGCACAACAGTCACACCGTACCCTGGCCCGTGATGAAACTCGTTTTCAAAGCTTCTCTGATGCGCACCGCTTCGTGGTGTGCTCTTCTAATCACCCTGGTGTCTGGCTGTGCATAATCAGTGGCCAGGTGATTTGCCTCAGCCTCCCACCCCGCCATAAAGGTCTCCCCCTTACTCTCACAGAAATTGTGGAGCACACAGCAAGCAGCAATTACAATGGGGACATTGGTTTGGCTGAGGTCTGAGCGAGTCAGTTGTGTGCGCCAGCGCGCCTTTAAACGGCCAAATGCACATTCTACCACCATTCTGCACTTGCTCAGCCTGTAGTTGAACAACTCCTGACCACTGTCCAGGCTGCCTGTGTATGGCTTCATGAGCCATGGCATCAAGGTATTATTTTCTGGTCTGGGAAGTAATTCCCTTGCTGCAGCCATTTAAACAGAGTAGTGTTGCTGAAGACGCGAGCATCACGAACCCTTCCTGGCCATCCCACGTGGATGTTGGTGAAACGTCCCTTGTGATCCACCAGTGCTTGCAGCACCATTGAAAAGTACCCCTTGCGGTTTATGTACGGGGTGCCCCAGTTCTCCAGTGCCAAGATAGATGGAACTCATATCCCTATCACCCCCCCACAGTTAGGGAATCCCATTGCAGCAAAGCCATCCACTATGACCTGCACGTTTCCCAGAGTCACAACCTTTCGTAGCAGCAGCTTAATGATTTCTTTGGCTACTTGCATCACAGCAGCCCCCACAATAGATTTTCCCACTCCAAATTGATTCCCGACTGACAGGCAGCTGTCTGGCGTTGCAAGCTTCTAGAGGGATATTGCCACTTGCTTCTCAGCTGTGAGGGCTGCTCTCATCTTGGTATTATGGCATTTCAGGGCAGGGCAAAGCAAGTCACAAAGTTCCATGAAAGTGTCCTTACGCATGCAAAAGTTTCGCAGCCACTGCGAATCGTCCCAAACCTGCAAAACTATGTGGTCCCACCAGTCTGTGCTTGCTTCCCAGGCCCAAAATCGGCGTTCAATGGCTAGAACCTGCCCTATTACCAGCAGTATCTCCAAAGTACAGGGGCCCGTGGTTTGAGAGAATTCTGTGTCCATGTCCTCATCACTCTTGTCACCGCTCTGCCGTAGCCGCCTCCTCCTCACCTGGCTTTGCAGGTCCTGGTTCAGCATAGACTGCACGAGAATGCGTGAGGTGTTTACAACGTCCATGATTGCGGTCTTGATCTGAGCAAGGTCTATGCTTGCTGCTTTCACGGAGGGCGGGGTGAGGCTGTACCCAGAACCACCTGCGACAATGTTTTTTGCCCCATCAGGCACTGGGATCTCGACCCAGAATTCCAAGGGGCAGAGGAGACTGCGGGAACTATGGGATAGCTACGGAATAGCTACCCACAGTGCAACGCTCCGGAAATTGATGCTAGCCTCGGACCATGGATGCACACTGCCGAATTAATGTGCTTAGTGTGGCCGCGTGCACTCGACTTTATACAATCTATTTTACAAAACCGGTTTATGTAAAATCGGAATAATCCCATAGTGTAGACATACCCATAGATGCTGCAGATTCTTGTGGAGCTGCAGGTTCAATAGTTCTGGGCTCACTCCCTTTGCAGTCCATGGAGAACTCCATTACAGCACCTCCCTTCCCCTCCCCCCTGCCCTCAACACTCCACATGGCTTCAGGGACTGCATCCCTACCCTGATGACTGCACACCGTGGGACAGTCAGGACAATCACTGTTTCACATACACCAACATGCAAGAGCCACAGCTGCTGCATGTGTAGCTACAATGGACATGAATGTTCCTTCCCCTTCTCTAAGCTCCGTTCCATACATTTCTTAAGGTTTTAATGACTTTGTGTTTAACTTGCACGGAATTTTTTTGCAGCGTTTTTGTTACTCAGTAAAGCTCTGCTGTTTGGAAAATAACTCTTCTTTATTGGTTCCCAACATACTCTCTGCAGAATACTTGGCGGTAGTGAAAGCACCCATGCAGTTGTTGAATTATCTGCAGTAACTCAGATCCCACCCCATCTAACATCCCATTACAGGCCATTGGGCATATTTACCACTAATAGTCAAAGATCAATGAATTGCCAAAATTAGTCTATTCCGTCATACCATCCCCTCCATAAACTTATAAAGCGTAGTCTTGAAGCCAGATATGTCTTTTGCCCCCACTGCTCCCCTTGGAAGGCTGTTCCAGAACTTCACTCCTCTGATGGTTAGAAACCTTCATCTAATAAACTTTCTGATGGCCAGTTTATATCCATTTGTTCTTGGGTCCACAAAAGTACTAAGCTTAAATAATTCCTCTCCCTCCCTAGTATTTATCCCTCCGATATATTTATAGGGAGCAATCAGATCTCCCCTCAGCCTTCTTTTGGTTAGGCTAAACAAGCCAAGCTCTTTGAGCCTCCTTTCATAAGACAGGTTTTCCATCTTCATCAATGATTTAGAGAATGGCATACAGAGTACATTTATAAAATTTGTGGGCAATACCAAGCCGGGAGGGGTTGCAAGCCTTTTTTGAGAACAGGATTAGAATTCAAAATGATCTTGGGAAACTGGAGTGTAACCGGGCACGACTCTCCCCCACAGCGCCTCCTGCTGCTTGTCCTGGAAATTAGCTCACATTCCAGCTCGGAGCACCCTCCGCAGGCCAGCGATCCACCTTGTTTCCTGCTACAGGCCCCATGTGCCTCCCTGGACCCCGGTGCCCCTTTTATGTGGGGTTCTGCCCCCTGGCAGCAACCCCTTTTCCTTAGGGGTTTCCCCTCCCTGGGAACCCCCCACCCTCTATCCCCCTTTGCTTCAGTGTAGGCTACTGCCAGTCATTGTCTAGCCCCACACCCTGGGGCAGACTGCAGTATCAGCCACTCATCATCAGCAAAGGGGTTTGGACCTGCTGCCTTGGCCTACCCCTGAGTTGCACCCTACAACCCCAGTACCTTCTGGCCTAATTCTAGGCCACAGTCTGGGGCTTTCCAGCCAGAAGCTCCCCAGCCTTTCCCCAGCACTGCTTCACCCTAGGTACCTGCTCTGGTTCTCAGCAGCCAGGCCCTTCTCCCTCTACAGGCAGAGGAAGACTGTCTGCCCTTGGCTTCCCTGGCCTTCTTATTAGGCCCTGTCACTCAGTTTGGGGTGTGGCCCTCAGCTGCATCCACTTCCCCAATCAGCTCAGCCTAAAAGGCTACTTTCTCCAGCCCCAGCGCTTCTCCAGGGCTGTTTTAACCCTTTCCGGGCCGGAGCAGAGATCCACTCTGCTACATGGAGAAACAGTCTGAAATAACTCAGATGAAATTTAACAAGGACAAACGCAAAGTCCTACACGTAGGAGGGAATAATGTACTGCACAAACACAAACTGGGAAATGACTGCCTAGGAAGAAGCAAAGGACCACAAACTAAATGTGAGTCAACAATGTAATACTATTGCAAAAAAAAAAAAAAAAAAAAAGTAAACATAATTTTGGGATGTGTTAGCAGGAATATTATAAGCAAGACAAGAGAAATAATATTCAGCACTGGCACAGCCTCAGCTGGAATACTGTGTCCAGTTCCACTTTGGGAAAGATGTGACCGAACTGGAGACAGTCCGGAGGAGAGCAACAAAAACTATTAAAGGTCTAGAAAACATGAACTATGAGGAAGGATTGAAAAAGTTGGGTTACTTTAATCTAGAGAAGAGAAGACTGAGGGTGGGGGGGACTTGATGACAGTATTCAAATATGTCAGAGTTTGTTATAAAGAGGAGGGTGATAAATTGTCCTCCTTATCCATTGAAGACAGGACAAGAAGCAATGGGCTTAAATTGCAACAAGGGAGATTTAGGTTGGACCTTAGGAAAAACTTCCTAACTGTCAGGGTGGTTAAGCACAGGCACAAATTACCTATGGAGGTTGTGGAATTTCTGTCATGGGCAGTTTTTAAGAACAGGTTAGACAAACACCTCTCAGAGATGGTCTAGATCATACTTAGCCCTGACTTAGTGCAGGAGACTGGACTAGGTGACCTCTCGAGGTCTCTTCCACTCCAACATTTCTGTGATTAGCATGTTTCCTTTTTGAGGCAGGGACTGACTTCTCATTGTGCGCAACGGGGCCTTGACCATGGCAGGGTCTCTAGGCGTTACCACAGTACAAAAGTGATAACACTAATGAGCCTATAGAGGGTTTATCGAGAGAAGAACTTTTTCCTGGAGAAGCCAGAAGGGTGGCTTTGCTGGCAATGATAATTTATTGATCGTGTTCCTGCTCCTCCCCAACAGCAGCTCCCTAGCGCCCTTGTTTCCTTGGTGGGGTGGGAGTGCACAGAGCAGTATAATTGCTAAGCCTTTTTAAACCCAGACTTAACGGCTGTAATTCTGATGTATGTAATCTGATAACTCCATGAGCCAGTGAGCTCCTGATGTGCCCAGTGCGGGAAGCCATAAGGATTTCTCCACTAAGCTGAAATATCAGACTGTTGATTCTTGAGTTAATCATCTTTTCCCATTGGGGACATCAGATTTTGGCAACTAACTTTGCTGCTGATTAGTGTGGGCTGGCACTGGCAGGGAGAGGGGCAATGCAGGGCTTTCTCGCACTGGCATGAGCAGAAGTCACACCCCCAACAAATGTGCTGCACAGCCAGAACCTGCTGTGGGAACAGCTGCAATGTGTATGTGAAACTAACCTGGACCCAAACTGACAGTACTAATGCACTGGGCTGGGTTCCACCCAGAACCATCCCCCCACATACACATACTCCATTGAGCTAAATAGAGTGGCACCTCACCAGCTGCCATTGCACTAAGCCAGAGTGAGCAGCCCATGGTCTGAGCACGGACTTGCTGAACCCACCAAGGGAACATCACTGTGTGTACTGACGGCAGTGAGTGCCTGGTAATATGAGCTGGCTCCACAATCAGGCCTCAAACCTGGCTCGATCAGGGGTCACAGATTTGGGAATGGAATCTCCTGTCCCAAGGACCCCAGAGTGTACAATTCCTGTTGGGGATCAGGTGAACATTTGGGAAATATCTGGGAATAAACATGGCAGGGCATGTTTGGGGGATGAACTTCACTAGGAAATATTGCTGGGAAACATCTGGCGGATGAATGTGGCTGGGTAACGTCGAGGGTTAACGTGGCTGGGTAACATCTGGAGGTGATTGTGGCTAGGTAATGTCTTGGGTGAATGTGACTAGGTTATATCTGGGGATGAACGTCTCTGGGTAACATCTCAGGATGAATGTGGCTGGGAAATTCTTTGTGGGGAGAAAAAAACAAAGGGGGAAAATTTTGCAAAAAAAAATATTAATGGGCATTTTCTATCAAGAGGATATTTCACAAGACACTCGAGAGTCATTGTCCCTCATGCCTAGTGCTGGCTGTCAGCTCTTTGGGACTCTCCTGGGGAAGTTCCATGGGGCTCTATGACTATGACAAAGTTCCTCCTCTACCTTGGTGGGTCCTGTACTTATTGGTGGATTTTGCTAGCCTCAGAGATCTTCCTATGTTGGATCAGGAGTTGGGAGATTTTGGGGGGAACCCAGGCCCGCCTTCTACCCCGGGTTCCAGCCAAGGGCCCTGTGGACTGCAGCTGCCTAGTGTGCCTTCTGGAACAGCTACATGACAGCTACAATTCCCTGGGCTACTTCCCCATGGCCTCCTCCAAACGCCTTCTGTATTCTCACCACAGGACCTTCCTCCTGATGTCTGTTAACACTTGTACTCCTCAGTCCTCCAGCAGCACAGCCTCTCACTCTCAGCTCCTTGCACCTTTCTCCTCTGACTCACCCCTCCCTGACTGGAGTGAGCTCCTTTTTAAACCCAGGTGCCCTGATTAGCCTGCCGTCATTGATTCTAGCAGCTTCTTGATCGGCTGCAGGTGTTCTAATCAGTCTGTCTGCTTTAATGGTTTCCAGAAAGTTCCTGATTGTTCTGGGACCTTCCCTGTTACCTTACCCAGGGAAAGGGGACCTACTAACCTGGGGTTAATATATCTGCCTTCGATCACTCTGCTGTAGCCATCTGGCCTGACCCTGTCACAGTACACAGAGCAAGAATGGCGAGATGGTGACATCAGTTAATATTACTGCTGCCCATTCCAGCTCACCGGGTCGGTGTTATGTTGAAAGAGTCACCGGGGTGGAACATCTCTGCTGAAACTGATCTAGGTTAGTGAGGGACAGGTAATAGCTGCTGCTTAAATGAGTGAAGTCACATAAATATAACTGGCGCCAAACAGCAGAGTGATTGAACCTGGGCTGAGAATTTGGGACCTGACCT
This sequence comes from Gopherus evgoodei, assembly GCF_007399415.2. Lineage (NCBI taxonomy): Eukaryota > Metazoa > Chordata > Testudines > Testudinidae > Gopherus > Gopherus evgoodei. The sequence continues at coordinate 1,163,765 of NW_022060063.1, read as the reverse complement.
TTCAATACAAAAATGGGGCATTATGCCCTGTGTGATGAACTGGGAATGTTCTTAATGTTTTCTCTGAATGTGATGTCAATGCCTCAGTGTCCCCTATGCAGTTATTAAGTATTTAGGTGGTGGGATAAGGGTGTATGGTTGTTGCAGAGCAAAAGGCCAGTGCATATAAATGCCCGACACTCTGTCTCCTAGCAACTGATGGCCTGGGCCCTTCCTCTGCAAAGGTGCCAACTGAAGGTGTTGGAGACAAAGAGATCAGGTGACCTCCTGGCCTGGGAAAGGAACTGAGCAGAGAGGAGGGGCTGAAGGGGGTTTTCAGTCTGGAGCTGGCTGGGGACGAGGAGTGAAGTGCAGACATGGGGGTCTGGCTCACTGCCCCCCAAAATGGACCCGGCTAAGGGGTCCGGTTCTCTGTACATACAAGCCCTGTTTTAGACCATGTTCCTGTCATCAAATAAACCTGTTTTACTGGCTGGCTGAGAGTCACATCTGACTGCGAAGTGGGGGTGCAGGACCCTGTGGCTTCCCCAGGACCCACCTGGGCGGACTCGCTGTGGGAAGCGCACGGAGGGGTAGAGGATGCTGAATGCTCCAAGGTCAGACCCAGGAGGTGAAGACGTGTGAGCTTCTTGCCCTGGAGACAGTCTGCTCCAAGGGAGAGGAGGCCCTCCAAAGTCCTGCTTGGCTTGGTGGGGAGCAGTTACAAAGCATCACCCGGGGACTCAGTGACACCCTGTGAGGAACCCACAGAAACCAGTGGACTGTTCACACTGCAGGCCCTGCCCAATTCTATTCAGGACTGGGGTCTTGGAGAGTGTGTAGTACTTAAACCAATAGAACCCTGCATGGCACCTTCTGGTGCAGATGAAGCCCTTGGAGACCTTGGCTGATGGTTGCTTTCAAAGGCTGAAGGGTTAGTTCTCACCTGTCTACTCCCCAGACTCAGTCCCCCGGACACTGCAAGGTTCTGATGATTTTAGTTCCATGTGTCTTGGTGCCAGGGGCTGCTGGCTCTCAGGGCTCTGCTGTCCCTGTTTGTGCTTGGAACTGGGGGGGAAGCAGCCCAAACACCTGGCCTCTCTACACGCCCTGGTAACACATAGCTGGGGACGTGCATTTCTAACCACACAGTGACCTCATGCCCCATGCAGTGTCCTGGCTCCAGCAGGGAATCCCGTAATAACCTGACATGAATGTCCCAAGTCAGTGACCCGGGTTTAGTGGAGGGAAACATGCTTGTGAGTTTGTTCTTCAGAGAAACTTCTGCTCCTGCATAGCCAAGTTCTGTGCCACTTTGGGGGAGATGTGTTATGCAAATTATTTAATGAGACAATTTACATATTTGTAAATAATTCAAAGATAAATTTCAACTGCAGCTTTGCAGAGCCATGGGGGTTTATGTTTGTAAGAGGCAGTGGCTGCTCCAACCTCCCGTTGGCACAGAGACGGACATGGATGGCCCTAGCCACTGAGACCACATTCCCTGACCCCCAGAAAGGGGAGGAGACAGAAAGAAACCAGGATCAACAGATTAGCTGGTCAAATCCAAGCAGCAGGACCAGGGATTGGGCTGGGATGATGAAGGGAACCAGTATGGGACTCAAGCTGGAAAACCCAGACAGAGCCTGTGGCATTGAGAACATGTCCAGCAAGTTGGTTGATGCGGCCCAGAGGAATTTGCCCAGATGCGAGTAAGTGAAGGCAAGGGGCATAAATTCTGGAGAGGGGACTAGAAACCACAACTGTATTTAAGAGGCAAGACGAAAAGCAACAAGGCATTCGGCAACATATGTTTGATTCCTGTATACCTATGGGGAACAAGCAGGATGAACTAGAAGCCATGGTGTGTGAAGAAAATTGAATTGGCATTAGAGAGACGTGGTAGGACAACTCCCATGACTGGAGTACCAGCATTGAGGGATATAGCTTGTTCTGGAAGAACAGGTGTGGGAAAAAAGGAGGAGGCATTGTGCTGTATGTCCAGAGTGCATACACTTGCTCCAAGGTCCAAGAGGAAGTGAGCGGCAGACCTACTGCGAGTCTCTGGGTGAGAAAAAAAAGGGAAAAGAATAAGTAGCAATGTTATGGTGCGGGTCTATTATAGACACCAAGTCAAGAAGAGGACCAAGATGAGGCATTCTACAAGCAGATAATGCATGTAAGCTAGTATTAATGGGGGATTTCAACTTCCCTGATATCTGTTGGAGGACTATTACAGCAAAGTGTAATATGTCCTGCAAGCTCCTAGCATTTGTAAGGGACACGGAAACAACCAGGGTGTAACGATATTGCCTTTGGTGGGACACTTCTGAGAGCATCAATTCAGGACAAGTTGCTTAGAACAGGTACAGCCCAAGGCTGGTGGTTCTCCACTTCTAAGTCACCAAAACAACCAAACAGAGAAGACTTTGGTTTTACCCCACTGGCTAACCATAAGTCACACAAGCAATTCCCTTAGACACTCCAGTTTCCCAGTATCACCACCAGTGCCACTCGTTATGGGAACAAATGGTTATGAAAAGCAACACTCTAGTAAAAGAAAAAAGACTCTCCTGATCCCAAAGGACCACGCCCCAGACCCAGGTCAACGTACAAATCAGGTGTTACCCACAAATCACACTGTTGCCAGTCCTTTAGAATCTAAAAACTAAAAGTATATTCATAAAAGAAAGAAATATAGATAGAGTTAGAATTGGTTAAATGGAATCAGTTATATACAGTAATGGCAAAGTTCTTGGTTCAGGCTTGTAGCAATGATGGAATAAACTGCAAACACAAATCAAACCTCTGGAGTACATCCACAGCTGGGATGGGTCATTCAGTCCTTTATTCAGAGCTTCAGTTTGCAGCAAGGTTCCTCCAGAGATCAAAAGCAGGATTGAAGACAAAATGGAGAGAGTTCCAGGGCCTTTTATATTCTCTGCCTGTGGAAGGACCCCTTTTGTTCTTACTGTGGAAAATCACAGCAGCAAGATGGAGTCTGGAATCACATAGGCAAGTCACATGTCCATGCATGACTCAGTTTGCAGGGTGACACCATTGTTTACATGATAGTTTGAATGTTGCCAGGAAAGCTCAGAGGCAGACTGACGTCTCCCAAAGTTCATTGTCAGTTAAGTGTTTCTTGATTGGGCAGTTACTAAGAACAGTCCCTGAATAGAAGCTGACCAAATGCTTCATTGAGGCTACCTGGGATCAAATACATTTGAGATATAAGTACATAGCCCATATTCATAACTTCATACAAAAATGATACACACATACAGACAACATCATAACCAGTAAATCATAACCTTGTCATAGACACCTTACCGGACCTCCTTTATACAAGATTAGGTGCAAATATATAACAGTGGTTGCAACAATGATCTATATGGCCATAGTTTATGTCAATAACGTCACATAGGGGGTCATCTATTTTGGATCTGGTGTTGACCATGACGGATGAATTAGTTGTGAAAATGAAGGTGGTTGGGAACTTGAGAGGAAGTGACCATGATCTGATAGAATTCAAGATCCTAAGGAAAGGAGGACATGAGAACAGCAAAACAAGGACATGACTTCAGAAAGTTACCTTGTAAGTTACCTGGAGAGAATACAATGGACAGAGGTGGGACTTGGGGCCGGGGATATCGGAGGCCCAGCTGGGAAGCAGGGGGGCTCTGGGCTGGAGAGGGGAAGCAGGCAGGGCCCACCTGGCTGCAGGGAGACTGGGATATGCTGTTAACCAACCCAGAGGAATAGTAGGCAAGATCTTGTGGAGAAACCAATCAGGAAGCCAAGGAGTCAAAAGGGGCTGGCAGTTCCTAAAAGATATAATACTTGAGGCTCAGCATCAAGCTATTCCAGCACAGAGGAAAATGAGGAAGAGCCACAGGAGGCCAATGTGGCTGCACAAGGAGCTTTTTAGCTATCTAAAACCCAAAGGGGATACACACAGGAAATGGAAGGAGGGGAATGTCTCCAAGGAAATATACATGGTAATAGTGTGAGCATGCAGGGACAAAATCAGAAAAGCCAAGGTAAAGAATGAGTTACAGTTGGCAAGGAATGTTAACGACAATAAGGAAAGGGTTCTACAAATGTGCCAAGACAAAAAAGAAAAGGTCAGGGATGGGTGTGGGCTGGCTGCTCAATGGACGTGAGCTGGTGTGATGAAGTGGGGGGAGGGGTTCTTGGTTTTTCTGTTTTCCAGTGGATTGCATGCAGAGGGAGGGGAACTCAGTGTCCCTGGGTGTTACTGGTTTAACGAGGTGAGGGGAGAGGGAGTTTGTTGTTACAGAGGACTGGAGAGGGAACTTGGGACCCCAGCCAATAGCCTGGAGGATGGAGACCCCAGCAACTGGTGACCTGGTGACCTGGATACCCGGCTCAGGAGTCACAGCCGGTTCTAGCCAGTGGAAGGACAATGAGCTGTGAAGAGAGGACCCCGTGACCTGACCAGCCGGTTCCAGCCAGAGGGGGCCAGAGGAGGGCTGAGAGGAGAGGAGACCCAGGCCATCCTGTTTATGACCCTATTTACCTGGAGAGAAGACAATGGACAGAGGCGGAACATGGGGCCGGGGTATCGGAGGCCCAGCTGGGAAGCAGGGAGGCTCTGGGCTGGAGAGGGGAAGCAGGCAGGGCCCACCTGGCTGCAGGGAGACTGGGACATGCTGTGCTGAGGGAGGCCAGGCTTGAGGCCCTGAGAGTTTCCTGTGCTGTGTTCAACTCTCAATAAACCCTCCTGTATTATGCTGGCTGAGAGTCACTCCAGTTTAGAGAACAGGGTTGCATCAGCCCCTTCGGGGATGAGGAGGCCTGGGGGGGTCCAGAGCACGTGGACTCCCTGAGGGGCCCACGGTGAGAGACAGACATGCTAAGGCTCAGAGAGGTGCAGCTCCAGGAGGTAGAGGAGCCTGACCCCGAGAGAGAGTGGACCCCCGAGAAGGGCTATCTCACTGAATGGGGTACCCTGCAGAAGGCCACGAGTGGGCACGAGCTGTGAGTCCATGACGGCTGGTACCAGAAGATGCTTTGCTTCAGTCATCTCACAAAAAAATAATATGATCAGACGACTAACAAAGTTATGATAGACAATAAAGGGGAATGGATGCGGACCAAGATAAGTGAAGAACACGTCAGAGATCTGACTAATTTGAATGAATTCAAATCAGTGGAGGCAGATGCTATTCACCTGAGGGTGCTGAAGGAATTAGTTGAAGAAATCTCAGAGCCACTGGCAATAATATTTGCAAACTCATGGAGGACAGGAGAGGTCCCGGAAGACTGGAGAAGGGTTACTGTAGTGCCCATCTTTAAAAGGGGGGAAAGGAAGACCTGGAGAACTTTAGACGAGTCAGCTTCACCTCGATACCTGGGAAGGTACTAGAACAATGTATAAACCATTCAATTTGTGAATACCGGGACTATGAAGAGGCAATCACTTCATCTCCACTTCACTTCAATGAAGGAGAGTCTGAGGGAACTGGGATTGTTTAGTCTGCAGAAGAGAAGAATGAGGGGGGATTTGATAGCAGCCTTCAGTTACCTGAAAGGGGGTTCCAAAGAGGATGGATCTAGACTGTTTTCAGTGGTACCCGATGATAGAACAAGGAGTAAGGGTCTCAAGTTGCAGTAGGGGAGGTTTAGGTCAGATATTAGGAAAAAGTTTTTCACTAGGAGGGTGGTGAAGCACTGGAATGGGTTACCTTGGGAGGTGGTGGAATCTCCTTCCTTAAATATTTTTAAGGCCTGGCTTGACAAAGCCATGGTTGGGCTGATTTAGCTGGGGTTGGTACTGCTTTGAGCAGGGGGTTGGACTAGATGACCTCCTGAGGTCTCTTCCAACCCTGATCTTCTATGATTCTATGAAAAGTGACAAAGAGTCCTGTGGCACCTTATAGACTAACAGATGTATTGGAGCATAAGCTTTCATGGGTGAATACTCGCTTCGTCAGATGCATTCACCTACGAAAGCTTATGCTCCAATATGTCTGTTAGTCTATAAGGTGCCACAGGACTCTTTGTCACTTTTTACAGATCCAGACTAACACGGATATCCCTCTGATACTATGATTCTGTGATCACTAGCAGCCTGAGCACTGGGGGATCTCTGGGGTCTCCATGCTGGGTGGTGAGCACCTCAACCTCTGCCCCTTCCTCGAGGTGCCAGGCACCCGCAGCTCCTATGCGAGTTGGTGGGAGCCACAGCTGCTGAGCACCTCAGCATAGTCAGACCCTAAGCAGGACATTGCCAAGCTGCCTGAGTCCCTGTCTGGGGCCTTAATCCCAACCTGCTCTGGCTTTGGCAGGTCCCTGGGCCAGCCCCAGTGAGCAGGACTGTGGCCCGCACTCCATAATTGGTCACCCTGGTGCAGAGGTCACATGCCCCCTGTGCTGAGTGGGACCCTCAGGCTGAACCCCCCAGACCAGGCTAGTGCTGTGAGATGAGATGGCCAGAGGAAATAACAACCCCAGTTAATGCACAGCTCTTTCTGCTCCAGGGCTTTGTCCCAGCAAACTGCCTCAATTCTTCAGTGCCCGGGGGCACAAAGCTGTGCCGATCCCAGCAGGTCCAGCCACCAGAGAGGCCCCCCAGCACTCGGGGAAGTGCAGAGCCCTTGCATCAGTTGCTCATGGGGTCCTGGTGGGGGAAAAGGGGCCTGGCCATGTCTCCCTGCTCATCCCCAGCCGCAGCCATAAATAGAGAGGCCTCCAGGTGACTCTAACATGCATCAGGGGCTGGACCCAGGAACGGGTGTGAGGGGAGGGGCACGGCTTTGCCTCTGCCATCCCTATAGTCATGCAAAGACATCCTCAGCTGGGCTGGGGAACTGGGGTGTGGGGGTTCCGAGGGTTAATCAGAATCAAGACTGACGTATTGGTGTGTAGGGGTGACCCACCCTGTCCAAGGAGCTCATCTGTATCAGCCCAGCTCGGCCTGCTTCCCCTCAACATCTCCACCTCTGCAGCATGTGGCCTGTTGTCCAGCTGCAGGGAGCGGACTGATTGTCAGGGCTAAGCCCTGGAAAATTGCTTGTAATCTTCCGGCTGTGATTTCCCAGTCAAGGCAGAGCCCTGCCCTGCTCAGGGATTTGTCTCGGGAGTGGCTGGGGCTGCAGAGCAAGAGGAGCTCATGCAGGCTGGTATCCCTGGGCACCGTTCACAAGACAGGCATTGCCCCGCACACACACTGCAGGAAGTCCTGCATGGCCCAGTACAAACCTCTCAATCCAGCCCCGGCTCTGGGTGCAAGGGCCCTGGGGGAGGTCCCCCTGCCCAAAAGAGAGGGCACAAGGCTAGGGGGCTGCTTAGTGTGTCACCCTTTGCCATTCCAGAGCCCAGCTCCCAGCCTGCTACCATTCAGCGTGGGGCAGTGGAGGGAGCAGATAGGCAACTGCATAGAACCCCCCCATCCCAGGGCTTCATTGGGGGACTCCAGGTGTGTGGGAAGGACGCTGGCCCCTGGTCCCCCAGGCACTTGGTGAGCACCCAGCCCAGGCTGGCTCCCCACCTCCCCCAGGCGGGTAGTGGGGTTGGGACCTGTCTGCAGTGGATGCTGTAGCTAGGAGTGACAGTGGAGCTGTGGGGTGTTCCAAGCAGAGCCACTGAGCATTCTCCGGCAGAGCACCCCACATGCCACGGCTCAGTGCAAAGGTGCTTGTGAGTGACCCAGGAGGGGCTGGCACAGTGCCAGACAGACCTCTGAGCAGGGGGGCTCGGAGTGTTGTGCCCAACTTTATCTGCCTGCAGCAGGGCCCCCAGTGACCAGAGCAGCCAGTGTGGGGCAGTGCTGAGCTGGGGTTGAGGTGGGGCTGGGGGAAGGGTGCCTCACCCCCTTCCCCGGACAGCAGCTCTGAGCAAGGCTCAAGCCCAGTGTGTCCCAGCCCCAGCACAAGGCGAGTGCAGTGATGGAGAATGCAGCCAGGTCAGGACACTGGTGATGGGCCCTGCTCAGCTCCTGGAGATGCTGTTACCAAGTCCTGCCTTGGGCTGCAGCCCACCTCAGCCCTACGCACCTGGGACTGTGTGTCCATGTTGTCCCTTTGTGATTGAGGCAGCTGGGCCCAGGGACATCTCCCTGGGTGGAGGTGGCTCCCAACACTCACAGCAGCCCAGGATAGCAGGGGTCCCCGCTGCTCAGATTGGGCTCCACCATGTCCCTCAGAGAGGAGGCAAGGTCATCCCACAGCCCCTCTGCAACCCACGAATCCCCCTTGTGCCAGAGGATTCCCTGACAGTGAGATATGCCTGCTTTGCCACCCTGTATGCCCACACAACCAGTGTCCAGTGCCCCCAGAGCAGGCCACAGTCAGTCCCAAGGCAGTGGTGAGCTGGACCAAGTCATTCTCATCTCTAATTCCTGCGCTTGTCTGAACAGTGAATGAAGAGAGCTGCTCTGCAGGGCTAGGCATCATGAGGTATGGGATAATCACAGGGTTGGAAAGGGATAATGAAGGGTTAATAGACCCTCAAGGGTGTTATAGGAGGTAAGTCCCCATCCGGGAGCATGGCATGCGGGTTAGGGTCAACTGGGGAGGGTGTTAAGGGGGTGGGGTCTCATTGGGGGAGGATATTATAGGGGAGTAGAGGCCCATTGGGGGAGTGCGTAAAGGAGGTTAGAGTCCCATTGAGGGATGTAGTTATGTGAGGGGGTAAGGATCAATTTGAGAGGGTGTTATAGGGAGATAGAAGCTTATTGGGGGAGTGTGTTATAGGAGGTAGGAGGCGCATTGGGAGAGGATGTTATAGAGGGGTAGGGACCCCTCCCAGAGGTTGTTATGTGAGGGTAGGATGCCATGGGGAAAGTGTTATGGGGAGGTAGGAGCTCCCTGGAGCAGTGTGTATAGGAGGCAGGGGCTCACCAGGAAGGTGTTATAAGAGGTAGAGTCCCATTGGGGCCCTGTGGTTTGTAATGAATTTTGTGCTGATGAAAGGTGCTGGCTCATCCTCTCTGGAGAGCACAATGCTCCCCCCCATCACACACACACAGAAGGAGCAATAGCAGGAACAATCCCCACAGGACTCACACCCCTTTTCTTTCCTTTCCCCCTCCTGTCCTATCTGCCTCTCCCCACCACTGCACCCATCATGGAAACCCAACACCTCATCAGATGATGAAATCCGGGTGCTGGACAGGGTAGGGGTGGGCACAAGGTGTAGATAGCGAAGGAGGTGGGGCAGACAGGGGGCAGCAGTGGTATGAGAGTAGAGAGATTGGCTGGGGCAGCTGGGAGTTACGTGGGGCAGGGAGCTTGAGCATCAGCCTGGCTGGCAGGGAATGGTTGGATGGACTGGAAGCTGGGGATGGGGTATGGGAGTGGGTGGAATTGACAGGGCTCAATGTCAGGGCTGGATATGTTAATGCCTAGTGAACGGGGTGGAAGCAGGGGTCAAGAAGGGATTGACAAGGCCCCTGCATTGGGGAGCAGGGGGAGGCTGGGAGAGGCAGCAGCAGAAGCAGGCAGCTCTCTGGTCTGAGGGACAGATCGCAGTGCCTGGGAGCTTAGTGTAAGGATCACTGGGCTGGGACAGGTGGGGCTTCTCCAGGTGGTGTCATAAACAGATAGCTAAGGGTTAATGTCTCTTTCACCTGAACCACCTGACCAGAGAACCAATCAGGAAACCGGATTTTTTCAACTTTGGGTGGAGGGAATTGTGTGTCTGAGTCTTTTGTCTGTCTGCCTGCTGTCTCTGAGCTTTGGAGAAGTAGTTCTATTTTCTAATCTTCTGTTTCTAAGTGTAAGGACAAAGAGATCAGATAGTAAGTTATATGGTTTCTTTTCTTTGGTATTTGCATGAATATAAGTGCTGGAGTGCTTTGATTTGTATTCTTTTTGAATAAGGCTGTTTATTCAATATTCTTTTAAGCAATTGACCCTGTGTTGTATCATCTTAATACAGAGAGAACATTTGTATTTTTTCTTTCTTTTTTATATAAAGCTTTCTTTTAAGACCTGTTGGAGTTTTTCTTTACTTCAGGGAAATTGAGTCTGTACTCACCAGGGAATTGGTGGGAGGAAGAAATCAGGGGAGGTCTGTGTGTGTTGAATTGGCTAGCCTGATTTTGCATTCCCTCTGGGGAATAGGAAAGTCTTTTTTGTTCCCAGGACTGGGGAACGGAGAGGGGGAATCACTCTGTGTAGTTCACAGAGCTTGTGTCTGTGTATCTCTCCAGGAGCACCTGGAGGGGGAAGGGAAACAGGATTATTTCCCTTTGTTGTGAGACTCAAGGGACTTGGGTCTTGGGGTCCCCAGGGAAGGTGTTTCAGGGGGACCAGAGTGCCCCAAAACACTCTAATTTTTTGGGTGGTGGCAGCAAGTACCAGGTCCAAGCTGGTAACTAAGCTTGGAGGCTTTCATGCTAACCCCCATATTTTGGACGCTAAGGTCCAAATCTGGGAATAAGGTTATAACAGGTGGTTCCCTGGCTCCCTGGGAAGAGCTCACGCCTGAGCCGTTTGTCTCGAGAAACTGCTCAGCCCACAGACACAGGCTTAGAAAAATATAAAATTAACATGGCACACATTAAATGTCTTAAAAGCTGGCTAATTGATAGGCCTCAAAATGTAATTGTAAATAGGGAATCATCATCAAGAAGGTGTGCTTCTAGTGGGATCCTGCAGGGATCTAGTCTTGGCCCTAAGCTATTTAACATTTTTATTAATGACCTGGGAAAAAACATAAAACCATCACTAATAAAGTTTGCAGATGACACAAAAAGTGGGGAGTGGGGAGGTAAATATTAAATAATGAAGAACACAGGCTAAAAAAGACAAGCTAATATGGCTAAATGTAAACATATATATCTAGGAACAAGGAATGTCAGCCATACTCACAGGCTGGGGGACTCTATCCTGGGAAGCAGTGACTCTAAAAAAGATGTGGAGATCATGGTGGATGATCAGCTTAACAGTGTAAACTGTAGCCAAAAGGGGCGAATGTGATCCTTGGATGCATAAACAAGGGAATCTCAAGTAGGAGATTCTGCTGCTGGAACGCTGCGTCTAATTCTAGTGCCCACAACTCAAGAAGGATGCGAATAAATTGTAGGGTTTGGAGAAGAGCCATGAGAACAATTAAAGGATTAGAAAGCCTGCCTTACAGTGATAGACTGCAGAAGCTCAATCTACTTAGTTTAAGAAAGAGATGGTTAAGGGGTGACTTGATAAAAGTCTATAAGTATCTACAAGGGGATCAAATATGTAATAATGGGCTCTTCAGTCTAGCAATGAAAGGTCTAACATGATCCAATGGCTGGAAGATGAAGCTAGACAAAGTCAGAGTGGAAATAAGGCATAATTTTTTAATGGTGAGAGTAACTAACCACTGGAACAGTTCACTACGGATCTTGGAAGATTCTCAAATCAGTGACCATTTTAAAATCCAGATAGGATGTTCTTCTACATGCTCGAATCTAGGAATTCTTTTGGGGAAATTCTATGGCCTGTGATACACAAGAAGTCAGACTAGATGATCACAGTGGTCCTTTCTGGGTTTGAAATTTATTAATATCTTTCCCAACCTGTTCCCCTCCTTATGTGTCTTCCTACTCTGCGCCCCTCAACCCCATGGCCCACCGGTCCTCACCTTGTGTCTGACCCCACCCTATACCCCTCCCCCTCCCCCTCTCCCATGCCTCTCCCCAACCTTCTATTCTCTCCCCATCCCATGCCCCTCCTGCATGATTCTCCCCACCTTGGGCTTATCCCCACACCATGCTCCTCCCCCATGCCTCCCCTCACCCTGTGCCTCTTCTGAATCCATGCACCTCTCCCATACTTCTCCCCACCCTCTGCCTCTTCCCACCCCATGGGCCTCCCCCATGCCTCTCCTCACTCACTGCCTCTCCCCACCCCATGGGCCTCCCCCATGCCTCTCCTCACCCTCTGCCTCTTCCCACCCCATGGGCCTCCCCCATGCCTCTCCTCACTCTCTGCCTCTCCCCACCTCATGGGCCTCCCCCATACCTCTCCTCACTCTCTGCCTCTCCCCACCATCTGCTTCTCCCCATTCCATTCCCCTCCCCCATGCCTCTCCTCAACCTGTGTTTGTCCCCACCCCATGCCCCTCTCCATGCCTCTTCCCCCCAAGTCCATCCCTCATGCCTTTCCCCATCCTGTGCCTCTCCTCAACCCGTGCCCCTCCCCCATGCTTCTCCTTGCCCTGGCTCCTCCCCACTCAATGCCCCTACTCCCTGCACCCCTGCAAATGGTCAGTGCTGCAGTGGTGTTCTCAGCCCACCAGTTCTAAAACGGCTTCCAGAGCATAGTTGATAATTTGCATCAATCAGCCTTTGCTCAGCGATCCCCCACTAAGCTCTCTGCCTCTCACCAGGTCAGCGAGTGTTTCAATCTGTTTGCAAAGCTGTACGTAATGTTTACTCAGCGGTGGCCAGGGCTAGGGGATTAGGAGGGTGCCCCCTCAGCATCTGCTCATCAGAGCTACATATGTGACCGTCTAGGCTTGAATCTTGTAGCTCCCTGCATGAGTCCCCTAACCTAGGGGAGCACAGGGTGTATGGCCAGTCATTCTGTCCGGGGCATCTAACTGCTCCAGAAGGCACCAGGTACAGGAACTAGGAACTGCATTCCAGACAAAGCCCGCAGGAGGCACCTTCAAGGAAAACCTGCTAGGAGACACATTCCAGGTGCACCCCTAGGCGATACCTTCCAGGCAAACATTTTGGAGGCACATTTCAGGTGTACCCATGTCATAGATCCACAGGTTCTGTGCTATGCCCTGGCTTTTAAACAGTTTCTTGGAGATACCTTTTCAGTGTGCCAAACCTCAGAGGCTCCTGATCTTGGGATCGGGGTGGTGGGAAGAGACATCAGAGAAGGTGGGCGGGGTCACTCAGTGGTTTGAGCATTGGCCTGCTAAACCCAGGGTTGTGAGTTCAATCCTTGAGGGGGTCACTTAGGGATCTGGTGCAAAAATCAGTACTTGGTCCTGCTAGTGAAGGCAGGTGGGGGATTGGTCCTGCTTTGAGCAGGGGGTTGGACTAGAAGACCTCCTGAGGTCTCTTCCAACCCTGATATTCTATGATTCTATGACATTGGGAGTTGTTAGGTTAGCATAGAGAAGCAAAGCTTAAGATGTATTTCAGACTGGCCAACAGCAAGGCATCCCAGAGCCATGCTGCTGTAGGAACCATTTTGGGTCTCCCTCCTTTGTCCTTTTGTCTGACAGTCCCAAGTCAGAGCTCTCGTGTCTCTAAGTTCAGCTATTCATGCCAACACCTGACCCCTCTTAAGCCAGTGTCTTCTTTCTGCAGTGCCATGTTGAGTTCACATGTTCCGCCTCCCAGAGCCTCCTACAATGAGGTGTCAGTCACTGAGTTCCCATTGTCTTTCCAAATGCTCCACTGATATGGCTGGTTCTAGCCAGTCCTGAATGACCCATGTTTATCATCCCAGTGTGACGTTCCCCTGGTGTTATCTGGACTGGTGATCTGCTAGGTCACTCCAATCCTTGACTGTGGGAGCCAGCCTCACCCTGCTCTGCTGTGAGAACCCCCACTCCGGGGCTGTTCACACACAGCCTCTGGCATGTAAGCTGCTTCCAGCTACTTGCAACCAAATGACACTAGCCAATATCTCCGGTTCCAGACACAACCCTAGGAAGCTCTGTCTTGCAGTGTCCAGTTGTGCCTGCTGGACACTGGAAGCTTATATGAATTTGTCAATTTAACAAAGAAATTGATATGTACCAGGCTTGTTATCCCCAGGGGAGTCTCTGACATGCTCCAAACCAAACACCCTGCTTCAGGTAGAATAAACAAACAGATTTATTAACTACAAAGATAGATTTTAAGTGGTTATAAGTCAAAGCACAAGAAGTCAGATTTAGTCAAATGAAATAAAAGCAAAACACATTCTAAGCTGATCTTAGCACTTTCAGTGCCCTTTCAAATTTAGATGCTCCTCACCACAGGCTGGCTGATTGCTCTTCAGCCAGGCTCTCCCCTTTGAGCAGCACTTCAGTCACTTGGTGGTGATGTCTGTAGATGGAGGTGGAATAGAGAGGAAGGGCATGGCAAACGTCTCTCCCTTTTATCATGTTCCTTCTTCCATCTTGGCTTTGCCTGCCGCACCCCCCAGCTTCAGAGTCAGGTGAGCATGACCTCATCATAGTCCAAAACTGATCAAAGGAAGGGAGGTGACTCACTCGAGAGTCTAACAGATCCTTTGTTGCTGCTTAGGCCAGTGTCCTTTTGCCTGTGAGGCTGGGCTGGGTTTGTCCCTGGATGCCCTGATGAGGTGTGATCTTCCCCTCTGCTCTTGGAGAGTTTTTGCCTTGGTTTGTTTTAAGCCATGAGGAGACATTTTCAGCCTCATAACTGTATACATGAAACTACAACCTATTACATTACTATAACCTTACTATAACAACAATGTTCAGTGCATTGTGAGCTTTCCAAAGACACCCGACATGACAAACTTTGCACTGGATACCGCACAATCGTATTATAAGGATGAACATGGGGGTGCACGGTATTCTCCCAAGGTACAGAATGTCACACCCAGACAGCGATGTTTTGGGTCTTCCACTCTGCCCAGGAACAGCACTTTAACCCTTTGGCACCCACTGGGCAGCAATCCCAAGCTGATAGAGTAATGCAGAGAGGTCATAAAAATACTACAGAAAATTCTCATATTCATCCCAGCCTGCCAGGAGATACGTTCCAAGTACAACTGCAAAGAGGCAGGTTTCATAAGAACATAATAACAGCCACACTAGGTCAGACCAATGGTCCATAGCCCTGTGTCCCTGTCTTCCATCAGTGGCCAGTGCCAGATGATTCAGAGGGAATGAACAGTACAGGGCATTTTATCAATTGATCCCCCATAGTCCAGTCCCACATTTGGGCAGTCAGAGGTTTAGGAACACCCAGAGCATGGGGTTGTGTCCCTGCCCATTTTGACTAATAGCCATTAATGAATCTATCATGAATTTACCGCATTCATTTTTGAATTCAGTTAATTTTTTTGCCTTCACAGCATCCTCTAGCAATGAGTTCCACAGGTTAACTGTGTTTGTTTAAAACCTGATGCCTATTAATTTAATTGGGTGACCCCTGGTTCTTGTGTTATGTGAAGGGGTAAATAATACTTCCCTAGTCTCTTTCTCCACACCAGTAGGATTTTATAGATCTCTATCATATCTCCCATTACACATCTCTTTTCTAAGCTGAACTGTCCCAGTCTTTTTAATGTCTCCTCTTATGGAAGCTGTTCTATCCCCTAATCACGTTTGTTACCTTTCTCTGCACTTTTTCCAGTTCTAATATATCTATTTTTGAGATGGGACAACCAGAACTGCACACAGTATTCAAGGTATGGATGTACCATGGAATTATACAGAGGCATTATAATATTTTCTGTCTTATTATCTCTCTCTTTCCTAATGGTTTTTAACATTCTCTTAGTTTTTCTGATTTCCATTGCATGTTGAACAGATGTTTTTAGAGAATTATCCATGATGACTTCAAGATCTCTTTCTTGAGTGGTAACAGCTAATTTAGACCCCGTCATTCTGTATGTCCAAATACACCTGCTAGGATGCACATTCCAGGTGAATCTGCTAGGAGACGTGTTCCATACACCTACTCTCACGGAACATGCCTGTGCTGGCTATGAATATGCCATATATGCAGCCACTTTCCAAGTGTGTCCAAGAAGAGCACACCTGGGGTGTCACTGAACAGTACAGATTTCTGCATGTAGCACAGAGCGGTATGGCGCAGTGTGCTCCAGCTGGTAAAGTGTGTGCCTGGGGTTAATGGAGGGGGGTTAATGAACTTGACCCCCTCCATGGGAAAACCTGGCTAAATGTCATGCTTGATGTTCTGAGTGGAACTAGATGGGGATGGGTGAGCAGTGAAAAGGCTTTTGGGGTCCTCTGATCAGCTTTGAGATTGCTTTTCTGGTAGCGTTGCTATGGGAGCATCATTGGGCGTGGGAATCTCAGCACTGGCATAGCAGGGGGCGAGAGAAGGATCAGCAGAGCTACATGTGGGTCCCAGAGCTGAAATACATGGAGCTACCAGCCAGTTGGGATTGAACGGGACTGACAGATCTGTGCGTGAGGTGCCCAGGGCTGGGGTAGCAAGGGTCAAAGAAGTAGGACACATAGAAGGGACCAGTAAGGCATTTGACTTGGTAACACATGCCATTTTGATTAAAGAACTAGAACAATATACAATTAACATGGCACACACTAAATGGATTAAACTGGTTAATTGATAGGTCTCACAATGTAACTGTATATGGGAAATCATCGTCGAAAGGGTGTGTTTCCAGTACAGTCCTGCAGGGATTAGTTCTTGGTGCTACACTGTTAAGAATTTTTGTTAATGACCTGGAAGAAAACACAATCATCATTGATAAAGTTTGCAGGTGACACACAAATTGGGGGAGTGCTAACTAATGAAGAGGACAGGTCACGGATACACAGCTTTCTGGATTGCTTGGGAAACTGGGCACAAACAAACAATAGGCATCTTAATATGACTAAAAGTAAATATATACATCTATGAACAAAGAATGTAGGCCCTGCTTACCCAATGGGGACTCAATCCTGGGAAGCAGAGACTCTGAAAAAGATTTGGGGGTCATGGCTGATAATCAGCTGAACATGAACTCCTAGTGCAATGGTGTTGTCAAAACAGCTAATGCAATTATGTGATGATTAAATGGGGGCATCTCAAGTAGGAGTGAGAGGTTATTTCACTTCTGTATTTTGTACTGGTGTGACCACTGCTGGAATCCTGTGTCCAGTTCTGGTGCCCCCAATTCAAGAAGTATGTTGATCAATTGGAAAGGATTCAGAGAAGAGCCACAGGAATGATTAAAGGATCAGAAAATCTGCCTTATAGTGAAAGACTCAAAGAGCTTAGTCTATTTAGCTTAAGAAAGAGAATGTTAAGGGTGACTTGATTATAGACTGAAAGTATCTATATGGGGAACAAATATTTAATAATGGGCTCTTCAGTCTAGCACAGAAATGTATAAGACGATCCAATAGCTGGAATTTGAAGCTAAACATGTCCAGACTGGAAATAAGGCAGACATTTTTAATGGTGAGAGTAAATAATCATTGGAACAATTTACCAAGGGTCATGGTGGATTCTCCATCACTGACCATTTTAAATCCAGGTTGGATGTTTTTCTAAAAGCTCTGCTCTAGAAATTCTTTTGGGGAAGTTCTCTGGGCTGTGTTATACAGGGGGTCAGGTGAGATAATCACAGTGGTCTCTTCTGGGCTCGCAATTGATGAATCTATGAGCATGATCACCTGTTTTTCTCCACTGCATCACACAGGCCAGGTAATCCAGCTGGTGATGCCTACACCAAACCCAATAACTTGTGGTTGAGCTAGAGCATAACTTTTAGAAAGAGCTGCCCAGTTCCGATTTGAGGATTTCCGGAGATGCAGAATTCACCACACCCCTAGGTAACCTTTGCAAGAAGTTAACTCCCCTCGCTGTCAAACACGTGCCCCTCATTTCCAAGCTAAATCTGTCCAGCTCCAGCCATTGGATTTCGTTCTGCTATTGCCTGACAGATCAGAGTGCCCTCTGCTACCAGAAATCTCCACCTTGTCTAGATATTTATAGAGAATGACCAAGTCACCTCTTAGCCTTCCTTCTCTGTGCTAAGTAGAGCTTTTCAGTCACTTGCTGTGAGGCAGGTTTTCCTGTCCTTGCATCAGCCTTGCAGCTCTTCTATGAACCCTTTCCAATTAGTCAACATCCTTCTTGAAGTGCCAACACCAGAACTGGCCACAGCAAGGTCCCACTAATGCTGTATCCAGAGGTGAAAGCCTCTCCCTGCTATATTCCCCTATCTACACCGCCAAGGGTCACATTGCCCTTTTTCCACAGCATGACACTGGGAGCCATGTTCAGCTGGCTCCTGTCAGGAACCTTAGGCCCCTTCAGACTTTCTGTGGGGCTTGCAGAGGAATTCGAGCTCACTCAGCATCCATCCAAGGAGATCCAGAGCAGCCCCCACCCCAGTGGGTGTAGACACCATGCTCCTCTAGACCGTGCCCACTCTGCTGGCTGGTGTGGAGGGGGGGCCCTTTGCACCTCCATCTGGGGGCTAAAGCCCATGAGCCAGCTGTGAATCAGCAGGAACAGCAGCCACTGACCGAATCAAAGAGGAGCCCAGTGTCCACACAGGGATTGGAGCAGAACTGCAGGACTCCCCCAGGCTGTTTTTTCTGGAAATCCAGCCCAGCCCTGGGATGTTGCCAAGCTACTGTGGGCACGTGGCTTCTGCCAGCAGGGGAAGTGCAGAGAGGAGGGTCGTGGTATCCTCAATGGATCTGGAAATCTCTGGCATGAGAGCGAGCCTGTAGCATGTGCACTGGGTGACTGCCCTGCACACAGCACACCCGGCAGCCTGACCTGATGCACCACCCACCCAGAGAACAGAGGCATCGCAGGGCTAACAAAGCTGCTGACCAGGACAGAGAGCCAGGCCAAGCTGCACTGAGGTACCTGGGGGGAGGACAGAACCTCCTGCTAATTTAGTCACCCTACCCCTACCCCCCACTCCCAGCCCCAGCCAGAAACCCTCAGGACAAAATGGAGCCAAAGGACTTACTTGAAGTAAGTTTCCCTCCAGTTCCGGTGAAGGCTCATGGCAGGGGGTGAGAAGAGCTGTAGCCTGAACCCCAGGGAGTTGGTGGGGCTGACCTCGCTGCCCTACTGCGTCCACCCCAGAGGCTGCCCTGCTGCAGACACAGAGGCGCAGGGGAGGCTGTTTCCCTGCACTTGCGGAGTCCTGTAGGAAGGGGCTCATGGCCTCTGCAGTTGCCTGGAGTCCCGGGACAGTTCTGCTGCCAGGGGGAGCCAGGGGCTGTGCTACTGCATGGGGTGGCTTCACTGCTGGCTTTGCCACTCATCTGGAGTCCAGTCCTGCGCTGAGTTGCTGCTCCTAGAGCCAGGCACAGGCGTGATGGGAGGTTTCACCCGCCAGCATGATCCCACAGGCTTGTCCCAGGCTGCGTAGGTTTCCTGAGCAAGCAAGGGCTCCTACTCTTACCCAGGATGCACTGCCCCCCCCCCCCACACACCTGGGCCCAGGTCGGTTTGGGGCACCTCAGCACTAGCAGCACACGGGCACTGTTCACAGCAGGCACAGTGGCTTTCAGGGGCTGGTTGCTTAGTGGAGCCAGGGCCCTTGGGAAGCTGCAGAGCCTGGCACAGGGGCCAGATTGTCACCACTCCTGCCACATCCACCCCAGCTGCAAGGAGCCCACGCACACAGTAGGTCACCCCATGCTCCGCCCCACCCCCAGGGGCACACACACTCACAGTATGGCACCCCCCAGGCACTCCTCCACCCAGAGGACATGCATTCCACGGTGTGGTGATGCTTTGAGGGAGATCTAGCTGGCCATGAAGGGACATGGATGCCGTGGGGGGCGTAGCCAGGCAAACGCAGACTGGGGGAACCCACCCTCGGGCAATTCCGGGTCCCATTTAATTGGAGCTGTCGTTCACAAAGTCGGAAACTGCCATTTGGGGGGCAGCAGGGCAGGCATTTGCCACCCGCTGTTCAAGCAGTTTCCCTCCCAGCAGCCCAGCCCCGTCTGAGGCTCCTGACATGACAGCTGTCATGTACTGGCCAGCCGACACGCAGGGGTTTTATTATAATACAAGTTCAGGAACCTCCCAGCTTAATCCTCACCAGATAAACTAACAGCAGAGAGATTTGGAATTATTTACAAAGTCTTGCTGCTCCGATGAGATTAGGGCTCTGTTTAATCTTGTAGCACGAGGGTTTGGGTTGGTTTAATCAGAATTTGTACAGAAATAATCCCGTCTTTAAACTCTTCCTGTGGCCCAATCCCTCCGCAAGTTGTAATCAGGCAACAGGCTCCCAGATGAAGAGGCACCCGGGGGGGTGAGAGGGGGTATTTCCAGCCTAAACACTGCCATGTATTATCCTCAGATGGAATCCCAGAGCAGGATGTGCTACTTCTCTCTGCATCCGATTCTTCAATGGAGCTCTCAGGACCAGACGCTGCCAGGGAAGGCTCCAGGCGTGCTTGGGTCTGCATGCCACAGGGGGCGCTCCGCCAGTCGCCGGGAGGGCGGCAGGCAGGCAGCCTTTGGCGGCATGCCTGCGGAGGGTCCACTGGTCCTGCAGCTTCAGTGGAGCCGCGGGACTAGCGGACCATCCGCAGCATGCCTGCGGGAGGTCCACCAAAGCCACCGGACTGGCGACCGGCAGAGCGCCCCCCGCAGCATGCTGCCATGCTTAGGGCAGCAAAATGTCTAGAACCGCCCCTGGACGATGCTCTTGGTTACCCCAGGGTACTGCCAAAGGGAGGCTCGGTCTGTATGTGGGATACAGCCATCGGGGGCCCACAGCCAGTGTGGGACAGTAGCACAAGTCGCACAGGGGGTTGCATCAGTTGTGCTTCCTCCTGCCTAGCTCTGTGGTGAGCTGCAAGGGTGCCAATGTGGTGTGTCTTGTCCACACACAGGGCCTAGGTGCGTGCTGAGCTGGGTCTGATCCCAGCTGGACATGAGGAAAAGTCAGAAACTGGCCCTCATTGAAGTGCGCTTTGGCTGGAACTGGACTTGCCTGGCTGGATCAGTGACAAGGTCCATCGGCCCCATCCAGCACCCAGTGTCTGTTCTCAGAGGGTGAGGGGGCTGTTTCTATAGGATCCCCCAGTTGGTCGCACAGGGCATGGCATGAGGGTCACAGGAGTCAACCCATGACTTCAGACAGCCTCACGCAGGGAGGTCAGAGTGTGAACACCTCCTGGAGGGGACCTTCCGGGGCCACCAATGCTGGGGACCCACAGATGCATCAGCACCATTGGCCACTTTATGCAGCTACGGAAACTGAAGCACAGCATGGCTGGACAGACAGCGACATTCAGGTGTGTTTGGCCATTACCCAATCTGTAATGGGTAGGGTCTTTGCCCAGGATGCTTACACACCATTCAGCTCAGTGGTGTGCCTGAGTCCACATTAGCCTCCCACCCTAGTGGGCACCCTGGGCCAAGCCAAGGACAGAGGGCGCCGTCCCAGCTCCTCACTAAGGCGCAGAGGACAGACACACAGAGAGATGCACACCCACACAGACATGCAGACACACACTCATAGATGTGCAAATACAGATACACGCACACACACCCAGGCACACACACACAGATGATGAACAGTAGAGGCCCAGCCCAGGAGCTGGTTTGCTGAGGCAACATGGGGCTCTCTGCAGACAGCACAGTGGGGCCAGGTCACTCCACCCTTGCCCCTGCGCAAAGCTCATCGTGGTTATTTCCAGCCAGCATGAAATTCACTGCTGAACGTTGTCACGTTGCACATCTGACTAGCAAGTCTTTCCTTGCCCAAAGTGAGCCAGAAATACAGCCAATGGGCTGAAGCCCAGGTGATCAGCTTTGTCACTGATGCACTAGCTAACCTCTTCCATCCCCCTCATCTGTGAAAGGATCCCTACAGCAGAGCCCACAAAAATCAGCTGCCCCTGTTCACTCTGCCACTGCTGCCAATGCCCTGCCGCTGCGACACTCTGCCACGTCACATTCCGAGATTTTCCTCTTGAACCCAGCTCTCAGTGATCACCAAGGGTAAGGTGAGGGCCTCCCAGCTAGTGCAGGCTGGGCAGTCTCTTACATTGCACCACTGTCCCACACCACGTCTGAGATTCAGCACCTGGTTACAGTGATTTCAGCTCTTGTGAACACTGAACAGAACAAGGACTCATAACTGACTCTAATCAGCTCTGCTTTTAAAGAGTGGTGAATCAAACAGCATCTAAGACTCTTTAGACAACACTTACAGCATACAAACACTTCCCCTACCAGGCCCTGGCATCCCTACACCCTACTTAGCAAGTGAGGTTCAGATTAGGGGGAATCCCTCAGCCGGGACAGGCTAAGTACAGTCCTGCTGCCCTTTACTCACACAATCAGGATAACAACATTTCATTCCCCTTCCTTCAACACTAAAGTGAATTGTAACCCATCACCAGCCAACAGTGATCACTTGGGCCAAGCAGATCCCTCTGCTGAATACCTAGACAGAGTAGGTGCGTTTCGCAGATGTGATCTGTTCCTGGAGTCCTTTTCCTCCGGCTCATCACTAGATGTAGGAAAGAGTTAATTCAGCCCCTCCTTACTTATAAACAGTAGCAGGTAGATGGACAGACAGACAGACGTCTGATTCCTGAATGTTCTCAGGGATAACAGCAGCTTGCCTAAAGTCTGCCTGGGGGGGCATGTTCTTTGTTACAAGGATCTGGATGTGCCCCAGGCATTGGTGAAATGTTCGTATCACCCATAATTTGGGCGTCTTTCAGTCTGAGCGACAATAGATTAGGGAGCAGGCCAGTCACTGGCCATTATCCTCCTCTTTAATGTGTTTCAGGTTCCCAGTCAGGGAGCAGAAATTAACAAAATGCCATAGGGGGTGTGTACCCATGGTACAATCTGGACTGATGGACAGCTGTGACCCGCAATTCTTCAGCCTGGAATGCCTTTTATGCTGCTTTGCTGGCAGAGCAACCACTCCTGGTCTGCTCACACATAACCTCCAGCATGTAAATCACTCCCAGCTCTACTGTGTGAGTACTATGGCCAGCCACCCATGAATTACACCAGCAAACTCCCAGTCCCAGAATTTTCCCCAGAAATGTGTGTCTTGTACTGCCTGGCCCCCCCTGGGCAATATAAGCTCATATAAAGTCTGTCATTTCATTAAAAGAAAATGACATACACAAATTCTGTTATTCCAAATGAAGTTCCCCAAACACTTCAGGCCAAACACATTGGTGTAAATAAAACAATAAAACCAGTGTACTAACTACAGAAAGACAGATTAAAGTGATTACAAGTAATGAGGCATAAAAGTCAAAAATGGTCACAAAGAAATAAAAGGTAAAATGCAACTAACACCTAATTTAACAAGCTAAGTATGGTCAAAGCAAAGGTCTCTCTCACTATGAGGTCCAGCAGGCTTACTGGCTGAATCTTGCAGTCAGGATCCCTCCCAGTCCAATGCTGCTCCTCTGTCCTATAGGTAGTGTTGATGCCGTTGATAGAGAGAAAGGAAGAGATGATTTAGGGCATCTGCTTTCTCCTCTTATCTGTGGACAGGAACTCAAACTGCTGTTGTGTCAAAATGTAGAGGTTTTGCCAGCACCCTGTCTCCTGCAGAAGAGTGGCCACTTAATCAGGTGATGGTCCCTTTAATCCTGTTGACCCCTGGCTGAGGTGTTGACTAGCCTCTAGTCTCTGGGGAACTGGCTCCTGACTGCAATCCAGAACATGTTGGAACATGTCCCAGTAATACCACTCAGTGGAATCTTATAACTTTACATTGTGACAAAGTTCCTCCTCTACCTTGATGGGTCCTGCGCTTATTGGCAGGTTTGCTCACCTCAGTGATCTTCCCCACAGTCTGGATCAACTCCTTCTGTGTCTGATCAGGAGTTGGGAGGTTTGGGGGGAACCCAGGCCCACCCTCTATTCCGGGTTCCAGCCCAGGGCCCTGTGGATTGCAGCTGTCTGTAGTGCCTCTTGTAAGCTGCATGACAGCTACAACTCCTTGGGCTACTTCCCCATGATCTTCCTCTTGATGTCTGATAACGCTTGTACTCTGTAGTCCTCCAGCAGCACAGCCTCTCACTCTTAGCTCCTTGTGCCTTTTGCTCCCAGCTCCTCACACGCACTTCCTCTCCTCTAGCTCCTCCCCCACCTGACTAGAGTGAGCTCCTTTTTAAACCCAGGTGCCCTGATTAGCCTGCCTTGATTGGCTGCAGGTGTTCTAATCAGCCTGTCTGCCTTAATTGGTTCTGGCAGGTTCCTGATGACTCTAGTGCAGCCCCATCTCTGGTCACTCAGGGAACAGAAAACTACTCACCCAGTGACCAGTATATTTGCCCTCTACCAAACTCCTGTACCCCACTGGTTTGGATCTGTCACAACATCTATTATAACTTTACATGCCACATGTATTTTACCAAGACAACAATGAGCAGCAAATCATGAGTTTTCATGTGCTACCTCACAAGGCATGTTTTGTACAAGTTTTACTAAAATCCTCTAAAAATGGTGAACATAGGGGTACAGACTGTCACAAGGGGCCAATCACAGCAGAGCCAAGCAGAGTGTGAAAACGAGCCATTCAAACTGCAATAACCATGATGCACAAACATATGCAAAGAAAATCAGGCTACGAAGGAAGGAGGGTCTTGTGGCCAGGACACGGGGCTGGACTCAGGAGATCCAGGTTGCCGCATCTGCCACAGACTCCCTGAGGCACCTTGGGCAAGTCATGCAATCACTCTCTGCCTTGGGTTCCCATTTATAAACTGGAGGTAGTGATGCTTCCCTACCTCTTGGTATGTTGGGAGGGCCCTATGCCTGCTTGGATGGGAGCCATATGAGAGTCTAGGAAGATAGCCCAGAAAGGGATGGACTGGTGATTGCTATTCATCATGACACATCTCTGTAGGGGGAAATCAGACGCTGGGGATCTGAGACCACTCTTCGTGGGTCAGGCAGGACAGGCATCATTCATCACTCTGGGATTCCCAAACAGGGGTGAAGCGGGGGACCAAAGTGTTTGTTATGATTCACGTTTGGAGCAGACTCTGGGCGTTTAACAGGAGGGCATGTGGGGAAGCAGGCAGCACCCGGGCTGTGCTCTCTGGAGCAGGCTAATGACGAGCCTTCCCCATTCTGCAAGGTGAACGCTAAAGGGCTGGTACTGAGAGATGCAGGGCGCCACGGCTGCTGTTATGCTGTGCAGGTGCCTTTCAGGGTGCACAAAGGCAGCCCATGGTGGCACAGATGGGCTTTTTCGAACTAGAGCCGGCTCCTTTCCCGCCTGCCCATGGCTCTGGCCGGCATCACAATCCCCCTTAATTGAATCCAAACTTCTATACTTCATTACCTCCCTGATAGATTGGATTAGGTGGGGGCTGCAGCCAGCCAGCCTCTGTGGGAAACAGTTGGCTGATTTCAGGCACCACAGGGAGGCCATGCACCAGGGGGACAGAGGAAGGAGCCAATCCAGAGAAAATGGAGCCAAGTGGGCAAGGCCAAGAGGCTGGAGGTGCCCTCCCCCCCGCAGCCTGCAGACGGGGCTTCCATTGTCTCCCCCCTGACTCCTATTTGAAGTTCATGTACAATGGATGCAGCCCGGGCTTTTGTCAGGAGTCGTGCTGCTTTCAAAGCGCCCGGCCCCATCTGTGCACTGCTTGCAGAGGAATTTCTACTCACTCTCATGCTCCAGGATCCTCATGCAATGCCTGAGAGGGGAGCAAGAGCCCTGCCTTTGGCAGAGCACATACTATGTGGGCTGGCCCCAGGGTACAGCTGTGGTAGGGCAGCACTTCCAGCAGCATCATGTTATGGTATCCACGAAGCCTGATCCTGCCCTGCTCTGTGGGCCCGTTTCATGGCAGCTCTGTACCAGAACCAGCACTTCCCACACTGCATTGTGGTGCATGGCAGGGCAATGGAGCCTGGGGCCAGCTGGCACCCCTTGCGCACAGTGGGCACAAGGACCGGGCAGGAGAGTGCCCCCAGGGGCTTCCATTCCATGGGACACTTATTATAGACCAAGGAGGAGACTAACCAACAGGGAAAAACAAAGGCCTGATCTCCGAGCACCGCTCACTGGCATCATCCCACTGCAGACACAGTTTAGTCTGCTCAGGGCAAGGGTGACACGCCAGGGGGGTGCAGAGCTAAACAAGAGGCCCACAAGTCACATGGCCACCTGCTGCCAGCTGACCAAGGGAAGGGGATGTGGTTACAGAGAAAAGGTGGGGTGGTTGGAACAGGGGGAAAGGGGTGTGGCCAAGGCAGGGGAAAGGGTGTGACTACAGATACAGGGGTGTGGCTGGCACACCATTGCACCAGACTGTTCTTGGGCTGCTGTTTCAGCCCCATGTGAATATTAAAGGCTGGTGTCAGTTGGAGCAGCTCTTAGGCTGCTCTAACTTTGTGTGGAGGGAATGGTCCTGGGACCAGAACGAGGACCTGAGCAGCAAAGTGAGGCACTTTAGCCCCCTCTTCCTACCCAGCTCCACCCTGTCTGGTGCATTTTGGCTGTAACAGAGCTTGATGAGAGCAAGAGAGAGTGCGTCCCTCCTCCAGTCAGCTGGACTGCCATGAGCCCTCTTGCATAGCCAGGCAGGGAGGGTCCGTGGAGCAGGGATTGGCCAGCAGGGGGCTGCCCATCTCTGCCCCATACTGGAGTGGGGAGGTTCTGTGCAGGGGGCAGGTCAGTGTAGCTGGATGTCTCGAGGGCCCAGGAGGCAGCGGGTTCAGTCTGCAGCTCCTGGCAGCTCCTCTGAGCTGTGGTGCCCCAGGGCTACCAGTGCTGGATCAGAGAAGAGGCCTGAGGCCAATGTGTTCTCGTGAGTCCATGGGGTAGTGATTACAGCTTCTGGTGCCTGCTCACAGCCAGGGCAACCGTGAGCAGACCCAGGCCCTCGCAAAGGGCACAGCCAGGGCACTGGAACTAGAGGTACAGCCGCCCCACCCTGTCTGGAAATAATTCTAGCTACTGAATGCAGGGCTCCCCTCTTCTACAGCTTTACAGTTTGGTTCAGTGGCTTTCGGCACCTGCTTTATACAAACCATTCCAGCGCCTCTGGCTACAGCTGAACCTAAGGCTGTCCTCATTTGTCCCTCTGCTTCAATAACCCCTTTGGGGCAGGGGGGTGGCTGTGAGGTAGAATCACTGGAGCACTGGTCTACCCACCCCTTCCTTTCTCCAGCCTCCCACAGCCCAGCCCAGCCTGCCCCTGAGGAGCCATCTCTGCCGAATGCCAAGGGGTGTGCCAGGGAGCAAAACCCCTTAGTGGTGGCAATGAACTGGCCCCCTTCCATGTAAAGGCGCTGTACACAGAACCCAGAGACGTGGCACTTCTCCATGCATAACTACGGGGCTGGGTCTCCTCTCGCTGACAGTATGGCTGCTCCATGGCCCTGAGTGTCTGTAATGCCCTGGCCCCCTTGGCATCGCTCCATAAGGGGCTGTGTAGTGAGTGCAGGGGCATTCCCGGGTGACATGGAGCCCATGTCACAGCCCGCCCAGCCTCTGGGGCAGGGGTGACTGGAGAGCTGCTGCACACCCGCTAGTTTCACCAGGAGATAGCACCAGGAGACTGTGGGGTCTGGGCAGGTCCCCCCTGGTCCCCACTCCCGCTAGGCACTGCTTATCACCCCCCCATGCTGAGTGTCACCACAATGGGGATCCCCTGATTTACCCCAGTATGAGAGCAGACTCGGAGCTGCCGTTAGGGAGAGGGAAGGAGAGGGGGACCCATCCAAACCTTTCCCCAGAGATCACAGGGGCCCTGGCCTAAAGAACCAGGCCATTCCGCTTAGGGGCAGGAACACTGCCTGGTCTGGTCTGATGCAGATTTTAGGGCTAGGATTAAAAAAGCTTTAAATCACCTCAGGCCAATAGATCCCTGTTTCCATGGAACAGCCCCTGCGCTTCCAAGTCCCCCCTCCCCTGGTGCTAACGCTAGTGCCCAGCAGCACGGCCCATTGTGTCCATATGGGATAACTGCCATTCACTCTTCTGTTACAAAAAACACCATTTCCTCATTAACCTTTGCTCTGAGCTTCTTTCCTGCCCAGCTGTCAGGGAGCTGCCCGCCATGCTCCCGAGACCCACTGCCTCCCTTGCTCTGCGCACGGCTGAGGAAGAGCATGCTCCATGGGCCTGGATAGTCCTGCTTCGCCACAGCAGTTGGCCAGCACTCAGGGGCTCCCCCTCCACCGTATGCGTATGGGAGGGGCTCTGCTGTGTGGTGCAGCCTCCTCTTCTCCCCTTAAGCACTCAGTGGCCATAAGCTGCTCACGCTGTGCATCCTGCTCCTCTACTTGTTAAGGGGAAGGACCCGCAGGACATCTCGCAGCCTCTTTCTCAGTTACTCCACGTCTGTACTTGGGGCAGGGGAGGGACCTATAGGCCACCTTTGTGCGTTTTAGAGCAGCCTCAAGGCTACTCTTCCTTTCTGCTGCATGTGGCCCCCTGTGGGCCCTAGGGAGTAGAGAAGAGCCCTAGTGCATGACATTCCAGCCCATAAGCAGGGGGCTGGGCGCAGGGCTTCTGCAGAGCCCTTCTGGGTTATTCTCAGGGGGCCATTTCTGTTCACTCGAAGGCCCCTTTGGTGGCCTAACGGGGCCTTAGCATAACAGCAAATCAAGCACTTTATGTTGGCCTTTACACCAGGCAGTACCAATCCTGTTATTTTGCTATAGCCACACTGGTGAAAATGACAGCACAGCAGGGAGAATTGGGCCCAGAGAGACTGACTCCAGTTTCAGCTGCACCAGTTTACACAGGTGTAAGTGCAATGACTTTAGTAGAGTTGCTCCTGATTAGCAGCAGCATAAGTGAGAGCAGAGTCCAGCCGAGGTGTGTGTGCAGCCTTCAGACCTAGCCTCTATTTCCATGCACCTGAAGACTCAAAACCCACTGAGGACACTCAGACTTCCCATCACTCTGATGAAAACAGTGCCCACAGCAGAAACTGGTTTAGCATCTTTTCCCTCCGCATTCTCATCCTCTTAGCAAAATGTGTAGCCGGGCTTTCCCATGTGCTTCCACTACCAGATGTGGCAGAGTCCCATCGGGGTAGTTAGAGCTGTATCACTTACGGGAGGGGATTACCGAGCCTACATTAGTGCTGCAGTCCCCCAAGGCCTCCAGGATTAGTATTTAATGCAGCAGGCTTTGCTGAAATCAGGCTCAGATGAGGATCTAACCCTGCTCAGCCTTGCTTTGCAAAAGCTATACAGTTGGAACTCCGTTCAGAGAGCTGGGAGTGGCACCTAGAGAGAAGCTTGCAAACCACTCTCCATTATAAGACCCTGGTTTTACTTGTTGAAAATGTTGCCAAATTTTAACTGTTTGGGCTGAAATTTTCCATGATGGCGATTGATTTAGGCCAAGCTTTTTCAGAAGCTTTCAGCAAAACAGTTCAGTGGTTTCCAAGAGTGAGATTAGGGTAAACTATGTCATTTTCTCCATGCTAAAAATTCTTACAACTGTTTCCTCGAGAAGCTCTCATGCCTCCATGCTTTGGAGCAGGGACTGGACATTTGGAAGTTGAATTGCCCTGGGTTTGGGATCAGGGCGGTGCCTTTTATCTCTCCCATGGGCATGCACCCACATTTGGCTGCATTATAAGTCTTTAAATACTGCTTTTTGCACATTTTCAGTAGAAGTTTCCTAGCAGCTGGCAGCTAAATTCCCCAGACATTCTATCTGTACTGAGGATGCTCCATCCCCACACAGCTCCTATGAGTGAACCAAACTGAATATGCTCCATCCCACAGAGCCAATCAGCATGCACTGTCCTGAGCAGGGCTGGCTTAGGCTGATTTCCCTGAATTCCCTGATTTCCTCGGAATCAGGCCCTGCGCCTAAGAGGGCCCCGCATCTTAGGCGCCTTTGAAAAAAAAAGTTTTACTCACCCAGCGGCAGTCCACTCCGGGGCTCTTCGGTAGCATTTTGGCAGTGGGGATCCACTCCAGGGGTCTTGGGCAGCCTTTCGGCAGTGGGAAGTCCACTCTGGGGGTCTTCAGCGGCATTTCAGCAGCGAGGGGTCCTTTGGTGCCATGGAAGACCCGGGGTGGACCCCCTGCCACCGAAATGCCACCAAAGCCCCGGACTTCCGCCAGGTATTCGAATTGGGCCCTGCAGTTAATAAAGCCGGCCCTGGTCCTGAGGCTCCAGGAGACAAGCATGACTTTCCCTGCAATTCACCTCTGAAGCTGAGGGATGCTATGGCGTCAGGCACAGAGCCTGAGAGCAGAGAGCCTGGCTGTCCTGTGCTCTCAGTGCGTCCCTCCATTGCTGGCACCTAAGCAGAGCAGAGGAGAATGAGGAGGCAGCTAGACTGAATGCACAAGATGACAGAACCCGAGGGGGATGGGGCAAACTGGAGGCAACAGGAACAGAGAGAGACATGGACGGCTGGGGACGATTGCATGGTAACCACCAGAGGAGAATTCTTTCCAGAACCTGGAGTTGAACTAAGGATTCCCAAGTCCCAACATTCCTCTGCTATCAGCAAATCTCTGAAACTCACTGAGGAAATTTCCATGTCTCATTCCCTTCTAGGGACTGGTCTACATAGCAGATATTAATCAGTTACTCCATTAGTCCAAGTGATAAAATTCTTGCTGTGGATCTCAGAGATTCACACATTTAAGGCCAGAAGGGACAATCACAATCATCTAGTCTGAGCTTCTGTATAGCTCAGGCCAGAGAATCCACTAGTGATTTCTACATCAGGTGCATATCCTGTGGTTGAGCAGACGTGTACTTTAGGAAAGCGACATCCAATCTTGATTTAACAACTCCAAGTGCTGGAGAATCCACCATGTCTCCTGATAAAGGTCCCAACTCTGCTGATCACCTGGGCGGGAGGCTGAACATGGTTCCATGTGATGGAATTCTGGGGAGGATGTCACTTTTCTCTTTAAAAAATGTGGGGAATTTATTTTAAAAGAAGAGCCATGAGAATGATTAAAGGATTAGAAAACCTGCCCCACAGTGATAGACTCAGGGAGCTCAGTCTATTACCTTAAGAAAGAGAAGGTTAAGGGGTGACGTGATCACAGTCTGTAATTACCTACCTGGGAAACAAATATTTAATACTGGGCTCTTCAGTCTAGCAATGAAAGGTCTAACATGATCCAATGGCAGGAAGTTGAAGCTAGACAAATTCAGATTGGAAATAAGACATAAATTAACAGTGAGGGTAATTAACCACTGGAACAATTTACCAAGGGTTGTGGTGGATTCTCCAACACTGATAATTTTTCAATCCAGATAGGATGTTTTTATAGAAGATCTGTAGGGAGGGCAGTGACACCGCACACAGGGAGGGGGCACTGTCCCTATAGGGAGGGCAGTAACACCGCGAACAGGGAGGGGGCACTGCCCTTACAGAGAGGGCAGTGACACCGCACACAGGGATGGGCCAATGCCCCTATAGGGTGGGCAGTGACACCGCACACGGGGGGGGGGGGCAATGCCCCTATAGGGAAGGCAGTGACACCGCGCACAGGGAGGTGGCAATGCCTCTATGGGGTGGGCAGTGACACCGCACACAGGGAGGGGGCACTGCACTGTGTGATCATCCCTGGCCCTATGATGCCTGCAGGGTGCAGTGATGTGTCCTTCCTTAGTGAAAACTTCCCTTCCCCTCCACCCCCCACCTTTGCCTTCCTCCTTTCAATCCAGATCTACACATTAAACTGGGATGAGCAGGAGTCACACTGCTGAAGTCAATGGATCTGAATCAAGTCCCTTTTTCCTGCGGTACGTGCAATGAGTGCCAGACTGTGGGGTTATGCAAAGTGTTTTAACATCATCCACTTGAATTCAGAAGAAGAACATCCACACAGGGGTTTAATGAGGTTTGACTATTCCACTTAAAAGTCCCACTTATAGTGAATTTGCATTAATTTTCCATAGTGGCCCTGCGTAGACAAGCCCTTAGACTAGTGTCCAAGCGGAGCAGGTGGGAGCAGAGTCAGGGCCCAGGGCACTGTCTGCATCAGGAAAGCGCACCGGGTTCACCAAATCCATTCAAAAAATCATCTAGTAAAACTGGAGCAAGCTCCTAATGCCGCTGGGCTGGGACCAGTTTAACTTGACTTGTCCTGACTTTGCTAGTTTAGCACAGTTACCCTCTCCCAGTGAGGGTTAACCCGGTTTCAATGCATCTACACTAGGGTTTTACACCCATTTAAGGAGATGGATGTTTAAAAGGCTGTGATAGCCTCGGGTGCCATCAGCAGGGTTTTCCCCAGCCTAGAGCAGAACCCCCTGGCTGATTTCAGGGGGATGCTGCTTTTCACTCATTCAGGTTAACAGCCCAGCGGGGCCCAGTTAGGGAATGATTCCCCTTGCTAGCCTGGGCGTGACAGACAACAGGCAGCCGAAAGCTGAGACAAAGCCCAGCCCGCCTGCTCCCTCGCAGCTCCTTCTTTTGCAAAGGCCCCGTTCAGGGAGCCCAGACCAGGGTGGTCCAACCGTCACCCAGAGGCTCAGCTGCAAACTCATTAACAAACAAAAACAAATCAACCCAAGCAAGGAGCCGCTTGGAGGGAGGAGTTGGCGTCTCCCTCCGAAAGTCCCTGATTCTGCTGCGCTCAGGTGGGGTCTGAGGCTTCGGCAGCTCCTCTGAGATACAACGCTCCCCCTGTCAGACGCAGATCTGGGGGCCCCGCGTGGTCCCTTGGCTGGCAACAGATGGCTGGGAATCAGCTTGTTGACACCTGCCCCTCCCCTTACCCCTCCCCAGTGCCCTTGCACACGCCCTTCCCTTTATTCTTCACTTGGTTGGCTTTATTTCCCAACACTTTCTGTGAAGCGAGTGCCCCTCTAATCACCTCTCCCCTCGGGAGGGCCTGGAGCCCACCACCGCCA
Organism: Gopherus evgoodei; assembly: GCF_007399415.2. Taxonomy (NCBI): domain Eukaryota; kingdom Metazoa; phylum Chordata; order Testudines; family Testudinidae; genus Gopherus; species Gopherus evgoodei. The sequence continues at coordinate 1,131,315 of NW_022060063.1, read as the reverse complement.
CTGAAAGCCAGGTGCAGAGGGATGGATGACTGTGCAAGTCAGGGGGAAGGGGGCCTTGCACTTTCCTAGGCCCAATGGTGTAAACAGAATAATAGCAGGGCAGTTTAAGGCTTTAGTTACATCAGTGCAAGTCTGGAGTGACTCCACGGAAATCCACAGAGCTGGCTTCACATCAGTGTAAATTTGGAGAGACCTCACTGCAGCCAGGGCAGTCGCTCCAGCCTGGCTCCCAGCCTTTTCCTGGATAGTCTGAAGCTAATACATCAGAGTGCTTGTTAGCTGACATGCTGGCAACCAGAGCCACACGAGGTCTGCCTGGAAGATTTCTGAGATTCAAATAGCAAAGCCCCTGCAGTAAACCAGTCTGCAGGGAACTTCATCTCGGAGTAGAGCCAGCGTCTTTGTAGGGCACAAGATCAACCTAACTGTGCTGCAAGGACCCTGGATTCACATCAGCATAACCAAGAGCAGAATCCAGCTCAGAGAAGTGGGGGGACTTGCTCAAGGATATAAGATGAAGCAGTGCCCCACCTGGGACTGGAACCCAGAAGTCCTGATCCCCAGTCCTCTCCACTCTAAGTGCTAGAACCCACTCCCCATAGCAGGGACTAAAACCTCTCACCTCTCCTTGCTGTTACTAGTGGGCCATACTCCTTCTGGTCCTGAAACGTGGGATCCCTGACTCCTATTCACCTACCTGTCCCACTAGAAAATAGCATCCCCACTCTGAGAGTATGCTTAGTAGTGGAAAAATTAAATGGTAAGTTGTGCTTGTACTCCTGTATATCAATACTTTGAATCCACAGCGAGTTACAAGTTGATTTAGCAAAATGGAAACAGTTTGTGGTCAGAAGAGTCAAAAATATTATCAGCTGTTCTATAAAGAAGCATTTAGACAAGGCCTACGTGTTGTGTCCTAATTAACCAACTTTACTTAAAAGCTAAATAATTTATAGCTTTGACAGTAAATTAGCAGCAAATAAGTGAAAAATGTCTCTGTCTCCTACTGTCTGAGTACTTTTCAGTGATGGTGGCTGATTTTTTTTTATAATAATGCTGAAAAACCAAGTATGTGTGTGTTGCGGGGGGTGTGTTGGGGCGTCTGTGCAGGCCCTCCATGCATGCAGGATAGCGTATGTTGGCTTTGTATTTATATGTGTGCTGAGGCAGCCTGGTTTTAGTTTTGCTTTTTTTGAAGTGACTGTTATAAAACCACATATGAATGTCTGCAGGCAGCACGAGTGGCTTTTTGAGTTCCTTGGCATGTGTATGTTTAACTTTCTGTGCTGTTATTTGTGGTAGAGCTGAATGAATAATGTTTGGTTCAGCCACCTAAAAACAAACAAACAAACAAACAAACGACTCCCTTATCCCCAGAAAACAATTGGTTCGTTTGGAAGGGGAAACCAAATGAAAAACCAAAACATTTTCGTTCAGATTGAACTAAATATTTTGAACATCGATTTGAAATAATGTTTTTGTTTCAAAAATGTAATTTCGAAATGAAACATTGAAATGGTTTGTTTCAAAAGTGCCAAAATATTTTTTCACATTTTTTTCTTCATTTTTTCACATGCTGAAATGTTTCACTACATTCAACATGAATCGCAAATAAGTTCAGTGCCCCAAAAAGTGCGTTTTGGGGCAAAATTTACAATTCACAGAAAACATTTCACTTAGCTCTAGCTTGTGCGTCTCATGCTGCTGCACTCGGTGCTCACCTGTGCATTCTGTGTGCATGCAAGCACGTTGGTTTCTAAAATAGTGAAATATTATTATACTGGTGATTGCAGAACTGGTTACCTAGATTTCACAGAGTTTAAGGCCAGAAGGAACCGTCAGATCATTTAGAATGACCCAGATAGCACAGGCCAGAGAATTTCAGCCATCTGTCACTGTGTTGAGCCCAGGACCTTGGGTTAGACTAAAGTGTTTCAGTCCTCAGGAGACTGTTGTTGTGAGCCCCAGGCAGAGAACAGGAGAGCCCAAGGTGCCACCAGTGCCCATTGATTAGCTGGTGATCCCTACTTCACACTGCAGAAGAAGGTGAAAAAAACTCAAGGTCCCTGCCAATCTGACTTTGGGGGAAATTTCTGCCAGACCCCCAGATCTGGCGATCAGTGTGACCCTGAATATGTCAGCAAGACACCAGCCAGGTATCTAGGAAAGACGATGCTCTGCACTACCTCAGCCTACTGGTCCATTTCATCTGGTGTCTCGTTTCCAGCTGTAGCCACCCCCTACCCCCCAGCTGCCAAAAACCTGAATGCATTGGAGGAAAAATTCCTTCCTGGCCCTTGCTGGCAACTGACTTAAACCCTGAAGCATGAGATTGGATTATAGTCATTGTCTTAATGCAAAGCAACAAATGGTATGAGCATGTTGAGGGCAATGCAGCACTTCCTGTTCTCTCCATAGCCCATGCAGGGACGGAATGAAGAGGGATTCAGGTCATCCAGCCTGCCTCCCCTGCACACACAAGATGTAGAATTTCCCCAGAAGCTGGAGTAATGTATAGCTGCCATAGCATGTGGGAAAGCCTTTCTGGTAAGTAAGGCTGAACTATCCTATCATTTTCCCGCAGAGCCTGCCCTGCAGTGTTCCCCATGACTGTGCAGAATTAACCTTATCAGAGCTTTGGAGATAGAGAGAGCCAGGATAGGGGCAGTGGTGGAGGAGGATGACCCTGAAGACCTGCGCAGCCTGGCTACTAGGGATTCATAATGGAATAGGCACCTTTCCTCTGCGTTGGATACAAACGAGTTTTAAACAGGTCTGTGTTACAATGGGGAGCTGCAGCCTGATGATCACACGCTGAAGATCACGATGCTTGTTCATGTGAGGTGGGGCAGGGCAGGATGGGGGGGATGAGGGGGCAATGACTGATGCAGCTATAGCAGAAACATTGATTCTATTTGAGTATAATTACTCCATGTATAATTGTTCCAGAACAGAGTCACTGTTATTCCAGAACAGAGTGCCCACCCTGGGGAGGTACAGTGCCCTGGCTACACTGGAATTATTCCACTCTAGCTCCTGGCAATAGACAAGCCCTCAGAGAGAAACCATATGGTTCTGCAAGGAACTTTTTCTTTGGGCATGTGGGACAATTTAAACAACTGATACCTGCCACTTTCTACTTCACTTGTGAGTCTGTCGTCACCAGGGCCGGTGCAAGGATGTTTCACGCCCTAGAGCGAAACTTCCACCTTGCGCCCTCCCCCATCCCTGAGCATCTGCCCTGAGGCACTCCCCTCCCTCCCGTGGCAGCTCCCCCTCTCCTCCCTGAGGCACCCCCCCGTGGCAGCTCCCCATCCCCCACTCTCTGCCCTGAGGCACCCCCCCCCCCGCCCCAGCTCACTCCTGCTCCCCAGCATGCTCTGGGAGGAGGCGGGGCAGGGGTGAGCTGGGACAGGGTGTTCCCCTGTGTGCCACCCCCCACCCTTACTTGCTGCAGGCGGCCTCCCCCATGCTCCCCTGCCCAGCTTAAATGCTGGCGGCAACCAGGGCAGCCAAAGATCCGGCCACCGTGGTCACTGCCAAAGAGAATGCCGCCCCCCCAATCCTAGCGCCCTAGGTGACTGCCTAGGTCACCTAAACGGTTGCACAGGCCCTGGTGGTCACAACTGACACCAGGCTTTGTATTTTCAAAGTGTAGGGGTGACTTGTCTATATAATAATACACCAGAGAATTGAGATGTAGGCTTGCTATGGACAAAGAGAGAGAGAAAGAGTGTGTGTGTGTGTGTGTGTGTTTGAGAGAGAGAGAGAGAATGTGGTCGGGGGAGGCGGTGTACTGGGGCATACTTTGTTCAATTAATGTTTTACAAAACGGCTGCCAGGCAGTGGATCAGGGTGTGGATGTCCTTATGGGTTTCTGGGTAAGTTCAACAGCGCTCTGAGAGTGAGAGCTTGTATACAGTTCTTGGATTTTAATGAATTCATAGCCCTTCATGCCAGAAGGGCCCTTAGATCATCTGCTGTGGCCTAATGGATAGCACAGGCCAGAGAATGTCCCCTAGTCCCCTAGATAGATCCCAATAACTTGTGCTTGGCTAAAGCATCTTTCAGAAAGGCCTCAGCCTGGAGGTGAAAACAGCGAGATGGAGGCTCCAGCCCTTCCCATTGGTTCTTTTTCTGCTTTTCTCAACTAAATTAAAGAGCCCTTTAGTACCTGCTCTGAAGGTCCTTATACCCTGTGATTTAGTCACTGCTCAGTCATCTATGTGATAAGCTAAACCAGGGGTAGGCAACCTATGGCACGCAGACCGAAGGCGGCATGTGAGCTGATTTTCAGTGGCACTCACACTGTGCAGGTCCTGGCCACCGGTCGGGGGAGCTGTGTATTTTAATTTAATTTTAAATGAAGCTTCTTAAACATTTTAAAAGCCTTATTTACCTTACATACAACAATAGTTTAGTTCTATATTATAGACTTATAGAAAGAAACCTTCTAAAAACATTGAAATGTATGACCGGCACGCAAAACCTCACTTTAGAGAGAATAATTGAAGACTCGGCACAGCACTGCTGAAAGGTTGCCGATCCCTGAGCTAAACAGATTGAGCTCTGTCTCTCCGTCACTCTCAGACAGGCTCTCCAGACCTACACTTGTTTTCTCTACGCAAAAGAATAAATGGACACAAATCTAACATCAGGAATCATAACATTCAAAAACCAGTAGGAGAGCACTTCAGTCTCTCTGGTCGCTCAATAACAGACCTCAAAGTGGCAATTCTTCAACAAAAAAACTTCAAAAACAGACTCCAACGTAAAGATGCAGAACTGGAATTAATTTGCAAACTAGATACAATCAGATTAGGCCTGAATAAAGACTGGGAGTGGTTGGGTCATTACAAAACCTAAACTTAATTTCCCCAATACTAATTTCTCCCTACTGTTACTCACACCTTCTTGTCAACTGTCTGTAATAGGCCACTCTCTTACCACTTCAGAAGTTATTTCTCTTCCCTTGGTATCCTGCTGTTAATTGATTTATCTCGTTAGACTGACTTAACACTTGGTAAAGCAACCCACATCCTTTCACCACGTATTTATACCTGCTCCTGTATCTTTTCCTTCCTACATCTGATGGAATGGGTTCTAGCCCACAAAAGCTTATGCCCACATAAATGTGTTAGTCTCTAAGGTGCCACAAGGACTCCGGGTTGTTTTTAATCACTTTTATGGCTCTTTTCTGCACTCTTTCCAGAGTTTTAAAATGTAAACACCAGATCTGGATGCAGCATCCACTCTTTGTCTCCCTACTGCTGTCCACCAAGGGAAAATCACCTCCCTGCACCTACTCACTGCTCCCATAAACACATCCAAGGGATGCATTAACCCTTTAGGCCACATGGAGCTCAGGCTGCAGGATTGTTTAACTGTGGTGTAGAAGTTCCAGCTAAGGCTGCAGCACAAGTGCTGGGACCCGCCCACCACTGCAACTAATAAATGTATTTCATCACTCTGGATTCAAAAGCATATACCATCGAGAAAACCAGAACTGGGGCCTGTCTGTATGGGGAAATTGACAGAGCTAGAGTGGCATAAGTCCCCTGTGTGGATACTTTATTCTGGAATACAAGTGACTTCATTCCAGAATAATTGCTCCTCTTCCACCATGGCTCTGCCGGTCAGTCATAGAATCCTAGAATATCAGGATTGGAAGGAACCTCAGGAGGTCATCTAGTCCAATCCCCTGCTCAAAGCGGGACCAATCCCCAACTAAATACCACCATGTAGACAAGTCCTAAAAGAATGGAGGGACTTACCAGTTAGATTAGATGCACAGCGGAGCTCTTGGTGGAAAGATGTGCCAAATTGATTAGCTGAGTTTTTAAAAAATCAATGACAGAACAACATTGACTCCTTAGTGGACAGGACCGGCTCTAACTTTTTTGCCAACTCGAGCAAAAAAAAATGTGCTGTCCCGCCGTAACAACCCCACCCCGAGTGCCACCCTGCAGAAACAAAAAAAACCCTGAGTGCCACCCTGCCCCAGCAAAAAAAACAAAGCAACAAAACGAAAAAACCAGTGCCGCCGTGCCCCCCCCAAAAACACACACACAAAAACCGAGCACCGCCCCGCTGAAACAAAACAAACAAACAAAAAATATCCCACAGCACCGCCCTGTCACCCCAAGATTGGTCGCCCCTTACAAGGTGATGCCCTAAGCACGTGCTTGGTCGGCTGGTGCCTGGAGCTGGCCCTGTCAGTGAGGCTCCCATATCAACATCTTGACAGATGAAAGGAGATGTGATAGAGTTAGTCTGAAGTGGTGCTTTGCACTGGCATGGGAGAAGACCCCGACGCGCAAGTGGCAAACCGTCCCACAGAGGCTACAGCTTCACTCACCAGATGGAGTTTGGAGCACATTCTGCTTCCTAGCTCACCTAGCCACAGCCCGGGCTCGCTGATGGCTCTCTGCAGTGACTGCACCAGTCTTAATCCGGCTTCTCCCAATTGAGCAATCGTAGGCAGGCTTTTCCCAGTTGTCAGTGGGAATGCTGAATTCCCTGAGGCCTTGTTTCACCTTGTCACTGTATCGGACCTTTGGCCTTCCTCAGCATCGCTGGCGGTTCTTCAGTTGACCATAGAGTGCAGCCTTTGGCAGTTGATCCTGAGGTGTGTGCTCCACATGTCCCAGCCAGAGAAGCCAGAGAGTATCCAGCATAGTCTGCATAGACTGTAGGCTGGGGTTCTCATGGGTCTCATTATTAGGGATCCGTTGGTACCAAATAACTCTAAGGATTTTTCGAAGACAGTCGAGATAGAAACCATTCAATCTCCGCTCCTGCTCGGAGTAAGTAACCCACCTTTCACTACCGTAAAGGAGACTACTAAGGACACAAGCCTGATAATAAACAGACACCTTTGTGTTCAGGGTTAGCAGCTTGTGGTTCCAGTCATGTGAGGTAAGTTTATCAAAGGTAACAGAAGCTTTGGCGATTCTAACATCAGGTTCCCTATCAAGGGTAAGTGAGCTGGTAAGAATTGAGCTGAGACAGCAGAAGTGATCCACGTTATCCAGAGCTTTGTTATTGGCATGGATTTTAGGTGGAATGTTCTTACCTTGTGACATGACAACTGTTTCCTTGATACTGATTCCCAGGCCAAACTTGGCGCATGCCTCAGAGAACTTGTTCACCATAACCTGCAGTTCATCAGGTGAATTAGAGATGAATGCAGCAGCATCTGCGAAAAGCAGATCCCAAATAGTAAGCAGAGTGACCTGCCTTCTGCTCTGGAATCGTCTGAAGTTAAACAAGCTGCCGGCCATCCCCGATTCAATTAGTTTGCCAGACTGATCATTTCCAAAGGTGCACTTAAGAAGAATAGAGGAGAAGATGCCCAAACCGGTGGGTGCTTAGATTTGCTTCATACCAGTATCAATACTAAACTGGGGTGACGATTCATTTTCATACTGGATAGTTGCCTTCAATCCCTCCTGGAACTCCTTGACTAGGGAGAGCACCTTTTGTGGACAGCCAGTGTTGTGGACAGAGGTGCGTGTTGTTCACGGCTTTTTTCTTGCAACAAGCACAATGTGAAGGACATGTCAGTCATGGAGCATGCAACTCTGAAGCCACACTGGCTCTACATGTAGACTCTTTCATCAAGGATTTGGATTCTTCTCAATAGGACCCTGGCAAGCACTTTGCTGACCATGGGGAAAGAACAAGTCAAAAAATACTTAGACAAGTTAGATGTCTTCAAATCACCAGGGCCTGATGAATTGCATCCTACAATACTCAAGGAGCTGACTGAAGAGATATATGAGCCATTAGCAATTATCTTTGAAAAGTCATGGAAGACGGGAGACATTCCAGAAGACTGCCTATTTACAAAAAGGGAAATAAGGACACCCCGGGGAATTACTAAGGGGAATTACAGACCAGTCAGCTTAACTTCTCTACCTGAAAAGATAATGAAGCGAATAATTAAGCAATCAATTTGCAAACACCTAGAAGATAATGAGGTGATAAGTAACAGTCATCATGGATTTGTCAAGAACAAATTGTGTCATACCAACCTGATAGCTTTCTTTGACAGGGTAACAAGCCTTGGGGATGGTGGGAAGCAGTAGATGTGGTATATCTTGACTTTAGTAAGGCTTTCGATACTGTCTCACATGACCTTCTCATAAACAAACTAGGGAAATGCAACCTAGATGGAGCTACTATAAGGTAGGTATATAACTGGTTGGAAAATCATTCCCAGAGAGCAGTTATCAGTGATTCACAGTCATTCTGGAAGGGCATAACAAGTGAGGTCCTGCAGGGACTGGTTCTGAGTCTGGTTTTGTTCAATATCTTCATCAGTGATTTAAATAATGGTATAGATAGTATACTTATTAAATTTGCGGATGATACCAAGCTGGGAGGGGTTGCAAGTGCTTTGAAGGATAGGATTAAAATTCAAAATGGTCTGGACAAACTGGAGAAATGGTCTGAAGTAAATAGGATGAAATTCAATAAGGACAAATGCAAAGTACTCCACTTAGGAAGGAACAATCAGTAGCACACATACAAAATGGGAAATGACTGCCTAGGAAGGAGTACTGTGGAAAGGGATCACAAACTAAATATGAGTCAACAGTGCAAAAAAACCCAAACATCATTCTGGGATGTATCAGCAGGAATCTTGTAAGCAAGACACGAGAAATAATTCTTCCACTTTATGCCATGCTGATTAGGTCTCAACTGAAGTATTGTGTCCAGTTCTGGGCACCACATTTCAGGAAAGATGTGGACAAATTGGAGAAAGTCCAGAGAAGAGCAACAAAAATGATTAAAGGTCTAGAAAACATGAGCTATGAGGGAAGATTGAAAAATTTGGGCTTGTTTAGTCTGGAGAAGAGAAGATTGAGAGGGGACATGATAACAGTCTTCAAGTACATAAAAGGTTGTTACAAGGAGCAGAGAATAAAATTGTTCATCTTAACCTCTGAGGATAGGACAAGAAGCAATGGGCTTAAATTGCAGCAAGGGCGGTTTAGGTTGGACATTAGGAAAAACTTACAAACTGTCAGAGTGGTTAAGCACTGGAATAAGTTGCCTATGGAGGTGGAATCTCCATCACTGGGGATTTTTAAGAGCAGGTTGGACAAACACCTACCAGGAATGGTCTAGATAATACTTAGCCCTGCCTTGAGTGCAGAGACTGGACTAGATGACTTCTCGAGGTCCTTTCCGATTCTATGATTCTATGATCTTTTGCTTTCAGGTTTGAGGTCTTTTTACAAGGGGGACCAAGTGCCTCTTTAATTCCATTATAGGCACCACGAAGGACCCACTGGGACTCATAACCTAACAAATCTCAGCTCCGCTACATTCACTTCCGTTTTGTATTTGCTCCTTCTCTTTCAATCCTTACATTGGGAAATAATATGTACTAGAAACGGTTCTATTTATCTTGAATAAAAGACCTAATATTTGCTTTAACAATAATGAAAATACAGACCTGATAGCATGAATTATTAAAAGGTATCATTTTACATACTAAAGTCTGTTGCAATTTTCTCTCCAATGATTCCTATGGGGTGTTGTAGTGAATATTTAGTTTTAAAAACACCCCTTTTTCAGTGACAGGTTTCTCAGTGCATAGTTTAAACAGTTCCCTCTCTCTCATTTTATACTTCTCTGCAGTTCTCTATCATATCCAGGGGTAGTGCTATATAGCTGTATCTATATCTATATATGTCATTGAGCTCGGACTTTTGGTTATATACAAAATCGTATTGGCGTCCCTGTCTAAATAAGAGGGATCTTGGGAAGCTGGGAGGGGCTTGGTCTGGCCCCCCTCTAATTAAAAAATATTGAGGCAGGGTTTAGTTAACATTTAGATCGTTTTTACAAAAGTCTCTTGTTTCCTTAGCATGTATTTTAAACTGCATCCTTCTTTCTTGTACATTTCAGCTGTTCTCAAGCCTTTGGCTGTGACTATTCATCATTTCTAGAGGTGGTGATACTCATTAGCCACTGGTTTCAGTCTCATTTTGTTTCCCTGCCTCAATAGGATGGATCTACTGATGGGATGTGGGGAGTCAGCTGGCAGAAGGGTTTGGGTCAGGCCCCCACTACAACAATCAGCCAAACATACAGAACATGTCGGACTCAGCAATGCTTACAGACAGCACCAACTCCACCAGAGCTTCCTTCAGCAAATGCTTAGGGCTGTACCATCCCAGAGACCATCAAGGCCTCAGGAGAAATGTCTCTGTGAATGTGAGCAAAGTGGGTTCCCATGGCTTTTAAGGCAGGGGAGCTGGGGGCGGGGGGAATCCAAACATTTTGAAAGTTTTTCCCTGTTTTGTTCATCAAAATTTGAAATTTCGAAATTGATACAATTGTGACAAGCCCCAAAGAGTTAGGGGACCCTCGGCCTTCTGTTGTATTGTCAGGCTTCCAGTGCTTGTGTCTGGAGCCTGTTCATAGGCCCCCTTGGCTCCACACAGTGGGCGGGGATGGGTGGGGTGCATGTGTGTGTGTGTACTTGAACGTGCATGTGTGCTAGAGACTTTCAATTCATATGAGTTCTACTCCACCTCTGCTGCTGGCTGTTCCTGGGTAAGTCCTTCCCAGCCTTGTGCCTCAGTTTCTCCCTCAGTAAAACGGGGACCATGACATGGATATCCTTTGAGAAGTACTTTGAGCACTAGGGGTGAAAAGAGCCAGGTGTTGGTATTATTACAATGTACCTGAGAGAGAGAGACAGTGTCACTAGCACCAAATGGATTCAAAATCATGACTGTTGGTTTCTTTTTCTTTTCTCGCTGGTTCTGCACCCTTCAGTCTTGGCCCCTTCTCAGTTTATCGCCACAGCCAGGAGAGCTGGAAATTTACTTTTTTAAATACCTGAAAGTGGAGATCCCCTGACTCCAGGCACTGGGGCTTTAAGAAAAATCCCAAATAGCACAAAAACAAGAAGGAGTCCTTGTGGCAGCTCAGAGACTAGCACATTTATTTGGGCACAAGCTTTCGTGGGCTAAAACCCACTTCGTCAGATGCATGCAGTGGTTGGGTCACTACAAAAAGTAATTTTCCCTCTGCTGATACTCACACCTTCTTGTCAACTGTTGGAAATGGGTGATGTCAACATTGATTGCATTGGTCTTGTTAGCATTACAAAAGTAATTTTCTCTCTCTTGATATTCACCCCTTCTTGTCAGCTATTGAGAATAGGCCACTTCCACCTTAATTGAATTGGCCTTGTTAGCATTGGCCCCCAACTTGGTAAGCCCACACTGCCAGCCAGAGCCTCAATATCCCTGTGCCCCAACCCCCTCCCCCAGCCCTGATTCCCCTCCTGCCCCCTGAATCTCTCGGTCCCAGTCTGGAGCACCGTCCTGCACCCCAAATCCCTCATCCCTGGCCCCACCCCAGAGCCTGCACCTCCAGCCTGAGCCTTCATCCCCCTATGCCCCAATTCCCTGCCCCAGTCCTGATCCCCCTCCTGCCCCCTGAACTGCTTGGTCCCAGCCTGGAGCTCCCTCCTGTACCCCAAACCCCTCATCCCCAGCCCCACCTCAGAGCTCGCACCCCGAGCTAGAGCCTCGACCCCTCCTGCACCCCAACTCCTTGAGCCAGCCTGGTGAAAATGAGTGAGTGAGTGGGGGGGGAAGAGCGAGTAACATGGGGGGGATGGAGTGAGCAGGGTCGGGGCCTCAGAGAAGGGCTGGGTCCATGGAGACAGCACGGGGCAGGGGTGGGGCAAGAGTGTTTGGTTTTGTGTGAGTAGAAAGTTGGCAACCCTACCAAGCAAGCAGAGAGACAGGCCAGCTCTGAGAGACACTGAGGGGACAGACCCCCCCTCGCCCTGCTCCTGTGGCAGCAGGAATTTACACTGGGCATCACAGCGGCCAAACTCGCCTGCTCCACCCACTTGGCTCACTGCGCTGGCCTCCCTGAGCTCGAAGTGCAGAGCAAGGAGCCCCAGCAGAGAGCACTGGCCAAAGGGACCATGGGGGCATCTGGCTGAGCCCTTACCCCCACCCCCGGTACTGGAGTGGCCCCAGGGACTTGGGAATATGATCAGCCAGGACACAATGTGGAGCAGGGGTGGGGAGAAGGCGGCTTCAGTGCACCTTTGCCCATAGCTCAGAGGCAGCCTGAGGCCTGGCATGGGCCTGCTGGCTGCTGTCCTGGCTCTGCCCCTCCTGCTCTCTGGGGTTATGCCTTCACCACCCTGCTGGCTCCGGCTGCCTCACAGCTGGATCCAAATGACTCGGTTTTAAAGCTGAGCACAATGAGGCTGGCATGCAAGTGCCCAGTTCCCGGGGCATGCCCATCCCCCTGGTGCCCACAAACAGACTATATTGGGGCCCGGTCTGGGGCTGTAGGATGTTCCCATCCAGACCCCATGGCCTACAGTCAGCACTGCCCATGCCCCACTTGGCACAGCACTGCAGGGGCCAAACTGGCTGATGTCGCTGGGCGAAGTGCCCTCCCTACCCGGTACCCCACTGCTGTGCTATTGTGTGGCACTGAGGCATGGGGGAGCTTTGATCTGACCATGCCTGAAAATGGCATGGCTGACAGGGCTGGGGGCAGCCAACCCCCCATCCCCAAGGGGATTCCCCCAAATCGCTGTGTGCCCATCCCCAGTGAGCAAAGGCCATTCTGTAAATCAGGCTGTGGCATCTCTCCCTCCCCACTGCTGTGCGTGGGGAACGTGGGAGGGTCACCTGTGACCCTGGCAGATGGTGCTGCCGCCTGCCCTCCCCAGGAACTGCTGCAGCCCTGCCATCTGTCACAGCTCGGCTCTCAGCGTGGCTGGGAGCTCGGTGCAGTGAGATTCCCGCTCAAGCTGCGTCTCGGACCAGGGACCCGGCTGCCACTGTGGCTCCGGCTACAGAGGGGGCCCAGGCACAGCGGCCACAGGAGCCTCGACACTGCTAGATCTCCCCTCCCCACCACAAAACTGTGTCTCCTTCCCCGACAATTGTTCAGTCCAGACTGGCTGTGTTTCTGAGAGCATTGTTCTAGGGGCTTCTGGGGGCAGGTCTCTGGCCTGTGCTGTGTGGGAGGTCAGCCTAGATGATTACAGTGGGCACTTCTGCTCTGGGAGTCTCTGAAAACTTGGCTGCAGCAACGGGGCAGGAAACCAAGGGGCAGCTCCCCAGGGTGTAAAGCAGGGACTGGTCCATTGGGATCACTAGAGCAAAAGGGTTCAACCCAGCATTGGGGCCACCCCAGGAGATTCACCCCAGTCCCTTACCGGACGGCGGCTAATGGGAGTAAAGGGCTGGACAGTGTCTTGGGAACAGCAGGGAGGGGCTGGCACAGCATGGAATAGGTGTGGGTGTCACAGGCATGAAAGGAAGATGCTGGAACAAAAGGGGTGAAGAGTCAATGCAGCTGTTGTGCATACCCCAGAAAGGGGCCTGGCAAGCAGAGGTTAGGGCATCAGTGAGGATATAATGGGCGCTGTGACCTTGCACTCCATGTTTTATGGAAATGTGCTTATGAGTGTGAATATGATGTAACTGGAATATGCTTTAAGCAAAATGTCTCTTGTAAGGTATCATAACAAGGGTTATAACCTACTGAATATATTCCTCCTATTTGTATGTATGTATCATTCTTGTATCTGAAGCTAGAAATATGAAGTATAACTCTGGGGTCCTGTTGTAGTTATGCAAAGTGTGGCCCACTGATGGTGGTTTAGAATCTTGATGGCTCCCATTAACTAGGACAATTGGCTGTTGTGACACTCTCTACCTCAGGGGAACACCCTACACCCCCATGTTCATCTTTATAAAATATTTGTGTAAATAATATCCAGTGCAAAGTTTGTCACGTTGAGTGTCTTCAGAAAGGCTCATAATGCACTGAGCATGGTTGTTACAGTAATCTTATAGGTTATAATTTCATGTATGTAGTTATGAGGCTGAAACTGTATCCTCATGGCTTAAAGCAAGCTCAGGCACAACTCTGCAAGAACAGAGAGGCAGTTCACCCCTCATCAGGGCCTGGTCTGGCTCCAGGCACCAGTCCAGCAAGTAGGTGCTTGGGGTGGCCATGGGGAAGGGGCAGCACGTCTGGCTCTTCGGCAGCAATTCGGCAGCGGGTCCCTCTCTCCCTCTCGGAGTGAAGGACCTGCCGCCAAAGATTGAAGTGGCGGTGGTAGAGCTCCTGCAGATCGCTATTGCGGCTTTTTTTTTTTTTTTTTGCTTTTTTTTGCTGCTTGGAGCAGCAAAAACCCTGGAGCTGGCCCTGATCAGGGCATGGATGGGACAAACCCAGCCCAGCCTCACAGGGACAATGGACACTGGCTTAGGCAGCAACAAAAGAATCTGTTAGACCCTTGAGGGATTCTCCCCCTTCCTTTGGTCAGTTGGGACTGCGATGAGGTAATGCTCACCTGACTCTGAAGTGGAGGGGGCAAAGCAAGGGGAAAGAAAGGACATGATAAAAGAGAGAGACATTTTGCCATGCTCTCTCTCCTCTACCTACATCTACAGACACCACCACCTTCAAGCCACTGAATCACTGATCAAAGGGGACAGCCTGGCTGAAGAGCCAGTCTGTGGTGAGAAGCATCTAAGTTTGTAAGGACATTGCAAGTGTTAAGATCAGCTTAGAATGCGTTTTGCGTTTTTTTCATTTGACCAAATCTGACTTGTTGTCCTTTGACTTATAATCTTATAATAAATCTGTTTGTTTATTCTACCTGAAGTAATGTGTTTGGTTTGCAGTGTGTCAGAGACTCCTCTTGGGAGAACAAGCCTAGTACATATCAATTTCTTTGTTAAACTGATGAACTTATATCAGCTTGTAGCATCCAGCAAGCATAACTGGACACTGCAAGACGGATAGCCCAGGAGTGGGGGTTCTCGCAGCAGAGCAGGGTAAGGCTGGCTCCCAGAGTCAAGGATTGGAGTGACCTAGCAGATCCCTGGTCCAAACAACACCAGAGGAGAATGTCACAGTTGTAAATGGATCTGTTTACTTGCAACCCTTCCTGTGTTTGTGTAAGCCAGCCTAGGAAGAATGGAGGGGGAGGGGTGTCGCACAGGACATGTGACCATGTCACATGATGCTGAAATCCATCTTAAACCTGGTACTTTTCCATTTAGAAGGAGGGGTGGGGACCCAGAGAGACAAAAGCTTCCCACCTTGAGCCAAAGAACAAAGGGGGCTGCCAGTCATGAAAAACCCCTAGTTGCCACCTGAGCTGGAACTAACAAGGACTGTATCAGGGGAAAGGATTGGGCCCAGACTAGGAAGGAGTCTAGTCTGTGAAAGGAGCTTGTTGGAACATCTCTAAGGGGAAGATTTACCTGTATTCAGTTTCTTAATGTATTAGGCTTAGACTTGCGTGTTTTTGTGTGGTGACTTACTTTCTTCTGTCTGGTGTTACTTGGAACCATTTAAATCCTACTTTTTATACTTACTAAAATCACTCTTATTTATTAATAAACCCAGAGTAATATCTGGGGGAGCAAAGAGCTGTGCATATCTCTCTATCAGTGTTATAGAGGGTGGACATTTTATGAGTTTATCCTCTATAAGCTTTATACAGAATAAAATGAATTTATTTGTGGTTTGGATCCAACTGGGAGCTGGGTGTCTGGGTGCTGTAGGCAGGAGACCTGCTGAGCAATTTTTGGTTAAAATCTGCAGCTTTGGGCAAGTGGACCAGACCTAGGTCTGTGTTGCAGCAGGCTAGCGTGTCTGGCTCAACAAGACAAGGTTCTGGAGTCCCAAACTGGCAGGAAAAAATGGGTTCAGAGGTAATTCCAGCAAGTTATTTGACAGTCCCAAGGGAGTCTCTGTGACCGAACCCGACACAGGCGCAGCGGAGAGCAGCGGGCACAGCAAAGGTTAAGGGTCACTGTAAGTATTGTGGGTGCAGTGGGAAGGCACTGGCTCAGAAGGGGTTAAGGTAAGTGTAGATATTGTGGGTGCAGTGGGAAGGGGGTGGCACAACAGAGGTTAAGGTCAGTGTGGGTATCGTGGGTACAGCGGAAAGGGGCTGGCACAGCAGGGGTTAAGTTCAGTGTGGGTATCATAGAATCATGGAATATCAGGGTTGGAAGGGACGTCAGGAGGTATCTAGTCCAACCCCCTGCTCAAAGCAGGATCAATCCCCATCTAAATCATCCCAGCCAGGGCTTTGTCAAGCCTGACCTTAAAAACCTCTAAGGAAGGAGATTCCACCGCCTCTCTAGGTAACCCATTCCAGTGCTTCACCGCCCTCCTAGTGAAAAAGTTTTTCCTAGTATCCAACCTAAACCTCCCCCACTGCAACTTGAGTCAATTACTCCCTTTCTGTCATCTGGTACCACAGAGAAGAGTCAAGATCCATCCTCTTTGGAACCCCCTTTCAGGTAGTTGAAAGCAGCTATCAAATCCCCCCTCATTCTTCTCTTCTGCAGACTAAACAATCCCAGTTCCCTCAGCCTCTCCTCATAAGGTCTGTGCTCCAGCCCCCTAATTATTTTTGTTGCCCTCTACAGGACTCTTTACAATTTTTCCACATCCTTCTTGTAGTGTAGGGCCCAAAACTGGACACAGTACTCCAGATGAGGCCTCACCAATGCAGAAAGAAGGGAATGATCATGTCCCTCGATCTGCTGGCAGTGCCCCTACTTATACAGCCCAAAATGCCGTTAGCCTTCTTGGCATCAAGGGCACACTGTCGACTCATATCCAGCTTCTCATCCACTGTAACCCCTAGGTCCTTTTCTACAGAACTGCTGCCTACCCATTCTGTCCCTAGTCTGTAGCAGTACATGGAATTCTTCCTTCCTAAGTGCAGGACTCTGCACTTATCCTTGTTGAACCTCCTCAGATTTCTTTTGCCCAATCCTCTAATTTGTCTAGGTCCCTCTGTATCCTATCCCTACCCTCCAGCGTTATCTATCACTCCTCCCACTTTAGTGTCATCTGCAAACTTGCTGAGGGTGAAGTCCATGCCATCCTCCTGATCATTAATGAAGATATTGAACAAAACCAGCCCTAGGACTGACCCCTGGGGCACTCCGCTTGATACCGGCTGCCAACTAGACATGGTGTCATTGATCACTACCCATTGAGTCTGATCTAGCCAGCTTTCTATCCACCTTACAGTCCATTCATCCAGCCCATACTTCAACTTGCTGGCAAGAATACTGTGGGAGACCGTATCAAAAGCTTTACTAAAGTCAAGCAATAACAAGTCCACTGCTTTCTCCTCATCCACAGAGCCAGTTATTTTGTCATAGAAGGCAATTGGATTAGTCAGGCATGACTTGCCCTTGGTGAATCCATGCTGACTGTTCCTGATCACTTTCCTCTCCTCTAAGTGCTTCAGAATTGATTCCTTGAGGACCTGCTCCATAATTTTTCCAGGGACTGAGGTGAGGCTGACTGGCCTGTAGTTCCCCAGATCCTCCTTCTTCTCATTTTAAAAGATGGACACTACAATAGCCTTTTTCCAGTCATCTGGGACCTCTCCTGATCATCATGAGTTTTCAAAGATAATGGCCAACGGCTCTGCAATCAGATCCTCCAACTCCTTTAGCACCCTCAGATGCAGCACATCCGGTCCCATGGACTTGTGTTCATTCAGTTTTTCTAAATAGTCCCGAATCACTTCTTTCTCTACAGAGGGCCGGTCACCTCCTCCCCAACTGTGTTACCCAGTGCAGCAGCCTGGGAGCTGACCTTGTTTGTGAAGACGGAGGCAAAAAAAGCATTGAGTACATTAGCTTTTTCCACATCCTCTGTCACTAGATTGCCTCCCTCATTTCCTTGACTTTCTTCTTGTTGCTAACATACTTGAAGATACCCTTCTTGTTACTCTTAACATCTCTTGCTATCTGCAACTCCAAGTGTGATTTGGATTTCCTGATTTCACTCCCGCACGCCTGAGCAATATTTTTATACTTCTCCCTGATCATTTGTCCAATCGTCCACTTCTTGTAAGCTTCTTTTTTGTGTTTAAGATCAGCAAGGATTTCACTATTAAGCCAAGCTGTTCGCCTGCCATATTTACTGTTCTTTCTATGCATTGGGATGGTTTGTTCCTGCAACTTCAATAAAGATTCTTTAAAATACAGTGAAATTCCCTGGACTTCTTTCCTTCTCATGTGATTTTCCCAGGGGATCCTGCCCATCAGTTCCCTGAGGGAGTCAAAGTCTGCTTTTCTAAAGTCCAGGATCCATATTCTGCTGCTCTCCTTTCTTCCTTGTGTCAGGATCCTGAACGGTTCCCATCCACTTTTGCTTCCCCTACTAATTCTTCCATTTGTGAGCAGCAGGTCAAGAAGAGCTTTGCCCCTAGCTGGTTCCTCGAGCACTTGCACCAGGAGATTGTCCCTTACACTTTCCAAAAACTTCCTGGATTGTCTGTGCACCGCTGTATTGCTCTCCCAGCAGATAGCGGGGTGATTGAAGTCCCCCATGAGAACCAGGGCCTGTGATCTAGTAACTTCTGCTAGTTGCCGGAAGAAAGCCTCATCCACCTCATACCACTGGTCTGGTGGTCTATAGCAGACTCCCACCACGACATCACCCTTGTTGCTCACACTTCTAAACTTAATCCAGAGACTCTCAGGTGTTTCTGCAGTTTCATACCGGAGTCATACTGCTCTCTTACATACAATGCCACTCCCACACCTCTTCTGCCCTGCCTGTCCTTCCTGAACAGTTTATATCTATCCATGACAGTACTCCAGTCATGTGAGTTATCCCACCAAGTCTCTGTTATTCCAATCACATCCTAATTCCTTGACTGTACCAGGACTTCCAGTTCTCCCTGCTTGTTTCCCATGCTTCTTGCATTTGTGTATAGGTACTGAAGATAACTTGCTGATTGTCCCGCTTTCTCAGTCTGAGACACAAGTCCTCCCCTCTTGCACTCTCCTGCTCGTGCTTCCTTCTGGTATCCTATTTCCCCACTTATCTCAGGGCTTTGGTTTCCTTCCCCCGGTGAACCTAGTTTAAAGCCCTCCTCACTAAATTAGCCAGCCTGCTTGCTAAGATGCTCTTCCCTCTCTTCATTAGGTGGAGCCCGTCTCTGCCTAGCACTCCTCCTTCTTGGAACACCATCCCATGGTCGAAGAATCCAAAACCTTCTCTCCAATATCACCTGTGTAGCCATTCGTTGACTTCCACAGTTCGACGCTCCCTACCCAGGCCTTTTACTTGCACAGGGAGGATGGACGAGAACAACCCTTGCACCTCAAACCCTTTATCCTTCTTCCCAAAGCCATGTAGTCTGCAGTGATCCGCTCAAGGTCATTCTTGGCAGAATCATTGGTGCCCACATGAAGAAGCAGGAAGGGGTAGCGATCCGAGGGTTTGATGAGTCTCGGCAGTCTCTCCATCACATCGTGAATCCTAGCTCCTGGCAAGCAGCACATTTCTCGGTTTTCCTGGTCGGGACAGGAGATAGATGAGTCAGTCCCTCCGAGGAGGGAGTCCCCAACCACCACCACCCTCCTCCTTCTCTTGGGAGCGGTGGTCATGGAACCCCCATCGTTAGGACTGTCCATCTCATGCCTTCCAATCAGTGGAGTCTCCTTCTGCTCCCTTCCCTGTTTCCCTGTAGCATCTAGTCCACTCTCCGCATTAGTACCTGTGGAGCGAACCTGAAAACGGTGGCTCACCTGTATCTGCATTGCTTCTCTTTCTTTTTCTGGAGGTCACATGCTGCCAAATTTCTTCACTGTCCTTCTGTCCCCATGGCGCAGCCTGCTCTGATTCTTCAGAATGTTGTGCCTGTAGAAGCATATCCTGACGTCTGTCCAGGAAATCTTAATATTCTTTTATGCAACGCAGGGTCGATACTTGTTTCTCCAGACCTTGAACTTTCCCTTCCAATATGGAGACCAGCTTGCTCTTTGTACAGATAAAGTCACTTCTGTCCTGTGGAAGAAAGACAAACATGGCACAACCTGTGGAGATCACAACAGCTGAACACTCACCATCCATATTACCGTCCTTCTAAGAGCTTCCTCGGCTGCTCCAGTAACTATTCAGAGGAGCCTGCAAGAGGAAAACCTCAGTGGGCTCTCCCCAGGCGAACTTCCCGTCAAACTCGCTCTGTTCACTGCTCAGCTGACTGCCTTTTTATAACAGTCAGGC
The DNA here is from genome assembly GCF_007399415.2 of Gopherus evgoodei. NCBI lineage: Eukaryota > Metazoa > Chordata > Testudines > Testudinidae > Gopherus > Gopherus evgoodei. Next base: position 1,111,236 of record NW_022060063.1, on the reverse strand, counting down.
CCACTCAAGGCCCACCTGGAACAAGGCACTCCCAATTCACACTTTTCAAACAATCACGCACACGGTCAAACTGACAAACTGTCCCTGCAACAGACACTCAGAAACTCACCAACACAGCCCCCTAAATCAGCACTTAGCATATGTCCTCTTGAACAGATCTCAGTCAAACTCCCTCTGTTAGCCTCTCCGCTGTTCGCCACTCAGCTGACTGCCTTTTTAAGGGTCACTGTGGTATTGGGGTGCAGTGGGAAGGGGCTGGCACAGCAGAGGTTAAGGGACAGTGTAGGTATTGTGGGTGCAGTGGGAAGGTGCTGGCACAGCAGGGGTTAAGGTCACTGTAGGTATTGTGGATACAGCACTAAGAGGCTGGCACAGCAGGGTTTAAGGTCAATGTAGGTATTGTGGGTACAGCGGCAAGGGGCTGGCACAGGAAGGGTTAAGGGTCAGTGTAGGTATCCTGAGTACAATGAGAAGGGGCTGGCATGGCAGTGTTTAAGGTCAGTGTGGGTATTTTGGTTGCAGTGAAGTGGCTGGCATAGCAGGGGTTAGGGCCAGTGTATTATTGTGGGTGCAGTGGGGAGGGGCTGGCATAGCAGAGGTTAAGGTAAATGTATGTATCATGGCGTGGGCACAGGACGTGATTGGGGTCTGTGTGTGTGTCACAGGCACAGCAGGGAGGGGGTGGCACAGGAGGGGATTGGGGTCAGTGTGGGTGCCAGGGGCACAGCAGGGAGGGACTGGCACAGGATGGGATTGGAGTCTGTGTGGGTGCCAGGGACACAGCATGGAGTGGCTGGCACAGGAGGGGTCAATGGTCTGCGAGGGGGCCTGTCATAAACAGATAGCTAAGGGTTAATGTCTCTTTCACCTGAAAAAAAAGTAACATGAAGCACCTGACCAGAGGACCAATCAGGAAACAGGATATTTTTCAACTCTGGGTGGAGGGAAGTTTGTGTCTGGGTTCTTTGTCTTCTGCCTGAATCTCTCTCAGCTATGAGGAGGATTTTTCTATTTCCTGCTTTCTAATCTTCTGTTTCCCAGTTGTAAGTACCAAAGATCAGATAGAGGATTTTTATGTTCTTTTGTATTTACATGTCTATAGTTGCTGGAGTGCTTTAAATTGTATTCTTTTTGAATAAGGCTGTTTATTCAATATTTCTTTTAAGCAATTGACCCTGTATTTGTCACCTTAATACAGAGAGACCATTTGTATGTATTTTAAGCTTTCTTTTAAGACCTGTTGGAGTTTTTCTTTAGTGAGGGACTTCAGGGAAATTGAGTCTGTACTCACCAGGGAATTGGTGGGAGGAAGAAGTCAGAGGAAAATCTGTGTGTGTTAGATTTACTAGCCTGATTTTGCATACCCTCTGGGTGAGGGGGGAAAGAGAGATTAACTCTTGGTACTTATGTTTTCCAAGGCTGGGAACGGGGAGGGTGGAATCCCTCTGTTTAGATTCACGAAGCTTACTTTGGTGTCTCTCTCCAGGAACACCTGGAGTGGGGGAAGGGAAAAGGTTTATTTCTCTTTGTTGTGAGACTCAAGGGATTTGGGTCTTGGGGTCCCCAGGGAAGGTTTTTGGGAGGACCAGAGTGCCCCAAAACACACTAATTTTTTGGGTGGTGGCAGCAGTACCAGGTCCAAGCTAGTAACTAAGCTTGGAGGTTTTCATGCTAACCCCCATATTTTGGACGCTAAGGTCCAAATCTGGGACTAGGTTATTGACAGGGCCATAGCATAGCGAGGCGCAGTTGGCACAGCAGAGGAAGGCGTCTTCATGCCTATGCACTATGAGGGGTCCCCAGTTCATGATCCACCCCATGAAGATGTAGGTGAGCCCTGCTCTGGGCTGTGCCCAGCAGCGAGGTCAGGTCTAGTGAAAGCCACCTATTGGGTTGAAGTTCTCCAGAAAATGGGTGTGAGTGAAACTGTGTTTGATCAGCTAATCAAATGACCATTAACCAGCTGACCAATCAGGCCAGCCCAGGTGGACTTTCAGCTGAAAAGCGAGAAAGACTAGAGCAGCAGGTCTCAAACTTTTTTACTGGTGACCCCTTTCACATAGCAAGCCTCTGAGTGTGACCCCTCTAATAAATTAAACACACTTTTTTACATATTTAACACAAATGCTGGAGGCAAGCGGGGTTTGGAGTGGAGTTTGACAGCTCACGACCCCTCCATGTAATAACCTCACGACCCTCTGAACTAGAGACTCCATGATGTGCGCTCGGGATGTGGTTATAGTTCGTGATTTAACACAGCAAGCCAGACACTCTGGTGATGAGTGGCTGTACCCTCTGGAGTTAAGATGTGACAAAGCATCTCCATGTTACCACACGAGGGTAGGGATAACTTGCCTTCCCAAAGGCAGTGGGAGGGGACACTCAGCCAGTTTGTGCTGCTCCATTGATACACCCAGAGCTTACCCCTCCCTGACCTGCACTGCCAGGAGAGTGAGAGGAAAGCAGTCAGATCTGGGTGTGGGCACACGGGGGGTCAGAAGAAGGGGGCAAGTTCTGTTCACTTCCCAGGACCTGTGAACAAATTTGGAAAATAACAGCATCCCACCAGGGCTGTGAGTCTGCCACAGCGGCCAAGCACCATGGCGATAAAGCTGGGGGAATTTTTTCTGTGAATAGTTTCACCCAATTTGGGGGGAAGGGACTGATGCACCATTCACAAAGGAGCTGAAGGAAACTCTGTGTCTCTTGTGAGCTTTAGCCCTGCAGTTAAGTGACTTACCTAGAATGTAGAAGACCAAGGTTCAATTCCCCCCTTGTCTGATTGGGGAAAAGGGGTTTGAATGTGTGCCCCATAGTACAGATGAGGGCCCTAACCACCGGCTAAAAGATGTGAGAAGGGAAGGGAACCCCTCTAGGGGTGAAATGGTTCTGTGCTTTGTAAATAATTAGCTAGTCATTGAAGCAGTGATTTAAACTGGATCCTCCCACATCCTAGGTGAGAACCCCAAGCCCTGGGTACAGAGTCATTCTTTGGCTCAAGGATTATTGAATTATTTATACATAGTGGACTAGCTTCAACTGCAGAGCCCTTTAAAGCCCCAGCAGTCTGGCTCTGGTAGAGATTTAAAGGGTCCAGGGGCTTCCTGCAGTGGCCAGAGCCCTGGCCCCTTTAATTTGCCCCTTAGCCCCGGGTCTCGCAGCTGCCTCTGCAGCTGGTAGCTCTGGGGTGATTTAAAGGCCCTATGGCTCCCAGCCAGAGCCCTTAAATCTTGAAAGGCCCCGCCTCTTCCCATTGAGGCCCCGCCCCTGATCAGGACTCCTGCATACTGGTAAGTCCTTTAAGTTACTTTCACCCCTGAACAAAACCCCAAATGGACTTTTTAACTTTTCAGAATTTTCAAATTTGGTTCAAACCAAACCAATTTCCCCTCCCACCCCCCAAATCCACTCTTTTCTACATGGAGGGGACACTTCCCTGGGACCTGGGTGGGTAGCAGGCTGCTGCCTCCCTGCAAGAAAACAGCATGAGCTAGGAGCAGCCCTGCTCTGAGCAGTGGATGGGAAGCACAAGGGCTCACTGGGGAGCTCACAGGGTCCCTCCAGGGAGCAGGTGGTTGGGATGAACAGCTGAGCTGTGATGCAGAACTACTCCTGTCCCCTCCCCAGCCTGGCCCCTGGGAAGTGCTGCCTCTGGGCCAGGCTCTAGGGGCAGGCCGCAGGCAGCTCAGCCAACTCAGAGCCCGGAGCTGTGGGGAGGGTTTGGTGCAGGGCCTACTCACAGGCTTGAAGGGTCTCACAGCACCCAGAGAGGAGGAGTGGTGGGAAACGCTCCCAGTGGCCTCCAAATCCGGAGGGAAGACCCTCTGGGCCGGGGATGCAGAGGTAATGGAGGCATGAAGAGGATGCATATGGACCAGGAGTAGGTAACCTATGGCACGCGTGCCAAAGGCGGCACGGGAGCTGATTTTCAGTGGCACTCACACTGGGTCCTGGCTACCTGGGTCCTGGCCACAGTCCGGGGGATTCTGCATTTTAATTTAATTTTAAATGAAGCTTCTTAAACATTTTAAAAACCTTATTTACTTTACATACAACAATAGTTTAGTTACATATTATAGACTTATAGAAAGAGACCTTCTAAAAATGTTAAAATGTATTACTGGCACGTGAAACCTTAAATTAAAGTGAATAAATGAAGACTTGGCACACCACTTCTGAAAGGTTGCCGACCCCTGATATGGACCATCCCTGCCCCAGAGTGAGCAAAGTCCAACAGAAACCCCCTCTGCTCTGGCCAGTGTTTGCTGGTGGACAAGTCAGGAGCTGGCTTCACTACAGGATAATCTTGCAGCTGCTGTGCTGCCCTGCGCAGGCGTGGCCCCTTGCAGGGAGACTGGAGTCCCAGTACATCCTATCAGCCAGGCCTCAGCCATCCCTGACTGAGGAGAGTGGCGACACCTTGGGGACAAGAGGGAATTGCGTCTGGGCTCAACCCCTAGGGTGACCAGATGTCCCGATTTTATAGGGACAGTCCCTATTTTGAGGCTTTTTCTTATGTAGAAGCCTATTACCCACCACCCCCATCCTGATTTTTCACACTTGCTGTCTGGTCACCGTATCAGCCCCTGATTTGGGAAAGGGGACCGATGCAGGAGAGGCCCAGTTTCAAACACCCCAAAGCCTTTCAAAAATAAAAAATCTGGGTTTTTGGGATCTCTCTCTCATAAATGGAACTGGCCTTTTAAGAAGCTAGTGTAGGGAAATGGGGGGAGATCGAGGTGGGGGATGGGAACAGGATAACATGCGGATGGGGCTATGTGCAGCTCAACTCCCCACCTACCTACCTCCAGGGATGAAGCCCACCCCCATACATCCTCCCCGCCAGCCCCAGTGTGGTACCTGGTTCCAGTGTCCCCAACATGTATGGCCCCCTCTCAGCACAAGACACCTTCTCTGCTGGGCTGAGGAGCCTTCCCTGGCTCCTCTGGCTGGTACCAGACTCAGCCTCATGGCACACTGCCTGGCCACTGCCTCCTGAGTCTCTCAGACCTTTGGCTAGAAATAGACTCATGGGGAGCATTTCCTGTGGTCCTCTAGGTCAGACTCAATCCTGTCTCCATCATGCCAGGTTCACACCTGGCATTACACCCAGACAGTGATGGGTCAAGACGCTCAAATGTGACAGTTGATTTGGGGGCCTGGCTCCACACACCTTGCCAGGGGCATATGTTCTGGGATAGTGTTCAGCACTATCTGAAATCAGGCCCCTTTAAGGCCCTCCAGATCCAGGCTCAATCATCTCTGGGGCTTGAGGGGCCGCTAGGATCATCTCTGTGCCCTGCAGTGTAACCCACACACAGAGCCCTGCTGGTGAGGGAGCACCTCTATAAATTGGGCCCAAAGGTCACTGGTTACATGGAAATCCCTGGCTACCACCTTCTCTGGAGATTTCAGCAGCATTTCTCAGGGCAGTGGGTGTCACAGGAGTAGCAGAGGCTGGAGCTGATGGTGATCAGCACATCACATCTGGGGCAGTCATAGAATCATAGACTGGTAGGGCTGGAAGGGACTCACTGGCTCATAGACTTTAAGGCCAGAAGGGACCATCATGATTATCTAGTCTGATCCGCTGCACATCGTAGGCCTCAGAATCTCACCCATCTACTCCTGTAATAGACCCTGAACCTCTGACTGAGTTACTGACATTCTCAAATATTGATTTAAAGACTTCTAGTTACAAAGAATCCACCATTTACTCTAGTTCAAACCAGCAAATGACCCAGGCCCCATGCTGCAGAGGAAGGTGAAAACCCCCAGGGTCTCTGCCAGTCTGACCTGGGAGAAAATTCCTTCCCAACCCCAAATCTGGTGATCGGTTAGACAATGAGCATGTGGGCAAGACCCATCAGACAGATACCTGGAAAAGAATTCTCTGTAGGAACTCAGAACTCTCCCCATCTAATGTCCCATCTCCTACTCTAGGAGATATTTGATAATCACAGTCGCAGATGGGCCATATGCCATTGTAGGTAACCTCATCATACCATTCCCTTTGTAAACTTATCAAGCTCAGTCTTGAAACAGGTTAGGGTTTTTTTGCCCCCAGTGCCCCTGGAAGGCTGTCCTAGAATTTCATTCCTCTGATGGTTAGAAACCTTCATCTAATTTCAAGCCTAAATTTACTGATGGCCAGTTTATATCCATTTATTCTTGTGCCAACATTAGCACTTAACTTAAATAGCTCCTCTCCCTCCCTGGTGTTTATCCATCTGATGTATTTATAGAGCACAATCCTATCTCCCCTCAGCTTTTGTTTCGTTAGGCTAAACGAGTCAAGCTCCTTAAGTCTCCTCTCATAAGGTATTGTGATATAGCATGGCCAGAGGGCAGCAGGAGAGTGTTAGCAGGAAGCCTTATTCCCTGCAAGGGTAGAAAGGTTTGCTATAGATTAATTAGAGCACCTGAAGCCAATTAGAGCACCAGCAGTCAGTCATGTGATAAAACCCCCCTGCTTCAGCCGGACAGTGTGGGAGTTGGAGTAGGAAGGTTTGATTGGAGCAGAGAGCAGTTTGAAGGAGTTGGAGAAGGGAACAGTTTTGAAGAGACAAAAGGAAAGTTTGGAGGAGTGCTGTGGTGGGCTGAGAAATCCAAAGACCCTAGGTAAGGGGCACCTGGCTTATGTAGAAGGAGGGCAAGAAGCCCCTCCACAAGCTGAAGGGCAGGAGAGGGAAGTAGCCCAGGGGAAGGAACTGCCAGTTCAAGTGGTTCACCACTATCTTCAGGGCCCCTGGGTTGGGACCTAGGGAAGAGGGTGGGCCCAGGTCCCTCCCTCTCCTCTCCTCTCCTCTCCTCTCCTCAAGGACACTAGTGGGGTAATTAAAATACTGATTCAGAGGCAAGCAATGGTGCCCTGAACCTTTCCCAAAGAAGAGAAAGCGTGAGACCCAGCATAACAGTACTGGCAATTTGCCACAGTAGGTTCACCATTCTTCTGAGCATTCTAGTAGCCTTTCTCTGTACCTGTTCCAGTTTGAATTCATCTTTCTTAAACATGGGAGACCAGAATTGCTCACAGTATTCCAGATGAGGTCTCGCCAGTACCCTGTACAATGGTAATGCAACTTCCCTGTCCCATCTGGAACTACCTTGTCTAATGCATATGAGGATTACATTAGCCTTTTTCACAGTCACATCACATTGATGGCTCCTAGTCATCCCTGTGACAACTAATACATCCAGGCCTTTCTCCTCCTCTCTCACTTCCAACTGATAAGTCCCCAGCTTATAGCAAAAATTCTTTTTAGTCCTTAAATGTATGACTTTGCACTATTAAATTTCATCCCATTTTTATTACTCCAGTTTACAATGTCATCCAGATCTTCTTGTATGATATTCCGGTCCTCCTCCATATTGGCAATACCTCCCAGCTTTGTGTCATCCACTTATTTTATTAGCACACTCACACTTTTTGTGCCAAGGTCACTAATGAAATGTCAGATAAGACTGGTCTCAAGACAGTTCCCTGAAGAACTCCCCTAGTAACCTCTCTAGCCTGACAATTCATCTTTCAGGCTGTAGTCTCCCCTTGAATCAGTTCTTTACCTACCTTTCAACTCTCATATTAATCCTGATCGTCTCCAATTAAACTAATAATTTTCCAGGTAGATTAGATCTATTGCATTTCCTCTGTCTAGTAAATCAGTTCTCTTCTCAAAGAAAGAGATCAGGTTGGTCTGGCACAATCTGCCTTTTGTAAAACCATGTGGTATTTTATCCCAATTACCATTTACCTCTATGTCCTTAACTACTTCCTCTTTCAAAATTTGTTCTAAGATCTTACATACAAGAGAGCCAAACTAATGACCCTGTAGTTTCTTAGATCACTTTTTTTTTTCTTAAATATAGGATACTATAATTGCAATTCTCCAGTCATAGGGTACAACCCAAGTTTATGGATTCATTAAAAATCTTTGCTATTGGGTTTGCAATTTCATGTGCCAATTCTTTTATTATTCTTGGATGGAGATTATCTAGGCTCCCTGATTTGGTCCATTAAGCTGTTTGAGTTTGGCTTCCACCTTGCATATTGTAATTTCTACTTCCATATCTTGCTCCCATTAGCGCCACTGCCCCTAAGCTCCTCATTACCCTTATTCAAAACTGAGGTTAAGTATTCGTTTAGGCAACGGGCCATAATCTTTAATCTCCACCCCATCTGCAGTGCCTAGAGGTCTCACTTCTGCTTTCCTTGTTTTCATTTTATTTAGATGGCTAAAGAACCTTTTACTGGTGGCTTTAATTTCTTTTGCAAGGTCCAGTTCTGCTTGGCTTTCAGCAGTTCTCACTTTCCCCTTACACTTTCTGATCCCCAAGAGGTCACTGTCCTCGATGATCCCTCCCACCTTCCATTCCTTGTAGGCTTTCTGCTTTCTATTAATCACCTGTTTGAGATGCTTGTTCATCCTACTTGGCCTGCAGCCCTTCCTTACACGTTTCCCCTTGCTTGAGATGCAGACTTCAGATAATTTCTGCCACTTTGACTAAAAGTAATTCCAGGCCTCCTCCACATTCAGATCCTCAAGTTCATCCGTCCACTTCCCTGACTACTTCCCTTAATTTGTTTAAAGTTTGACCTTTTGAAATCAAGGACTCTAGTTACACAGTGGTTCTCAAACTTTAGTACTGGTGACCACTTGCACACAGCAAGCCTCTGAGTGTGATTCTCCCTTATAAATTAAAAACACTTTTTTTGTATACATTTAACACCATTATAAATGCTGGAGGCAAAGCAGGATGGGGGTGGAGGCTGCCAGCTCGCGACTCCCTGTGTAATAATCTTGTGACCCCCTGAGGGATCCCAACCCCCACTTTGAGAACCCCTGAGTTACAGCCCTATTTTTATCTGTCTCAAGTTGTCCTGCTGTTGTCCAGAACATTAAGAACAAGGGCACAAACCCCAAACTGGTTGTGAGTTCTGTACTTAGATTTCATCAACCAATCATTAAGTGTAAACTCCTCTGGCACTATAATGGCCTTAACATGGAGTCAAAGAAAGTTCCCTGATTAATCCCATCTATCTCACCACTCAGGAGAGCATCCCTTTGTGATAACTAGTCCCTTACACCAAGAATCACAGCAATATTCAGGTTACTCCCAGTCCCAGAGGACCAGTCACTTACACCTTAGATCTCACACCAAAGACAATGCTTGTATAATAAAATATCTAAAGATTTATTATTAGCAAAAAGGAAATGAAAGTTATTTACAAGGTAAAGCAGGTAAACATACACACACGAGTTGCAATCCTAAATTTCAAAAGGTTATAAACGCTTCTATGATAAGCAAGCTCTGTGTCCTTTAGGGCTAACCCCAAAACAGATTCCATTTTATTCATTCAATCACTCCTAACTTCTTTATGGTCTACCTCGTCATTAATCTACTGTGCTACTCCAACACCTTTACCTTTATTTCTGTCTTTCCCGAACAGCGCATACCCTTCAATACCTGTGCTCCAGACATGACTACTATTCCCCATGTTTCAATTATCCCTATAATATCTGGTTTCACTCTGAGACATCATCAAGTCCCCTGTGCTGAGGTTGGCCCAAATAAACCTAGACCACCATGGACAGGTGTTTGTCTAGCAAGTTCCTAAAAACCTTCAGTAATGGGGATTCTACAACCTCCCTTGGAAGCCTATCCAAGAGCATAGCTACCATTATAGTTGGAAAGTTTTTCCTAATATCTAATCTAAACCTCCCTTGCTGCAGATTAAGCCCATTACTTCTTGTCCTACCTTCAGTGGACATGGAGAACAATTCATCACTGTTTTCTTTATAATGGCCCTTAAAATATTTGAGACTGTCATCAGGTCCCTCCTCAGTCGTCTTCTCTCGAGGCTAAACAAGGCTAAGTTTTTTTTAACCTTTTCTCACAGGTCAGCTTTCTAAACCTTTGATCATTTTTTGTTGCTCTCCTCTGGACTTTCTTCCACTTGTCCACATCTTTTCTAAAGGATACGTAAGAACGGCCATACTGGGCCAGACCAATGGTCCATCTTCTGACAGGCCCATGCTGGACATAGTACTCCAGCTGAGGCCTAACCAGTGCTGAGGAGAGCAGGACAGTTACCTTCTGTGTCTTAAATACAACACTCCTATTAAGACACCCCAGAATGATATTAGCCTTTTTTTTTCAACTGAATCACATTGTTGGCGAATATACAACTGGTGATACACTATAACCCCCCGATTCTTTTCAGCACTGCCACTCCTAGCCAGTTATTCCCCATTTTGTGATTTGTGTATTTGATTTTTCTTTCCTAATTGAAGTCTTTGCACTTGTTTTATTGAATTTCATCTTCTTGATTTTAGAATAATTCTCCAATTTGTCAAGGTCATTGACATGTTTCCCCCAGGGTTCCACCTGGAACTGGGGCACCACTGAGCCCCCTTACCTGCCAGCCTGGGCTCTCTTTCACACTGTATTGCTGTGACAAGCTGCAAAGCCCTCCAGCCTGCACTTTCACCAGCATACATACAGGTAGGGACACACCCAGATGCAGTTACATGCAGTCTCTCTGACCAGCCTGTGCATAGGAAGGCTACAGTTAAGGCAAATCCCAGTTCCCCAGGTGCACACCCCCTCTGGAGTATACACTCAAAAGTATACCATCTTGTGTTGCACACGGAACTGTACAGCATAAGGGCATAAAATTCGCCTCCTCCCTCAGTGTGGAGAGGAATATGCAACAGCCTTTGCCCTTGAGTTATGATTCCCACACACTTCACTCCAACTCACTGGTTTAGATAAAGCAAAAACAAGTTTATTAACTCAACAGATTTTAAGAGAGTAGAAGTGATAGCAAACAGATCAAAGCAGATTACCTAGCAAATAAACAAAAAGCACAAACTAAGCTTAATATACTAAATAGATTAGATATGAATAGCAGATTCTCACCCTAAGAGATGATACAAGCAGGCTGCAGATTCTTAAGGGGCAAGCTGAACTTGCTTACAGCCTGTAATCCCCAGGTACTTCATTTACAGGCTAGAAATCCCTTTAGCCTGGGTTCAGCATTTCCCCCAGTTCAGTGTTTGTTCCTCAGGTGTTTCCAGGAGTCGTCTTGGGTGGGGAGTGAACACCAGATGATATCACTCCCCACTTTATATAGCTTTTGCATATGGTGGGAACCCTTCATTCCCAAAGCTTGGTTCCCAGACCAGCCTGTGGAAAAATACTGACATCCCAAGATCGAGTCCATCATATGGCCTTGTAGAATCGTAGCAGCCATTACTTAGAGGCTGTCTGTGGTGTTTTCAGGAAGTCTCTCCAGGTGGGAGACAAGCTTCTCCTAAGGCCTATTTGTTTTTTCCTAATGCCTCCTTACCCTGAATAGGCCCTTCCCCACCCACTATCTAAACTGAAATCATCTTGTCTAGTAGGCGTTACCCAGGTGTAACTACAATTGAAATACAGATACATAGCCAATATTCATAACTTCAGATACAAATAGGATAATCATATTCAGCATAACTTTTCCATAGACACCTCACGTGACTTATCTTACACAAAATACATCGTAATTATGCCATACTCATATTATTATGATATCACTGTGAAGAATATGGGGTGCAGAGTCAGTCATTTTGAATTCTAATCCTGCCCTCCAAAGTGCTTGCAATCCCTCCCAGGTTGGTGTCATCTGAAAATTTTATAGGCATGCTCTTCACTCCAAGTCATTAATAAAAATATTGAATAGTACTGGACCCAGGACTGACCCTCGCAGGACCCCACTAGATACGCCCTCCCAGTCTGACAGCAAACCACTCTTTGAGTATTGGTCTTTCAACCAGGTTTGCACTCACCTTATAGTAATTTCATCTATACCACATTTCCCTAGTTTGCTTATGAAACTAGTAATTAATGAGTGGTGATATTATTGGTTAGTAGCCAGTCACATACTGAGTCATTGCCATGATTGTGTATTTGTTCAGTGTGAACCATGTATAAGGCCCCCCAAATTAAGGGCTGTTCTGCCTCAGCAGACAGAGATGGAGAAAGTAACACACATAGGGCAACCCAAGGGCAGATGTGAGCTCAGCTAAGGCCAGGGTTATGGGGAAGACACCAGGCAGAGGTACAGGGTTCTGCTCCTATCTCTGCTCAGGCTCCCTGTCTAACCTGGAGGCAGGGGCCAAGTCACTCCATGGTCCAGATTCTTTCTTGTGTCAGAGCACTGCTTGGAGGGTGGGGGCAGGGAACTAGTTACAGCTCCCTCAGCCTAAATCTGTCTCAGTTTGCAGAGCTCCACACCCCCTGTGGGAGGCAGAGGGGCAGGGCGCAGAGCCAGTACTGATGTCTGTGCTAGCAGGAAGCTCCAGAGGAATTCTCTGTTGCCCATTGGCTGCCCTTGGTGCAGCCTAACTGGCAAGAAGGGGCTGTAATGTGTTCCAGAATGTGTTGGCCTCCTTTCCCCATCTGTAAAATGGGGTGATCCTGGCCCCTCTGGTGCATTTTGATGGGGAGCTCTCTGTGGCAGGGACTGTGTACATGCAGCGGTACAGGAGAGCTCCCTGCATGAGAGGTGTGTTTGCCCCTAGTTAGTGAGTGGATATGGAGGCCAGCAGTTAGTGGATATGGGGCCAGTAGATGGCACTCAAACACAGTGCTTGGGTTCTGTGGGCTGGCTGCGGTGTGCCTGGCTAGTGATTCCCGGCATGCAGCTCTTACCACAAAGCACCTGGCACAAGGGGCTGTGGTCTCTGGGGGGCTGGCCGCTGCTGGGGTATGCTAATACAACACTCATTTCCCTTTGTTATCAGATCGAGCTCCCTCCAAGGCCTCTTTGCAGGGAAATGCATCTCCTGCCATGCCCCTTGCCTTTTATCCAGGGAGGTGCCCGTGTGTTCTGGAGGAATCTTTGCCCTGCTCCCAGCTGCACTTCACTATATCTGCCATTGCACTGGGCTCAGCAGGCCCCTGGATGGCCACCCCCACAAGGAGGCCAGGAGGGAATGTCCATAGGAGCTGAATTCTCCTCGCACTCTCTGGGGCAGGAGGCACAGGGTCAGGGAGCAGTGGCTCAGGCAGCTTCCACCCTAGTTCAGGGCAGGCTTTTGGCAGAATCTTATGTGCCGTGAGCGCCACCATGTAGCCACAGAGCAGTCTACACTCAGGCAATGCCGGCTTCCAGACAGCAACTACAGCAAGACTGCAGCTATCCCACCTGCCCCTCGCTTCCCCATAAGTGATCTGGTGTACCCACCACCGCATGCGTCCTAATGGCAGAGTCTCCACTTGGGCTGGCAGGAAGGAAAGGGCATGATCGCTCTCCCTGAGGTGGATCCGCATCACCCTCTATCCAGACCAAGGGCTAAAGGCCACTGTCTGGTCCTTAGATCTTGTTGGGGAGTCCAGTGGCCATAGAGACCATGGAAGGATTCTCCTCCCATGTACACCAGTATAAATCCAGGGTCTCTGGAGAACTTCCAGCATTACAGAGGAACTTGGCGGGGCAGGGTCCAAAGGCAACCAGCCTTGCCCTAGCTAGGCCACTGCAGTTAAGGGGAGTTCTACCAGTGACTTCAATGAGAGCAGTTAGGCCAACGCCAAGCACCATCGATGAGCTGTGGCCATGGGCCAGATTTTCGTGGAACTCCACAGGCCATGTACTGAATTTTCCTGGCAATCCCTGTGGGCCAAATCCAGCCCGTGATGCCAGTGGAGAAGAAGCTTTTTCTATCCCAAAGCAACCCTCAGCTTGTGTAGCCAATGGAAATTAGCTGAAGAAATCAGCACCCCCACATTCCAGGGGCAGGGAGAGGAGTCACCATGTTACAAAGGAAGCCAGACAGTCACCATGTTACAAAGGAAGCAAGGCCAACTCCTTCAAAGCATCTTTTATTTAACTTGTCTGTATTAATTCCCATCTGTCACATTAGACACTCTACACTTCTTATCACTTCTCTGCTGGACGAGGGACACATGCTTGGGAAGGGAACCAGGAGCTTCTTCAGGGCTACAGACAGTTCACATTTCCTTCCTTCCTTCCTTCATTATGCAGGTCTCTCAGAGGGCCCCAGCTTCCTTCAGCACCATGCAAACATAATGCATATGCAGCAAGATCATTTAACCCCACCAAGGCAGGGCCCCAGGCCTGGCAGGTGCAGAAGGGAGTGATCAGCACCTTGCAGCCTGTGCGTCCTCTATGAGCCTAAGTTTCCTGGTGCAGCTGCATGCTCCCAGGATGTCACCACCACCCTTTCCCCTCCCTGTGCCTCCCTGCAGCTGGGATCGCTGGCAGCATCAGGATGATGTCACGTAGGCAGTCGCTATATACTTCCTGTTGTTGCCATAGGTGGATTTGGTCCAGGTGTAGGTCTGAATGCCCAGCTGATGGCCTCCCAAGCTCAGCTGGCACCTGAAGGAGGAAAGCCCACATTTCAGCACTGCCTTGCTCCTGACTCCACCCCCCTCCCAAGTGAGCAGCTCAGTGCTCAAGGATTGAGTCCATGCCAGGCAGTGCTGAGGGTAGCCATGCTGACCCCAGAGTTCACTCCAGAATGCAATTGGATTCATGTCTTCCCCACATCACCTAGGCCAAGGAAAGCCTCCTCTTAATTCCCCTCACCCCATACTCTGTCTAGAACCAGGCTCTGACTAGGAGCCCAGCAGGTAGGTCAGACTGAGAGGTCATCTGGAACAGGCATGATGTGCCCACCTTGGCCCTGGAATTCCAGGGGTGAGCGGAGCCTGGGTGAATATCCTTCCACCACAGCGTAGTGGGAATGGGTGCTTCTGGCTCCATCACCTTCCCCTCGGTGGGTGGGGCAGGCTGAGTGACATGCAAGGTATGCAGTACTGTTGAACTCCAGTTGGTCCAACACAAGACATGATCTCACCCACCATGTCTCTCTGACTTGGAAGGGACAGACGGTAGGGACAGGCACAGTACTTACATCTTCCCTGGTCGAGCAATGAAGCACAAAGTGTAGAGGCCAAATTCAAACTCAGGGCTGCAGCCAATGAAGGCAGAGCCCACCTCCTTGAAATAGCCATCCCAGCTGAACTGCATCCCCAGCACGTCAGGGTATGAGGCCCACTAAAGAGAGAGAGAGAGAGAACGAGGGGTGAGAGCTGTGACCCAGCCAGAAATCCAGGGTCACTCTCAGAGTGAGGGGTCAGAGCTGTGTACCCAGCCTGAAATCCAGGGACACTTTCATTTGCAGAAATACCACAGCAAGAAGACGTTAACACAAGGAAATTAATGCTTCCCTTTGGCTGTCCTTCCACACTGGAGCTCGTCTATCCCATGTCCAGCCCTTCCCATTTTGCCCTCTGGGGTCCTGGCAGGAAAAACGCACAGAAGGAAGTGTCCCCAATGTGACACTCAGCTTGGGGTCAAATGGGCCGTTGCTGATACTGTCTGGGATCCTCAATGGAACTGAAGAGAGCAAGCATTCAACTGCCCTTGGATTCCAATGGGATTGCACGGGCTGGGTCCCTGAAATTGCTCTAAAAACCCTTCGCGTTGTACATATGGGGCCAAAGCCCCAGCTAGCGCGAATTGGCAAAATGTCATTGACTCCAGAGGAGTGATGCCGATTTACATCAGCTAGGGATCTGGCCCATTGACTCCACTGGGGCTGTGCTGGGTTTCACTTGCCCATCAGCAGTACTTACCGGCCCGTCGTAGTTATGGCTGTGGTAGTCAACCAGCCCCTTCTTCTCCAGAAGGTAGAAACGAATCCAGTTGTGAAATCCAGACACTCTTCCTTTTTTGACTTCCCCTAAATAGCAAGGCAGACAGTTGCTGGTTAGCTGCACCCTGAGGAGGAGGCCTAGTGACCCCTCAAGCCCTGACAACACTGGGCCAGCACAACGTGGCTGGGCACACACATTGAACCCTAGGGGGAAGAGGGTTTCCTCTGCCTTTGTCTGGGAGCAAGTCTGCTCAGTACATGCTTGGCGCTGCCCATCTCTCCAGCCAACCTCTGCCCGGGCTGTGTGTACCCAGAACCGTACTGTACCTGAAAAGACGTGCTCAAAGCCGCTGGAATCCCCCTCCTCCTCGCCTCTGGAATAAAGACCAAACCACATTTCCTTCAGGTCGCTGACAAACTCCTCCTGGGTGCTGTAGCGCTCTGGAGAGAAAGCAACACGGACAGGGCCCCGAGCAAATGAGAGGAGGGGAACCAAATTTCAGAGAGAGGCATGTTCTGGGCCATGTGTAATACTGATAGATCCGGTTGTGTTGGTGGCTCTGGAGCTAAATGCATGAGCCTCTACTGATGAACTAAAAGCCACACGGCTCTTAGCCAAGGCTGAAGCAGACATATCAATCTCTAGCTGGGCTTGGTACCACTACAGGGAGACAGAGAGCCACATCCAGCAGGCCTGGGTTACACATGCTCTGGGCAGATCCCCTCCAGACTCCTGACCAGGGCTTTGGAAGAACCAGATATGAGGCTGCCTCTGCTCCAGAGTGGGCATCCCAGGTTTTACGGTGAGCTCTGGGCCTGCCAGGCAGGACTTTGGGTGCTTAGCCAGTGCTGAGCAGCTGCCCATGCACCGTGCCCCTCTTTATATGTGTTAATCTTCCCACCTGCAGGGGACCCATCCCGTTGCACAGCTAGGCTCCACCTTCTTGGTTCACAATTCTCAGTGCTGGAGAGAGATGCTGCATTGACAGCCCTGGGAGCACTGTGCCCCCAGCACAGCGGAAGCAGAGAGTGGGCACCCCAGTGCCACCAGCAGGACTCACTCCTCCAGAAGGGAGGGGATGCTCAGGTTCTGTGGCTCATTCAGACCCTGGCTTCTCTGCTCATAGACTCATAGACTTTAAGGTCAGAAGGGACCAATGTGATCATCTAGTCTGATCTCCTGCACAAAGCAGGCCACAGAATCTCACCCATCCACTTCTATAACAAACCCCTAACCTATGTCCGAGTTATTGAAGTCCTCAAATTGTGGTTTGAAGACCTCAAGCTGCAGAGAATCCACCGGCAAGTGACCCATGCCCCACGCTGCAGGGGAAGGTGAAAAACCTCGAGGGCCTCTGCCAATCTGCCCTGGAGGAAAATTCCTTCCTGACCCCAATATGGCGATCAGCTAAACCCTGAGCATGTGGGCAAGACTCACCAGCCATCACTCAGGAAAGAATTCTCTGCAGTAACTCAGATCGCATCCCATCACCGCCCACATGGCATACTTATCTGCTGCTAATCAATGATCAATTGCCAAAATTAAGCTATCCCATCATACCATCCCTTCCATAAAGCTATCAAGCTTATTCTTAAAGCCAGATGTCTTTTGCCCCCACTACTCCCCTTGGAAGGCTGTTCCAGAACTTCACTCCTCTAATGGTTAGAAACCTTCGTTTAATTTCAAGTCTAAACTTCCTAGTGTCCAGTTTATACCCATTCGTTCTTGTGTCTACATTGGTACTAAGCTTAAACAATTCCTCTCCCTCCCTAATATTAATCCCTCTGATATATTTATAAAGAGCAAGCATATCCCCCCTCAGCCTTCTTTTGGCTAGACTAAACAAGCCAAGCTCTTTGAGTCTCCTTTCATATGACAGGTTTTCCATTCCTCGGATCATTCTAGTAGCCCGTCTCTGAACCTGTTCCAGTTTGAATTCATCCTTCTTAAACATGGGAGACCAGAACTGCACACAGTATTCCAGGTGAGGTCTCACCAGCACCTTATATAACGGTACTAACAGCTCCTTATCTTTGCTGGAAATACCTCGCCTGATGCATCCTAAAACCACATTAGCTTTTTTAACGGCCATATCACATTGGTGGCTCATAGTCCTCCTGCGATCAACCAATACTCCAAGGTCCTTCTCCTCCTCTGTTGCTTCCAACTGATGCATCCCCAAAGTATATCTAAAATTCTTGTTATTAATCCCTAAGTGCATGACCTTGCACTTTTCACTATTAAATTTCATCCTATTACTATTACTCCAGTTTACAAGGTCATCCAGATCTTCCTATATGATATCCCGGTCCTTCTCTGTGTTAGCAATACCTCCCAGCTTTGTGTCATCCACAAACTCTATTAGCACATTCCCGCTTTTTCTGCCAAGGTCAGTAATAAAAAGGTTAAATAAGATTGGTCCCAAAATCAATCCTTGAGGAACTCCACTAGTAACCTCCTTCCAGCCTGACAGTTCACCCTTCAGCACTACCCGTTGTAGTCTCTCCTTTAACCAGTTCCTTATCCACCTTTTAATTTTCATATTGATCCCCATCTTTTCCAATTTAACTAATAATTCCCCATGTGGAACCGTGTCAAATGCCTTACTAAAGTTGAGGTAAATTAGGTCTACCGCATTTCCTTTGTCTAAATAATCTGTCACCTTCTCAAAGAAGGAGATCAGGTTGGTTTGACACGATCTACCTTTAGTAAAACCATGTTGTAATTTGTCCCAATTACCACTGACCTCAATGTCCTTAACTACTTTCTTCTTCAGAATTTTTTTCCAAGACCTTACATACTACAGATGTCAAACTAACAGGCCTATAGTTACTCGGATCACTTTTTTTCCCTTTCCTAAAGATAGGAACTTAGCAATTCTCCAGTCGTACGGTACAACCCCAGAGTTTACTGATTCATTATAAATTCTCGCTAAGGGGCTTGCAATTTCATGGGCCAGTTCCTTTAATATTCTCGGATGAAGATTGTCTGGGCCCTCCGATTTTGTCCCATTAAGCTGTTCAAGTTTGGCTTCTACCTCAGATGTGCTAATATTCACCTCCATATCCTCATTCCCATTTGTCATCCTTCCATTATCCCTAAGCTCCTCATTAGCCTCATTAAAAACTGAGGCAAAGTACTTATTTAGATATTGGGCCATGCCTAGGTTATCCTTAACCTCCTTTCCATCCTCAGTGATTAGTGGTCCCACTTCTTCTTTCTTCGTTTTCCTCTTATTTATATGGCTATAGAACCTTTTATTATTGGTTTTAATTCCCTTTGCAAGGTCCAACTCTACTTGGCTTTTAGACTTTCTCACTTTATCCCTACATGTTCTGACCTCACTAAGGTAGCTTTCCTTGCTAATCCCACCCTTCTTCCACTCCTTGTAGGCTTTCTGCTTTTTCTTAATCGCCTCTCTGAGATGCTTGCTCATTCAGCTCGGTCTACAACTCCTGCCTATGGTTTTTTTCCTCTTTCTTGGGATGCAGGCTTCCGATAGTTTCTGCAACTGAGACTTAAAGTAATTCCAGGCCTCCTCCACATTTAGATCCACAAGTTCTTCAGTCCAATCCACTTCCCTAATTAATTTCCTTAATTCTTTAAAGTTAGCCCTCGAAGTCAAAAACCCTAGTCCCAGATCTATTTTTGTTTATCCTTCCATCTAGTTTGAACTGAATTAGCTCATGATCACTCGAACCAAGGTTGTCCCCTACAACCATTTCTTCCATGAGGTCCTCACTACTCACTAAAACCAAATCTAAAATGGTATCCCCTCTTATCAGTTCTTCAACTACTTGGTGAAGAAATCCATCTGCTATCACATCCAGAAAAATCTGAGCCCTATTATTCTTGCTAGCACTTGTTCTCCAGTCTATATCTGGGAAGTTAAAGTCTCCCATGATCACACATTTCCCATTAGTGTTTACTTCCTTAAAAACATTAAAGAGGTCTCTATCCATGTCCAAATCAGATCCCGGCAATCTGTAGCACACCCCAAGAACTATCTCAGGGGATGCTCTAGTAGCTTTCTTTCCCAGTGTGATTTTTGCCCAGACAGACTCTGTCTTGTCCATTCCATCACTTCTTACTTCTTTACAGTTAACCTCCTCACTGATGTACAATGCTACTCCACCACCTTTGCCTTTATTTCTGTCTTTCCTAAACAGCACGTAGCCTTCAATACCTGTACTCCAGTCATGACTACTATTCCACCATGTTTCTGTTATCCCTATAATATCCGGTTTCAGAGAGCAGCCACAGGAGCTGGTTGTGATAGAGGAATGTCCTATAATGGTCCCTGAAACTTTGAGCAGGGGTGTGTGCAAGAATTTAAATTTGACCCCTTTTGGGGGGACACAGAAGCTTGCTCTCCCCCCTTCCTTTCCAGCCCTGGAAGGAGCTCGATATACCCTACCTCCATGGCCCTGGGACCGGAGAAGTTCTGTGCCCACGATGATTATTGGGGGCCCATGCCCCTGCTTGCCCGCCCCTTGCGCACACCCCTGATTTTGCAGAACAAGTGATACCTGCTGCTGTCAGCCACTGGGAAACTTGGATGCAGCAAACACCTGTTCTCAGGGTAACTTGCATGCTCAGACAGTCCAAGCAATACATTCGGCAGGAAGGTTGGTGACCCGGCCTATCCCTTGCTCAGCAGGCCCTTCCCAGTGCTACCCCAGCAGGCCCTGCCCGTCCAGTGCTACCCCAGCAGGCCCTGCCCAGTGCTACCCCCACAGGCCCTGGCTGTCCAGTGCTACTCCAGGCACAGCATAGGATCCACTTACTTTTCTTGTGCAGGAAATTGTAAAGCTTTATCATGAGCTCCGTTTTCATGACCTCCTGCAGGAAGTTCTCCTGCTCCTTCAGCTGCTCGGCACTGAAGGCTTCCCCACTGCCCGTCATCCTTTGGTAATTATCCAGTAGCTTAATGAAGCTGGCATAGGTCGGTTTGGAGAAAAGCTTCTCATTGACATACGTGTAGAGTCTGAAATGGAGAGATCGTTGGAGCTGGAGGGCAGGAACAGCCAATACAGCAGCTTTCTGGAACAAGGGCCAGTGACCTTGTGCCCAACCTGAGGTTCCTTAAAGGGCCTGGACTGCCAGAGCCAGTGTGCTCGGCACACCCTGAGAATCAGGCCCTTTAAACTGTCTCAGGTCCAGTGACCAAAATCACTGGGCACTTTTGAAAGTGTAGGCCTCAGATCTTTGAAACAGTCCCCAACCCTGCTTGCCCTGCCTGCTCCCTCCACTCCCCCGACTCTCCCCAGCTGGGGCTTCAGCAATCAGAAGGGCTCTCCCTGCCCTCTCCCACCCCCCTGGAACTCGCATTCTCTAACTTTGTAACACGGCCCATCTCCTCCCATGCAGGCTCCCTGCTCAGAGCCCTGCATGGCATCGGGCCACATTCCACCCTCATGCTGGAACTGTAGGGGGGTTGGGAGCAGGTCACCCAGCCCAAGGCAATGGCGAGAGCACACAGCACTCACGGCTCAGGAGAATGATCCTCTTTGTCTTTGATCTCGGCAGAGGAGGCGAGATGCTGCGGGTTAATGGTGATGTCTGACTTCTGGGCTTTGTTGTGATCCACCTTGAAAAACTGCTCGGAGATGCTCAGGAGCTCTTCGTTGGTGATGGAGTCGTGACTGCTGGAGAATCCGTCTGCAGGGGTCAGGACCATTGCACAAGAAGATGAATGGATGTGTAGAGCCGGGCCTGGGAGCTTAGCCTCGGGGGAGGGCCTAGCACCCCACTTTCAGTAATTTCAGCAACTCAGTCGCCCCATGCCAGGGAGCTTGTCTCGATTTTGGCTTCCCCCTAACACAGAGCTGCAGGGGGTGGGGCAGGACTATTGAAAGCCACAGCAATGCTGGGGAGAGGAAGAACTGAGGCATCTAAGCAGGGGAGCCCCCAAACCCCAGTACGACCTTGCTGCTAAGGCAAAAGTCATCCCAGGGCATAGGGAGCCCAAGGCTGAGGCACCACTTCAGTCCCACTTCAGCCCACAGGGTGCCCAGGCTTCGTGGTGGTCTCAGCCCTGCTCTGGATTATCCGCAGACTGCAAGTGCATTGGGGCACGAGCATCTCCTGCAATGCGCCTTGCACACAAGATGATACTGAAGCTCTGGGAGGCAGTGGGAGGAGGTCACAAGGGCAGGGGAAATTCAGGAGCTACTAGGGCTGAGCATTCCCAAAGGGGGCCAGGAGTTCCCAGCAGACAAGGCTTCTCAACCCTTAGGACTAGTGAGTCTGCAGGGAAGGGCCCTGGTTGTCCAGGGCAGGAGTTCTCCATATAGATAGGCCCCTCACCCTTGCATCTTGGCACCAGTAGGAGCAGTGCTGCTAGCTCTAATGACTTCACCAGGAGGCTCCCACTATTTATTTTTTTTTCATCAAGCCCTGGCTCCTGGAGTCAGGTGATTATAGGGGAGTGACAGTTTACAGTCCGACTGCCTGATTGCCTGGGTCTGAGCTCAGGTGGCCAGCCCAAGCTGCTACCCATGTGGCAACGTCCATACTGCTATTTTTAGAACATTAGCTCAAGCAGTGCTAATGTGTCTGTCTACCGTGCAGCCCAGTAGACAGACCCTCTAAGTCTAAAAGGGACCACTGCAATCATCTAGTATGACCTGTGTAGCACAGGCCAGAGACCTTCCCTGATTCAATTCCTTTTTGAACTAGAGCAGATCTTGTAGCACAGGGGTTTTCAGCCTTTTTTCATGTGTGGACCCCTAAAAGATTTCGAATGGAGGTGTGGACCTCTTTGGAAATCTTAAACATAGTCTGCAGACCCCCATTGGTCCACGGACCATGGATTGAAAACCACTGCGTTAGGAAAGTATCCAGTCTTGATTTTAAAATGGCCAATGCTGGAGACTCTACCACAACACTTGGTAAATTATTATAAAATTTAATTACCTTCACTGTTAAAATTTGCACCTTATTTAGCTAGCTTCAACTTCCAGCCATTGGATCATATTAGATCTTTGTCTGTTAGACTGAAGAGCTCGTTATTAAATATTTGCTCCCAGGTGGGTACTTGTAGACTGTAACCAAGTTACCCCTTAACCTTCTCTTTGTTAAGCTAAATAGATTGAGATCCTGGAGTCTGTCACTATAAGGCATGTTTTTCAATGCCTTAATCATTCTTGTGGCTCTTCTCTGAACCCTCTCCAATTTATCAATACCCCTGTTGAACTGTGGGCACCAGAATTGGACTCATTATTCCAGCAGCAGCCACTCCAGTGCCAAGCAGAGAGGTCTAACAACCTCTCTACTCCTGCTCGAGATTCCCCTGTTTACGCATCCCAGGATTGCATTTGCCATTTTGGCCACAGCAGCACACTGGGAGCTCATGTTCAGCTGATTATCCACCATGACTCCCAAATTTTTCTCAGAATCACTGC
Organism: Gopherus evgoodei; assembly: GCF_007399415.2. Lineage (NCBI taxonomy): Eukaryota > Metazoa > Chordata > Testudines > Testudinidae > Gopherus > Gopherus evgoodei. Next base: position 1,088,164 of record NW_022060063.1, on the reverse strand, counting down.
TTCCCGGGATAGAGTGCCCATGCTGTAAGTATGCCTGCATTCTCCATTCCTGGGTATAGGTATAGACATAAATGCTTCTCCCAGCACCATCTACCTGCACTGTGCACAGAAGGGAGTCGATGCTACAGATGCCACGGGTCGATGTCATGCCCCACATCTGAGCAGGCGGGGGAAGAGCCTGATCTCCTCACTCAGATAGCTAGAGAGGGATCCAGGAGAGATCAGCTCCTCTCTGGCGTAGGAACAAAGAATGCCTGACATGCTGGCAGGATGGGCTCTGTGTGCTGGAGAGCAGGACTCTGAAAGGGACTTGGGGTTGATGATGGAAACCAACCGAACATGAGGTCCCAGTGTGGCTGCGTCTGGGAGTGTGAACACAGTGCTTGGCCATTTCAACAGGACTATCGGGTCAGAGCAGGGAAGTGCTATTACCCTGGATACAGCATCGGCGAGCCTGATACTGGATATTGTGCCCACACTTCAGACAGAAGGTTGGACAATTGGAAGGAGTTCTGAGAAAAGCCACAGGAATGATTCAAAGTCAGGAAAAATTGAAACAGAAAATGAAATGCAAATTTGTAGCAATGGGAGAATTTCCGATTGGAGCAGCTCACCAAGGGGCATTCTCTGTCACTTGGAGTCCTTCAATCAAGCCCGAGCATCTCCTTCAAAAAGATCTACTCTCTCCCAATCACAGACTATCCCTACAATCACTGACTGCTAGGCCCATTCAAAGACCCTGGTGGATTCTCTGGCTTGTACTATCCAGGAGCTCCGACTGGATGATCACAATGGCCTTAAAGTCCATGACACTTTGAGGCAATAGAGGCATGTGGGGCCTGAGAGGCCTTATGACACAGTCTGACACCTCCTAGCACCTTTCATCTGCAGCTTATTACAAATCATGCCCCCCAGGTTTACACCTGGATTTACTTCTGTGGCACACAGCCCTACAACTTTTCTACCACAGGCTGTTAACTGCACCTCATTGCCGTAACTACAGGAAAAATACTGAATCATGAGATTCACTGAATCATGAGAAACCCATGGCCTTTGTACTGATAGGAAGTGCAGAAGAGCAATAACACATGTGCAGAGCCTTGTCTTCGGGGAAACAGGCAGGAGCTGGCTGGAAAATGGCTGCAGGTCACACACTTTGCTAGTGACAAGAGCAGCTACTCACCCATGGAGTCTGCAGGCCCAGCCATGGGGTCCTTCTGTCTCCCATCTACATTAAGTGAAAGGAAAAAAGGCAGCAAATGATCACTCAGTAGACAGTCCCAGACTCGGGCACCTGGGTTGTGGGGACTTCCCAGGGACTTACACTGAATGTGTTATCTAAAGAAACAGAGGGTAGTGGTTGGTGCCTGATTGTCATTGTTTTCTACTCACTAGAGGACCTCACACACGTGGGCACCCACACACACGTTTGCACACGCAAGGGCACATCCAAGCACACAGACACACAAGCACACACAGCCAGTGCATTGCTCTGCTGTGTCATTCTCCATGTTCTGTTTGGGACCAATAAGTGTGAGAACTGGACAGACTAATAAGCCTAATCACAACCAATAATGACAGTGGAATGGGAGAGAGAGAGCAGTGCCTGGAAGCAACCCAGAGCCCAGCCTAGTCCCATGTTCCCCCAGAGGTTGCTCACCCTTGCTGCAGTGCATATGGTAATCTTCACAGCAGTTGCGATGTTTTTCACACTTGGTATTACAGTGACACTCATCCTGCTTATTGTACCGCTCGTGGCAGCGCCCCCTGCAGGAGTCGGGATCCGTGTACAAGCCTGGGGGAAAGGAAAAACAAGCTTTCCATTTAAAAGGCAGCAACACCGTCCCTAGGACTAGTCATGAAGGAATCACGCTGCTAACTCCGCATTGTGACAACAGCCCATGCCACCCACTCCAGAGGAAGGTGAAGAACACTCCCTCGTGGGTAAGTGGGGATCACTTGCGGGGATGGAGGTTCCTTCTCAGTGACCAGCGACCTGGACCCATGTGGTCATGTGCACAGATGCTCCAGTACGATCCCCTGGGAGAGGCTGTTCTGGGCCAGGCACCCCAGAAGGGGCATCAATCGCACTCAGAATTTTACTGCCAGCCAAGTCCGCTACATGGCATAGGTGAGTAGCAATGGTCTGAACCCGCAATGTTTGGGTCCCAGCCTGATGTTCTCTAACATTCAGGGGTGTTTGGATCAGACCTGGCAGTTCTGTTTGTGGCAGAGTCTGCGAGTCATCCTGCGCAGAGCACGCAGTGGAGTCTCCATGAGCTGGAGCCTGCTCATTGAGTGTGGGACTGGCTCAGCCAGGGGTCGCTGGGTGGTTCCATACCCTGGGCAGTGCTGGAGCTTGAGCTGGATGGTCATGATGGCCCTTTCTGGCCTTGAATTTGATGACTCTGTGAATGACGCCTAGGCAGCTCATAAGCCCCATTTAGCCCTGCTTTCATAGCTTCTGCAATTTTAAAGCCAGGAGGGACCCTTCTGATCATCCAGTCTGAGCTCCATGCAGGCCTGAGAATCCCCTGGCCCCAGCCCGCTGGCTTGTGGCAGAGCCCTGAGGTGACTGCAGGCCTGTGCTGAGTTAAATTTCATCCTGGGAAGGGCCAGCAAGGGAGTTAATAGAAAGTTGTGTTAATTCCCAGCATTGTGAATCCCAGACTGCAGCCGCTAGGCATTGATGGAGACTCACTGGCAGAGCTGGCATGTGCTGGCTCTGTTTCCTTGTTATCCTCAGCAGCTGCAATAAAGGGAAAGGAAAAGCCATGAGTGTCTGTAGTTGGCGGTGGAGGGGCTGAGAGACGGGAAGGTCTGAGTGGGGCTACCCTGTCTTATTTGGACATGGTCCACTCCTGGCTGCAGCACCTGATGAGCAACCCATGAAAATAATTAACCATTGGAACAATATAAGGGTGATGGTGGATTTGCCATCACTGAAAATGTGTAAGTCAAGTTTGGATGACTTTCTAATATTTCCTCTAGGAATTCTTTTGGGGAAAGTCCTGTGGCCTGTGTTACACAGGAGGTCAGACTAGAGGATCCCAGAAGTCCCTACTGGCCTGGGAATCTAGGAATCTTGAATCATGGTGGGACTGGGTTTGCTGCAGAGCTGCCTGGGAACTGGCGTTCCTTCCCTGCCAAAAGTGTCAGTGAAAAAGGAAACAGGTTTTTTTTTTTTTTTGCCAAAAACAATTGTCTGACATTTGGGAGGGGGGAGGGGGCGATTGCTGACCAATAGAAAGCATTAGAAATGAATGTCTTCCCTCTTTTTGTAACTGAAAACTGAAACATTTTATCTGGATGAGTGAAATATTTTGGTAAGACCAAGAATTTCCACCCAACTAGTTCATATTTTTCAGTCACCAAAAATATGAAAAAAAAATAAAACGTTTTGTTTTCTGATTCCTGAAAATTGAACCACATTTTGGCCTTTGGCTTTTCACTGAAAACTCAAAGAATTTAATCTGATGTGGCCATTGTGGAATATTCCAGTGAAAGAGCCGGAAAAGTGCTTTGAGGTAAAATTCTCAGCCACCTCTCCTCTGGGTCTGACGTGAGAGGGAGCTGAGGCTGCAGGCTGGGCGAGTGCTTGAAAGAGCAGGTGGGCGACACAGCCAGCCAGCGGCGACTGGTGTCGCTAGCCAGGAAAGGCCTACCAGGTGCAGGCAAAAAGCATGACTGTGATGGAGAAGCAGTAGAGAGATTCCTGGGAGGGGAGTAACCCGGTCGCAGCGCAGGCCAGCGACACTTTGAACTAAGCAGCCAGGGTCCAGCATGGCCCCAGGATCAGGACTAGTAGAGTGACTTAAAGGCATCTTTGCCCATGCCTGCACGCAGGCCCCTCCCTCACTGGCCTGCACCAAGTGCTCCTGGACCCCAGCTGAGGTCAGTGTCTTTTAGCTGCACCTGGTGACTGCACCTTTGAAACGTCACCAACAATAGCGACTCAGAGAGGCTTTTAGTTTCCCTGCCATAATCAGCTGTAACTAAAAACTCGCCTGCTATGCCAGGATTTATCAGATTCACTTGAAAGTGGAGGCAATTAGCATTTGCTCTGGAGTGATCCCACAATCCTGTACTCACCTGCCCTACGCCAGGACTGTGGGAAACCTCTGCACACTGTCATACTGTGATATTGCACCTGGGATCCAGCAATCCCCATAGAAGGAGCCAGGCTCCTGCTGGCTTTGCCCATGTGGGTTCTGTTAGTGAACCCATAGCATGGCCATGCCTCACAGTATCAATGCTTCAGTGTGGTATAGCTCCAGGAGCTGCTCCTGTGCCCTGGACCTGTCAGCTTCCCTGTGTAATATCTTAGCTGCATGCAAATTCCTCACAGATTGGGTTCCTTTATGCAACTTCTTTTGGACTGATGCAACACTAGGTGATAAGCCCCGAAGCATGATTCACTCTGACCCACCCTCATATGCTGGCACAGTCACAAGTAGGTCTGACGTTTCATCTCCGTCACAGCCCCTCTGTACAAATTCTCAACTTCTGGGCTAGAGGCAGGCAAGTGATTGTTATGGTGAATATTAATTAGCAGTGTAGTCTGTTGTCCTGTTTGCAAATCATGTGGCCCTAGCTCAATGCCTTAAAAATCAATGAATTAACTGCCCTAGTAAGAGCTGTTGATTCCCCCGCCTTCTGAAAATTGTAATGAGTTTTTGCCATGGTTACACAAATGCGCACAATTGCTAAAAGCAGTGGGAATTAACATTACACAGAAGCCAATGTTAGTGCAAACTCTGTTAGGATCATTAAGTAGTCACACTACTGGCTTGGATAATAATGTTATTCAGATGGTTAAACATGTGGCTCAAAAGGATTTTAAGCTATCTTGTGGTTTAGCTGCATTGAAAGCCGGCACAGCAAACCTCGAACGAACCACCCAGTGACCACAAGATCTGTTAAGGTACGAAGGCACTAGGGCAAGTTTATTGTTGATGAAGCACGGTACTAGTATCCTGCAGACTCTACCGGACAACTAATACATGTATGCCCATAACAACGGACCAGTTCAGTGAACGGCGGGACTTTCCATTCCTCCCCAGGCTAGACAAAGACACTCCCTCTGAGATACATCTTTATACCCCGATACAAACAAGTGACTTACTGCCCCCTGATGTGGCTAGTTATTACTCGTCACCTTGTACATATTGGTTTGATCAAAACATCTCTATTACTTACTGTCATCCTGACCTTATGTTTTAGGAGGGGTCACTGTGTTCCTGTTATCCCTGGGGAATGTCTTTGTACCAACCTTGATACCGGATGTTCTTGATATCAGGATGTGTTTGTGTGAGTGCTCTGTGCTTAGCACTTCTTAGGAATGTGTATTGCTGCAATATCAGCATATCAGTATCAATCTGTTCTTGCCAGATTCTGTGGGCCTCTTGCTGCCTCTTGCTCACAGCTTGTCTTTGCTTTATATCAGTAAAGCTTTGACCACTATTTTATCTCAGGCCTCATACCAGGCCTCTAATACATGGGCCTATGTCGCATGCTCTCTTCCTACTACATAAATCTGCAGCCAGCTGGGTTTTCAGTTCCTGAAGGTGCCCCATAACGCCCTCTGCACACCCTGGGCCTGAGTCTCCCCTGCTGTCACCTCATGTCATTGTCATTCCCAATAAGGCAGTGGCAACATTCACATTGACTTTACTGGCAGTTGACTCAGGCCCTTCTACCCGGGCTAGAGGATCCTGAGTTAGTGGCAGCATTACTCCGACTCAGCACTCACCCAGCACAGGGCCCACAGTGGAGAATTAGGCTCTCTACAGTTCTGGGCAGCCAGTTCTGCAGCGTCACAGAGCCTTTCCAGCAGGGATTGCTGCTTGGATTTTCGATTGTTTGTATTCACTCAGATCGAGAAAAGTCCACTACCGTTTACTAGATTCCAGGTCCTTTAGAAGTGGGCCACATTATGTTAGATTAGTCACTTTCAAACAAGAGTAACTTCTGCCCTTGCACTAGTCAGGAAATAAATTACAAAGTCAACCGGTAAATCCTCATGCTTCAAGGGCGAATCTAATTGCTAGATCGCATCTGGAATTAGAAAAGTTCCTTCTACGCGGCAGCATTGCACAAATGCCCTCTTCATGAGAGTTCAGGAGGGGGTGGGTTTGCCGCCTTCTAAAGCATCTCTGCCTTGGCAGAGGCAGGACCCGTGGCTAGCTGGACCACTGGGCTGTCCCCATCTGCTGAATGCTACCTTCTAAAGCTGGTTGGGAATTTCCCATCACACCTTTTTGGCTGAAGAATCATGGATTTGACTAAATGAAAATGTTTGTGGAAAGCGTCTAAAAATTCTGATTTCTTGTCCAAAAAAATCAAAAACCCAAAAAGAGAAAAATATTCAGTTTTTGAGTTTTCAATGAAAGTTGAAATTTTCCATAGGAAAAAACCCCATTTTCTGAGGAGCTCTAGCAGTGCCTGATGGGTTGGAGCATGAGCAGTGCCCTGAAAATCTATTCTCTGGGCCCCAGCAGTTCTGCTGTAGTGCCATGGTATCTAACAGGACAGATGAAGCAACAGAACCTCAGTACATTCCTGTCCCAGTCCTCCTACCCGAGCCAGGGCACTGGTGCAAGTGGAGCCCAAGCTGCCTGCTTCCAGCTGCTCTTGCAGATAGATCCTGGTTTGCAAATCAGGGAAGAAGAACTTGGTTATGATGAAATGTCCTGGTCATGTGCCACCTAATGCTGCGAACTCCTGACAAATCGTGAGTCAAACCAAGCATCTCCCGTGAGTCCGCTGTGTCCTCAGGAAGTACTGTGAGCTCAGTGTACAATGAAACCATCCAGGCCACTTGCTGGAAACCACCACCAAGGCACCAAAGAAATTCCTGACTTGGGACACCCCGGATGCTGGCAGGAGGGAAGGGTGTGGGGTTCAAGCATCACGCAGCGCTTAAGACACTTTATTCTGTGTCCCATTCCAACTGGCTGTGCTTCGCAACACCACACCCAGCCTCTCTGTCTGGGAAGCTCAGCCCTTAAAGCAGGGGTCCCCAAACTTTACAGGGTTGCACCCTCCCCTACCCTTGTGCAATCTTCCCCCCCTCTCCCCCAAGCCAGGGCCAGGAGCAGGGCCACAGCTCCCAGGGCAGGTGGGAGGGAAATGCAGATGGGGGTAGAGGGGCTGAGGCTCGGGCTGCAGCTTGGGGTGGGGGTGGGGACGGAGCTGGGAGTGAAGTCATAGCTGGGCCCCAGTGGGGGCCGGCAGCCGTAGCCACAGTCAGGTGTGGAGCTGTCCTGAGGATGGGGACGCAGCCAGAACAGACAGAGCTGGGGGCAGAGCTGGAAGTGGGGCCGGGTGGTGCTCCCTCCCCATCCCCTGTTGGGGCTGGCCCAGGCCGCACCGCACTCCAAACATTCTTGCATGCCTGCTTAGGTGAGTGCACCACACAGCTTGGGGACCTCTGCTTTAAAGGCATTGTCCCCAGTACCACAGGATATTCTCCATTGTCTCCCGGGTCAGTTATTCACACATTGGGCCCAGCTCTCCCCTCCCACAACTACTCCAGAGTCACACCCATCTCAATGAGAAGAGAGACAGCCCCACATTCTACTCCTGTTTATAACCTGCTCCATCACCTCTGAAGACCCCTATTCTGCACCCCCTTTGCCTCCTGCACCAAGCTGTCCTGGTGAAGCTAGTGCCTGGAGGTCAGTGTGTGTGAGTTAGCCATAGCAGGGCTAAGTCAGTGCACAGGCCTGGTCCCAAACACCTGTCTCACAATGACAAAATTTCACCACCCACCAGAAGCATTTCACCTCGGATTTAGGGCCTGATTCTCCCCGTTTCTGCACCTGATGCTGACATGTCCTCCTGAGCCAAGTGAGGGCCAAACAGTTCCCAATCTCAGCAGTAGCTTTTCACCCCAACTTTGCTCTGTGGCTAGAGCACCCATGGAAAAAAATAGTGGGTGCTCAGCACCCACTAGTCACCGCTGTTCAGGGATGCCACCAAACAGCTGATAGGCAGCGCCACCAAACCCCTGTTTAGCGGCTCGAGGAGGGACTTGGGAGAGAGCGGAGACCAGCGAGCAGTGGGCAGGGCCTCAAGGAAGGCACAGAGTCAGGGCACAAAGAGGTGGAGCAGGGTTGGGGCCTTGGAGGAAGGAAAGGAGCGGGGGCAGGAAGATATGGAGCAAAAGAGGAAAGGACCGAGTGGGGGTGGGGCCTCAGGGCGGAGCAGGGGTGGAGCACCCCAGGAGAAAAGCCAAAGTCGGCGCCTGTGAGTGGAGATGGCTCACAAAGTGGAAGACAGCAGAAAATCAGGCCTTTGACTAGTGACTTAGGCTGAGACTTTCAAAGCTGACTAAAGGATTTAGATGCACAGTTCCTGGGAGTTTCTGGGACTGGAGTATCCAGTTTCCCTGGCAGAGCAACAAGTTCATCCTTGCTGACTAAAGAGTCAAACCTGCTCCTTGGTCATTCCCAGAGACTGAAGTTTGTCCCAGGCCTCGAGAGCTTGCACAAAGCCCCTGCACTTCAGCCCCCCGCCAGAGGTCCAGGCCAGTAGAGCATGGGGGTGGTGCTAGGCCTCTGCAAAGGGATTGATTTCAACGGGACATGAAAAAGGAATCCTCCTGTTTAGAAAGGTTAGGTCATTCAATCTGGAAACAGTGACCTGACTAACACACTATCACGTGACTTGACTAATCATTCAAACAGAGCAAACACCCACTCACAGAGAGTTAATGCTCACAGCAAATATAAACTGTTGAATTCATTATTCAGAAATGTAATGTATCAGAATAGGGTAATATCCCTTTAAATAGTGTGTGAGCCTTCTAGTGGTACTCACCATGTTCTCCGTTTCCATAGCTGCAAGAAGCAGCCAGAGCAGCAGCCTGCCTGTAGCTAGGGTGAGCATGCTGTGTATGTTTAGTAAACCTCGTGATCTGGGACCTTACTGTGCCCTGGTGATTTCTTCATGTTGTCTTCATTGCATAAATAGCAAAAGACACACACGAACTTTGCATTAGCCACTATCACCTGATTAACACCAGAGCTAGTCACAAACTGCTCATGCAATGTGTCACTTGGTGAATAATGGTGATACTTGTGAAAGAAGGTATCGGAGGAAAAATAGTCATGGTTTCCACGCAGCACTGGGTGACTCCAGGCTGCCGAGGAGCCCATGGAAAGTGTCTCACAAACTATCCATGAATGAAAAACAAATCAGAGCAAATCACAGCCTGAGCTTGGACAGAAAGTAAAGGGGACATTTGCAGGGATGGGCTGTAAATTATTCACAATAAATAACTGGAGGAGCACAGGCAGTATTTCTGAGGCGGGTATAACCCCAGCGGCAGCTGTACCCAGGGGCGCTGGAACAATTTGATTAGTGGGGGTGCTGAGAGCCATTCAGCCAAACTGTAAACCCTGTGTCTAATGGAAACCACTTCAAGCCAGGTGGTGCGACAGCACCCCCAGCTCCAGCACCTATGGCTGTGCCATCACAACACTCTAAATACTAAAACAGCCTCCAGTTTCTACCTTCTTATCAAACCCTCTTCTGCTAAGTCCTAGGGGCCTGAACGTCACAAGGAGCTAAGCAATATCTAGAGTGACCAGACGTCCTGATATTAGGAGCTTTGTTTTATATAGGCAGGGCGGGTGCAAGGATGCTTCGCACCCTAGGTGAAACTTCCACCTTGTGCCCCCTCCGAGCCCTGTGGCAGCTCTCTGCCCCCCCCACTGCCCTGAGGAGCCCCCCCATGACAGCTCCCCCCCTCCGCCCTGAGGCGCCCCCCCGCTGCAGCTCCTCCCAGCCCGGGGAGCCATGCGGCAGCTCCCCGCCCCAGCTCACCTCTGCTCCGCCTCCTTCCCGAGCACGCCGTCGCCGCTCCACTTCTCCCAATTCCCAGCCTTGCCATGCCAATCAGCTGGGAGGGAGAGAAGCAGAGCAGGGCAGCGTGCTCAGGGGAGGAGGCGGAGCAGAGGTGAGTTGGGGCGGGGAATGGTTCCCCTGCATGCCGCGCCCCCCCCTTACTTGCTGCAGGCAGCCCTCCCCGTGCCCCTCTGCCCCAGGTCCCTCCGCCTCAATGCTGATGACCACTGGGGCGGCCGAAGATCTGGCTGCCGCGGTTGCAGCCAAAGGACCCAAAATGTCGCCCCCCAAATGCTAGTGCCCTAGGCGACCACCTAGGTCACCTAATGGGTTGCACTGGCCCTGTATATAGGCCCTATTACTCCCCATAGGACCCTATTACTCCCCCCCCCGGACCCTATTACCCTCCCCGTCCCGATTTTCCACACTTGTTATCCGATCACCCAAGAGATGCTAAGCACCCCAATGGGACGAGGCCTCAGACCCTTTCATGGTCAAGCCTCTGTTGGGAAGATCTGCTCTCTGTCATAGTGAAACAAAGCATCTCTACTTACTGCCAGAGGCCAAGCTGCAGGCAATTCCTGCTGTGATGAGAAGGATCCAGGTCTTCATTGTTCCAGAGACGCAGCAGATGAAGCTTCCAAGATGTCAGTGAGAAGGAGACTCCCGAATTCCCAAACACCCATCTGCCCGTCCCTGCTATCTATGGGAGGCTCACACCAATGCCAGGGGAGAGGGCACTGGGGAAGTTTTCTTGGATCCCTTGTGGGAGGTGAGTGTAGTGGATACGGTGACAGCTGAGTGATGCATGCAGAGGCGTGCACACCAACCTTGCCAAAATTCCATTATTTAATTTTTTTTTCTTGCTTAAGACAGGTGGAAGGCTGGAAATTCCGGATGAGTCTACAGCTGTGCTCTGCCCGCCGCAACATGCATGTGGCCCCAGGACTCTGGGTGCTCTGGTAGTAGAAATTAATAATCTGAGTACTAATGTGTGAGAATCTGTGAGTGCCCTCTCACTGGGGAGGGTATTGCTGACACTCACTGGGCTGGACTGTCATCCTGCCAGACTCTCCAGACCTGGGCTGCAGTGTGCTGCTCCCTGCAGTGGCCAGGAGAGTAAAGAGGAAAAATGCTGTACTCATTGGGCTAGTTGCCAGCTCCTCACCCTGCTCCCTGCCTGGCTGCTGGCACGTCCTACATGATAGCTAACCCCTATCCCCCCCCACCGTCTCCCAGACCCTCTGTAGGAAAGCCCCACCCCATTCCCTCCCTTTGAGGTGGCACTGGGAGCTCCCAGAGTTACCCAACAGCAGTCTCTGCTGTTTCCTGGTCCCTGCCCTGTTCCTCCTGCCCTTTGGAGCCTTCAATTATGTTACCACAGAGCCTCTAGGAGATGTCCGACTGCTCCTGATGGTTTTCAGTTCCAGAACACGTTGTGTAAGCTGGGTAGGACCAGGGCTGGCTCTAGCCATTCCACCGCTCACTGGTCCCGCGGCTCCGGTGGTCCTCCCGCAGGCGTGCCTGTGGATGCTCCACTGGAGTCGCGGGACCAGTGAACCCTCTGCAGGGACACCTGCGGGAGGTCCACAGGAGCCGCCTGCCGCCCTCCCGGCAACCGGAAGAGCGCCCCCCACAGCATGCTGCCCCAAGCACGCGCTTGGCACGCTGGGGGCCTGGAGCCGGCCCTGGGCCGGACACACACAAGGACCCAGCTCATGGGAACTGCCAGATGGGCTCAAACCAGGGGCCATCTAGTCCAGTCTCCCGGCTCTGAGACTGCCAGCATAATTGCTTCAGAGGAAGGTGCTAGGAGCCCCACAATGGCAGTCATGGGATAACCTGCCCTAGGGAAAGTTCTCAGTTCCTGCCCCCTGGTAATGACAAGTTGCCTCATGCCCCACAGGGAGAGAGTTCCAAGCCCTTCCCAGCTTCCTTAGGTCATGTCTACACTACAAACTGATGCAAGTGTCACTGATCCATATGATCAGTGCTAGACTCCTAGCTTTGGGGCAGTCCCTTGGAGGAACCCCTTCCATATGCCAGACCCCCAAGGGGTCTCCCTCTTTCTTCAGGTTGGGCCACTCAGCCTCACTGCCTCCTGAGACAACCTCTGGGGTTCCAACCCTCCTGCCTCATCCTGTGAATTCTTCTCAGTGAGTCCAGATGGGACAAACTCCTGGTGGAGACCTGTCCATTCTTCCAGGATTAGTGCATCTCAGCAACCATTTGCAGTGACACTCAAACAATGATGTCAAAACAGTCGGGTTCATAAGTTTCCTGGAACACAGCATAGGAAGTCCTTAGGTTAGCAGAGAAATGGAGGTTAAAGCATAGTCCAAGTGCACTCTGGTTAGGCAGAGCCCTGTCAAGCTGTAGTGAACTCCATCATTCAAATTTTGTCTCTATGTCTGACCTCCTTGGTCAGATCCCAGGTGACAGCACTGACTCCTTCCAGCAACCAACTCTTATCCCCCTCACCCACACCTCACATACACACACCTTCCCCATCCTTTGTTCTCAAGCTGGGGAATGTTTCTCAGCTTCCCTGCTGAGAGGTAGGGGAATCCATCTCCCTCTGGGTTGTTGGTTGCTCGTGTCAATGTCCTGGTGATTGGCTTTGCTGTTACCTTCATATATTCTCCATGGATATGGGGTTGGCCTCAGTGTGACATTCTGTACCCCAAAGCAACACCCTGACACCCCCATTTTCACCATGGTGATATAATTATGATACATTTGGTACAAAGTCTGCCTTGTGAGGTATCATTTAAAAAGTCTTGATCTGTTGAGTTTTAATATCCTGTTGGATTTTATGTGCTATCATTGTATCTGGAGTTATGAAGTTTTGCTATGTATGTATTACTGAAATATGCTGTGAGGTTAAAAGCACCCAAAACCAGCCTTTCAGATGCAACAATAAAAAGGCCAAACAGTGTTGATAGCCTATTGAGGGAAAGACACACAGTAACAAGAATTACCCCAGGAACTGTGTACAATAGAAACCTCTCAGAGATAACACATACTCAGTGGACACTGTTTTAATCATGTCATAGCAAAAAATCTTTCCAACAAGCTGGAAAAAGCTATAAAAGGGGGAAGCAACTTCATCACTTGGCCTCACTCCCCCTACAACTCAACACCTGGAAACACCTTAGGAGCAAAGACTTAACTGGGGAGGGTGGTCGGAGGCTAAAGGGATTTTGAGCCTGTGTATGGAAGATCAGTGGACTGATTATACCATCACAGTGAGATACTGCTTGATTCAAATCCTGTTTAGTGTATAAAATTTAGATTGTAATTTTGTTTTCTTCCTTAGGTAACCAACTTTGATCTGTATGTTATTACTTATAATCACTAAAAATCTATCTTTCTGTAGTTAATAAATCTGTTTTATATTTTTTATGTAAAATAGTGTGAAGTGTTTGAAGTGCAAAGGGAAATCTGCTCAGAAGCAGCTGGTGCATTGTCCTCTCCACATTGAGGGAGGGGCGGACTGGGTAATAACTTACACTGGTCAGGCTTCTGACCAAGTCAGGACAGTACAGCTCTGGAGTTCTAGGCTAGGGAGCTGGGGGAAGTGGGCTGGAGCCTCTCTATTGTTATTTCATGAGTGACTAGGAGAAGCATTCATGTAACTGCAGCTGGGTGTGTCCCTGCGTGTGTATGGCTGTGTGGGTGTAAGACCTGGAGGAGTCTGCAGCTTGACACAGCCTCACAGTATGAGAGGGCACCCAGGCTTGTGAGATAGAGGACTCAGCAGTAGACAGTTCCAAGTTGCACCCCGGGGCAGTACATCTCACTCAAATAGTCTTTTTTAATGACTCATCACAGCTCAGATACCTGAGCAACATTCATACCTAGGTCTCTTAGCCTGCCCTGTGAGCAAACAGTTCTTTTTCACCCACTGGGTAACCCTACTGTGTATAGGGGAAACTGAGGCACACATAGGATTCATAAATATATCACAGAAAATTCTCACTTTATCACATCACCTTACACTGCTGAAGTTTGCCTATAGCTCGTGTGCATGCATACTTGGCTGCTTGCATCAGCATTCTGTGTACTCATCAGGAGAGCTTATGTTGATGCAAAGTCTGCTGCACCACAGGTAGGTATCCCAATGTGATGTGCTGCTTTCCCACACAATGTGTTTTGGAAATTTTTTGCAATGTGTTGTGGGACAGAAATGACTGACCCAGAGATCTCTGGGAGCTAGGGATCAATTTTCCAACATGCAACGTTATCCATCCCATAATGTCATCTGTGACACTGGCACCCCAATATTCACCACTGTCATGTAATTAGGAAATGTTTTGTACAAAGTATGTCTTGTGAAGTATCATTCTAAAAGTCTTGATCTGCTGGACATTAATATCTTGTTGGATTGTCTGTGCTATTGTCATATGTGAAGTTATGAAGTCTGGCTGTGGATGTGTTACTGAAACGTGAGGTTGAAAACACCCACAAGCAGCCTTTCAGGTACAACAGGAAAAAGGCCAAACAGTGTTAATGGCTTATTGAGGAAATGCACAAAAGCACAAGGATTGCCCCAGGAATTGTGTACAATAGAAACCTCTCCGAGATAGCACTACATAATGGGAACTGTTTGACCCAGGTCAGAGCAAAGGAGCTTTCCAGCAAGTGGGAAGAAGATATAAACAGGGGACCTCCCTCTCCCTGCAACAACACACCTTGAAACACCTGAGGAATAAAGGAATGGGGGAGTAGTGATGGTCCCAGGCTAGAGGGATTTCTAGTCTATGTATGAGAACCTGGAAAACCCAAGCTACAGAGCCAAGGCAGCTTGTATCTTAGGAATCTGCCAGCCTGATGTATCACTCAGGGTGAGAATTTGTTAATTCATATCCTACCTATCTAGTGTGTTAAGATCAGTTTGTGGTTTTGTTTATTTACTAGGTAATCTGCTCGGATGTGTTTGCTATTACTTACAATCACTTAAAATCTATCCTTTTGTAGTTAATAAACGTATTTTATGTTTTAATCCAAACCAGTGGATCGGCTTTTCTTTGACTAAGGTGTCTGGGGAATATCTCAGCTTGGTTACCACAAGTGTGCATGAGGGAGACGTGGACTGGGTGTTAAACCCACACAGTGACCACATTTGACCATGGCAGGACGGTCCTGCTCTGGGGTCTGAGGCTGGGAAGCTGGGTGTGTCCCTACCTGTGTGAATGCCGGTGAAAGTGCAAACTTAGAGGTCTTTGCAACTTGTCACAGCAGCACAGTGTGAGAGGGAACCCAGGCTGGTGAGTCAGAGGGCTCAGTGGTACTCCAGTTGCAGGCGGCACCCCAGGGGGAACCTGTCACACCATCCATATCCCATAATTTTCACACCTTTTTTAAAAAATCCCACAACACTGTTTGGTGTCTGCCATCCATCCTTGAGAGAAGCACAGAGCCCTCAGAGTGCTGAACTATTCTCATGACCGATGCAAACACAGGACGCACAATCCTCTTGTATTTGAAGACCTGTAGGAAGTACCGCAACCACAGGGGACATGACAATTTCTTCAAGGAACAGGAGCTGCTAACAGGGAGTTTTGCAAGGGAGTTCTCCAGGTGAAGGAGGAGCACATACAGCATCTGTGGGGTAAGTGACTGTCTGCAGTGTTTGTGTTTGTGTTTGGGGATTACTTGCTGTGTGCTGAGCTTGTGTTTGTCAGTCTGTTTGGTTGGTTTGTTTGAAGGACCGTGTGCTGTAGCTGGCAGTTGGAGGTGGAGCTACTAGGAAGGTTTGAAAGCTAGAAGCCTCTGGTAATTGGCTGAGCCTTAACCAGTGGGCGGGGCATTCACTCAGGCCAGGGCTTTATAAAGCTGTGCACAAGCGACCAGGGAGCTGCTAACGGAGTTTTGCAAGGGAGTTGGGAGGGGGGGTCCCTTGTCGGTCTCATCTGTGACCCATTGGTCCCCTGAACCTATAAACCGAGCCACATCTAAAACCTTTCTGTTTACAGCAGAGCAGAGCTCACAGGGAGCTGTAGACGGGAATTTGAGAGAGTTTGACAGAGGGAGGCTTACAATGGTGAGGAGGACCCGCAACACCTGTGCCAGCACTGCTTCTGTCTCCTCCACCTGCGCCTGTAGCCAGACAGAGCGCCAAAGCATGGATGCTTTTACCCAGATTCTGGTGTGGGCTTGCAAAGACTGTAATTTGCAATTTCCACTTACTGATATCCAGGCTGGGGGTGGCATCCAATGTGAAAGGTGCCTACTGGTGGAATCTCTCAGGCAGCAGGTGGGAGAGCTACAGGAGGAGGTGGCTAGGCTGAGGAACATCCATATCCATGAGCAATACCTGGACAGTATCCATGTGGAGACAGCTGACGTAGCTGTCCCAGTTGACAGGACTACCGACACTCCAGTGGAGGAGGAGATGCCTCAGGGTGCGTCTGACACACCAGTGGAGGAGGAGGCTCAGGGTGGACACAGCCAGCTGGTTACTTCTTGCAGCAGGCAGTGCTCCACCGCTGCTGTGAACCCTCCTGCTGTGGTAAAAGATAACCGTTATGCTCTTCTTGATACAGGAGAGAAGGAATCACCCCCAACAGTTAAGGAGGTGAAGCCTCGTACCCCTAAGGCTGGGAGGTCTGCTGCCACCACTCGTAAGAAACGTAGGGTAGTGGTGGTTGGAGACTCTCTGCTGAGGGGGACGGAGACACCCATCTGTCGCCCTGACCGTTCATCCCGGGAGGTATGCTGCCTGCCAGGGGCCCGTATCCGAGATGTTACAGAGGCATTGTCGAAGATTATCCGGCCTTCTGACTACTATCCCATGCTACTCATCCATGTGGGCACAAATGATACTGCGAGGTGTGACACTGAGCAGATCAAGAGTGACTACAGGGCTCTGGGAGTACGGGTTAAGGAGTTTGGAGCGCAGGTGGTATTCTCTTCGATTCTTCCTGTTGAAGGTAGGGGTCCGGGCAGAGACAGATGCATCGTGGAGGTGAATGCCTGGCTGCGAAGATGGTGTCGCCAGGAGGGCTTTGGCTTCCTCGACCACGGGATGCTATTCGAGGAAGGACTGCTAGGAACAGATGGCATTCACCTTTCGAAGAGGGGAAAGGCCTTATTTGCGCACAGACTGGCTAACCTAGTAAGGAGGGCTTTAAACTAGGTTCGACGGGGACAGGTGAGAAAAGCCCACAGGTAAGTGGGGAACAAGACCTGGGAGATGGGTTGGAAACAGGAGGGAGCACGGGCTATAATGGCAGAGAGGAAGGAGGGTCAGGGCAAAGCTGGGAGGCAAGATCAAACCAGTATCTTAGATGCCTATATACAAATGCAAGAAGTATGGGTAATAAGCAGGAGGAACTGGAAGTGCTAATAAATAAATACAACTATGACATTATTGGCATTACTGAAACTTGGTGGGATAATACACACGACTGGAATGTTGGTGTGGATGGGTATAGTTTGCTCAGGAAGGATAGACAGGGGAAAAAGGGAGGAGGTGTTGCCTTATATATTAAAAATGTACACACTTGGACTGAGGTGGAGATGGACATAGGAGACGGAAGTGTGGAGAGTCTCTGGGTTAGGCTAAAAGGGGTAAAAAACACAGGTGATGTCGTGCTGGGAGTCTACTACAGGCCACCTAATCAGGTGGAAGAGGTGGATGAGGCTTTTTTCAAACAACTAACAAAATCATCCAAAGCCCAAGATTTGGTAGTGATGGGGGACTTCAACTATCCAGATATATGTTGGGAAAATAACACCGCGGGGCACAGACTATCCAATAAGTTCCTGGACTGCATAGCAGACAACTTTTTATTTCAGAAAGTTGAAAAAGCTACTGGGGGGAAGCTGTTCTAGACTTGATTTTAACAAATAGGGAGGAACTTGTTGAGAATTTGAAAGTAGAAGGAAGCTTGGGTGAAAGTGATCATGAAATCATAGAATTTGCAATTCTAAGGAAGGGTAGAAGGGAGTACAGCAAAATAGAGACAATGGATTTCAGGAAGGTGGATTTTGGTAAGCTCAGAGAGCTGATAGGTAAGGTCCCATGGGAATTAAGACTGAGGGGAAAAACAACTGAGGAAACTTGGCAGTTTTTCAAAGGGACACTATTAAGGGCCCAAAAGCAAGTTATTCCGATGGTTAGGAAAGATAGAAAATGTGGCAAAAGACCATCTTGGCTTACCCTTGAGATCTTGCGTGACCTACAAAATAAAAAGACGTCATATAAAAAATGGAAACTAGGTCAGATCACGAAGGATGAATATAGGCAAATAACACAGGAATGCAGAGGCAAGATTAGAAAAGCAAAGGCACAGAATGAACTCAAACTAGCTATGGGAATAAAGGGGAACAAGAAGACTTTTTATCAGAAGCAAGAGGAAGACTAAGGACAGGGTAGGCCCACTGCTCAATGAGGAGGGGGAAACAGTAACGGGAGACTTGGAAATGGCAGAGATGCTTAATGACTTCTTTGTTTCGGTCTTCACTGAGAAGTCTGAAGGAATGTCTAGTATAGTGAATGCTTACGGGAAGAGGGTAGGTTTAGAAGATAAAATAAAAAAAGAGCAAGTAAAAAATCACTTAGAAAAGTTAGATGCCTGCAAGTCACCAGGGCCTGATGAAATGCATCCTAGAATACTCAAGGAGTTAATAGAAGAGGTATCTGAGCCTCTAGCTATTATCTTTGGGAAATCATGGGAGACGGGGGAGATTCCAGAAGACTGGAAGGGGGCAAATATAGTGCCTATCTATAAAAAGGGAAATAAAAACAACCCAGGAAACTACAGACCAGTTAGTTTAACTTCTGTGCCAGGGAAGATAATGGAGCAGGTAATCAAAGAAATCATCTGCAAACACTTGGAAGGTGGTAAGGTGATAGGGAATAGCCAGCATGGATTTGTAAAGAACAAATCATGTCAAACTAATCTGATAGCGTTCTTTGATAGGATAACGAGCCTTGTGGATAAGGGAGAAGCGGTGGATGTGATATACCTAGACTTTAGT
The DNA here is from genome assembly GCF_007399415.2 of Gopherus evgoodei. Classification (NCBI taxonomy): domain Eukaryota; kingdom Metazoa; phylum Chordata; order Testudines; family Testudinidae; genus Gopherus; species Gopherus evgoodei. Next base: position 1,069,324 of record NW_022060063.1, on the reverse strand, counting down.
AAGGCATTTGATACGGTCTCGCATGATATTCTTATAGATAAACTAGGAAAGTACAATTTAGATGGGGCTACTATAAGGTGGGTGCATAACTGGCTGGATAACCGTACTCAGAGAGTAGTTGTTAATGGCTCCCAATCCTGCTGGAAAGGTATAACAAGTGGGGTTCCGCAGGGGTCTGTTTTGGGACCGGTTCTGTTCAATATCTTCATCAACGATTTAGATGTTGGCATAGAAAGTACGCTTATTAAGTTTGCGGACGATACCAAACTAGGAGGGATTGCAACTGCTTTGGAGGACAGGGTCAAAATTCAAAATGATCTGGACAAATTGGAGAAATGGTCTGAGGTAAACAGGATGAAGTTCAATAAAGATAAATGCAAAGTGCTCCACCTAGGAAGGAACAATCAGTTTCACACATACAGAATGGGAAGAGACTGTCTAGGAAGGAGTATGGCAGAAAGAGATCTAGGGGTCATAGTAGACCACAAGCTTAATATGAGTCAACAGTGTGATACTGTTGCAAAAAAAGCAAACATGATTCTGGGATGCATTAACAGGTGTGTTGTAAACAAGACACGAGAAGTCATTCTTCCGCTTTACTCTGTGCTGGTTAGGCCACAACTGGAGTATTGTGTCCAGTTCTGGGCACTGCATTTCAAGAAAGATGTGGAGAAATTGGAGAGGGTCCGGAGAAGAGCAACAAGAATGATTAAAGGTCTTGAGAACATGACCTATGAAGGAAGGCTGAAGGAATTGGGTTTGTTTAGTTTGGAAAAGAGAAGACTGAGAGGGGACATGATAGCAGTTTTCAGGTATCTAAAAGGGTGTCATCAGGAGGAGGGAGAAAACTTGTTCACCTTAGCCTCCAATGATAGAACAAGAAGCAATGGGCTTAAACTGCAGCAAGGGAGATTTAGGTTGGACATTAGGAAAAAGTTCCTAACTGTAAGGGTAGTTAAACACTGGAATAGATTGCCTAGGGAAGTTGTGGAATCTCCATCTCTGGAGATATTTAAGAGTAGGTTAGATAAATGTCTCTCTGGGATGGTCTAGACAGTATTTGGTCCTGCCATGAGGGCAGGGGACTGGACTCGATGACCTCTCGAGGTCCCTTCCAGTCCTAGAGTCTATGAGTCTATAAGGACAATTTGCTAAAGGATATGGCGAAAATAATTCAAAGTTTTTGGTGGCATTCACAGAGGAGCTGCAGATGATGGAGCACCACTTCTGGGCCCAAGAAATGAGCACTGACTAGGGTGATCACATAGTAATGCAGGTTGGGGATGACGAGCAGCGGCAGCAGAACTTTCGGTGCAAAAGCTCACATTTCTGGACCTGTGTGCCGTGCTTGCCCAAGCCCTGCATTGGAGAGCGGAATTGACAGTGGAGAAGTGAATAGCGATCGTACTATGGAACCTTTCAACGCCAGATTGCTACTGGTCAGTGGGAAATCATTTTGGAGTGGGCAAATCCACAGTGGGGGCCATTGTCATGCAAGCGTGCAGGGCCATTAATCATTTCCACCATGCAGGACTGTGAGTCTCGGCAATGTGCAGGCACATACCAGATGGATTTGCAGCAATGGGGTTCCCGAACATGCTCGAAGGCATGTATATCTCTATTTGGGCACCAGTCCACCTTGCCACGGCGTACCTCAACAGAAAGGACTGTTTTTCTATGATCCTGCAAACATTAGTGGTGTTTCTGATATTAGGGGCTACTTAGGCAGATTTTTGTTTGTTTTTGCAGATAACAATTTAGCAATTAGCTGGCAGGAGCACGGTATCTAATTCCTATATAAAGAAATAAAATTAAATATCAGACCCTCTCAGCTCTAATACTAACATGTTCTGACAGTTTGTGTCAAGTCACTGAAGGGACACTGGTTAGGTTTAAAATTTTAATGTATATTCTTACCCTTTAACACAACAATTGAAACAGTTGTAGAAGAATCTAGATTACGTGCTATAATTCAGCCTACTTACTTTTCGCAGTTCACAAAGCTTGGAATAGATCATTTGCTTGGGGATTGTCCGTTTAGTTTTTTATTTAGTTGGGGATTCGTCCTGATTTAGTTGGAGCTTGGTCCTGCTTTGAGCAGGGGGTTGGACTAGATGTCCTCCTGAAGGCCCCTCCAACCCAGATATTCTATGATTCTATGATTTAACTTTTGGAAACATCCTACTAGGGCAAACCCTGTGAGTTTATACTGCGCCTGCATCTGGGGCTCTAGAAGAGTTACCCCATTACAAATAATAGACCAGATACTGACTTTAAACAGAGTGAAACTGACACTTTCAAGTCACTTGCATAGTGTTGCCAACCCCAAATGCTTAAAAATCATGAGTCAGGCTCACAAAAATCATGAGATTGTTTTAAAAATCATGAGATTATGAACAAATAATAGATTGGGGTTTTTCATTTGCCTTATGCTTTTTGAGCCTTTAGGGTACACTAGGGTCACATTTTGAAGGTTTCTCCACAGCCGTCAGAGCTAGAAACTTCATTTTTCTTTAACAATGAAGGCTGAAATCATCATGTATCTATGTGGCTCCTGGAATTAGGGCTTTAAGGAGAACAAAAATTAACATGAGACTCATGACAAAATCATGAGAGTTGCCAGCACTGCTTTCACTTCTGTTTAAAGGCTAGTTACTTTCCAGAAGGCTCTGAAACACAACACTACAGTGATTGAGTTGCAGTTCTCTGAGGAGAATATTTAAAACCAAACAGCAAGAAAATTTCACATTTTAAAACTGAGAAAAAATGAGTCTTCTGAGGTATATCAGGGCCACTACAGGCAGGAAAGGAAAATGAAGAGACACAGGAGTTCTGAGCAACTCTTCCTCTTGAAAACAAGTTGGAGGGTCAAATCTTCTAGTCCTTAATCAGGTAAAACATCTATTGTCATCAGCGCCTCCACTTATAGATATTAACATGTGTGCAATAACTATACACTTCATATTTATATATCTGAGCCATCTTATCCACAGCTACACATTTCATACACATTGGCTCAGGGACTATATTTTCTGGCATATTCTGAATAGTGTTTGTGTGTCAATGAATAATACAAATCATGACAATAATCATCAACTTTATGGACTCTGTGGATCAGTTTCTGTTCTTTGTTCTGGAATTGGCCTGAATACAGCTGAAACCTTAAGAATTTGAGGCATAATCACACCTGATGCTCATACGACACTTTCTCATTTCTTCCTTTTCTCAAACTCAGAACAAAAAATGACAAAACAAAATGGTTTTCAGATAAACATAAAATTGCACAAGCAGCAAAGAATCCTGTGGCACCAGGTTGCTAGGATTTAATCTAGCAACTCTCCTTGCAACTTTCCCCCAGTAAACTATTAACTTTCGAATGTGAATAATGGGATAAAGAAAAATTGACAAGAAATCAATGTTTTAATACGGAAACAAACACAGCGTTTCAATGTTGCATCAAACAGAAGATTTTGACTGCTGAACCATTGTGCTATGTGACTGTGACTCCAGACCTGTGACTGCTTATGTAAAGAAGATAAGCAATCAGTAAGAAATAGCGTACACGTATGGACATGAAATAAGTGCCCTACATAGAATTTTTCCATTCTTATATTTTGCCAGACCTGTCATTCAATTCATCTCTCCCTTTTTTTATATGGTAAAGTTTGGATTTGGGGTAATTTTTGTATGACCAAGTACAATTTATCAAAATTGAGTAAAAATACAGTATTCTCCAAAATATCATTGATCTATTTTTGTAAAACTGTTCATACTGTTATTTGCCATGAAAGATCTAATTTAATATAAGAATTGCCAGTAACTAGTGATCACTTTAATTTTCTTTACATCTAAAGTCAGAAAAGGAGCCCTTTAATTACCAGCTAAAAACCTGATTGTTTTATATTCATATCTCACACTAATTTGAACTTTTAAAGATTGCTGCTGTATTGTTTTTGATTATGTCCTTTATGAAGCTTGTTAACAGAAACAAATCACTATCTTACTATCAGCAACTTCTAATTCATGGTGTTGTATGTTGAATCCACAGAGGGGAAAGATTCTATATCTTCGTTTTTTTTAAGTGACTGGCACTAAGTGAACTTGACACTATCCATGCTGTAGGTGGCTTCGGGGACCTGGTAAATAACGTCAAGTTCCTAGGATACATAAGGGCTTTCCTAGGCTTTTATAGGTACCCAGAACCTCCTCCCTATGTATTTGACAAGAGAATTCCACCTTTTTCTTCCTTTCTGAAAGCTGTTCTTTTACTGTACGTAAGTTAATAGAACGTGCAATATAAAATTGCACAGCAGCCATTGCTGTACAACTCCACACGGGCAGAACCTGCTACCCCTAAAGGGTTAAGTGGTCTTCTCTCATTTGACTCACTTTCTCTCTCTTTCTTCATCCTTCCTGACCTCCGTGCTGCTTTTCATGCTGGCAGTCATGACATCCTTCCCAATCGCCTGGGACTATTTGCTGAAGTCTCAGAGAACTGGCCTTGTTGGTTTTGCTCCCATCTATCAGAGTCCTCTTTTTTGCAGCATACAGAAGAGAGCTAAGCTGGTCCAGTAGATGGAGAGCTAGCCCTGAGAGCCATGGGTTCTATCCCCCCATGGGCTTTCTGTACGACCTCAGGTCAGTGTCTTAGGGGCAGAGTTTCAAAGATTTTTTGGCATCCAAATATGCAGCTACGCATCTAGTGGGGTTTACAAAGCACGTAACCTTCTAGGCACTTTTGAAAATCCCAATAGGTGCTTAAATACCTTTTAAAATCTGCCCTTTAGTCTGTGTGTGCCTCAGTGCCCCACCTGCACAGTGGGGATAAGAGCACTGCTCAACCTCACTGAGGGGCTATGAGGAGACAGAGGTTGGACATTATAAGGAGCTCAGATACTATGGTGATAGGGCCACATAAGTACCACAGGTAGAGTGGGAACTTCTCTATACCGCTGTTATCCCTTCCCTGGCTTTTGGTCCCTTCTTTTTTCCTAGCCCCCTCACATCTCCCTCTTTTCTGAATGTAACCTTGGCTCAGAGGGCTTGGCTGTATGTCTTCTGAGTCCCCTGAGTTCTGTCTTCAATTCTCCTCTCCCCTCCACCCCATATGCACTGACTCCATGGGTGCTCCAGGGCTGTTGCACCCAGGGGGAAAAATTAGTGGGTGCTCTGCACCCACTGGCAGCTCCCTGCCCCGCCCCGCTCCGCCTCCCCGCTCCAGCTCACCTCCGCCTCCTCCCCTGAGCACACCGCCGTGTCCTGCTTCTCACCCCTCCCTCCCAGCACTTGCACCACGAAACACCTGTTTCGTGCTGCAAGCCTGGGGGGGGGGGGGAACAGGGCGCACTTGGGGGAGGAGGCGGGGCCAAGGGAGGGATTTTGGGTGGGGTCCAATAGGGGCAGGGAGGGGCAGAGTTAGGGCGTGGACTTTGGGGCAGGGGTGGAGTCAGGGCAAGGGCAGGGCCGGGGGCGCGGGCACCCATCAGAGGAAAAAAAGTTGGTGCCTGTGCCCCCTCCACACAAGAGATTCCTGTTTTACAGGTTCAGCTAAGGACTTCCAGATCCTTAATTTAATTACCAGCCCTTTTATGTCTTAATCACCCTGCCTCTGTTTATAACCAAAAGAAAGACTCCCTACCCCAGGGGCTCAAGCTGGGAGCAGCACATCTCCTCTGAGAACACAAATTCCACACTCAGTAAAGAGCTCTGCCTGGGGGCTAGGACCCGTGCCGAAACTCAGGCGGGGGGGGAAGGGGGAGAAACAGAAGCCTCTCCTGCCCCTCCCCCCCAAATGGCACCCCTCAGCTGAGGCCTAAAGCCTTGGCAAGAACTACCCCCTGGTTTGGCAGCATCATAGATATGTTAACTATGGATCTAATAACGACTGCTGTGGAGTTACTTACAGTGAATTGTTACTAAGACTCGTGGATTATTTAACCATAAAACATCACGTGGTACCATGCGTGAAGGATAAACATAACTGGAAAACATTAAATGGTCCTTTCCGCCTCGGAATCTACAAATCTACAACACTGGAGGAAATCCCAGCCAAGAAATAGCAGTTTATCATTTCTTAGGTTAGTAGGTCGAGATGAATACTAGAGGGCAGCCTAGTCTTTAATTAACCTGCTAACGCCCATTAATACTTCCAGTGCCCTATCTTCACTAGTGCTCCCTGGGGCTAGCTAACGGCTGACTAACAGGAGGTTAAAACACTCATGGTTTTGCCTAGTGAAGACAAGGCCTTAGCTTCTGTGCAGTGTCCTTGTACTCCTCATCAGGCAACCCAGCCATCCCTTGATTCTCCCACAGGCTTCCTGCCCCAGACAGCCTCCAGAATCCCTGCTTGTCTCTGAGTTTTTTGCTCTGCATGTTCCAGTTCCCTGCTCCTAGCCCTGCAGCAGTTTTCACTCCTGTGTATTGGCCTCATTGGGGCAACATTTCCATTTCCAGAAGGATCCTGTTTGGCTCAAATCATCCCAGACGCGCCGTTAGCCAGACTGGTTTACTACCCCTTGCCCTCCTGCTTCCCTCTTTGCGCAGGGGGTTCTATGTCCCCAAGATGCAGTTATTGGTCCCTGCAGGAACATCCCAGCCAAAACTCTGGAGTTCAGTTTCCATCATCCAGTTACTTTAGACTTCCAGAAGTCCTCTTAGGGTCCCCTGCCAGTTGGGGGCTGAGGGAAGGGGAGAAAGGATACAGAAACATTATCTCCCACTGAAAGGTGGAACATAGAATATCAGGTTTGGAAGGGACCTCAGGAGGTCATCTAGTCTAACCCCCTGCTCAAAGCAGGGCCAATCCCCAGACAGATTTTTACCCTAGTTCCCTAAATGGCCCCCCTCAAGGATTGAGCTCACAACCTTGGGTTTAAGCAGGCCAATGCTCAAACCACTGAGCTATTCCTCCCCCATAACAGTGATTAACAATAGTTTAGGACAGGAAATGTCTCCAGGTGAGTGGCCTGAGTTGGAGTTTGGCCATGCTCCTGGGGTTAACACAGCCCACTCTTGTGAAAAGTGCACAAGAGTTCAGGACCATGGCTTTACATCTCATTTGAGAAATGGCATCCCCAAAATCACAGTGGCCCCTAGTGCCATTACTTGGTCACTGACTCAGTGGTAGCACCATTCACTGTATTGTCCATTAGGAATCACTATCACCTCTTCAAGCTGCACAACACCCCTGAAGGCCAGGCTGGGACAAAGCTGCAGGGCACCCCTGAATGCCCAGCTGGGACACAACACCCTTGAAGGCCAGCCTGGGACAAAGCCACAGGGAACCCTTGACCAGCAGCCTGGAGAAAACCTGAATTGTGGGAAGGAGGTTGGACCAGCAGCATTGCTCCCAGGGGTCCTTCCTGGATCATTAATGCAGGAGAGAATTTATAACCTGAATCTGCAAATGCAAAGAGATGGGGCAGACAATTCATGTTAGATAGACCCAGGAGATTCTGCAACCATCCTCCTGCTGGAGAAAGACATCAGGGCGAACTTGGCCCAGCCTGCAACTCCCTGTAGTCAATGGGATACATTTGGGCCAGAGTGAATATATGTCAAGAAGGCAAAACCGCTCCTTGAGAGGAGTATGGCAGTGAGCTAGGCCCAGCCTGAGGGCCTCAGAGGCCCCCTCGCCCCACTCTCTCTGCCAAGCTTTGGAAGAGTCTAGCGGGTTCTCTGTGTATGAAATTCCTCTCGCTGTGCCTTCATTACTGGGGCTGGAGGGGTGTTGCAATATTAGCTGCATGCAGCACATTTGCTTCTTGCGGTAAAGCCCCATCAGAGAGAGTTGCACACTGAGTGCTGAGAGCCCCAGTGCTAGGGAATGGGCAGCTCCATCAGACAATCGTAGTATTCCCTGAATCACACACGCAACATGAAGGGCCCATGAGAGTGTTGTGTCCTGAGAGCTCCACAGCTCCAGCTGGACTACATCTCCTAGCTCTCCACCGATCCCCAGCATGTGGGGGTGAGCAGCTCTCAGGATACAAGGAGTGCTTTGCCAACTTATACAAGGCTATTGCATTGAATTGTTTATTGGTGGGAGAAAATTACCTAGAGAGGTGAGGCTTATGGGCCAACAGGCTTCCAAGTCCTCCCTGAATTTGAGTGCTGATGCACAGTCAGTGAGACCAGGGACAGCACATGCACAGGGCTGCGGACAGCTCTGGCACTCAGGCTGGGCTGGCAGAAGCATCCAGCGGAAGGAAGGTTTTGGTATTTCACTAGAAGCGGAGATAGGTCAGAGGCAAATTACTGATTGGAGCTGGCTCACTCGTATTGGCAGGCCCCACCCTTTATAGACACGCGACTCCATCCTCGTGTCCACACCCCATGAGCCCTTTAAAACAAGGGTAGCCAAAGACAATGTATCCCATGTCTGCCCCAAGGAGCGTGGCCGCTGAAGGTTCCAGGACCCAGGCAGCAATGCTCTACCTTGAATTGAGCAACTAGGCCAAGAGTATGACATGCCAGAGACCCAAGGTCTCCACCAGCCACACCATCTATAAAATATGGTGCAGCTGCATTCTTTGCAAACTGGGCAAGACCCTCAGATCCTCTCACCTGTTCCCTCCTGCTCCCTGGGCCTCTCCGCAGATGCTGCTGACTCTGCCTTCCAGTGCTGGAGAATGGCAATGCTGGGTGGAGACTCCCCTACTACGGCTGTCAGGAAGGTCTAACAGCATGGGGGCATTTAGCATGGGTCAGTGCTCCTGCTTTGTGGCCAAATGTCAGCTTCAGTGACCAATTTCTTGTTCTATCAGCACCCAGAGAGCACAGGATTTGCCGTGCTAGGTCACCACAGGGCCCAAAAGCCAGGTATCCTGTCTTCATAACCAGAGGCTTCGAGAAAGGTACCAGAGACCCTGTAGTGTGTAATTATGGAAAAACCTACTCTTTGAGGGAATGTGCCCCCCTATAGTCAGTGGCTGGCTCCTGCCCCATGGAGGTGGTTTTATAGTCCTGGTGTCCATAGGTGCCGACTTCTGCTGGTGCCGGTGGGTGCTCGACGCCCACCCCCCCAGCCCCACTCTGACTCCACCCCTGCCTCACCCCCTCCTGCCCCTGCCCACCCCCATTCCAACCCCTTTCCCGAAGTCCCCACCCCACTCTGCCCCCTCCCTGCCCCTATTCTGACTCCTTCCCCAAATCCCTGCCCCGGCCCCATCTCTTCTCTGCCTCCTCCCCTGAGCGTGCCATGTTCCCGCTCCTCCCCCCGTCCCTCCCAGAGCTTGTTACACAAAGAAACAGCTGTTTTGCAGTGGCAAGTGCTGGGAGGTAGGTGGAGAAGTGGGGATGCAGCATGCTTGGGGAGGAGGCGGAGCAGCGGACAGTTGGGGAGGGAAGCTAATTTTCCCCATGGGTGCTCCAGCCCCGGAGCACCCACGGAGTCAGCGCCTATGCTGGTGTCTCCTGCCCTCTCTAGCTGGTGATGTTCGGATTATCTATATATATGTCTCATCCATTTTTGAATCCCACTAGACATTTGTCCCCCTCAATACCCTGTGGCAGTAAGTTCCACCAGTGAATTATGTGTTGTTAAGAAAGCCTTTCATTGATAAGTCCTGAAAGCCCAAGGCACTGAGGCCACAGTGACTGGCTCATGGCTGCTGTGTGCCCGGTCGGAGGGTCAACGGTGCATCATTCAGGCCGCCTGCCCGCACCCCCGGGTAGAAGTATGGCCGCAGGGGCTCCAAGAAGGTATCACTGAAGGTGTAGATGTGAGAGCTACCGTTCACATTGTAGAAGGACACCTCTCCAGCCTCATAGTCCAGGAGGATGCCGATCTGCCGGGGCTTCACTCTCAGCGTGAGCTCAGTCAGGTGGGAGGTGAGCGCTGCATACTCATTCCCATTGCGCAGCCACACTGTCCAGAAGCCGGTCGCTGGCGAAGGCGTGAATATTCCCTGCCTGCTCACACACTCCTCACAGACCCCCAGAGTCCAGCACGTCTTGTCCCCCACCTCCACCTCCCAGTAGTGCCTCCCGGCTGTGAACCGCTGCTGGCCCAGGATGCAGGTGCACATGTCAAATCGTTCGGGGTTACTGGGGACATCCTGCCTCTTGTCGCCCACCCTCACGCTCCGCCGATCCTGGGACAGGAGCAGGTAGGCGTTGGCTGTGTTGGGGTCCAGAGTCACGTCCACTAGGGACAGAAAGAGAATCACATGGTGCATCCCATTCATGTCTGTTGGTTAGTTGTGTCCTGCCCTTTCCTAGCACCTCCCTCAGAGGTGCTTTATAGACTGGAATGAATCCAGCCCAAGCCCCGGGAGCTGGGTTGGTGTCATTATCCCCGTATGACTGAGGCACAGAGAGGGGGAGAATTGCCCTCAGTCACACAGGGAGTTGGCAGCTAAGGCAGGAGGAGGCCTGACTTTCCATCTCCTAATCTAAGCCGTAGACAACCCTCCCTCACAGATCCAGGAATAGAACTCAGGAGCGCTGACTTCCACCCCCAGCCCTCCCCATTCATACTCACTCCCTGCCCAGAGCCAGGGATAGAACCCAGGAGTGCAGATTCACAGCCCCCACCCCCCATACCCACTAAACCTCACTCCCTGTCCAGAGCTTGGGATAGAACCCAGGAGTGCAGATTCACAGCCCAGGGCCGCCCAGAGGATTCAGGGAGCCTGGGGTGTTCGGGGGGGGGGGTCCACTGCCAAATTGCCACCGAAGACCCAGCACTTCGGTGGTGGGTCCTGGGGCGTAAGGACCCCCTGCCACCGAATTGCCATGGAAGATGCTCTGGGGGCCCAGGCCCCACGAGAGTTTTCCAGAGTCCCCAGAGCAAGTGAAGGACCCCGCTCCAGGGGCCCTGAAAAACTCTTGTGGGGGCCTGGGGCAAATTGCCCCACTTGCCCCCTTCGGGCGGCCCTGTCACAGCCCCCCCCCCATACCCACTAGACCTCACTCCCTGCTCAGAGCTGGGCATAGAACCCAGGAGTCCTAATTTCCAAGGTGTTTCCTAACCACTGTCCTCTTGAATATTCTTCCTAGAAAGCACACTAGGCACTGCCTGTGATTGGCAGGCACTCAGTTCAATGTGTGTAGAAATCACCCCCTTTCCTCCCAACAGCTGGGCCTGTTCCTTTGGCAGAAGGTAAAGAATGTCATTGGATGGTTATAAACATAGCTCTCCACTAGCCATGTGCGGAAAGGTCCATGCCGCTACCTTTGGTACAACTGAAATCTTCTGGGGCCAGGAAACACGATCTGTTCCCACCCTAGTGAACAGAGCTGTCCTCTGTTCTAACTCAAAGCCTCACAAAGTTAAAACGAAACCACCATGATTTGATATCTTTGATGAAATGATACATTGGGTTGACAAAGGTAAATGACTTGGACTTCTGTAAAGCATTTGACTTGATAACACACAACATTTTGATTAAAAACTAGAACAATGTAAACTGAACATGGCCCACGTTAAAGGATTAAAAACTGGTCAACTGATAAATCTCAAAATTTAATTGTAAATGGAGATTCATCAAGCAGCTCTGTTTCTAGTGGGTTTCTGCAAGGATTGATTCTTGACCCCTGTCATAAACATACAGCTAAGGGTAGCATAAAATCCCTCCTTTACCTGTAAGGGGTTAAGAAGCTCAAATAACCTGGTTGGCAAGGACCAATAAGGGGAAAAGATACTTTCAAATCTGTAGGGGAAGGTTTTGTTTGTGATCTCTTTGTTGATCTCTCTCAGACAGAGAGGGAACAGGTCAGGAAAAAAACACCTCCTAAAACCCTACCTGAAATAAGCATCTAAGATTACAAAAATTGTAAGTAACAGCAAAAAAATGTATTAGATTATCTTTTGTTTTAGCTTGTGAATTTTCCCTATGCTAAGAGGTAATTTTATTCCTGTTTTGTACTGGGAAGCAGAATCAGAGGGGAATCCTCTTGGTATTTAAATCTTTTTATTTACCCTGTAAAGTTATCTTCCATCCTGATTTTGCAGGTGTGATTCTTTTACTTTTTAAAAAAATAAAATTCTTCTTTTAAGGACCTAGTTGATTATCAGTGTCCTAAAAACCATGGATTTGGTCTGTGCTCACTTTTTTAACCTAAAAAATGATATGATTCTGAGACAAAGCTGGAGCCAGTAGCGCTGGGAATGATGGAGAAAGGAAGAGAGAGTTGAGCCTGAGCAGCTCAAGCCAACAACCCTTAATCCAATGACTGCTTCGTCTTGAGTAGATGCTTCTGAATAATAAATTCCCTTCCAAACTGAGGTGGCACCTCCTCTCCTCCCTCTACCCCCAGATGATACACAGGAATGGGCCCAGGCTGTCTGGCTGTGACAGGCCCAAGGATCACAGACCTTCAGTGTCTGTGCCAGGCCTGGGGCTCACAGCCCTTCAACCTCTGTGACAGGCTCGGGGCTTGCAGGCCTTCAGCCTCTAGGCTGGGCCTGGAGCTCGCAGCCCTGCAGCGTCTGCACCAGGCCCAGGGCTTGCAGCCCTTCAGCATCTCCACTGGCCTGCAACTCACAGTCCTTCAGCCCAACTCTTTGGGACTCAGCCCCAGCCACTGAAAAGTTGGAATTTCTTTATTAAGCAGAAAGTGGATTAGTGCCCATGACTCAAAAGCAGGCAGGCTGTGTTCTTGGAGCAGGGCTCTTCTCTGCGCAGGTTCAGGCCCTGCCTCACAGTGTCCTTACCTTTCCTGAGTTGGCATTTATATCCTGTAGCCCTGGCCATGTTTCACTGGCCCTCATTTTCCCTAATAAGGGAAGGTTTGCTCCTTCCTCTCTTCCCGAAGCCCTGAGGATTGTCCAGCCCTGCTGAGCTCTCAGTGGTTCCCTGTGACTGCCTTGACCACACAGCCTGTCATGTTTCCCACTTCTGGTTTGGAAGGAACATGTCTGCTAACATACAGCTGGTCTGGGCTTGGCGAGATGCTGGATGAGGCCAGTGCAGAGTCACAAGCAGGGCCGGTGTGTAGTTTCATAATTTCATAGAATTTAACGGGACATTGGATTATCTAGTCTGACTCCTGTATAGCACAGGCTAGACAGTCGTTCCACCCTGACCCCCCTTTCACCTGGACACCCCGACACCCTATTGAGCCCAATGACTTCAATCAGATCAAAGCATTCCAGTCCCCAGGAGACTCCGTTGTTGTGGGCCACAGGCAGAGAAGAGGAGAGACTGAGGTTCTGCCAATGTCCAAGGCCCCTGCTGGGAAATTGATTAGGTAGGATCTGCCCAGATGATCCCAGGAGGTGATCCCTGCTCCCTGCTGCAGAGGAAGGTGAACACTCCCCCCGCCCCACCCATTAGGTCCCTGCCAGTTTGATCTGATTCCTTCTCAATCCCAAATTGCCAAATTGTGACTCTGAGTATATGAGCACAACCCACCAGCCAGGCATCTACACAGCACAGGTGGATTGATTTGTGGGCAGGAGGTCTGTGTTGGGCAGTGAGGGGTCTGTATCTAGGACCTCTGCTGCTGTACAAAGGACACTGTCACGCCTCCTGAACATCGCTGTGTCGCTGAGTGTGGCTCTGATGGGGCTAATCAGCTCTATGTGTCCTGGGTTTAGGAGCTTCTTCTCTAAAAATCCCTGGCTGAGGTAGGTAGGGGAACCCAGATTGGCCCTGGATCTAGGCAAACCATGGTGATTTTGCTCTGATTTTGGGACTTTGTTCAAGCATAAAACTGCAGGCAGATCTAGGAGATACACACAGGGCCTGCAACCAGAGCTGATGAGCTACACATTTGTCTAACACACACACACACACACACACACACACACATACACACACACTCACGTATGCAGTCACACCCACAAGCACACATGCGCTCTCTCTCTCTCACACACATTTGTGTGCTTGGCACTTGTGGTTCTTCTCTGGTCCTGTATTTCCTCTGCACGGCCCATACCCCTTTCATCAACACACTGAATAAACCTGCACCTTAGCATTTTGTTTTGGGGACTCATGCCTTTGACCCAGAGATCCATGAGCCCCAAATCACACAGCCCCATGAGCTCCCCTGTATTCTCTTCCCACAGACTGTGCCATGCCCAGCTCCTGGTTGCCCCCTTTTTATCTTCCCTCCTTTACCTCTGTATTTCTGCAGTGTTTCCCTCAACCTGGGGACCTCATAGGAATCCTGTAGCTCTGTGTGAACAGCCTCTGGCTCCAGAAGTTTCACACTGTGGCTCCTAAGGAGAAGACATTATCTGTTTAGAATACAACAGACAGCCATAGGGACCTCTAACAGGAACACAATGGGGAACTGAAATATGCCTCCTACCTGATCAAGGTGCTTTTCACATCCTAAAGGGGAGAGAAAACACAAAAGCAATTAAAGGTCTGCCTCTTAGTGAGGATTTTTCATGCCAAGCCAGATCTTTGCCCAGCCAGTCCAGCATCCTGCCTCCTCCAAATTCATCTCTCTCTCTCTTCCAGCCTTTGCAGCCCCAGGAAGCCCAAGTCCTCTTCCCTAATGTACAGCGCCTGGGACCCAGATCCTTCATGGTATTTAGGTGCCTAACTCCCACTGATTTCAATGCCTTAAATACCTTGGAGGATCTGGGCCTGGGAACATAAAGAAAAAGCTCAACTTTCATTTTTTAAATCAGTTCAGTTTCTTCTTCTCTTGCAAAGATGCTTGGAAACATACCTGGTAGAAAACAGCCACCAGGGGATGGATGGTGAGTGGTCAGGGTGACACTAAACTTGGAGGAGTAGTAGATACGCTGGAGGGTAGGGATAGGATACAGAGGGACCTAGACAAATTAGAGGACTGGGCCAAAATAAATCTGATGAGCTTCAACAAGGAGAAGTGCAGAGTTCTGTGCTTAGGACGGAAGAATCCCATGCACTGCTACAGACTAGGGACCGAGTGGCTAGGCAGCAGTTCTGCAGAAAAGGACCTAGGGGTTACAGTGGAGGAGAAGCTGGATATGAGTCAGCAGTGTGCCCTTGTTGCCAAGAAGGCTAACCTCATTTGGGCTGTATAAGTAGGGACATTGGCAGCAGATCGAATGATGTGATCATTTCCTTCTATTCGACATTGGTGAGGCCTCATCTGGAGTACTGTGTCCAGTTTTGGGCCCACACTACAAGAGGAATCTGGAAAAATTGGAAAGAGTCCTGCAGAGGGCAACAAAAATGATTAGGGGGCTGGAGCACATGACTTATGAGGAGAAACTGAGGGAACTGGGATTGTTTAGTTCGCAGAAGAGAAGAATGAGGGGGGATTTGATAGCTGCTTTCAACTATCTGAAAGGGGGTTCCCAAGAGATGGATCTAGACTGTTCTCAGTGGTACCCGATGATAGAACAGGGAGCAATGGTCTCAAGTTACAGTGGGGGAGGTTTAGGTTGGATATCAGGAAAAAAATTTTCACTCGGAGAGTGGTGAAGCACTGGAGTGGGTTACCTAGGGAGGTGGTGGAATCTCCTTCCTTAGAGGTTTTTAAGGTCAGGCTTGACAAAGCCCTGGCTGAGATGATTTAGTTGGGAATTGGTCCTGCTTTGAGCAGGGGGTTGGGCTAGATGACCTCCTGAGATCCCTTCCAACCCTGATATTCTATAGTTCTATGATTCTATGGTACCAGCCTTGGGCTCAGGAAATGCAGGTTCAGTTTCTGGCTTGGCCATGCACTCCTTGGGTGAGTGACTGAGTCTCTCTGGCCCTCAGTCTCTGTACAATGGGGATAACAACACTGCCTAGTCCCAGGGTGTGTGAGGATAAATGCATTAAAGACGGGGAGGCTCTGACACCATGGCAGCCACATAAGTGCCACAGAGGGACAGGGCTGTTAACTGCAGCATGAAGCACAGACTTCAGCAACCCAGCTCCCAGCCCTGTCTTGCACAGGGCACCTTATAGACTAACAGACGTTTTGGAGCATGAGCTGCATCCGACGAAGTGGATATTCACCCACGAAAGCTCATGCTTCAAAAGGTCTGTTAGTCTATAAGGTGGCACAGGACTCTTTGCTGTAGTGCCATGCAAGACAGGGCTGGGAGCTGCTTTTACAGATCCAGACTAACATGGCTACCCCTCTGATACTTGCACAGCACTGTGCCTTACTGTGGCTTCAGGAGGTCACGCCTTTCTGAAGCCGGATTTGATCAGGAGGTGGTGGGGGGGGTCTGCAGCGAGCATAGAAAGACTCTCGGGAGTCTCAGGATTTGCAATGGTATTGCTGGAACACAAAGTGTTCCTGACCCTCCCAGCCAATGGCCTCACAGAGTCACTCCGATGCCAAGCAAGCAGGAAGGTCCCTTGGGACTGGCAGGTGCCTGCCTTGAAGTAGCTGAAAACGGTCCATGAGACAGAGGGTGCTACTGAAAATAAAAAGTTCAAAGACCCACAGAGGTCACGGCCAGGAGGGACCATTCTGACCATCCAGGCTGAGCTCCTGCATCACCCAGGTCAGAGGCTCCTCACTGTGACCCCAAAGGGCCTCGGGAGGCTGCTCCAGTGGCTGCTCCCCTTCCCTGTTGCAAACCTTCTCCCAGTGAGAGGTTTCCAGGCTGGGAAGCAGGGAAGTGGGGCAGGAGGACCCTAGCAGAGGGTAGGGGAGTTTGGCAACTGGTACTGGAGGGCAAGTTGCCCACTCCTCCCTCAGTATCAGCAATGGTTTTCTCTTCTCTGTCTCTTTTTAGTCACTCTCTCATTCTCCCCTCTCACTCGCTCACTGCAGAGCCCGGTCAAGAGTAGGTGGCGAGTATGATAAAGTGGGAATTTTTGATAATATTTTTTGGGGCCTTCAAGCAATTAAAAAAATTAATCCTGATTAAGCACATTATTAAACAATAAGAGAATACCATTTATTTAAATATTTGTGGGTGTTTCCTACATTTTCAAATATATTGATTTCAGTTACAACACAGAATACAAGTGCACAGCACTCACTTTATATTTATTTGTATTACAAATATTTGCAGTGTAAAAAACAAAAGAAATAGTATTTTCCTTTCACCTAATACAAGTACTGTAGTGTAATCCCTTTTATCATGAAAGATGAACTTACAAATACAGAAGTATGTACAAAAAAACTGCATTCAAAAATAAAACAATGTAAAACTTTAGAGCCTACAAGTCCACTCAGTTCTACTTCTTGTTCAGTCAATCTCTCAGAGAAACAAGTTTGTTTACATTTGCAGGAAATAATGCTGCCTGCTTCTTGTTTACAATGTCACCTGAAAGTGAGAAGCAGCATTCGCATGGCACTGTTGTAGCCAGTGTCGCAAGATATTTACGTGCTAGATGCACGTAAAGATTCATATGTCCGTTCACGCTTCAACCACCATTCCAGAGGACATGCATCCATGCTGATGACAGGTTCTGCTCGATAATGATCCAAAGCAGTGCAGACTGATACTTGTTCATTTTCATCATCTGAGTCAGATGCCACCAGCAGAAGGTTGATTTTCTTTTTTGATGGCTTGGGTTTTGTAGTTTCTGCATCGGAGTGTTGCTCTTTTAAGACTTCTGAAAGTATGCTCATAGATTTTGGAAGGCACTTCAGATTTTTAAACCTCGGGTCAGGTGCTATAGCTATATTTAGTAATCTCACATTTGGTACTTTCTTTGCATTTTGTCAAATCTGCAGTGAAAGTGTTCTTAAAACGAACAACATGTTCTGGGTCATCATCCAAGACTGCTATAACATGAAGTATATGGCAGAATGCAGGTAAAACAGAGCAGGGGACATACAATTCTCTCCCCTTATCCCCCGAGGAGTTCAGTCACAAATTTAATTAATGCATTATTTTTTTAATGAGCATAGATTGTTTTTAATTAGCATAGAATCATGTCTTCTGGAATGGTGGCTGAAGCATGAAGGTGCATATGAGTGTTTAGTGTATCTGGCATGTAAATACTTTGTAATGCCAGCTACAAAAGTGCCATGCAAATGCTCGTTCTCACTGTCAGGTGATGTAATTAAGAAGTGGGCAGCATTATGAGTGAGTGAGGGAGTGGCGGGGCTGGGAGGACCCGCCTGGGCAGCGGGCGCTGGAAGCAAGGGGCAGCCGGGAGCACCTGATGCCCGGCCCGGCGGGGAGCTGTCTCGCAGGGGTCAAGGCCCCCCACAGCCTGGGGCACTCAGCTGCCCTGGCTCAGGCAGGGGCCGGCCTTGGGCACCCCTGCTGTCCTGCCCTGCAGCTGGGGCAGCCAAGTGCCCCCAGCTGTGGGGGGCTTTGCCCGGGAGGGGCTCCATGGGGTGTGCCTGAGAGTGGGTGTGGGAGCAGCCACCCCTGGTCCATGGCAGGGAGGGGGAGATGCCTGAGGGTGGATGGGGGAGCGGGGGGGTTGGTGGGGCTGTCCCTCAGGCCTGTGTGGGTGTGATAACAGGGCTGCTCCCAGGTCCATGGCAGGGGGAAGGTGTCTGAGGGGGTGTGGGAGCACCCCCCCAGCTCCATGTGAGGAGGGGAGACAAGGAAATCAGGACTTTCTGTCCCAAATCAAATAACTGTCTCTGAGGTGCTTCTCTGAGCAGATTCTTCTAGTCTATTATCTCCGGTAAATATAAACAAACTTGTTTGTCTTAGCAATTGGCTGAACATGAAGTAGCACTCTAACATATCACATTGTTTTGTTTTTGCGTGCAGTTATGTAACAGAAAAAATCTATATTTGTAAACTGCACTTTCATGATCGAGATTGCACTTCAGTACTTGTATGAGCTGAACTGAAAACTACTATTTCTTTTATTTATCATTTTTACAGTGCAAATATTTGTAATAAAAATGATAATATACAATGAGCACTGTACGTTTTGTATTCTGTATTGTAATTGAAATCAATATATTTGAAAATGTAGAAAAACATCCACTAATATTTAATACATTTCAATTGGTATTCTATTGTTTAACAGTGTGGTTAAAACTGCAATTAATCATAATTATTTGTTTTGAGTTAATTGCATGAGTTAACTGTGATTAATCGACAGCCCTACTATTTTTATGAAGCCTTTGTGTGCCTCAGTTTCCACTATGTGTTAATTTGTTACCTAGTGGGTGGGAAAGGACTGCTTGTTCTCAGGGCAGGCTAGGGGACAGAGGTGTGGATGGCTGGGCCTTAATCCCCAATTCAGTGGAGCATCTGAGAAGACAAGGGCAAATCCAGACACCAGAACATTGACACTTGGCAGCCAATGACTCAGAGGGATATGGACCTCCCCATGGTTGCCCGTAGGGAAGCTGAACAACAACCCCCCAGCATGAGACCAAAGGAATGGCATGGTATGGGGTGAGGGATAAGAGCTGGTTTCTGGAAGGAGTCAGGGCTCTCACCTGGAGTCGGACGAAGGCGGTCAGATGTGGGATAGACAGAACTTCAACCATGGGATTCACTACAGCTTGGCTGGGCTCTGGGTTAACCAGAATGGACCATGCTTTACCCTTCACTTCTCTAGGCTACCCTAAAGACTTCCTGGGCTGTGTTCCAGTTAATGAATAAACCGTCCCACTTTGACAATGCTGTCCGAGTGCCACTGCTAATGCTGTGAGATGCATTAGGCCCTAACGAGCACACAAGTCTCCAACAGGGTCTGTCTCAGTTGGACTCGCTGAATGGAGCTCATGGTGTGAAGCAGGAGTGTTGCAGGCCCAGAGGTCCATTCTAAGGAGGCAGTGAAGCCATGTGGTTTGTGCTTGAGGAAGATCAAGACCCTATGGGAGTCTACCACTGAAGGGGTTCCTCCTAGAGACTGTTCCAATGCTGGGGCCATAGCACTGATCCTGTGGATCTGTGTGTGACACTGCTTCCCATATTTTTCATAGTAATATTATGATATGATTGTGTCATAATCATAATGTATTTTATACAAGACAGGGCATGTAAAGTATCACTGGAAAGGTTATGATTTACTGAATATGATTATCCTATTTGTATGCATGTATCATTTTTGTATCTAAAGTTGGGAATATTGACTATACGTCTATACTACAAAGAGTTTGCACCTGGTGAACGCCAACCAGACAGAATGCAATCAATCCGGCTGGATAGCTGGAACAAGTCAGTGGACAATTAAGGAGAACAATTGGTCTTTGAAGATGCTAATATCCCACCTTCCTGAGAAGCTTTCCTGGGCTGCGACAAACCGCCTCTGATTCATGGCTGCTTTGATACTGCAGGATCATGTATTCAAGTCATCCATGATAGGATACCAGTATTTTTCCACTGAGAGGGGTGGGAATCACACTAAAAGACAAAAGATTTCTACCATATGTAAATCCCATTTAAGGCAGGGGAGTGAGATAATCGAGGTTCATCTCCCCACCCAAGATGATTGCTGTAAACACCTAAAACTGACCAGGGGAAGAAAGGACTGAACCCAGGCTCAAGGGTGTCTGGCCTGTGAAAGAAATACCTGGAGTTTTAAGCTGCAAGCAAGAGCAATTTGCCTTCAAGAACCTTTGCAATCTGCCCAAAACAACCTTCAGGGTGAGAATTTGCTAGTTAAAACCAGTGTATTTAGTATATTGAGCTTATCTTGTGTGTTTGTTTCATTTGCTAGGTAATCTGCTTTGATCTGTTTGCTATCCCTTAGAATCCCTTGTTTTCTCTAAAACCAGTCTGTGGAATTCATAACTGGGGTGAGGAGGAAAAAGCTGTGCATCTCTTCCTCCACAATGAGGGAGAGAGTGGATTTCAGTGAGCTGACGCTGGACAGTTCTCTGTGCAGCACAATATGACACAGTTTTGGGTCTATACTCCAGGGGCAGTGTACACTTGAGTGCTGGGCAATTCCTTAGCTGAGCCTTCCCATGCAGAGCTGATCTCAGCACCTGGGTGAATATAGCTGCAGCTGGGGTGTCCCTACCTGTGTGTGTACTGGAAGGGGGCTTGAGAGCCTGTCACAGCAGCATAGAGTAAGGGGAACCCAGGTTAGTGGGACAGGCGGGCTCAGTGGTATCCCAGTTCCATGTGGCACCTGGGGAAAACCTGTCACATCATGAGAGGGGCTCTCACCTTGAGCAGGTCAGCGGCTGGCTGCTGGCATTTCTGCTCGATCTCCGTTATCAGCTGGGCCAGGCTGGAGCTCTGCTCTACCAGGAACGCCGCGTTCTCCTGAAGCTTCTGCAGGGTCTCCTCCTCCTCCTCCTCCAGCCTGCACACGAGGAGCTGCTCTTCCTCTTCCAGAGCCCGACGGCGCTTGGCAAACTGGGCTACAATGACCTCTCTCTGCGCCCTCACCTTGTCCTGCAGGGGCAGAAACCACGGGAGTGGGAGGAGGAACCTCAGTGGGATAAGACCAAATATGACACAGGGCAGTTTGCTGAGAGTTACGGGGTAGTAGGTAGTAGGCTGGTGGGCTGTTTACTGGGGTGATCTAGAGGAGATGGGTTGGGCCTCACAGAATGTTTCCTGGGGATCTAGAGGTGGTGGGTTGGACACAGGCCATTTGCTGGGGGTCTAATGGCTGTGCACTGGGCCCCAGGGTTGCATTTGCTGGGCATCTAAGGGTTGTGGGTTGGGAACCATGGCCCATTTTCTGGGGATTTAAAGGAGAAGGGCTGGGCCCTGTGGGATCTTTTATGCCAGAGGTGGCCGAACTGTGATTCATGAGCCACATGCGGCCCTTTTAATGTTAAAGTGTGGCTCACAGAGCCCCCCATATCCCCCCTCCATTCTCCACCTACCAGACTTCAGGGGGGAGCTTGGGACCTCTGCCTTGTAGCAGGGTGGTGGGGTAGAGGTTTCTGCCCAGCATGGAGTGGGGGGTCTCAGGGCTTCAGCAGGAGTGGGGCTAAAGCCCCAAGCCCCAGCAGGGCCCGTAAGTTTGGTCACCCCTCATTCATGCTATAATATTATGCTCCTAGCACATTGTAACAAACTGCCCCTTTGTCCCTGTTATTGTCCTCCCTTGCCCCTAGGGTGCCCCCCCATTCATTCTGTCATCCCCACTTCTCCCTGCCATCATGCCCCTTAGCGCCACCCCCTATTCTTGAGCTATTAGTGGGGCTGGTGGAAATTCTTTGTGCTAGAGGTTTTCCCACAGAAAATGGCTGTTTGGTCAGCTCCAGCGGGTGTGGCTACACAGGCAGGGGGCAGGAATGGCTCCGGCTTGGCACACAGTTCCTGCGGTTCCAGCTCTGGGCACACAGACTCCTCTGGGCTCTTCTGCACTGGTGTGCCACCTCAGCCCCACAGCAGGGCAGGAGAGAATGGCAGCCGAAGGATAACAGCGCACACTGATTGCACAGCCACGAGCTCCGCAGCCTGACGAACCAGCCAGAGGCAAGGTCTACTCTGCATGGACAGGGGCAATGCATGTCCCCCCATCTCCGACACACACATACGCACACACACACACAGGCACACACACACATTAAGCAACCTGTGGGTGGGACTGAAGGGCTGAGATCTACATTCCCTTCTGTGTTTGCCAACAAGATGCCAATTGATGTCCCTTGCAGAAGTGGGTATTTTTGTGTTGTGGAAAGTTGTCTGCTGGTAAGTGAACTGAGAACCCCCCAAATTCAGTCCATGAGTCCCTAAATAGATCATCAGCCAGCAACAGCTTTCAGTCACTGCTGGATTGGACCTGGAAAGGGGTGAAAGACTCCACATCCCATCAGCAGGCCCTGAGCCATGCAGTCCCCACTGCACTCTGCCATGTGCTCTACAAAGCCCCTCCCAGCTCTGGTGGCTCTGGCTAAGCCTGTCTGGCTGGCCTGGTGCAGCAGTACTTTGGTTCCATGCCATGATAATGGCCAGGAATGCCTCAGGACTCAGGGGCTCCCCTCTCCCCAGGAGCCCAGTCCCTTTCTCCCCCACGCAGTCAGGGCCATGGGCTGCATTAACCCTCATGGGGCTGAGGCTGGGAGTGAGGGGCAGGGCTGTGTTACCAAAATGCTTTTTACTGTTAGCAGGAGGCGGTGTGGACTCCAGGGGGTTCAGTCACCACTCTCCCCTCCTGCCTGGCAGGGCTGGGAAGAAATCCTCAACCAACAAGCCCTCTCCCTCTTCCATTGATATGCAGGAGCTGGGATTGCTGCTCCTTTGAGGATCTTGTGCCTGTCTGTCACTCTCAATGGGCCCTGGCAGAGTCAGGTTGGCATTGTGGTTGCCCATTTCCTCCCTGCCACCATCCCCCCACGCCTGAGCACAGAGATCTGGGCTCTTGGAGTGTAGACGGGGCATGGCAGTGGCGTAGCTGCTTCGGGAAGGGGGAGGGGAGCATTGCCCTCCCCAGCACCAAGCCAGGGAATCAGGCAGAGCCATGCACGATGAAGCTGGGCCCAGCCCCCCCTCGGACAGAGCAGAGCTGGGAGCAAGCCCAGTACAAGAGCTGATCAGACTCTGTGGCAACACAGCACTTCCTGGTCCCTCAGATTGTGCAATGAGCAGAGCTTGCACAACTGCCCTGGCAGGATAGTTTGAAAATGACTCAATCAGGATACTTGGGAAACAGATTCATTTGTGAAATGTGGGAGGCTCCAGCTATAAATAGAGCAGAGGGTGTGGGGGGACACACATGGTCCAAGCAGCCCTAGCACCTTGCCACAGGGGCGCATTATGATAAACTGTTGTGATTGAGCTAAGCTGGCCTCAGGCTGGCAGCAGAGGCTGAGGACTGTGACTACGATGCCATTCTGCTGTATGTTCTTCTCTTGGGAACAGTGCAGCAATGGGGCCCTCCCCTCTGCCATACTTATGTCTTAGTCCCCTGTGGAGGGAATTTTCCATTCGTGCCCCACCAGGATGCTCCATCATAGTCTCAGGGCCTGATTCTGATCTCAGTTATACTGGGAAAAATCAAGAGCCACTGGAGTTAAATTGATGTAAAATCAATGTGAATAAACAATCAGGTCCTCAGTGTGGATGTCCCCCCTCAGCAAATGTGCCAGACCCCCATACTATTGCTTGGGGCCCACAGTCCCATGGCACAAGGGAGGCTGTGGTGGGATCACACTCACGACACCTGCCTTCCACTGGGCAGTTTTCTTCCCCTCTTGAGCCTGGAGCTTTGCAACTTCCCCCGTCATTTGTCTCAAAAGATCCAGAGCTTCCTGCAGTTTCATCTGTGGGGAGAAAACAGGGCTGAATCCTCCCAGTACCCACTTATAATTATAGAATCATAGAATATCAGGGTTGGAAGAGACCTCAGGAGATCATCTAGTCCAATCCCCTGCTCTAAGCAGGACCAATTCCCAACTAAATCATCCTAGCCAGGGCTTTGTCAAGCCAGGCCTTGGAGATTCCACCACCTCCCTAGGTAACCCATTTCACTGGAGGGCTCAAGGAAGGATTCTGAAATGGGGCTCCAATGGCTGCAGAGAACCGCTCACCCTGGGGTCCTTGAGCTGTGGAGCACTGGGCAAGGGCATGGGTCCCTGAAAGGAACCTTCACTCCTATAGCGACCATTGAACTAGTCAGGGGAAGAAGCAGAGAGATCATCACCTCAGGACTGTCAGAGGTGACTGGGCAGGGATCCCGCCCCCCTCTTCTCGGCAGTTCTCCATTCCAATACAAGGGCTCAGGCTCAGTTCCAGGGGACAGCGGTGAGGGGGCAGCCAGCTGGGGCCCAGCTCTGGGTAGGGAGCAGCCAGGTAGGACCCAGCTCCACCGAAGGAGGCAGCAGTGAGGGAGTGGCCAGCCAGAGCTCGGCTCCAGGCTGGGGGCAGCAGTGAAGGGTCAGGTAGATGGGGCTCCCTGCCAGGGGGTGGCAGTGAGGGGGAGGCCAGACAGGACTCACCTCCAGTTAGCAGTGGTGAAGGGGAGGCCAGATGAGGCCCGTCTCCAGGGAGGGGGTCATAGGTGCTGGAACTGCGGGTGCTAGTTGTGGCAGCACCCCGGGCTTAAAGTGGCTTCCATCATATGCAGGATTTACAGTTTGGCTCAATGACTCACTATACAAATTGTTCCAGCATCACTGGAGCGGGGCAGCAGTGAGGGGGAAGATAAGCGAGGCTTGTCTCCGGTGATCAGTGGTGGGGGGCGGCCAGATGGGGCTATCCTCCAGGGGGTAGCAGTGATAGGGAGGCCAGAGCTTGGCTTCACAAGGCAGTGGTAAGGGAGCAGACAGCCAGTGCCCAGCTCTGTGGCAAAAGTGGTGAGGGGCCCAGCTCCAGGGCCAGTAGCAGCGTAGAACCATGTCCTCCATCAGTTTGTTCACACGCTCTTGGTCTGGGTGCCCAACCTGCTCAAGCAGGTGGGGTCGCAGCCTGATAAGCTGTGTTGGGGAGAGAGCCCCTCACAGCCGCTCCTTGGATGCCCTTTCTAGCTGAGAGAGCTCTGTTCATAGGCTCTGGAGGATGGAGAATTTCTCCATGGCTACAGGTGGGACCACCCAACCAGGGCCCAGGGCATGGGTCAGCGACAGGCACCTTCCCTGTCTAAAACCCCAGGCAGGAGCCACAGCCCATTCTCACAAAAGAGCCCAGAACTCAGAAGGCTGGGAATGGGGGTGGAGCACATCCCTCGGGCTTTGCCTGGCAGCCCCAACCCCTCTCATGGCTCTGGCTAGTTGGATGCTTGTCATTGCTCCTACCTTGTAGTCCTGGGCAGCCTCCTCGATGGGGATCACAGTGTGGGAGCGGTGCACCCGGGACTTGTCGCACACAAGGCAAATGGCCTCCCCGTCATCCTCACAGAAGAGTCGCAGCTTCTTGCCATGCTTCTCGCACAGCTTCTCCTTGGGCTCCTTGTCTGGCTGAAGTGCCAGCTGCTCGATGCCCTCCACAATGTTCGCCAGCTGCTTGTTGGGCCTGAACGTGGTCTGCAGGAACCCTGCTCTGCACTGAGGGCAGAAGAACACCTCAGCTGTGGAGCCCTCCCACCTCTCGCAATAGTTGGTGATGCACACACAGCAGAAGTTGTGCCCACAGTCAATGGTCACAGGGTCCCTCAGATACTCCAGGCAGATGGAGCAGGACACTTCGTCTTGGAGCTTCTCCACCAGATTATTTCCTGAGGCCATGGCTGCTGCACTCAGAATATTTCCACTTGCGGTCCGCCAGCCAGTCAACAACAAGAGTTCCTCCTTCCTGCCTTTCTCTAGCAGGGTTGCAGCAGGAGGGGCTAGAACAGGGAGGGACGGACACTGGAGAGTGGAGGAGGGACTGGAGGCTAAAGTGCACTGCAGATTTGTTTTTGATTGCGATTTCCCCCTTGGAAGCCCTCAGTGGGTTTTATTGCTGGGAATTTCCTCTCCAGATTCCCAAAGGCTTCAGAAGGGAAACAGCTGCGGCAATGCATGGAGTTTAGGCTTCGATACTTGTCTAGCCCAGCCAAGAGCAGTTCACCATCCAGACAGCCACAAACCAGATTAATGGGTTTCTGCCTCACCCCAACCCCGATGCCCAGCTCTGCTTGGAGTGCCCTGACACTCCTGCTGCTGGTGCGAGGTGAACCCAATGTTAACCTTGCACTAGGAAAGTGAACCATCTGGAACCGACCCAAGCCAGTGCTCCCACCCCAGCCACACTGGATCAGTTCAAGAACCATTGCAGTTTTGTGTCACATCTGCACTAGTTGTTGCATTATCAACACTCCCTGGATACCTATCCCACAATTACTATCTCAGCTCTCAGACGCAGTGCTTTATGGGAGATTTTGAAAGGCCACTTGTGTGTTGTTGGACAGTAGCAGAATGGCTAGTTGAACTCTTTTAGTTTGTCCCTGTTCACACTGGTACTAAAATAGTCCAGACCAAAGCTGATTAGCCTGAATCTGTCCTTTAGACCTGCTAAAAGTCTCATCTTCTTCAGCCAGTTCTTAGGGTGCTTGGAGCGCTCTCTGTCAGTAAGCTAGTTCACTAGAAGTAGGTCATGCTGCCTTAAACAGCCTGGAGGC
Organism: Gopherus evgoodei; assembly: GCF_007399415.2. Lineage (NCBI taxonomy): Eukaryota > Metazoa > Chordata > Testudines > Testudinidae > Gopherus > Gopherus evgoodei. Next base: position 1,042,556 of record NW_022060063.1, on the reverse strand, counting down.
TGGTCTGTACTACAGCACTCACAGGGTCAAACACCAGTTTAGCAGCGCCGTTTTTAAAACCAGCTAAAAGTTTCTTCAGCATAGACAGACCCTTAAACTCCAGGCCCTGACATAGAATCATCGAACCATAGGGTTAGAAGGGACCACAAGGGTCATCTTGTCTAACCCCCTGCCAAGATGCAGAATTTAGATCCACCTGCAAATGGTGGGGTTGGGCAGGCTTCATCTTAGACTACAAAGAACTAAAATATTCACTCTTAAGTAGAACTGGTAAAAAAAAAATGATGGGACCGTTTTCCTTTGGAATATGGTGCTTTGACAGAAGCAAAATGTTTCACAGGAACAAGTCAATTTCAGCATATTTTCCAACAGAAGAGTTTTGAAACTATGCAAAAGGAAAATAGGACGTTTTGTTTCGTTCTGAATTTTTCATTTAATCTTGTCTTTTATAATATATTAAATACATTATTAAAGTTAATATATTATAATAAATGTATGTATATATTTAATATAGTCAATATTTTATATCAATGTTCAGACATTCTCAGATAAAAAATGTGTAGATAGGATGCTTTGATGTTTCAAAGTAAAAATATTTCAGAATTTCCATTCTGCTAGATATTTCAAGATTTCAACTTTTTGGCCCAATGCAGGACAAAAAAGTAAATTTCAAGATGTCAGAATTTCCCGTAGGATGGAAATTGTGTGCTCTGTTCGACTCTTATTACAAATTACAAATACCCTGGCACCTAATGCTGATGCTCCCAGATGAATGGCAGTGTAGCTGTCATAACCAGGCAACTACATATTTGGTTCATTTTAAATTGGTGCCTGTCAACACAGTATCTGAGGGTCAAGTATCTGAGTGTTATTTTTCCTGTTTGAAGGCAATCTCTTTTCCCTGTTAGCAAGAACTAGACTTTTTAAAAAATTTAATATAAAGGTGCATGGGTGTTGGTGTTTACACTAGAAAGTTGTACTGCTCGAGCTTTATTAGTATAGTTAAAGCACTACAAAGCAGACACAGATCAGTTTAAAGGTGCTTTATACCACTACTATAGCTATTCCAGTACCGGGAGGAGAATAAGCCAATTTCATGTAAGGCATTTTTATAAAGAATAACTGTGTCTGCAATAGAAGTTGTGCCAGGACAACTAGTTCAATAAAAATAAATAAATAAACACACTCGTAACCAAAATAGTTATGTAAAAAACTGTATATAGACCAGGCCTTTAAATGTTAGAAAACATCATAGTGAAGGTTGCTTGTACTGTTACCCTGAAAACAGAATTTAGGTACCCCCAGAATAACTCACCTATTGCCCCCTCCTGGGTTTACGAGGGGTTCCTTCCTAACAGTTCACCTGTTAACCAATCAGAGACAGCTCCAGACAATAGCACAGGAAGCAGGTGCTTGGGGCGGCCCATGGAAAGGGGTGGCACATCTGGGTCTTCAGCGGCGGGTCCCTCAGTCCACGTGCAGCTCCAGGCACCAGTGCAGCAAGTGCATACCTGGGGCAGCAAGTTGTGGGGGGCGGCCTGCCAGTTGCTGTGAGGGCAGCAGGCAAGCAGCCTTTGGCAGCATTTCTGCAGTTCTGTGGGAAGTCTGCCAATTTGCCACCGAATCCGCATAACCAGCGGACCTCCCGCAGAAACGCAGCTGAAGGCTGCCTAACTACCGTGCTTGGGGCAGCAAAAAGCATAGAGCCACCCCTGCCACAGTCCCTCTCGGAGCGAAGGACCCGCCACTGAATTGCTGCCGAACAATGAAGCAGCGCAGTAGAGCTGCTGCAGAACTGCCGCCGATCACAGCTTTATCTTTTTTTTTTCCTTTCGCTTCGCTGCTTGGGGCGGCAAAAAAACTGGAGCCAGCCCTGTTACCAATCTGTTCTCATTAGGTATGGGTCTCCAGGGTGGCCAAGGTCTCTGTTTCAAAAACTCCCCAGAACAGCTTGGACTTGTTACCCCAAAAGGACGTGGATACGGCCTTCCAATTAATGATTGACTCAAGCAGTGTTCTTTCCGAAACAAGGTACCTTTTATTGGTGCAAACAACAACCCCTGACACATTAATAATCTGAAACACAAATCCCTCACAAGTTAAAGAGCACCCTAAACCATATTGCCTTACAGTTTGAAGAAATGCTAAGCGATGAGCCCAGCTTCAGATCGCCAGTCTTCCACGGGTCACTGACAGCAGTTCTTAGATGTTCTTTAGTCTTACATATATAAATTCCTCTTGCGATCAACACAGCACATACATTCATCTTTATTAATCCCCCCCACACACACACATATATATATACTAACACTATACTATACTGTATCTGTGACTGTAGCTATAACTGGAACTTTCTCTGACAGTGACTATGCTGCACTGTCTCTCCTGCTTGCTCTCTCAGAATCTTCATTCGTCTCAGCTGCCCTCTCAGACCGGCCTCCTCAGCTGTCAGTTATCAGCTGACACACTGACTTTTATACCTTTTTCAATTCTATTTTTAGACACATGACATCCTCCTACTTCTTTACCTTCTTTTGCTAACTATCAATTCTGTTTTTAAACTTTCAACCGTTATTTACCTCACTATGTTATGATCTGCTGAGCCGTTGTTGTTTACCATCTTTGCCCCGCCAATTCTATATTTAGTGCTATGAGACCTGCAGCTTCCATCTAATGGTGGAGTGACTCTTGCTTATTCAAAATGGAAGCCAGAGATATAAAATGAAGTCTGGGGACTTCAAAATGGACTTTCAACCTTAGTGCAGTTCCATTGTGCATATGTATTATGATACAGGCTCACATCTGAGGCCTTTGGGTCAATCCCCTTCCCCTCACAGCATCAGTTTCCTCCTCCAGAAAACCTACCCTGCGGAAAGGGAACATAACCCCCCACAACCCCCCGTGGGTGTTTGGCCCGGAGAGCATAAATCATTTGGGTCATCTGCCCCATCACCGAAACCCTTCTGTCTTTTCCTCACAGGGCCTCTTCCTGTGAGCTCATTGTGGCTCTTTCCTGGCCCTTAACAGATGGGACCAAGGCTGAGCTCCCTGGGATCTCAGTCCAGCCTCAGCACAAGCTGTCCTTATATCTCCCAGAAAGTCTGGTTCCTAGTTACATGCTGCCCCTTGTCATGTGAGCCCTACACTCCTTCTCCCTTCTTTGAGAGGTGGCTAAACCTGGCACAGGTGCAGCTAAGCCCCACCTCCGTAAAGGGCCACCTCATTCTGTGACAATCTGAAATTGAGACCTGTTGGTTTAACATACATTGTTTGCAATCAAAAGTGCTCAGGACACAATGGAAGAGGAAATCCTTTTACTGTATTTAAATTATTCCAACTGCAAGTGAATGACAGAAAATATGTCCAGAATTCTTTCAATAGTAGCAGAAAAATGCCTAGATGCATAGATTTTAAGTCCAGAAAGGATGATTATGACCATCTAGTCTGACCTCCTGTATAACACAGGCCATAGAATGCCACCAAGTGGTTCCTCCATCAAGCCCATAACTTCTGACTGAGGCAGAGCACGTCGTTTGGACAGACATCCACAGGCATTAGAGCCAATTTGGATAACAGAAAATCTTTCATGGAATTAAGGGAAATGGAGATAAAGAAAAACCTATAGAGAGGCTGTGACTGACGTTCAAAAAAAAAAGGCCAGGATAACAAGAGCAAGGGCCCAGGACTGGCTATTAGGAAGACTTGCCATTTTCTATTTCTGGCTTTGATATTGAGTCACTGTGACCACAGATAAGTCACTTCACTGTCTGCCTTAGTTTCCCCAACGAGCAAATGGAGTTCAATGAGATGGATTTTTTATGTCAATTTTACAGGGTGGGAAAATGAGACAGAGATGTAGGCTCTGTCTACACTACAGACCTGTAGTATGTTTGTAAGCAGGTGGCCTCTCTCTCACATTTGGTTCATACTCCAGCTGACATGGTTCCTTAGGATGTGTGTCCCTTACTTCACCCCATGTAAGAGCAGGGCTAGACACCCTTTTCTGGGTGTGCAGGAGGGAACAGGTACTTGGTGCCTGGGGTCTGAACAAGCTCTCAAAAACTACCTGTGATGTTATCTGATTAAAATATGACCAGATACATCATTGTTTCAACCACTGTTATATATTTGTAGCAAATATTGTACAAAGATTGTCAAGTGAGGTATCTATGAAAAAGTTACAATTTGCTGGTTATGATTATACTAGCTCTACGTATGTATCATTTTTGTATGTGAAGTACTGGCTCTATACTTGGATTTCAAATGTTTGCTCCTGGGATAACGCCCACAAGGTAATGCCCAGCAGATCTCAGAGGGACTATTCAAATCAAGTGGCTCATCAAGAAACACTTGGTTGACAATGGCCCATGGGAGATGCCCATCTACACTGAATGGACTGTCATGTAAACGTGCTGTCTGGAGTGTAGGTAATGGCTTCCTGCAATGACTGAGGGAAATTGGGCATGAGAATGTGACTTGCCCATGTGACTCCAAACGCCATCTTGTTGCTGTAATTTTCCACAATAAAAACAAAGGGATGCCCTCCACATGGCAAAAGCTATACAAGGCCCTGGAAACACCTCCATTTGGTCTTCAATCCTGCTTCTTATCTCTGGAGGAACTTTGCTACAAGCTGAAGGTCTAAACAAAGGACTGAATGACCCATCCGAGCTGTGGATGTACTCCAAAGACTCGACTTAAGCCAGCAGTTTATTCCATCATTGCTACAAGCCTGAACCAAGAGCTTTGCCATTACTGTATGTAATTGATTCCTTTAACCAATTTTAACTCTCACTTTTCTTTCTTTTTTTAATGAATAAACCTTTAGATTTCAGATACTAAAGGATTGGCACCGGCATGGATTTTGTGTAAGATCTAAGTTATATATTGACCTGGGTGTGTGGATGGTACTTTTGGGATCAGAAGAACCTATTATTTGGTGATACTGGTTGTGAAGAACCACTCAACTCTGAATACAGGGTTTTTGGTGGTAAAATAAGAACTGGAGTGTCTGAGGAAACTGCCTTTATGTTTTCTTGTTAGCCAGTGTGGTGAAACAGTTAATTTTTGTGCCTGGTTTGGTATATCTTATAAAAGAATAACCACTAGTTTGGGGATGTATTTGCCGATTTCTCAGTAGTTCATCCTGAATTTGGCATCCTCAGTTGTGACCCACTAAGGCATGGTTACACCAACACTTTATTCAATAAACTGGAAGTAAGTATAAATCATTGCTGATAACATTTGTGGATGGAACACAGTCGGGCAAAGTGATAAATAATGTTGAGGACAGGCAGTGATGTAGAGTGATCTTAGATCACTTGATAAGCTGGACCAATTCAAACACAAGTTTTAACAGAGCCAAATGCAAGGTCATTTACCTAGCAACAAAGCATTCAGGCCACACCTATAGAATGGGGGACTGTATCCAGGAAAGCAGTAACTCTGAAAAGATTTAGGGGTCATATTGGGCAAGTCACTCAACATGTACTCCCACTGAGATGCTGTGGTGAACAGGGCTAAAGCCATCATTAGATGTATGAACAGAGTCATGAGTAAGGTAGGGAGGAGATACAGTATCGGCAAAACTGAGATTGGAATAATGCAGCCCAGGGATTTCCCTAGACTCCCCCACTCCCCCTGAATTTCCCCAACACTCCCCCCCCCACACCCCAGTTACATGCAGTGCTGCCAATTTAGTTGTTAATTGGAAATATTAATATACATTTTGAAAGCATATACAGTATATGAGAAAATACTTGTACCTGAGAAAGCATAATGGGTTTGGAAAGTATGACCAAAGACTAGCCTCTTCATACAGCTGTTATTTATGACAATGCTGGCACATTTGTTTTGGCTGTATTGCCTACCTAATAATTTCAAATTATGATTTGTAAGCAAGGTCTGAATGAGCTCTCCCCTGACAGCTAGTGATGAGCCAGGGGTGGGTGGAAAGGCTTCAGGACCAGATTGTGTTCACGTGAACTCACCTAGGTACCCGATAGACAGAGCTGTGCTGCCCAAGTGACCGATTTCGGCTGGTGTTGAGTCACAAATCACTTAAGTATTAAATGTGGGGATCATTAAATGTTGTTCTCCTGATTGTATGAGTAAAAGGCAGCAGAACTGTGCTTACCCTGACTGAATGAGGGGGTCTTCCTCAGTGCTAGGGCTTGCCAGGGCTGAGCCCCGGCACCTCTAGGCTTGGCAGTTCATAGCCCTGGGACCTCTGGGCTTGTCACATCAGTTATGAAAGTAACAAACTTGCTTGAGACATAGCACCACTTTCATTACATATTAAGCACTGGTCAGCCTCCACTAAACTGCACTCCCTAAGCAGAAGGTTTGCATGCCATATCCCAGTGATGAGAGAGAGGGTGGGGCACAGGTGTTTTGCTTGGTGGTGTGGATTCTGCCTAAGTCACAGGCACTATTTGACCTGCCCCTTTCTCCTGTTTAGAGAGAGAGAGCTGATTAGGTTCCATAGAAAGTCTTTTGGTTTGTTAAATGACCACTGGACTGAAATCACTGATAATCAGGTCTAAGTGCTTAGACCTGCTGTAGAACAGTGTTTCTGTGGAAGGGACAGCCCAGCCTGCACTGGCAGCAAGGTTCCCCTACTAAGAGCTGAAATCACTGAGAGCTGGGTGGAAGCTTGAGAGACCGACTCGCAGAGGTCAAGGTGGCAGGTGGCAGCAGAAGGTGACAGTGCAGGGCCATTGGGGATGGAGCGGTAGAGTGAACATTGGCATGACAGAAAACAGCGGCTAGAGCATTGGACTATGTTTTAGTGACTTCACTCCAGAATGCTAGATTTGTGACTGGGAAACTTACATAAATATACGTTTCCTCATAGGACAAGATTTTTAAAATGCATTATTTGCTAAGGTCATTATCTCACATCATCACTATCTAAAGAGGTCATTATCTTGGGGAATTTCTGTACTAAAAGTTTTTTTTATTATAATTATTTTTGTGTAAGAACAGCCATATTGGGTCAGACCAATGGTCCATCTGTCCCAGTATCCTGTCTTCCAAAAGTGACTATTCCAGGTGCTTCAGAGGGAATGAACAGAACAGGGACTCATTGAGTGATCCATCCCCTGTTGTCCACTCTCAGCTTCTGGTGAACAGAAGCTAGGGACATTCAGAGCATGGGGTTGCATCCCTGCCCATCCTGGCTAATAGATATTGGTGGACCTAACCTCCATGAACTTACCTGGTTCTTTTTTGAACCGTGTTATAATTTTGACCTTCACAACATCCCTGGCAAAAAGTTCCATGGGTAACTGTGCACTGTGTGCAGAAATACTTCCTTTTGTTTGCTTTAAACTTGCTGCCTATTAATTTTATTGAGTGACTCCTGGTTCTTGTGTTAAAGTGAAGGAGTAAATAACACTTGCTTATTTATTTTCTCCACATCAGTCAAGATTTTATAAGCCTCTATCATATCCCTTCTTAGTCATCTCTTTTCCAAGGTGAAAAGTCCCAGTCTTTTAAATCACTCCTCATATGGAATCTCTTCCATACTCCTAATAATTTTTGTTGCCCTCCTCTGTATCTTTTCCAATTCCAAAATATCTTTTCTCAGAGGGGGTGACCAGAACTGCACACAGTATTGAAGATATGGGCATATCATGGATTTATATAGTAAAAGTGGAGAAGCTTGGTTTGCCACACTGATCAGCTGAGCCAATACTGACAACCTATATGAAAAGGCTGCAAAACACCATGCCTCTGTACCGCATCAACATGCAGAAAGCCTTATAAGCCAGTCACTGTCAAAGCCAATTTTAGAAGAACTTAATGAGGCTGTTAAGAATGCTGGAGACACAACTCAGTTTATGTGACCCAACATGACTGTTGCATCATACTTTCTATTTAAGCAAGTGATACCACACACTACAAACTGGAGGCCAATGTTAAGTGCATTGTCATTTGTTAATCCTGAAGTTGGACACTGGTTTCAAACAAGACTGGCAAATGCTCGCTATCTTTCTGAAAAAATCAAGAGAGTCCTGTGGCACCTTATAGACTAACAGATGTATTGGAGCATAAGCTTTCGTGGGTGAATACCCACTTCATCAGACACATGCGTGCATTTGACGGACCTGCTGACTTTCTCATGAGTGATTCTTGGCTGTTGTCTTAAAATTACTGCAACCATTATTAATGGCTTTGGAAAGTATCCACCAAGATAGGACAGATCTAAGTAGTGAGGCTGGTGGACTACTTTTGTTATTAAGTTGAGAGAAGACTATCGCCATTCTCTCTCATAAGTTTTGTCACGGAGTGCGGGGAAGTCTGGGCCCTGCAACCCCCACTTCCTGCGATTCACCGTGACTCTCAGCCAGCCAGTAAAACAGAAGGTTTATTAGATGACAGGAACACAGTCCCAAGCAGGGCTTGTAGGTACAACCAGGACCTCTTAGTCTGGGCCCTCTGGGGGGCAAGGATCTTAGACCCCAGACTTGGGGTTCCCTGCCTCTTCTCAGCCAGCCCAAAACTGAAACTAAAAACCTCTTCAGCAGGCTTTCTTCCTTTGTCCAGCTTCTTGGGCAAAGGTGTTGACTCTCCCCATCCCACTGCCTGGCTTAGGTTACAAGCTCAGGTCCTGTCCCTCACCTACAGTCATCACCTGCTCTCCCATCCCCCACACAGACAGTCTCTACTGCATCACATCTCTCCCCCTTTCGAGACTCAACTGCGCAGGGTCACTTTGACCAGTGACCTGGGGAAGTTCAGGGCCCCCTCTCCGGGACAACGCGTCAGCTATCATATTGGCACTTCCCCTCATATGGACCATGTCCATGTCATAATCCTGCAGGAGCAGGCTCCACCTCAGGAGCTTGGCTTTGGCTCCTTTCATCTGGTGCAGCCAGGTCAGGGCAGAGTGGTCGGTGTACAAGATGAAGTGTCACCCAAAGAGATATGGCTTTAGCTTCTTAAGGGCCCATACCACTGCCAGGCATTCCTTCTCCATGGCCGCGTAGTTCTGCTCCCAGGGTAGCAACTTCTTGCTCAGGTACACGATGCGGTGTCTCTCCCCATTTTCATCCTCCTGCATTAGTACTACCCCCAGTCCCGTGTCTGAGGCGTCAGTGAACACCATAAAGGGCTTGTCAAAGTCTGGGTTTTCCAGAACTGGGCCACTGAACAGAGCCTTCTTCAGTGCCTGGAGAGCCTCCTGGCACTCCTTGGTCCAGACCACCTTGTCTGGCTTCCCCTTCTTGCACAGCTCAGTGATGGGGGCGGCTACGGCACTAAAGTGGGGCACCCACCTTTGATAATACCCCACCATCCCAATAAAGGCTTGGACCTGCTATTTAGTTTGGGGAATGGGCCAGTCTCTGATCATCTCCACATTGGCTGGTTCTGGCTTCAGGCAGCCGCTCCCCACCCGATGGCCCAGGTAAGATACTTCAGCCATCTCTACCTTGCACTTCTCAGCCTTTACGGTTAACCCAGCCTCTCAGAGTCAGTCCAGCACTTGTTTAACCTGGGACAAGTCTGGCTAAAGACACAGATGTTGTCAGTATAAGCCACAGTAAAACTCTCCATCCCCCTCAGTAGCTGATACACCAGGCACTGGAAGGTAGCCGCTGCTCCCTTGAGGCCGAAAGGCAGGGTCAGAAACTCGCAGAGCTCCAGAGGGGTAACAAAGGCCGATTTCAGCCTGGCATCTGCATCCAACGGCACTTGCCAGTAGCCCTTGCTAAGATCCATGGTGGTGAGGTACCAAGTGCATCCCCGCTTGTCTAGGAGTTTGTCAGGCCTAGGCATGGGGTAGGCATCAGATATGGTGATGGCATTAAGCTTTCGATAGTCCACACAGAACCGGATCGACCCATCCTTTTTGGGGACCAGCACCACAGGCGAGGCCCAAGGGCTGGAAGATGGCTGAATCACCCCCAAAGCCAGCATGTTCCTGACCTCTCTTTCCAGGTCCTGAGCAGTTTTCCCTGTGACTCGGAAAGGGGAGCATCTTATAGGGGGATGTGACCCGGTCTCCACCCAGTGGACAGTCAAATTAGTGCATCCAGGCTGATTGGAAAATAGCTGTCAGTACAGATGCAGCACCCCTCTGATCTCATCCTGCTGGGCTGGGGTCAGCTGATCAGAGAGGGGAATTGCTTCCAGGCAGGAACCAGGTTTTGTCCCAGAGAATAGATCTACTAAAGGGTCATCTCCCTGCTCCTCTCAATGTCCACACATGGCCAACACCACATTCCCCCTGCCGTAATATGGCTTCATCATATTGACATGATACACCCTGTGGTGGTGTGCCCGGTTCGACAGCTCCACCACATAGTTTACCTCATTTAGCTGCTTGACAACCTTGAAGGGACCTTCCTAGGCAGCCTGGAGTTTGTTTTTCCTCATGGGAATGAGAACCATCACCTGATCCTCAGTGGCGTAGGAGCAGACCCGTGCCGTGTGGTCATACCAGGTTTTCTGCTTCCTTTGGGCTCGGGCCAGATTCTCCCTGGCCAGGCCCATGAACTCGGCAAGTCTTTCCCGGAAGGTAGGGACATACTCCACCACTGACTCTCCATCAGGAGTGGCCTTCCCCTCCCATTTGTTTCTCATCAGGTCTAAGGGCCCCCCTCACCTACCTGCCTTATAACAGTTCGAAAGGCTAAAACCCAGTAGACTCTTGGGGTACTTCCCTGTACGCGAACAGCAGGTGAGGTAAGTACTTGTCCCAATCCTGTGGGTGCTTGTTCATAAAGGTTTTCAGCATCATCTTTAGTGTCCCATTGAACCTCTCCACCAGCCCATTCGACTGGAGGTGATATGCTGAGGCCCAGATGTGGCGGACCCCACATTTCTCCCACAAGCACCAGAGCAGGCTGACATGAAGTTGGACCCTTGGTCTGTCAAGCCTTCCTTGGGGAACCCTACTCGTCTGAAGATGGTTAGCAGCGCATCCGCCACAGAGTCCGCTTCAGTGGAAGCTAAGGGCACTGCCTTGGGGTATCGGGTGGCAAAATCCACCACCATCAAAATGTATTTCTTCCCTGACCAGGTCATCTTACCAAGAGGTCCCACTATGTCCATAGCCACCTTCTGGAAATGTTCTTCTATGATGGGCAAAGGCCTCAAAGCCACCTTCTCCTTGTCCTGGGCCTTCCCCACCCTCTGGCAGGGGTCACAGGAGCGGCAATAGCGTTGGAGCATAGTAAAGACCCCAGGCCAGTAAAAGTTCTATAGCAGCCTCTGCCTGGTGCGCTGGATTCCCTGGTGCCCTGCGAGGGGGATGTCATGGGCCAGCTACAGTAGCCTGCGGCGAAACTTCTGGGGGACCACCACCTGCCTTCTGCTTCCCCATGACTCCATTTTCCTTGGGGGAGCCCATTCTCTGTACAGGAACCCCTTTTCCCACAGGAACCTCTCCATGCAACCTCTCCTCATGGTCTGTACCACACTGAGGTTGGCCAGGTCCCTTACCTTCTGCAAGGAGAGATCTTTCTGCAACCCAGCCTGAAACTCAGCAGCTGGCGTAGGGATGGGGATTGGCCCCCTCTCGCCTGCAGGCTCTGAAGCCTTAGCCTCCCTGAACCGTGTCCCTGGGCACCCCCTCCCTGCCAAGGTAGGGTCCTGCACCTCAGGCAAGGTACTCCCCATGCGGTCAGGGCATAGTGCCCCTTGCCGGCTCTGGCTATGGTTCATGACCAGGGCACCCTGAGGGTTCCCTGGCCAGTCCTCTAGGTTCCCCCCCCATTAACACCTCAGTGGGCAAATGGTGGTGCACCCCCACTTCCTTGGGGCCCTCCTTGGCCCTCCATTTCAAGTGTACCCTCACCACAGGCACCTTGAATGGGGTCCCACTCACCCCCATCAGGGTCAAGTAGGTATTGGGCATCACCCGATCTGAGGCCACCACCTCAGGCCGGGCCATCATCACCTCAGCACCCATATCCCAGTATCCACTGACCTTCCTCCCATCCACCTCCAGGGGAACAAGGCACTTGCTCCGCAGGGACAGCCCCGCTCCCACCTGCAAACTGAGAACCTTGAGTTTGGAGCATCCAACCCCCTAGAGGAACTGGCCTGTGGCCCTCCTCTCTCCTGAGCATTTGACAAGCTGACAGCCCCACTTGGCTGGGAAGCCTGCCCCTCGTCCGGCTGGGACTCTACCAAGTTAACCCGGTGTGGGTTTGGTCTGCTCAGTCTGTCCTTGAGTTTGGGGCACGGGGACTGTATGTGGCCTCTCTGGCCACAGTAATAGCAGCCCATGTCTCGTGGGTCTCCTCAAGCCAGTCGGTTGTCCCTGACGCTGGGTGTTCCTCTTGGGAGGGAGTTCTCCATATTCCCCCTTTGGGAGGTCCCAAGATGACTCTCTCTCTGCACTGGAGAAAGCCTGTTCCTTTGGGACTCCTCCCTGCCACCCCCTGACCAGCTCTTCACAAACTCATCGGCCAGCTGCCCTGCATGTCGCGGGTTCTCTGACTTTTGGTCCCTCAACCACAGCCTCAGGTCGGGTGGGCACCGCTCAGACAGTTGCTCCAGTACCAGCAGTTTGTCTGGGCCCCATCTGCCCACTTGCTGGCATATCCCTCCATGCGGACGGCTAGTTGCAAATATGAGAACTCAAGGGTTTTATACTGACCCCAGAACCTTTCCCGGTACATCTTAGGAGTCAGCCCAAACTTGCGCAGCAGGGCCTGCTTGAATAGTTCGTAGTCCCCTTTCTCTTCCCCTTCCAGTTGATGGTACAATGCCACGGCTTTGGGGTCCAGTAAGAGTGTGAGAACCCGGAGCCTGTCGGCAGGATCAACCTGGTGCAGCTCGCAGGCCGTCTCAAAGGCATCCAGTAAGTTATCCATGTCCTCCCCCTCCGTACACTGGGCCAGGATGCACTTATCAAAGCTCTGCGCAGTCCTGGGCCCCCCCTCACTCACCACAGGCGGGGGCCTGCTGCGCCTCAGCCTTGCCAGCTCTAGTTCATGCTCCCTCTGTCTCTCTTCATGCTCCCTCTGTCTCTCTTTCTCCTCCCAGTCATGTTGCCTCTGTTTCTCACAATCCTCCATCTCTCTCAGTTTTAGCTCTTTCTCCCATTTTAGCTGCTTCCGCTCCACAGATGCTGAGCGTCGCCATGATGATCCCCTTCTGGCCAGCGAGCTTCGCCGGGAAAATCTTCTGCTGCCCAGGGGTGTCACGGTGCCCTCGGTATTCGCTGGGCTCCTCCCTGCCCTTCCCCTAGGCATAGGAAGGGTGGGTCTTGGGAAACCCTCAGCAGCCTGCTGACCACTCCCAGCTGGGACAGACACTGGTGCCTGCGCTGCATCTGCCAGGCTGCTTCCCTCTGAGACAGGGATCAGTTTATTCAAGCAATCTCCCTTCTCCAGCTGGGCAATCAGCTGGTCTTTGGTGAGCATCCCACTTTGCAGCCCTCTCTGCTTGCACAGTTCCACCAGGTTGCCCTTAAGCTGCTTGGCACACATCTTACTGCTGGCAACTCACAGGCCTAGGTGCTCACTGCTCCCCATGGTTTCCAGGGAGCCCCCTAGCGTGTCAGTCCTTGAGGTCACCACCTCTCTGCCAGGGTCGAGCGGCAGACTCCTCCGCCCCTGGGACCACTCGCTTCAATCCCCCAGGGGACCCTGTTACCGCAAAAGTCTTTCTCTCTGGTCACACACTCCCAGGGGCTAATCATCCCCTGAAAGCATCTCTCTCTGACTCTTCAGCACACCTGGTCTCCGTCAATCCCCCTTCATTTTACTGCTCCCCTGTCACTTACTGCAGGAAGCGCTGTCCATAGGGTGCAGTAGGTCCCACCTCTGCCACCAGTTGTCACGGAATGTGGGGGAGTCCAGGCCCTGCAACCCCCACTTCCTGCGATTCACCGTGACTCTCAGCCAGCCAGTAAAACAGAAGGTTTATTAGATGACAGGAACACAGGCCCAAGCAGGGCTTGTAGGTACAACCAGGACCCCTCAGTCAGGTCCCTCTGGGGGGTAAGGATCTTAGAACCCAGACTTGGGGTTCCCTGCCTCTTCCCAGCCAGCCCAAAACTGAAACTAAAAACCTCTTCAGCAGGCTCTCTTCCTTTGTCCAGCTTCCCGGGCAAAGGTGTTGACTCTCCCCACCCCCTGCCTGGCTCAGGTTACAAGCTCAGGTCCTGTCCCTCACCTAAAGTCATCCCCGGCTCTCCCATCCCCCATGCAGACAGTCCCTACTGCTTCACAATGTTATTATTGAAACCACTTGGGTCATTGAACAATGTCATCCAGGCATCTTGCTACAACAGTAGTAGATCTTTGTCCAGCAATAGAAGCTGCCCTTGGATCAATCCGAGATCTCCATTAAAAAGGTACTGGAAGAAGCAAAGACTTCAGTTCAGATGTTGACTAATGACGGTACTTATATCGACTCCTTAAGTGAAGAGGACAAGAAATGTTTGTTAAGCCAGCTGAAGAAGTACACAGACTTGATTCTTACAAATCTACAATAGAGGTTTCTGGATTCTACTCAATCTCTATGTAGCTTTTACAGATGCCTGTCTTATAAAACACCTGCAGTTGAGTGGAGTGAGGCACCATCAGCAATAGGGTTGCTATGTGATCAGGACAGAATAGAGAATTTTGAACACAGAGTGGAATATTATACAATGAATGAATGAAGATTTAACTTCAACTTCTTTATCATCCTTAGTGGTTTGACCCAATCTTTGTGCCATGTTTTCTGGGATGAAAGAAGTAGGAATTCATCTCTTGCTACTTCCAGTCACAATAATTACCGCTGAGCATTCTTTTTCCTCATTGAATAGAAAATTGTGTTCTGAAAGAAGTCTCTTCTGCCTGATCATGAACATATCATGAAGGACTGGAAGTAATGGACACACAAGAAGACACCAAAGAGTGCAAAGTTACAACAAGAAACCAAGAAGAATGTAGATGTAATGCTTCCTAGTAGGCTTCAATAACTTTAATTTTTGTGATGGTTTTAAAACATGAATTAAATCTAATATAATGGTCGTGAAACATTTTTCAGTTTTTACTATGGTGCCATATAGATCACCTTTGCCCTCATGGTCTGATTGGCCCTCACCCCCCCAAATATTCCAACACCCCCCCAATTTCAATTCCTGGGGCAAACACTGTTGCAGCCAGTTTTGATGTCCACATTTTTAAAAGATGTTGAAAAAAATGGAGATAGTGCAGCAAAGAGACATAAAATGTTTTGCGCACTGGAGAAAAATTCCTTCTGGTGAGCCACTCAAACAGTTCAGTCTGTTTAACTTACAAAAAAGAAGATTTAGAGGTGACTTGATTGAAGTGTTTAAGTGCCTTCATGAAGAGAAAATATCAGGCATCAATTGTCTCTTTAATCTAGTAAAGAAAGGCATAACAAGACCCAGTGGCTGGAAGTTGAAAACAGACAAATTCATATTAGAAATAAAGCACAAATATTTAACAGTGAGGATGATTCAACCCTGGAACAAACTACCACGGGAAGTGGTGGATTCTCCATCTCTTAATGTCTTCTAGGGAAGACTACATGTCTTTCTGGACTGTGCTTTGCTCAAAAGCTAACTACTGTGCTATATAGGAGGCCTGTGATATGCAGCAGGTCAGATTAGATAATCTAATGGTCTTTTCTTGCCTTAAAGTCTACAGATCTATAAAAAACTGAGTGTGGCATGAGGAGCAGCCTTTGATGTTTTACTGTGTAGCCTGCTTGATCCTCAGAACCAACAATGAGTGAGGGGGGTGATTCATAGGGAGCAGCTCAAACATCCAGAAGGGCTGGCCAGGGGCAGGACATTAGCCCCGCAGGGGAGGGGTGGGTGTGGCAATATCACAAGGGCATTGGCAGGACCTCAACTTACTGGTCAAAGGTGGTGAGGAGATGGTGAATTCACAGAAAGACCCTGATGTCAGTCAGGTAGGACAGGCATGCAGAGTAGGAGCAATCGTAGAAACTCCTGTGGCTTTGCTGCAGCAAGTCTCCTTCTCAAGGTCTTTCCTTGAGGACTGAGAGAGAATTCAGGTTCACATATGAGACCATGAGGAGGAGCCTCTTTGGAGTTTTCTCCTTTCCTATAACTGATTTTGCTGGAACGCAGATGCTCCTGTTCAGAAGATAAGAGCCTCAGATGCCGGCTGAATTCTAGGCATGGAAAACACTAGGTTTTTTTTCCCCACCTGGGCCTTAGCCCTTTAGAATCACTGGCACTATTGGGGTTTGTCTTTTTTTGTTTCCCTTTTCCTCCTTCACTCCCTCTTTTCTCTTCTTGTCTAGCTTCTTTCCCCTCTTTTCCCTGCTTTCCCCCCTCTGGCGAGGAGGGGGTTGCTCTCCAGCCCTCACCGTGGGAGGCCCTCACAAAGAGGTGGGGGTTGGATAGTGCTCTGACAGTGATCCCCACAGGACAGGCCATCCTTTGGGTCATCTGGTGAGAACCCTCGATGCTGATTGGCTGAGCTGGGGACAATTGCCAGGGAGGAAACTCAGAACCTTTTGTTCTCTTTCAAGACTAAGCAAATAAGCCATGATCAAGCATATGTTTGATTAATTTCGCTGCTTAAGTCCATTAGTTGTCTCTAAGCAGTTCATGATTCTCTCTAATGTTCTAATTCTTCTAAAATAATTGCTGAATAATTACTATGAACAGTGGTTGGTCTGTAGCTCATTTGAGAGCACTTCATTCTGATCATTCAATGTATGAAATTCAAGATGTGATGGTTAGTCTGACACTCAGGACTCCTGGGTCCTATTTCCAACTCTGCCACTGACTGTCTGTGTGACCTAAGACAAGTCACTTCACCTTCCTCAGGCCACGTCTACACTTCCGACTAAATCAGCATTGCTGCAATTGATGCAGTGGTGTTCATTTAGTGGGTCTAGTGAAGACAAGCTAAGTCGATGGCAGAGCACTCTCCCGTTGACATCTGTACTCCACCTCCCCAAGAGGCGAGAGGTAAGTCGGCAGGACAGCATCTCCCTCTGACACAGCATGGTGTAGTCACTGCTGTAACCTAAGTTACATCCACCTCAGTTTCTCCCTCTGTCAATTAGGGATAACAATCCTCTCCTCCCTACCTCATGGCAGGTAGAGGTTGGGGAGCTGAGAAGATCCATCTGAGAGTGTCACTAGTAGCAGTGCATAATATGAGGAATTCTATCACACCAAGTCATATCAGATTTTGACATAATATAATAGCTGAAATAGTCTATTTGTATTTTATTATTTTTAAATCACTAAAAGCAGCAACTACTTAGCACAAACGGAAGCATCTTATTTAATTTTTTTTATCAAAGTTCCTCCCCTTTGTGTGCAATGAGGCAATTTAACACTTCGTGACAAACAGAAGATGCTTTCGTTTTGCAAAAAAAAAAATTTCTGCAAAGAATTTTAATCCAAATCAATACAATTTCAAGAAATAAAGTGGTTTAGTCTTAATGGGATTTTCTGACAGAAAACTGTTTCAATTAAAATTTTTCCACCATCTCAATTCCTGGGTTCCATCCCTGCCTCGGGGGGGGTTGCTATATATTGGTTAGAGCAGGAGTCAAGACTGGTGGTGTCTCTTTCTGGCTCTGCCATTGTCACGCTGTGTGATCTTGAGTAGGTCACTTTTCTTCTCTGTACCTCAGTATCCATATCTGTCCAGTGGGAATGGGACACTTCTCTAACTCCTGGCAGTAGTGAGCCTTGGTGAGATAATAGGTGCTAAAGCCCTTTGTGGAGGAGGAAGGATTGTTTCATGGAATTGAGTGCCAAGGAATTCTAAAATTTGCTAAAATGTCTAGTCAAAAGAAACCAGAAATTGTTGGGGCCAAATTTTAACCATTATTTTTCTTAAAGCCCATTCATGGATGTGATTTCTGCTATTTTAGTCACCTGGGGTTCTTTGCCCGGGGAAGAGAAGAGGTTCCTGGCTCAGATTTTGTGGTCTTAACAAACCAGATGCTATACACTAACTCTCTTCTGAGAGCCTAGGAAAAGAATTTCTTCACATCCATTAACAAGATAGTACCTCTTTTGAAAAAGGGGAACAAAAAGGACTCAGGGACTTACAGACTAGACAGCCTCACTTCGATACCTGGAAAGATGCTGGAACAAATTATTAAACACTTCGTAAGCATTTAGTATTATAAGTTCTGGTAAGCATGGATTTGTCAAGAACAAATCATTCCAAATCAACTCTGTTTCCTTCTTTGAGAGGGTTCTGGTCCAGTGGATGTGGGGAAGCAATAAAAGTGATATATCTTGGTGTTAATAAGGCTTTTGATGATGCAGTCCCACATGACAGTCGCATAGGAAAACTAGGAAAATGTGGCCTACATGAAAATACTATAAGGTGGATGCACAACTGGTTGAAAAAGCCATACTCAAAGAGTAATTATCAATATTTGGCTGTCAAACTGAGAGAGTATCTAGTGGGTTTCTGCAAGGGTCAGACCAGGATCTGGTGATATTCAATATAATGGATAACAGAGTGGAGAGTATCAGAGGGGTAGCCGTGTTAGTCTGGATCTGTAAAAGCAGAAAAGAATCCTGTGGCACCTTATAGACTAACAGACGTTTTGGAGCATGAGCTTTCGTGGGTGAATACCCACTTCCTCAGATGCATGTAGTGGAAATTTCCAGGGGCAGGTATATATATGCTAGCAAGCAAGCTAGAGATAACAAGGTCAGTTCAATCAGGGAGGATGAGGCCCTGTTCTAGCAGTTGAGGTGTGAAAACCAAGAGAGGAGAAACTGGTTCTGTAGTTGGCAAGCCATTCACAGTCTTTGTTCAATCCTGAGCTGATGGTGTCAAATTTGCAGATGAACTGAAGCTCAGCAGTTTCTCTTTGAAGTCTGGTCCTGAAGTTTTTTTGCTGCAGGATGGCCACCTTAAGGTCTGCTATAGTGTGGCCAGGGAGGTTGAAGTGCTCTCCTACAGGTTTTTGTATGTTGCCATTCCTAATATCTGATTTGTGTCCATTTATCCTTTTCCGTAGAGACTGTCCAGTTTGGCCGATGTACATAGCAGAGGGGCATTGCTGGCATATGATGGCATATATTACATTGGTGGATGTGCAGGTGAATGAACCAGTGATGGTGTGGCTGATCTGGTTAGGTCCTGTGATGGTGTCGCTGGTGTAGATATGTGGGCAGAGTTGGCATCGAGGTTTGTTGCATGGATTAGTTCCTGAGCTAGAGTTATTATGGTGCGGTGTGCAGTTACTGGTGAGAATATGTTTCAGGTTGGCAGGTTGTCTGTGGGCAAGGACTGGCCTGCCACCCAAGGCCTGTAAAAGTGTGGAATCATTGTCCAGGATGGGTTGTAGATCCTTGATGATGCGCTGGAGAGGTTTTAGCTGGGGGCTGTATGTGATGGCCAGTGGAGTCCTGTTGGTTTCTTTCTTGGGTTTGTCTTGCAGTAGGAGGTTTCTGGGTACACGTCTGGCTCTGTTGATCTGTTTCCTTATTTCCTCGTGTGGGTATTGTAGTTTTGAGAATGCTTGGTGGAGAGTATGCTTATAAAATTTGCAGATCAAATCAAGCACTTAGGAGCACAGTATTAGAATTCAAAATACCCTTGTTATATTGGAGAATTGGTCTGAAATCAACACGATGGAATTCAATAAAGACAAGTGCAAAGTACTACACTTAGGCAGGCAAAGTCAAATGCAGAACTACAAGATGGACACTAACTGGCTAAGTGGCAGCAGTGCTGAAAAAGATCTTGGGTTCTAGTGGATGACAAACTGAATATGAGTCAACAATGGGATGCAGTTGCAAAAAAGGCTAATATAATTCTGGAGTTTATTAACAGAAATGTTCTATATAAGCCATGGGAGGTAGTTGTCCTGCTCTACTCAGCACTGGGGCAGCCTTGGTTGGAGTACTGTATCCAATCCTGGGTGCCACTCTTTAGGAAAGATGTGGTCAAATTGCAGAGCCCAGTGAAGAGCAACGCAAATGATCAAAGGTTTAGAAAACCTGGCCTCTGAGGAAAGTTTAAAAAACTGAGAATATTTAGTCTTGAGAAAAAAAAACTGAAGGGGCACCTGATAGTCTTCAAATATGTTAGGGGCTTTACAATTGTTCTCCATGTTCACTGACGGAAGGACAAGAAGTAATGGGCTTAATCTGCAGCAAAGGAGAATTAGGTGGGATATTAAGAAAAACTTCCTAAATGACAGGGTAGTTAAGAACTGGAATAGGCTTCAAGGGAGGCTGTGGAAACCCCAACACTGAAGGTGTTTAAGAACAAGGTGGACTAATACCAGTCAATGATGGTCTAGGTTTACTTGATCCTATTTCAGTGCAGGGAGATGGACCTGATGAGCTCATGAGATACCTTCCAGCCCAACATCTCTATGATTCTATAAGATAGGTGTGGGTGGAGGGTTGCCTTCCTTTTGAAAGGACACTCTTATTGGTGTTGAATGTTTGCTTTTTAACCAAACAGTTCCCAAGATCACACTCAACAATAGCTTCACCTTCAATTCACAATGAAAAGCTCCTACCAAACATGATACCAGAAACAATTTATAATAAACTAAATTCAAATATCTCTTTTTAACATTACATCGAACTATAGAATATTGCAGCAACATACAAGACAAGCCATTCAAAAAACACCATTTTGGAGTCTGCCATCGGTCCTAGACAGAATAATTACAGATTGATGGGCAGGAGGAGATGCTCCTTAAAGATTTCTGTGCCTGTCACTTATTGGGAGAAAGCAAAGAGTTCCTAGGAATTTCTTTAACTGGCTGGAACGGTTCATTTACGAAAACAAGCAACTCAGCCCATACATTTATAAACTATTATTCTCCAAGCTCCACATATAGGAAAATAATTATGAGTATTTCTTCAGATTTAGTAAAGGCTCAACCAAGCTTGTAATGACCTAGCACCAGAAACAATTATATAATTGCATGACTAATCATTTCTGCATCTAGAGTGAGGTTTTCGCCCTTCCCCCTTTGAGCTGAGAAGGACAATGGAGGATTGTTGTTTGGGGTAAGAATCCATACTAATTTCCTGCCAAAAGGCAATAACATATCTGGGTTGGTAATCAAGGGATGGAAATTCCTAGTGACCTTCTCCTTCCTTGCATTGTCTCCTGGATTTAGATGCTCAGATGCTAATAGGATTGGAAGTTGTTACAATTTCCTGGTGTCTAGGTGAGGAGGGTCTGAGTCTAGCCTCCTAGGCCCAGAATCCTAGACAATGGAGTGGGAAATGCCTGTTAGCTCATCTCTCTGCCCAGGATGGGCTGATCCAGGGCCACCCAGAGGATTCAGGGGGCCTGGGGTCTTTGGCGGCAGGGATCCCCCACTGCCGAATTGCCGCCAAAGACCTGGCACTTTGGCGGCAGATCCCAGGGCAGAAGGACCCCCCACCACGGGTCTTTGGGGGCACTTCAGAGGTGGGTCCTGGAGTGGAAGGACTCCCCACCGCCAAATTGCCGCCAAAGACCCAGAGTGGCAGAAGCTCCAGGGGTCCAGGCCTCGCGAGAGTTTTCTGCGGCCCCGGAGCGAGTGAAGGACCCCACACCAGGGACCCCAAGAAACTTTTGTGGGGGCCCCTGAGGGACCCGGGGCATATTGCCCCACTTGCCCTGCTCCCGGGCAGCCCTGGGCTGATCCTCCTTGATCCAAACTTTATGGCTCGGCCATTTCTATATACTGGGCTGAACTGAAACTCCAGAGCCAAATCATTCCTCATTCTGGGCAGTGTGTTCTGAGCTTCAGTGGTCCAGTTCTGCTTAGCACTGACAGTGCAGCTTTTCCTGACTGACTCTCCCAGCATTTTACAATAGCAGTTAAGTATTAAATCCCCATTTAACTGCTGGGGACTGAACCATTCAAAGGGGAGGAACTTGCCCAAAGTCGCACAGGTCAGTAGGAAACCCAGCAATGGAACCCAGGAGTCCTGACTCCCAATCCCCTGGTCCAGTCACTACAGCAGAACACACTCCCTGTCAAAGGCCTGGGGACTGGACATGAGGGCCTGGTTGTAACTGCCAGATCTGGGAGGGAGTGTTCC
Organism: Gopherus evgoodei; assembly: GCF_007399415.2. Classification (NCBI taxonomy): domain Eukaryota; kingdom Metazoa; phylum Chordata; order Testudines; family Testudinidae; genus Gopherus; species Gopherus evgoodei. Next base: position 1,020,559 of record NW_022060063.1, on the reverse strand, counting down.
TCAGTGGTTAGTGAAGAGGCCTGGAAATGGGGACTGCTGGGTCCCATCCATGGCTCTGACACTCCATGTGACTCTGGTAGCTTCCCCTCCCCAGACCCATTTCCCATGAACAGGGTTGAGTCCCAGTCCCTACAGCCCAGGGGGTTGAGAGGCTTCATGAATGTGTGTAAAGTTCTGGGATGTCAGGGAAGGCGTTGTCATCCTCGCACCAGGGCAGTGTTCTGGACCCCCAGCTGCTGGCTGAGTTTCTCTGTCCCTTGGCAATAAGACAGACTCTTGTTTTCACAGCCGGTCGATTGCCCAGTGTTAGAGCCCCATGTGGGACTATTTTTTTAATCCCCCTCCTGCATTGTTTCTTGCATTTTTATAGATCCAACCACAAAAACTTTAGATCCCACAAATCCCACAAGAGAGACAGATTCCCCCCAAACGCCTTTTAAAAAAGTGTCAGTTAATATATTATATATATAAATGGAATCCAGACAGTTTTTCCTTGGTAAACTGATGAGAGATTTAGTGTTTTCCCACAGATTACCACACTCTGTTTTTGGCCCACCCAATCTTGCGCACAACAAAGTACATTTTACCTAGTCCCACTATTATGTCAGCAGGTCCTGCAGGACCCATGGGATCCAAGTCCCGCTGCAGGGCTCTGCCCTGTATCAACACCTTGTCTACTGGCTGGGCAGGATAACGCCCCGGGACATGACACACTCCAGCCTGCCTTGGGCTTGGAAAGTGAGGAGGAGGGCGAGGGACAGTTGATGAAAATGAACATCCAACATCCATTGCTCCATCATCTAGATGAGCAGGGCAGTGGCATTTGGGTTTTCTCTGTGGCTTCCCCTTTCTTTCTCCAAGGCTCTGGGCTGCTGGGCAGCTGGCACAGAACTGCCATCTTTGCTGGGGACCTTTACACCTGTCTGTGACATACCAGGGTACAATCTGGACTAATGAGCAGCTGGACCACCTTTGCCCTGCTACCTTGGGTGCCTTACGATGCCTGTCTGAAGGAATTCCCACCTGAACTGCTCACAAACAGCCTCCCAGCATGCTGGTCACACCCAGAGTGTCTGTGTGTAACTGCAACCTGCCGGCCAACCTGGGTTACCTGGCTCTCACCAGCCTCAGGTATACTGCAGGGTGACCTAACACACCCTCAGGCTCAGATTTTTGCCCCCAGAAGTGTATGACCTGTACTGCCCACCCCTCTCCTGGCCAATACAAGTTTATACGGAGTCTTATTTCTTGACTAGAAACAATATGCACATAACTTGCCACTGCAAATGGAGTTTCCCAAACACTTCAATTCAAACACATGGGATTAGATAAAACCAGTTTATTAACTACAAAGAGATTTTAAGTGAGCATAGGTAATGAGACATAAAAGTCAGAAATGGTTACAAGAAAAACAAAGATAAAATGATATTTAACTTAATAAATTGTTAAATTCAAAGCAAAGTTTTCTCACAACATGCTTTCAGCAGCTTTACTGACCAAACTTCTTAACTCAGGAACCCCTTCTCCCAGAATCCAATACCTACTTCCTTTGTTGCTTCCTTTGTTGCTATGAATGTGATGGATAGAAAGGGTTGTTGTCAGGTGTTTGTCCCTCCTTTTTTATAGTTTCAGTCTCCTTCCTGAAAAACATTTCCAGCTGAGAACCAGGAGAAAAAAATCTATGGGAAAGGATGTTCCCTTCTGCTTTTTCCTCACCTGTTCGAGATTCCTTTGTTTCGCTTCCTACTTGACTTTATCTACTGCTTAAATGCAAATTAAGCAGAACACACATTCCTTTGTTTAGGACAGATCTGTTTGCCAATCTCTGTTTGGAACATGTGTTAATAACACCATACAGTGAAATCTTATAACTTCCCATACAATGTTGCCACTAATATTTTATCAGGAAGATACAGATCACCAAGATACCTCACATGGCATACTTTGCACAAAGATTATTACAGTAGTGTGCAGGGTGCGACTACAGAGGTACAACCTGTCGTACTTTCCTATAATGTGTTTGGCCCACAGTCTCTGTTAAGCTGCTCTGTTCAGCGCCTTAGAATTCCTGCAACTGGAAAAGGCCTGCAGAAGGAAGGGCAATACCCTGTCTAAAACTTGTCACTAATGATGCTGTCTCTGGATAGTCTTCTCCATACAAACGTCTAGTCCCTCCCTGACTTTTCCCAAGCTTTTGGCCTAAGTGATATCTGGGGTAGGGAGTTCCACAGTCCCATTATTGCACGTTGCATGGAATAGCATTTCCTCTTATTGGTTTTGAATTCCCCACCTTTTAGTGTAAACAAACAGCCCCTTGTTGTGCTGAAGGACAGAGAGGACAGAAACCCCAGTTCTATGAGGCAGGAGGAGAGAAGCTCCACTCTCCTAGCTGTAGACCAGTCCTGACCTTCTAGACATTTATCCTGTCCCCTCTTGGTGGTCGTCTTTCTCAGGTAACGACCTAGATTCCAGCTCGCTGCAGGGAAAAGCTGGAGTGCACGTGCCCTTTCACGGGGCATGTCTCGCTCCCTCACTACTCTCGCCACATGCTGCCTGGCGCTCTGCATCCAGAGGCCTCAAAGAGAAGCACTGAGCTTGGTGAGGATCACCACCCTCTTCCTAGTCCTCCCTTTCCTGGGGGGAGGGATAGCTCAGTGGTTTGAGCATTGGCCTGCTAAATTCAGGATTGTGAGCTTAATCCTCAAGGGGGCCACTTAGGGATCCGAGGCAAAAATCAGTCCTTGGACCTGCTGGTGAAGGCAGGGGGCTAGACTCAATGAACTTCCAAGGTCCTTTCCAATTTTAGGAGATTGGTATACTTCCTATCATTATAGTCAGGTGAAAACTGAGACACAGGAGCAGTGACAATGTCAGTGGCAGAGGGGCCATTGTCCCTGGCAAGGGCTGCTGGGGGGCTGGCCCTAGCACCATCCACCATGCTGGTTGGGGGATGTAGAACAGTGCAGCCAGTCCCAGGGTTTAAGGGAGATCCAGCTGCCAGCTCTGAGGCTGCACCTGGGAGCACTCCCACTCTGCTGTGGGCTAAAGCCTCTGTCTTTCCCTTGGCAGGCTGTGCCATGGACCCCACCTACCAATCCGCTATCCTCATTGGGATCCAGCTGCTACTGCTGTCTGCTCTGGTACTGCAGGTGCTGGATGAACCTGGCCGAGAGAGCCCCTCATGCCCAGTGCCTGGCAACCAGGAGTTCAGTATTTATAGGGCTAGAAGTTGTGCCCCTAGCACTGCTCAATGGTGCCTGATGCTTGCTCCAAAGCCTCTGGAAGGGGACACTTGCTGCCAGGGCTGGCCTTAGGGAAAATGGTGACTTGGGCAAACTTGTATTTTGGTGCCTCTGGCCCCCAGGGGCTCCCCAGACTCCCCACCCCCTAACTCCTGCACTATGCTCCCTTCACCCCTAATTTCTACACCCCACTCCTGTGCCCACATGGGGAAATTGCCCTGGATGCATGGAGCAGCTGGCATTGCTGCTTGTCCCTCCCATGAACACTGCTCCTCCATGCCCACCCTAGGGGGCTGTGAGAGGGGGAGCAAGGAGTGACATCAGGGCTCCCCACATCCAGGTCACTTTCCCTACCTGGCTGCATAAGGGGTGGGCAAGGCAGGAGAGCAGCAACTGATGATGCTCTCCTCACAGCACAGCCCATGTGGGGAAAGTGACCTGGATAGATGGAGTGCTTGGTGCTGCTCCTTGCTCCCACCCTCACAGCTCCCTGAGGTGGGCATGGGAGGAACATGTCGGGGGGCAAGCAGTGTCTGTGCATCCCCCCCCCCATGTTCCTCCACCAGGGCATCTGGGCACACACACCCCATGCGGTGCTCCCCTGCCAGCTAGGAGCAGCTTCTGACTCTACACTGGCAGCGTGCACCTCTGCACTGCCACACAGCACCCCCTTGACCTTGGCACCCCTGGGTGGTTGTCCAGGTAGCCCACCCCTAAGGTTGGCCCTGCTTGCTGCTATTGTATATGGATGGAACTGAGCCAAAGCCCTGCTCCAGGACTCCCTGAACATTGGGGATGTCTATGGGGGGGGGGGGTGGCATGTTTCCAGCTTCTGCCTGGCCCAACACCTCACTGATACCAGGTTGTAGGTGCTGGCCTGGCCTCTCCTGCTGCTTGGCCACAATGGGAGGGAAAAAAGGGGCCGAATGTTGACAGAAGCGACTGAGTTTGCTTGTATTCTGAATGTGGCTGTGGGGGGAGGAACTAGTGCCCAGCCTGAGCCTGTGAACTTGACATGAGTGGGGGGGCTTCTCCTGGCCTAAGAATGGGTAAAGACATTCCTCTGGTAGCCTAAGTGCAGCTTCTTAAAAAGGTGCCTTTGTATTTACCTCTCAGGCTGAAAACATCCCTGTGCAGGGAGCCTGCTGGCCACTGGAAAGCCTCTCTGCACTCCTTCCTGCCTACAAAGATACTGATCGGGGCTGAACATGTGATGACCCCCAGTCCCTATGGGCTGCCAGCAGGGTTTGCACCTGAGACCTTCCATGTCAAAGCACAGGCTGTTTCACTTAAACTAGATGGAAAACTCTGTTTGGTAGTAGCAGTAGTAGGCTGTTATCCTCTGTGGATCAGACACTAGAGGGTGATGTCAGACACATGTCACATCAGGACTCATAACATTCAAAAACCAGTGGGAGAACACTTCAGCCTCTCTAACCACTCAGTGACAGACTTGAAGGTGGCAATTTTGCAGCAAAAAAACTTCAAAAACAGACTCCAGAGAGAGACTGCTGAACTCGAATTAATATGCAAATTAGATACAATTAACTCAGGGCTTGTCTACATCAGAAAGTTGCAGCGCTGGTGAGGGAGTTACAGCGCTGCAACTTTGAGAGTGTCCACATCTGCAGGGCATCACCAGCGCTGCAACTCCCTGTTTGCAGCGCTGGCCGTACTCCCGTTTTGTCTCGGGTGTAGAGGATCCAGCGCTGGTGATCCAGCGCTGGTAATCCAATGTAGACACTCACCAGCGCTTTTCTTGACCTCCGTGGAAGGAGGAAGCCTCTGGTAATCAAGCTGGTTTCCTTTCCCGGTTTGCTCTCTCGGTCCCGGAGCCAGCCAGCAAACCGCGGGGAAGGAGACCTGCTTGCTCGGGGTTCCGGGACCGAGAGAGCAAACCGGGAACGCCGCGGTTTGCTCTCTCGGTCCCGGAGCCAGCCAGCAAACCGCGGGGAAGGAGACCTGCTTGCTCGGGGTTCCGGGACCGAGAGAGCAAACCGGGAACGCCGCGGTTTGCTCTCTCGGTCCCGGAGCCAGCCAGCAAACCGCGGGGAAGGAGACCTGCTTGCTCGGGGTTCCGGGACCGAGAGAGCAACCGGGAACGCCGCGGTTTGCTCTCTCGGTCCCGGAGCCAGCCAGCAAACCGCGGGGAAGGAGACCTGCTTGCTCGGGGTTCCGGGACCGAGAGAGCAAACCGGGAACGCCGCGGTTTGCTCTCTCGGTCCCGGAGCCACCCAGCAAACCGCAGGGAAGGAGACCTGCTTGCTCGGGGTTCCGGGACCGAGAGAGCAAACCGGGAACGCCGCGGTTTGCTCTCTCGGTCCCGGAGCCAGCCAGCAAACCGCGGGGAAGGAGACCTGCTTGCTCGGGTTCCGGGACCGAGAGAGCAAACCGGGAACGCCGCGGTTTGCTCTCTCGGTCCCGGAGCCAGCCAGCAAACCGCGGGGAAGGAGACCTGCTTGCTCGGGGTTCCGGGACCGAGAGAGCAAACCGCGGCGAAGCTGGTTTCCTTTCCCGGTTTGCTCTCTCGGTCCCGGAACCCCGAGCAAGCAGGTCTCCTTCCCCGCGGTTTGCTGGCTGGCTCCGGGACCGAGAGAGCAAACCGCGGCGTTCCCGGTTTGCTCTCTCGGTCCCGGAACCCCGAGCAAGCAGGTCTCCTTCCCCGCGGTTTGCTGGCTGGCTCCGGGACCGAGAGAGCAAACCGCGGCGTTCCCGGTTTGCTCTCTCGGTCCCGGAACCCCGAGCAAGCAGGTCTCCTTCCCCGCGGTTTGCTGGCTGGCTCCGGGACCGAGAGAGCAAAACCGCGGCGTTCCCGGTTTGCTCTCTCGGTCCCGGAACCCCGAGCAAGCAGGTCTCCTTCCCCGCGGTTTGCTGGCTGGCTCCGGGACCGAGAGAGCAAACCGCGGCGTTCCCGGTTTGCTCTCTCGGTCCCGGAACCCCGAGCAAGCAGGTCTCCTTCCCCGCGGTTTGCTGGCTGGCTCCGGGACCGAGAGAGCAAACCGCGGCGAAGCTGGTTTCCTTTCCCGGTTTGCTCTCTCGGTCCCGGAACCCCCCTTGAAGCCGCCCAACAGCGCTGCAGTGTGGCCACATCTAACACCACTTGCAGCGCTGGTTGCTGTAAGTGTGGCCACTCTGCAGCGCTGGCCCTATACAGCTGTACTAATACAGCTGTAACAACCAGCGCTGCAAAATTTTAGATGTAGACATGGCCTCAGGCCTAAACAGAGACTGGGAATGGTTGGGTCATTACACTAATTGAATCTATTTCCCTATGTTAAGTTCTCCTCACACCTTCTATGGATCATCTTAATTATCACTTCAAAGGTTTTTTTTCTCCTGCTGATGATAGCTCATCTCGATTAGACTCTTCCTGTTTGGTATGCATACTTCCACCTTTTCATGTTCTCTGTATGTGTAAATATCTCCTGTCTGTGTGTTCTATTCTGTGCATCTGAAGAAGTGAGCTGTAGCTCACGAAAGCTCATGCTGAAATAAATTTGTTAGTCTCTAAGGTGCCACACGTACTCCTGTTCTTTTTGCGGATACAGACTAACACGGCTGCTACTCTGAAACCTTTAACAGTCAGGGAGGCTTGTCACTGTGAAGAAGAATGAGGGAAAGACATGATAACGGATTTCAAAAGGTTGACATAAAAGGTTGTTACAAGGAGGAGAGAGAAGAATTGTTCTTCTTAACCTCTGAGGATAGGACAAGAAGCAATGGGCTTAAATTGCAGCAAGGGAGGTTTAGGTCAGACATTAGGAAAAATTTCCTGTCAGGGTGGTTAAGCGCTGGAATAAATTGCCTAGGGAGGCTGTAGAATCTCCATAGATGGCGATTTTTTAAGAAGACGTTAGACAAACAACAGGGATGGTCTAGATAATGCTTAGTCCTGCCATGAGTGCAGGGAACTAGACTAGATGACCTCTCGAGGTCCCTTCCAGTCCTGTGATTCTATGATTCTATGAGGTGTAGTGTAGGATGTCTCTAGTCAAGGCCCTGCCCCTCTCTAACAGGGCTCTGAGACATCTGTTCTGTAGAGGGGCCTTCCCACTCTCAGAGGGAGGGCCAGGATTGTAGCCTTCTCTGACCTATTTGTGAATGACTCTCGGGGTGCACTAGGTCTTATGTCTAGCAGCCCTGCTCTTTGGAGAAACCTGCCCTGGACTCCCGGGAGTGAGGGAGCAGCTCCCTGCCCTAAGCCTTAAGGCTGAGCCTGCCAGACCCCAGCAGGGAGATGGGTCCCCAAGCCAGCTCCTGGGTTGTCTGCTAGTTGCTCGGGGACAGCGCGAGGGCACCTGTCCCTGGTGTTTCGTCTCAATGGAGTGGAATCATGTGTTGTCCATGCCGCATGTGGGACTCCACTCTCGGGGCAAGAGCACTCAAGGCAATCTGGGCCCTAGGTGTACCTCAGCCCTGTTCCCACACAGTGGCCCCACCCCCATGCAGGAGTGATGGTAATGGGCCCCCCTCCTCACAGCAGCCTCCCAGTATTCACCACCAGCTAGCAGGGGTTTCTTTCATGGGGAGGTGGTCCCCAAGCCTCAGTCTGACCCTTCTGGGGCTGCATTTCTGCTGGGCCTTGGATAGGCACCACAGCTCACTAGCAGGAACCATGGTGTGTTGTCAGCCCCCAGTGATGGCCCCTCTAGCCCCCAGCTGCCTGGAGAGCTCTGCTGCACGTCACCGTAGGGACCCAGCCCTGCACTTTCAAACAGGGCTTCTGCCCCAGGGGCTGGGCACTTGGTGCCTCTGAAAACTGGTCAGCTTTTCTCTGGGTGCTTAGTATGGCTTCTTGAGGCACCCGTGCTTCATGTTTGAAGAATGCCCAGGCCCAGCATTGGGCCAGCTGTCCAGGATGGAGCACCGACTGGGGGTGCCCTGGCTAAGGAAATCCTCAGTGAGCTCCTCTGCCACTGACTCCTGGATGTGCCCAGCCAGGTACATGGCATTCATGGCATCCCCCATGCACTACATGGTGCATATAGATCCGCCTGCTCCCAGCGCGATCGCAGCACAGCTGCTGGAGGAGTTACTACAACACTAAGGTCTAGCTCCCATTCTCAGCATGTATCTGACACATCCAGGATGTCTGGAGATGGTGCTCACCAGGCTGGGGGAATCCAGCTGTGGGCAGCTCCTGTTTCCAGTGGCTGTGTTAACAGGGTGGGTCCAGGGATTACTTCGCTGCTGCTAAACAGGACTCTCTCTCTGTACCATACAAAAGTGCTTCAGGAGCCACCAGGGAAAGTCCCTTCAGTTCGAGGCACTGACCAGAGACCAGGCCATGTCTGTGCACAGCCTCAGCTTTGTCCTCTCCGGCCAAGCCAGCGCCCGACAGAACCCACCAGCCTACCGCTTCAGTCAGACACCTTGCAAGCTGTCCCACCAGTCTGCAGTGGTGAGCTGGCTCTCCCCCGTGCAGGGAGCTGGGGCACTGAGTCAGGGACTGAGCCAATGGCAGGGCAACGTGAGGAGGGGGACGAGAGCTCCACACTGCGCTACAAGGGCAGCTCCGCACTGGAGGAGCCTGACCGCACTCAGTTCCTCCCATATGGCAAGCTCTGTTTCTCCTGGAGGAGCAGTGTGGACGTGGATGGTTGGCTGGTTCCTGCGGACTCGCTTATTTTGGGGTCTCCCATCCTGCCAAGCCACTCAAGGGGCCCTGTGCTGGCCATGCAGCCGAGGCGCTGTACGGGGTTGGGAGCATGCTGCTGTCCTGGAGCTCATCCCCCATGACCAACATTTTGACACCACCTTGTAGGCAGCTCCGTGGCAGATCTGCCCAGTCCCAGTGCGCAGGGTGGGTCGGTCCCTGTGCTGGGTGCTTGCCCTGGGCTGAGCATGGACACCAGCTATCCCAGTGCCCAGTCCCCGATGCGTCACCTCTGTGCAACCAGTCTGCTCTGGTTTATCTCCCTGAGAAGTGAGTCCATCTGTGGGGGATTCTGGCCTGAAGAAGAGCAGGAGACCATGTGCCATGAGCCACCCAGGAGGGATTCTGGGCTTGAGGGAATCACACTACCCCTGGGGAAGAGTCCCAAGAGCACTGGCTCCCCAAAGGTGGCTGTGCCCCCAGGAGATCCCAGAGGCTTAGATGGAGCAGGCTGTGAGTGTGCTCGGGGACAGCTGGCAAGGCCAGCACTGCCTGAGGATGGTCTGGGGAGATAGGGTGCAGCTGGGGCTGCCGAGATGGTCTCCTGTGCCGCGGCAGCGCTGGGGCTGACCCCAGGACACTGTGCAAACACGAGGAGTCTGTGGCAGACGTTAAAAAAGAGGCTGCTCATTGGGATCAGTTAAGGGAGGTTCACACCTCTGCCTGGAGACTGAGCTCGGGTGTCACTTGCTCTGAGTGGGGAAAGGGGGGCTGGCTTTCACTAGGCTGGAGGGTGGAAGTGTCCGTGAAACACATCATTGTCACAGCTCACCCAGCATGGTGCCCTTCCTGCAGCCCAGTGCTGTCTCCCTAGCTATTCGTGGAGTCCTGAATCTTGTGGCAGCAGCTGGCTAGCACAGGCCACCAGGTGGTGCAGCCTGGCTGGTTTTTAATAAATATTTTTAAATGGGCAGCCCCTTGCACCCCCCTTGAACTGTCACCAGCAGGCTTGGGGGTCAGGTGCCAACAGCACTGCCTTTAGTGAGCGCCCAGGTCAGAGGGGCTCCTCAGCTGCTCCCAGCCTGCTGCTGCCCTGAGCCCAGCTCTGCTCACCCATAAGAGCCTCCCGGCAGCTGCTGCCCCATTCTCGCTCTGTGGCTGAGCTCAGGTCCTGCTTGCTGCAAGATGCCTGGGCCTTAACTCCACCCTGCTCCCATCACCAGCAGAGCTGAAGGACAAACCTCCTCTCTGGCAATGCCTAAGTCCCAGCCAACTGGCAAGGACCCAGGGAAGGACTAGGTCATGCAGAGACAGGCTCTCCCCGAGCCTTCAGGCTGCTGGCTGATGAGCTAGGCGGCCCAGGGCCTTGCTCCCAGCTGGGAGCCTTGACCTCACACAGCCAGCGAGGACCATGTTATCTGTAGGCAGCCTGCTGCCTATGTACTGGGAGCTGCAGGGCAGCAGAGCTGAGGCAGGAGTTATAAGCCAAGAACCGTCCCCCCTACAGCAGGTGCACAGGCCACCTCCTGGTGTCTCTGGCCCAGAGTGTGCTTGGCTGCACAGTCCAGCTACCCAGCAGGATGCCATTCCTCCTACATGCTACCCCCAGCACAGGCTGTGTTGGGAAGGAGTGGTGTCAGCACATGCCCACGGACCCCTGGGGGAGAGGGAGGCATTCAGTTTGTGTCATGGAGAGGCTGGTGCAGTTGGGTTCCTCTTTCCCCTCCTGCTCTCTGGGGCATTGGCTGCTCTGTCCAGACCTCCCAGAGCCTTGGGCTGAGCCTCCTGTCAGGTACTAACTTAAGGAGGTGACTGAACATTTGGCTGAGGCCTTGGCCAGCCCCCTCAGCACTGGGCCCCCAGAACCTTGCACCCCTGTGCCCCACTGAGCCACAGTGCTGGGCTAGAGCGCCATGCCTGGGGCCCGCCCTGGCTGGCAGTGAGCTGTGTGGCCAGAAATCCCGCCTCTTCTCTCTGCAGCAGCTGGGGGGGAGGGAGATTTTTATTCCTTGCTCCTGGAACTCGAACGAAGTTTCAATCCATCTTGGCAGTGGAGCACAAGCCGCCACCCCATGTGGAGCAGTCAGCACAGGCTCTCCGGCTCCTGCTTCCAATGGGCCCTCTTCTGAAGTCACCACTTGCTAGTCACTAGTGGGCACAGTTGAGCAGGGCCTGGTAACCATGCTACCAGCACACCCCATTTACCCCCCTGTCTACACTAGCATTTAGAGCCAGGCTGGTCGTTCTCCAGCATGGGCTAAGCTGGGCCAGGGAAGCCTGGGCCTGAAGGTATTCTACCTCCTCCAGTTTAGCCGGGGCTTGAGTGCCCGCTGCCTTGTCTGCAGGACTCTGGTACTCTGGCTGGCACAACTTAACCCGCCCCTGCTTCGCCCAGACAGGTCCAGCAGTGGATGCTGTAGCTAGCACCCAGGCTCTCACGTGCCTGGGGGCTGTCCCCCTCTGCAATGGTGCTGGGGGTGCGGGAGGCTATTGAGCAGAAAAGCCGCATTCCCTCCTCCCCCCTTGTTGGCAGCTCCATGCTGGAGATGCTGCTGCAGGACCAGGAAGGAAAACATCCCATGTACAAAAAATACTTCTATTGTCGGCGGTGGGTAAAGCCAGAGTGTCCAGCCCTTCTTCCCTCGGCCCTGCCCCTCCGTGTCTCTCTTCATATCATCATTGGGGCTGGCCTGTTACTGCTCCAGGCTCTAGCCAGCTGACTCCAAGTCTGAGAGGAATGGTCCCCGGTCCTGGCTGGGCAGGCGGTCTGGCACACGGGCTACAGTGGGGTCCCTCTGCAGTGGGGACAGTCGGAATGCATGGCCAGCCCTCTCACAGGAGGTGGAGGGCATGCACAACTGCCCCGTTGCAGCCAGGCAGGGACAATGTGCTGGTGGGCCGAGGAGCACTCCCCTTGGAGGTTCTAGCCTGGCCCCTCCTGCTCCACCCCTGGTCCCAAGCATCAGGACTCGAGGTCCCGGGAAAGCCGTGACAGCTCCTTCTGGTTGTCGATCACTTTCAGGTGCTGGAGGTAGGCCCGGGTGGAGGCAGGACTCCGCCCGCCCAGGGACTGCTCAGAGCCTGCAAGGAAACAGCCCCAGATCAGAGCAGGGGATGGGGTGGGACATTCTTGGCTAATGCCCACAGCTCAGCACAGGCAGCTGTTCCCTCACTGCCCCACACCTTGACACTAGCCCTAGGGCTGCAGTGTTAGCCCAGTGCGAGGTAAGGAGCAGTAAGGGCAGGGACAGCTGGCAGCGCAGCTCATGCCTGGCTCTGTTGGTCTGTGCAAAGAGGGAATTCAAAGCCAGGTCTGCAGGCACATTCTCACAAGTGGGAAAGGCAGGTGGCGGTGCAGCCTCTGTACCCTCTAGGCAGGAACGTGCACAGGACTGGGAGCCAGGAGATCCTGTGTTTGATTCCCACCTGACAGACTGGTGCCAGGACAGTCCCAAGGTCCCAGGGTGAGTCAGTGGCAGAAGCAGCACCTGACTACCTGGCCCATGCGTAACTCCTCTGAACCCAGCAGGGAGAGGAGTGAGTGCAGGAGAGGACTGGGAGGCTGAGGCTGAATGACTGCCAGGCTCCAGCGGCTGCTCCTGTCCCTCTTGGGGCTGTGTCAGGTGGGTAAGTGGGGAGCTGGGCTGCAGTCAAGAAGCCAGCAGAATCGCAGTCAAGCAGAATAGGGCCCTACATGCACAGGGGCTGTGCCCTCAGAACAGGAAGAGAGGGAGCCTCAGGCTATGCCCCACGAGCTGCCCTGGAGACATCTGTTCATGCCCACCAGGCAGGAATGGCATCCTCCTTTACTCCATCCCTTTCACTCTGGGATCTGCGAGTGAGCCAGTGTGGAGTGGGGCTGCTCCTGGGCGAGCAGAGAGGGGTCATTCCCTGAGCAGGAGGGCAGGTGCCCTGGGAGCAGGTGCTGAAGGGGGAGCTGCCAGCTGTGAGTGGGATCACTGCTCTCCCCATTCCCAAGGGAGCACCGAGAATGAGTGTGATGGTGCCACGACTCAACAGAAGGGTGCCACTCCATGGCACAGTGCCAGACACAGCTCCCGCTGGCACAGGGAAGCCGGCCTTTGATTGATGCTGCAAAAGATCCTAGGGTCATTAGTGCAGGGACAACGAGGTCGGGGTGAGGGACTAACGTGAATGGAGAATGAGGGAACCCTGGCTGGAGAGGATGAAAGCAACCAGCCCAGCTCAGGGGTTGGCCAGGTCCCCCATCTATGGCCAGAGGCAGGAGCACCCCGGAATCTCCCCCCAACTGCTGTGGGTGGGCTTCCGCTTACACTCACTCCCTTGGCCTGACATGCTCTCGTTAGCACAGATGTGAGGTGGGAGACCCACTGAGGGACAGCCAGTGGACACGGCCTGCCCACACAAGGCCCCTGGTACAGCTGGACCGGATAGTGGAGCTGTATGACAGGCCATGAATGGGGAAGGGGCAGCACCCCCCCACCCCATGCTCCTACTCATCCTTCCCAGCAGGCTGCCCTCGTGAGGGGTAAGGAAGGTGGGGCTCCGTACAGGTGGAGATCCGCAGGGCCTGGGGGTCCTCCAGCAGCTGGGGGGCACGACTCCGCAGCGGGGAGATGGGAGCTAGGAGGGGAGAACAGAAGAGGATGTTAGGCACTCACAACACATGCTTCCTACCCCCATAAGCCCCCTGCTCCCCTACACCCTCCTCCTCCAACCTCTGCACTCTTGCCCCAACGCATTTCCAACACATCTGTGACCCAACTGGCAGAGGGCACGGGGCTGCAGAGGGTTACAGAGCTCCCCGGTCTGATCTCTGCAGAGGGTGTCATGGGAGGCCTTACTGAAAGCCTGCGTCACATTGGTCATTGCAATCAGTACAGAATGTATGTACAGGTCCTACGCCAGGAGCTATGTGTCTGTACAGCATATTATGCTCTTCAGGTCTGTGAGCTGGGGCTGGGCACCAGAAGATGGTATGTTTCTGCCAGGCAGGAGACGCCTGTCAGGCTGTATGTAAAGTGAGCACTGTACACTTCACAACGAACACCTACTTCCAGTCCAAGCAAAATGCTAATCAAGTGCTTGCAAAGTCTCCAGGGGAGAGTCTAGCCCAGAAACACAAGCAGCGGGGAGGGGAGTACCCTGTTTACAAGTGAAGAAAATGGATGGTTGGAACAGTATCTGAGGGTGCAGAGGTCCCCCAGGGGCAAGCTACCAGCATGTGTGTCCTATGAAGGGAGGATCCCTGCTAAACTTTGGGTGAGCAGGAGGCAGGAGAAGGTCGTTTGAGTTATTTTATATGTAACCCTTTGTTTCCATTAATTCCACACCCTTCTCTGATCTTCGTTAAATTAACTCTGACTTGTTTGTACTACAAGCAATCTCAGTGCTGTGAGCTGTCGAGCGATGGCCCCGTGGTGAAACGGGTAAGCTGGGGGGAAGTTCTGGGAGTGTCCCATGGACTCAGAGGGCCGGGGAGTTGGAGCGTGTCTGTCACTAACCTGCAGGGGGCAGTGGGGCCTGTGTGGGCCGAGGGGGTCATGCTTGTGCTGCCTGTGGCTGGTGGAACCAGGGAGTTGAGCCCAGCAGGCACACAGACCTGGCTTCCAACACTAGGACAGGCAGTGGCAAGGTGCCTAACAGCTCTGGGCACTCCCCTTCTTGTCCCCCAACACCCTCTGCCCTCCTACTCCAATGCCCCCCATCTTCCCTATACGGTGCCTCCCTACCCCCTTCCATGCCTCTGTACCCTCTTCTCTTAAATCCCACTCTATTGGCAGTGCCTACTGGGCTGTTTTGGTAGAACCTCCACCCTGGCTGTAACCCTGCAGGGCAGACCACAGTGCGGAGGGTGGGTGGCAAAGTGCCTGCTCCCACGAGAGCCAGAACTCGACCCACAGGAGGCGCGACCTGCCATGGCCCCCATGCCCCAACTCGCTGCCTGCATGATGCTGGCTGGCAGGTGACCTTCCCCAGGGCTGGGTGCTGGCCCTGCTCACAGGCCCTGGCACGCACTCACCGTACGTGTGGCTCTGGCAGTGGTGGATGAGACGTACGGCCTTGGCCATCATTCGCTGCAGGCAAGACACAGGGTTACTCACTGGCCAGGCAGTGTGGCCCGGTGCGCACACCGTCTCCCTCCCAGGCCAGGTAAAGCTCTTCCCCCTCCCACGACTTCGGAAGCCAAGTGCCTGCGAGGGATGTGGGGCACAGCTGCCTCGTCCAGCACATGCCCTCTGCCAAGAGCCTGTCCCTCAGCCAGGCAACACCAGGAAAGCGCCATGGGGAACAGGGGCAAAATGTGCACAGCAGCCACAACCCCATAGGCTCAGGGATGGGGCACCATGGCAGGGCATCCCCTCTGCTCGGCTGGGGCAGCATTGCAGGATGGGCAGGTGGGGCAAGCCACACCCTGCTGAGGAGCTGCAGTGGGGCGGAAGAGCCCATGGGCTGGGAGTGGGTGAAGGAGATGGTCTCAGCCAGCCCCGTCCAGCCCTTGTGCACAGGCACTCTCAGCACTGTTGTCAGCCGAAGCCCCTCTTCCCGACAGGCCTGTCACAGCACGAGGCCAGGAGCCAGAACACCTGAGTTCTCACTGTGCCTCAGCTTCCTCCCTGGAAAAACGGGGCTCAAGAGCATGAGCCACCTGCTGGGGGAGCCCCAAATGCATTAGTGTCTGTGCAGCACTTCACTTCGCCAGACCCCCCCAGCCGCCGGGGAAGCGGGGCCAGCCGGGAGGGGTGATAGGTTCTGCCTGGCTCACCATCTTCTCAAAGTTGATGAGGTTCTCTGCCAGCGTGCGGTTGCCCTCGTGGATGAAGGTCATGTCTGCAAGGGGAAGCCTCAAAGTCAGTGCCCACCCCCTGTGGCCCCTTCCACAGGCACCAGCTAACACCTCAGACCGTCAACAGAGAGGGGGGTTCTCTGCGGTGGGGAGGCTGCTGACACTGAACCCGTGCTTGGCCCATCCTTCCAATGCTGCTCCGTCCGGCAGGGCTCCCCCCACCTTCCACACCCCAGGGTTGGTAATAGACGTGTGGATTCAGAGCACCCCCAAGGAGCAGCCCGACAGCAGCCAAACCCAGTGTCCACTGGAGGCTTGGCCCCATGGCCAAAGAGATCAGGAGCTTGGGGGGCTGGAGCCAATTGCATACGATTGAATTCCTCAGTCCCTCCACTCTGTGGCATGGAGCCCTGGTCCCCCTGACCTATGAGATGGAGCCCTGGTCCCCCAACCCCACAGGATGGAGCCCCGGTCCCGCAGGACGGGCTCTGTGTCACTGCGAGGCAGTGCAACACTGTCCCCTTCAGTAGCCATACTGCCCTGCCAAGTGAGGAGTCTCCTGAGCTTCTCCAGGGCATGTGCCTGGACTCACTAGCGCCCCACTGCCTGCCCTCCCTGGAATGCTAGTGCCCAGGGGAACTGGCCTCCCTGGGAAGAAGGGGACCCAGTTCCTGCAAACCCACTGTGGGAGGGGGTCACTTCTGGAAACAGAGTTACTGCCCGGCCCTCTCAATTTCAGCTCCTTCGCCCTCCCAGGCTGGAATCCCTGAGCTGTTCCTGTACCTTTGAGAAGGAGGGGCACGAAGGGGATGATGGGCGGGGTCAGTTTGGCAATGGCCAGTCTGTAGACTCTGTGATTCCAGGAGGGGTCCTGGAACGAGAAAGGCATTTCAGAGCAGGAGCCATTTCCTGGCCCCCAAGTAGTGCCTTCACAAGGCCATGGCTGCAGGCTAGGCCCCCAGCAGGCCAGAGCTCAGCTCCCGCAGCCACAAGAGGCCTGTGACTCTCCAGGCCAGTGCAGCCCCTCTCAGCCTGAGGGAGCCCCCCTGCCGGAGGGTCACCTCGCCACCGCTGGGGTGCAGCACAGCCGCTATTTAGCTGTAGCTCTGGGCTGGAAGGGCAGGGGGCCGCTGCAGCCAATTGACGCTGCGGGGGATTTAAGGAGGCAGAAAGTCCTCACCCAGATGACGCTGGGGCCAGCACCCCAGCTCACACCCAGTGTACCTGGGATCATTCGTGACCAGGGGGCTTAGCACAGCTCCTCCTGCAGTGCTCTGACACCACAGAGCAAGGGCCTGAGATGGAGCCTCTAGCACTGCATGTGGGCTGCATGCAGCATGGAAAGGGGGAGGGGTTCCCCTTCCTGCATCAGCTGCACCACTTCCTGCCCCCAAAGGACCCCTCCCCCAGGCACTGCCCCAGCCCCGCATGGCTTAGCTCCCACAGCTGGGTGGGCTGAGCTATGGGAACCTGCCTGGGGGTGTCTCCACCATCTGCAAGAATCATGTGGGGAGGTGAAGGTGCTGGCAAAGGGAGCCAAACTTACCAGCATACGCTCCAGTGCCGAGTGCAGCTTCCTGGTTTTGTGCGGCAGCCTCTGTGTGAGAGACAGAGCAGGTGAGAGCGTCCCCCGAACCCCAGGTGGATCCTCCAGCACCCTGCACCGGGACCCTCTCCTGCTCCTCACACAGGTGCCACGTCTCCTCCCTCATCTTAAATCACAACAGCATGCGTTCTCAGAGCCTCTGCCATGCTGGGAGCTGCATGGAGGCTTGACCCCTCGACTGCCCCTCCACAGCCAGGCCCTGGGCACCCAGAACTGCCTCCATTCCTGGGGGAGTTCCAGGTGTGAAGAAGGCAGGCCCCAGCCCAGAAACTAGATACAAGGATTGTTTCAGCCAGCACTGAGCTGCAGCCACCTTTGGGGTGGAACACAGGGCGTAGGGAAGGGAGTGAAGAAGGAGTCTGTATCTCAATGGGAGGGAGCTGAGCAGGGTGAGCAGCAGTTGGATTTTGGCCAGGACACTCGCATTAACTGAGTCTGGGGCTCTGGTTCGGCCCATCGCCCAGCAAGAGCTGCACTCTGCCTAGGCTGTTAGGAGCTGAGGGCCATGCTATCATTTCCTACGTCCTAGGGCTTGGGTGGATGTCTCAGTCCAATGGCCTGGTGAGCTGGATATGCCAAATGGCCTCTTTCCTGGGACAGGCTCCTCCTCTGCCTGTCAGGGTCCAGCAGGGAGATGCTGATTTACCACTGGAGTTGGTCCCCTGGGGGAAGTTTCCCAGGCTGGATCTGACCTGGAGCAGCAGGGCCTGTGCCTTGGTCTGTACCTCCCAGGTCTTGGCGAGGCGACTCACAGCCGTGTTGCTCAGACCAAACATCACCGCGAAGAAGGAATTCAGGTTCTTCTGCTCCTTGAGGCTGAAATGGAAGATACAGTTATTCGGGGGCTGGGGGCCCGCTCTCAGCCTGGATGACAGAGCTAGCAGAGCAGGGCCCAGCGCCAGGCTGCCTCCATGGAGTGGGCTGGCTTGGGTGCAGCTGGGACTCCTGGAGGACGAGTTCCCTGCCTGCAAGTCACTCACTGTGCAGCCAGCTTAATGAACTTCCTGAGCAGCTGGGCTCGCTTGCCCGGCTCCACACAGAGGCAGACCTCAGTGGCGATCCAGTACTGCAGCTCGTTGAAGCGCCGCATGACGCGCTCCAGGTTCGCCGTGGTCGCGCTGGGAAACGTCTGCTGCCCAAAGATGTAATAGATCAGCTCCACCTTCAAAACACAAGGGCCAGAGTTCAGGGCTGGGACTGGACCCGCATCTCCTGAGAGCCAGCCCAGCGCCTGGCCCACAGCCCCTCTGCTCCGACCCCAGGCTTATTGCTCCAGACATTACCCATTACCTGGTGGACACTGCTGAAGAGGTTCCAGTCGTAATCCGTCAGCTGATTGGCCAAGTCCTTGGAGCTGATGAGGTCCAGGGTCTCTGAGGAGCCAACGGTGGGCCCCAGCTGCTCGGGATGAGGGGTCTGGATAGAGGGGGAGCGAGAATGTCACACGCCCCCATTCCTTAGCCCTGCGTGCTCTGCATGGCCTGTGGGTGAGCCAGGCAGCTCCGGGCCAGAGCCCTGCTCAGCTCAGCGGGGAGCCGGTAGATCTTAGCTGGCTGTGAACGCCCAGGCAGCCAGGCAGACCAGCCACAGAGGCCAGACCTCAAACCATCTACATCAAGTCAAGGTGCGGCTTCTGCCGCTGGGCAGTCCCTGGGGGACACACACTGCTGCCCAGGGCCTGTGTGCTGCAGTGCTGGGCCGGGGGTCTCCACGCCCTGTAACAACCAGTTCCCAGCTCTGAGTGTCTCTGATGACGAGCAGCAGCCCCCAGGTGGTGTGTGCGCTGGACCAGAGCTCGTGGGATGGAGTCTCCAGCCCTGGGCAAAGAGAGGGGCACAAGGCTTGCCTGGCCCCCAGCCTAGAACCCTGCTCCCCCCGCCCAGCCCTCACCAGGGTGTGCAGCTCCTGGACATTCACAACAAAGAGTCTCTCATTCAGGCCCAGGGATGTGTACACGCCGATGGTGTCCATCTGCAGCCCCAGTTTATCTGTGAGAGAGAGAGAGACCCTGTTGGAGAGCTACTCCTGCAGTGGCCACCAGGCGGCGGTGTTTGCACGCACACCAGCCAGCAGGGACCAGCATGTTCCCGGAGGGGGGCAGCCAGCCTCACTGCCCTGGGGCACAGGGGAGACATGGGGCAATCCAAGCCTAGGCAAGACTGGTCCCTCCGGCATCCCTCTTGTCCCCAAGTGAATTCACAGGCCTGTGAGGAAGGCATGCCAACCCCACACACCCATAGAGCCGGCACTGGGCTGCGGCAGGCGGTGCCGCACAATGACAGTGCACCTGGGACCACACTGGCTGCTGCATGGGGCACCCCACTCGCTGCAGCTCAAGAGGGGACAGGCTTGGGGTGTAGGATTGGGAGGTCTCTGGAGGACATGGATCAGCCATCCAGCCTGAGTCTCAGCCCAGCTCTGTCCCCTGAGATGCAGTGTGGTGTCTGGGCCAGGCGGGAGCAGGAGTAGCTCTAGAAAAGCGTCACCCCCTCTGGGTCAGTATGGGCAGAGCGAGCCTCAAGGAAATCCTCGCAGCCTGAGGGGTAGTGTAGAGGGGCAGCTGCAGCATGGGGAGAGGGGCCAGGTGTCGCTGCTGCAGAAAAGGGGTTGGGCAGGTGAACAGGCCTCCAGATGCTTGGCAGACCCAGACACTGCCTAAAGTGAATGCATCCCACTCTCCCAGCCCCATTACTGCCCCCTCTTCACTCCAGCTGCTTCAGGGACACTCTAGCGGGGCAAGGAAATGGTGCCCCAGAGCAGATGGGGGGGGGGTGAGGGGTGGATGTACTGCCCCATTGCGGCTGGAGGGGTAGGGGTGAGGACATGCTGCCCGAGTGCAGCGGGTAGGGGAGGTTGAGGGAGGACGTGATTCCCCCGTGCAGCTGGAGGGAGGAGGGGAGGACATGCTACCCCAGTGCAGCTGGCGGTGGAGGGAAGGGGAGGACATGCTGCCCCAGTGCAGCTGGCAGGGGGAAGTAGAGGGAAAATGTGCTGGCCCAGTGCAGCTGGTGGGGAAGGTGGAGGGAGGATGTGCTGCACCAGTGCAGCTGGCGGGGAGAGGAGGTAGGATGTGCTGCTCCTGTGCAGCTGGAAGCGGGAGGGGGGAGGATGTGGTGCCCCAGTGCAGCTGGCGGGGGGAGTGGGGAGGATGTGCTGCCCCAGTGCAGCTGGAGGCAGGACGTCGGGGGAGGACGTGTTTCCCCAGTGCAGCTGGTGCGAGGGAGGGGGAAAGACATGCTGCCCCAGCACAGCTGGAGGGGAGAGATAGGGGGAAGATGTGCAGCTGGTGGAGGGAGGGGGACAATATCGAGGGAGGACATGATGTCTGACTCATTCCCCTCTATTCAGCACTGGTGAGGCCTCATCGGGAGCACAGTGTCCAGTTTTGGGCCCCACACTACAAGAAGGATGTGGAAAAACTGGAAAGAGTCCAGTGGAGGGCAACAAAAATGATTAGGGGGCTGGAGCACATGACCTACGAGGAGAGGCTGAGGGAACTGAGATTGTTTAGTCTGCAGAAGAGAAGAATGAGGGGGGATTTGATAGCTGCTTTCAACTATCTGAAGGGGGTTTCCAAAGAGGATGGATCTAGACTGTTCTCAGTGGTGGCAGATGACAGAACAAAGAGTAATGGTCTCAAGTTGCAGTGGGGGAGGTGTAGGTTGGATATTAGGAAAACTTTTTCACTAGGAGGGTGGTGAAGCACTGGAATGGGTTACCTAGGGAGGTGGTGGAATCTCCATCGTTAGGAGGTTTTCAAGGACCAGCTTGACAAAGCCCAGGCTGGGATGATTTAGTTGGGGTTGGTCCTGCTTTGAGCAGGGGGTTGGGCTAGATGACCTCCTGAGGTCCCTTCCAACCCTGATATTCTTTGATTCTATGATGTGCTGCCCAAGTGCAGTTGGTGGGAGGAGGCAGGGGGAGGACATGCTACCCCAGTGCAGCTGATGGGGGGACATGGGGAGAGGATGTGCTACCCGAATGCAGCTGGTGGGGGAGAGGTGAAGGGAGGACGTGCTGCCCCACTGCAGCTGGCAGGGGAGGTCGGGGAAGGACGTGCTGCCCCAGTGCAGCTGACAGGGGAGGTCGGGGGAGAACGTGCTGCCCCAGTGCAGGTGGCACGGGAGGTCAGGGGAGAACGTGCTGCCCCAGTGCAGCTGGCGGGAGAGGACATGCTGCCCCAGTGCTGGTGACAGGGGAGGTCGAGGGAGGATGTGCTGCCCCAGTGCTGGTGACAGAGGAGGTCGAGGGAGGATGTGCTGCCCCAGTGCTGGTGACAGGGGAGGTTGGGCGAGGACGTGCTGTCCCAGTGCAGCTGGCAGGGGGAGGAGGAAGAACGTGCTGCCCCAGTGCAGGTGATGGGAGGTTGGGGGAGGACGTGCTGCCCCAGTGCAGGTGACGGGAGGTTGGGGGAGGACGTGCTGCCCCAGTGCAGCTGACAGGGAAGGTCGGGGGAGGATGTGCTGCCCCAGTGCAGCTGGCAGGGGAGGTCGGGGGAGGATGTGCTGCCCCAGTGCAGCTGGCAGGGGAGGTCGGGGGAGGACGTGCTGCCCCAGTGCAGCTAGCAGTGGGAGGGGGAAGAATGTGCTGCCCCAGTGCAGGTGACGGGAAGTTGGAGGAGGACGTGTTGCCTCAGTGCAGCTGGCAGGGGAGGTCAGGGGAGGACGTGCTGCCCCAGTGCTGGTGACAGGGGAGGTCGGGGGAAGACATGCTGCCCCAGTGCAGCTGGCAGGGGGAAGGGAAGAATGTGCTGCCCCAGTGCAGGTGACGAGAGGTCGGGGGAGGATGTGCTGTCCCAGTGCAGCTGGTGGAGGGAGGGGGGAGAATGCACTTCCCAGCTCCCACCGGCACCATGCCACTCACTCACCCCCTGCTGAGTTGACCTTGACCAACATGCACTCGCCATGCGTGCCCTCCTGGCAGGCGAGGGACTGGAGCACGTCGCGCACGGAGGCGTTCACTGGCAGCACCACGGTGAGGCAGGAGTGGTCAGCTCTGTAGATGTCATAGGGCACTGGGGAAGGCAGGGGGCACGTTAGTGAGATCCCCCTGGCCAGGACCCAGCCAGCCAAGGGCACAGGTGACCCAGGATCCTCAGGCAGGGAGCCCCATTTGGGGACAGGTTTGAGCTGTGAACTCCGTGGGAGGCAGACTGGGGCCCCAAGGCACAAGCCCTGCCTCTAGAGTGTGGGGGCCACTGTGTCAGGGAATCTGCACCTCACACACCTCCCAGGGTGACCATGTCTAAAGGGAGGGGCCACACCTCACACCTCCCAGGGTGACTGTGTCTAAGGGGAGGTGTGACACTACCCCAAAGCAACACGCTGGCACCCCCATATCTACCATGGTGATATAATTATGATGTGTTTTGTAAAAAGTCTGCCTTGCGAGGTACTATTTTAAAAGTCTTGATCTGTTAAGCATTAATATCCTGTTGAATTGTCTGTGGTTTTGTTGTATACAAAGTTATGATGTTTTGCTATGTGTGTGTTATTGAAATATGTAGTGAGTTTGGGAACTCCCACAAGCAGCCTTTCAGGTACAACAATGGAGAAGCCAGACAGTGTTGATGGCTCAGTAAAGGGAATCCACTAGAGTTGCCAGTCTGCATTCCAGAGAACAGGAAAAACTTTTGTCCTCCCCATGACACGTGTCCAGGATTCATGGCAGACAGAGTAGCTTCTGAGGCCTGGGAAATGCCAGGGCACCGCTGGTGCACCTGCTATTTAAAGGGGCCGCCTGACATCAGTGCCTCCTAGACCCCCGCAAACCACTCCAGCTAGAGCCATCCAAAGCCTGCACCCTGACCCCCCTCCCATGCCCCAACTCCCTGTCCCAGCTCAGAGCCCCCTCACACACCCAAACTCCCTCCCAGAGCCTGCACCCTGCATCCCTCCTGCACCTGAACTCCTTCCCAGAGTCCACATCTCCCTCCCACACTCCTGGAGATTCCTCTTGCATCCTGAACCCCTCATCCCCGGCCCCACCCCAGAGCCCGCACCCCCAGCCAGAGCGCCCACACCCCACATCCCAGCCTTCTGCCCCAGCCCGGTTTAAGTAAGCGAGGGTGGGGGAGAGTGAGCAACAGAGAAGGGGGGGGGTGGGGCCGGGGGAAAGAGGGCAGGGCAAGGGTGTTTGGTTTTCTGAAATTAGAAAGTTGGCAACCCTAGAATCCACATTACCATTAGCTGTGTACAATGAAGCCTTCTCAAAGGGGGCAGGTAAACAATGGACACTTTTTGATTCACATCATAGCAAAAGATCTTTCCAGCAAGCTGGAGGAACCTATAAATGGGGGAAGTGACATCACATCACTTGTCCTCACTCTCCCCACAACTCAACACTTGGAAACAGGTCTGAAGAAAAAGACTGAATGGAGGAGGTGGTTCCAGGCTGAAGGGATTTCTTGCCCATGCATGGAAGACCTGTGACCTGCTTGTATTTTCTGTCAGGGTGAAACATTGCTTGATTCAAATCCTGTCTAGTTAATAGAACTCAGATTGCGACTTTGTTTTATTTCTTAGGTAACTAACTTTGATCTGTACGCTCACTACTTATAATCACTTAAAATCTATCTGCAGTTAATAAATCTGTTTTATATTTTTTACCTAAAACAGTGTGTTGTTTGAAGTGTCAAGTGAAACATGCACAGGAGCAAGGACAGGTGCACGTTCTCTCCACACTGAGAGAGGGACAGACTGGGTAATACACTTACACCGGTCAGGTTTCTGAGCAGGGTAAGACGGTACAGTTCTGGCATTCTAGGCTGGGGAGCGGGCAGAATTTACCAGAGTTTCTCTGTTGTTGGTTCATGGGTGGCCTATGAAAGCATTCATGTAACTCAGCTGGATGTGTCCCTGCTTGTGAATGTCTGTGTGAGTGCAGGACCTGGAGGGGTTTGCAGCTTGTCACACAATCACAGTGTGAGAGGGAGCCCAAGTTGGCAAGAGAGAGGTCTCAGTAGTACCCTAATTCTGGATGCACCCTTGAGAACGCATCACAGAAGCGCAACATCCCACATACCTACAAGGTGACTGTTTCTAAGGGGAGGGGCTACACCTCACACACCTACAGGGGAGATGTTGCCTCTGCGGATGCCTAAGAAGTCACAGGAGTTTACCTGTAGATCTAGGACCCTAGGGGTGTGTGTGCATCTGTGAAGGGGCAGAAACAGCCTGTGTGGGTGGGAGGGGGCAGAAGAAATCTGTGTGTGTATGTTGTGTGTGAGGGGGCAGAAGCAGTCTTGTGTGTGGTATGGTGAGCAGGCGGAAGTAGTCTGTGTGTGTTTTGTGTGTGTGAGAAGGGACAGAAGCAGTCTCTGTGTGTTGTGTGTGTGAGAGAGAAAGAGGGAGCAGAAGCCGTCTGTGTGTGCGGATGTGAGGGGGCGGAACCAGTGTGTGTGTGTATCTGTGTGTGGGAGAGGAGTCTTTGTATGTGATGTGTGTGTGAGGGGGTCAAAGCAGTGGGGGGGGGGGGGGAGACAGCCTTGTGTGTGAGGGGGCGGAAGCTGTGTGTGTGTGTGTGTGTGTGTGTGTGGTGGGATGAAAGCGTGAAAGCAGTGTGTGTGTGTGTGTAAGGGGTGGAAGCAATGTGTGTGTGAGAGAAGGGGCAGAAGCAGTCTGTGGGGGGGGTGAAAGCAGTGGGGGAGGCAGAAGTAATCGTGTGTGTGTGTGTGTGTGTGTGTGTGTGTGTGTGTGCGCGTGTGTGTGTGAAGTCGTGGAAGCAGTCTGTGCATGTGTATGTGTGTGAGAGAGAGAGGGGAGGTGGAAGCAGTCTGTGTGGGTATGAGTGTGCTGCGCATGTGTGTGGGTGAGGGCGCAGAAGCAGTCTCTTTGTGTGGTGTGTGCACACCCATGTGTGTGACGGGCGGACGCAGAGCTGCTACCTTTGTCCTGGGCTCCGATGGCATAGCTAGTATTCAGCGTGGCATCCTCCAGGCTGGCGATCCAGTTCCCTCTACTCCGAACCTGGGATGGGGGAATGAAGAAGCGTCCGCATGGGCTGCTGAATGGCAGACACTGGCATCTGCCATGCTCACAGCCCAAGGGCACAGCACTTCCATGGAGACCCACAGGGCAGCTCAGGTGAGCCAAGCCCACAAAGCCCTACACAACTGCCCTCAGCCTGTGTCAGGGCCATTCCCCTTCAGGGCGTTTCCTTGGCTCCCTGCCCACCCATCATGCCCTTCGGAGAAGGGCGGCAGGTGCCCCACGGCGCTGCTGGGCTGTCAGTACCTTGAGCTGTGGAGATGCGCTTCCACCACCATTCTCCAGTCTGCAAAGAGGAGAAACACACAGGGGTGAGAGCCCTAGAGCCGGCCCCTCCCGGGTGTGAATCAGCTCCCTGCAGTCACAGCACCCAGGGGGCACCACGTCACCCGGAGCAGAGCCGGCAGCTGTGAGTTCACTTGGGGAGTTCAGCTTGGGGCTCCTCCACCAGAGCACTGAGCCCCAGAGCTTCCTGTGTGTTTAAACCTCTCCTTCTCAGCTGGGAGCCCAGATACCTGGATGGGGAGAGGGTCCGAATGATACTGACTAGTTTCCTCCTCCACAGAGCGTGTCCTCCTGGCACGTCCCAGAGCCCTTAGCCTGCCAAGTCCATCCTGCCGAGCCACGTGAGTTAGCAGCGGGGCTGGGGTAGAAGGCAGACCTCTTGACTCCCCACCCCTACTCTAACCCCACACACCTGCACATCCATCCTAGGAGCCAGGAGTCCAGTGCTCCAGTCACTGCCGCACGGGTTACACCACAGCCTCTCCAGCGTGGCCAAGGCCACATTGCTGGGACTTAGGCCCGTGTGAAGCACAGGCATGGCTCCGGTTACGGCAGAGCTGCCGTGAGAGATGTCCATCTAGGCACAGATGGGGCCTCAGGGGAGTCGGATGTAAGGAGGTGGGGCGGGGCGGTGACTCACGTTCTGTTCCTCCGACGATCCTGTGTCGAGTCCCGGAGCAGGTTGCACAGGCGAGGATCCCGGCTCACAAAATCCGAGAGGTGCTGCAGGACAAAGGGTCTGGAATCACGTCCTCATGGGCTGCATCCCCACTGGCAAGGGACATGCAAGGAACGGTGGCCATGGGTGGCAGGGGACAGAGCTCAGCAGCTCCGAGGTTATTCCCTTGGATGTCAGCCCCCTTGAGCCCGCTGCTTGCCACACTCCCCTACCCATATGCTGCTTAGCTCCTCCCCTGCCACCTCCCCCCAGTACCTGCAGCAGGTTTATGGCACTGTGGTCGGCCTGCAGCAGGGGTCCATAGAGCAGCACCCACTGGCTGACCAGCCTCAGGATCTTCTGTCGCTTGCTGAGGGAGTAGACAGCCTTCTCCTGCTCCGAGCCCTCAGACGGCTCCGCATGGAAAGTGGGGGCCAGTCAAGGAAGCCTCTAGGTCAGTGTATGCTGGGAGCAGTAATAAGGTCAGGCAGCAAGTCTGCAGGGCATGCCCAGGGGCAAGCGGCCCCACTGCAGAGAGGGGCGAGCCCTGCAGTGTGCACCCAGAGAACAGCAGAAGCAATCAGCCCCACAGCACAGGCATGTGGGAAGTGTGCACGGCAGAAGGCCATTGGACCCATGGCATGGGCAGCGGGGGGGACCAGGACGCCCACATTGCTGGCTCTAACAGCACTGCCCTTTTGCTGACAGTCACCCCATTCCACATTCCAGATACACACACACACACACACACACACACACACACACACACACACACACACATGTGTAAGCAGCTCTGTCTAGTCTGTAGCTTGGCGGCTGGGATGCCTTTGCTCTCTGCATACAGCCCCTGTGCAGTGTGCAGCTTGGTGCAGACTGGCCCCAGGCAGCAGGTGCTTTGAGCCAGAGGGATGCAGACTATGGCCATGCTAGAACACTCAGAGCCAGTGTAAGCTGCTCTATGCAGATGGGAGAGATTTCTCCCATCGACTTCATCACTCCACCCCAACGAGTGGCAGCCGCTACACCCCACCTACGCAGCCTGTCCACACCAGCGCTTAGGTCGGTGTAATTTACGTCACTCAAGGGGGTGGTTTGTTCACACCCCTTGGCACTGCAGACATAGCCTTAGACTGAAACCAGCAGGGCCACCTGGGATGGGGGAGCAAATGGGGCAATTTGCCCCAGGTCCCGGGCCCCACAGGGCCCTGCGAGCCGCTCCGGGTTTTCGGCAGCGGGTGCCACCTGGTGAGTACAAGCGCCTCAAGTGGCGGGAAAAAAAAAAAAAGGCGCTATCAGCGGCAATTAGGCTGCTCTAACGCCGCTGCTTCATTCTTTGGTGGCAATCCGGCAGTGGGTCCTTCCCTCCGAGAGGGATCCGCCGCCGAAGACCCGGCCCTGCCCCAGGCCCCCTGAATCCTCTGGGCAGCCCTGGAGACCAGCAAAATGAGCCAGGAGTGAGTGTGGATGGGGTGGCACCACTGGGCCGGTGGGCCCTGAGAATGGGTCTGTCTCTTCAGATAGTGGAGCCCAAGAGCAGAACACACAGGCTGCAGAGCTACAGACCCCCCCCCCCCCGCCCCCAGTGGTGCTCTGGTGTGCTCCTCACAGATTCTGTTTCTCTGTCTTTTGTGGTTAGGAGGAAACCCCCATGACCCACCCCGTCCCCGGCTGCCCTGCGAGGTGCTGGTCCTTGCAGCCCTAACAGGATATTGGTGCAGCAGGGCTCTGCAGAGCTGGGTGGTCGGCATGAACACATTGTAGGTCAGCAGGAAATCCCCAACCAAGGTATCTGAAAAACACCAGCCCAGCATGCGTTAAAGGATCCTCGCCCCAGGCAGGACCCACTGGTTCTGAGCCCAGCAGCAATCCCAGGGCAGGGGGCTCTGAGCCCAGCAGACTCCCACTATCCCCTCAACCATCCAAGTCCCCTGTTCCCAAACCACCTCAGCCCCCTGTACTCCCACCCCGCAACCATCTCAGCTCCCTCAAACCATCCCAGCCCCCATGTCCTACAAGCCCCCAGCCATCCCAGCCCCCTGCGCTCCCACCATGCCCCCAGCCATCCCAGCCCCCTGCGTTGCCTTCAGAGCTGGATGGCTAGAGAGCAGCTGCCACTCTCCAGCTACCCAGCTCTGAAGGCAGCGCCACAGCTGGCAGCAGCACAGAAGTGAGGGTGGCCTGGTATGGTATTGCCACCCTTACTTCTGTGCTGCTGTTGACGGTGGCGCTATCTTCAGAGCTGGATGCCTAGCCAGCAGCCACCGCTCTCCAGCTGCCCAGTTCTGAAGGCAGCGCAGAAGGAAGGATGGCAATAGCCTTGCAATTCCCTTTTGGGTCGGGACCCCCAGTTTGAGAAATGGTGACTTAAGGGCTTTATATGTTTGTAGTTTTAAATACACAGTCATGCTTTGTCACAACACTGACATTTAAGATTTAAATATCCTGAAACCATGAAATTCAATATTTTTAAAATACTACGATCATGAAATATACCAAACTGGACCATGAATTTGGTAATGCCCTAACTATGGGCGTTGTGTGGAGGATGTAAGACAGTCTCTGCTCTATGAACTGCCTGAGTGCAGCACTTCCCTTTAGTGCTGGAGGAGCCTGGCACCATGTCCCAGCTCAGAGAAGCTCTGCATGTGCACATGTGTGTCCCTGAGCATGTATCTGTGTACGTGTATCAATGCACATGTCCGTGCACGTGTGTATCTCTGCGCACGGGCATGTCTGTGCCTGTGTATCTGGGAACGCGTGTATCTGTGTGTGTCTGTGCACATACATCCGTGGGAACGTGTATCTGGGATGCATGTCTGGGCACGTGGCGAGCCCAGCCCAACAAACCCACACATACCCAGGGGATCTGAGAACGTCGCATCCAGCCTCATGGCTTCCAACAAATGCTCCAAGATCTTGTCAGGGGTCCCAGCCATCACGGAGTACCTGGAGGACAGAGCACATCCAGGCATGTCAGATTCCCACAGGGTCATAAGCCTCATTCCCTAGACTTGTGGCTGAGCCACAGCCCACACAGACTCAGCAGAGCCACCAGATGGCCAACTACAGAGATGCCTCTACCTGCCCCACACACGCTCCCAATCTGGCAGCTGGAGCCCACAGCTCAGATGTGTCCCAGCATCCTTTGCAACAAGCACCATGGCTCCTTTGAAATGTTGCAGCTGCCTCCCACAATGGATTCTGGGAGGCCAAGGGGAGCGGAAGCAACAGCTCCCCACCCTGCTGCATCAGACAGCAGGACCCTATCAGAGGGAGGCGATGGGGTGAGGGTGAGAGCTGCATGGGGCAGCCTGGGGTTGCAGTGAGGTCTCCCTGGGAACAACCCAATCTGTCTCAGTGCCGCCTGGGCCCAGGCCTGGCAAGGTTTTGGCCGCAGGGGTAGAAGCCGCTGTACCTACTGCTCCCCGCAGACAGTGACTGGTTGCTGGAGCTGCTCCCCTGCAGGTTCTTCTCCAGCACTAGCACCACCTTCCCGTGCTCTTTCAGCCGCATGGTATTGGCCTCGACATCCTAGAGAATCCAATGTCAGTGCTGCTGCTGAACTTTCCCAGTGAGATGGGTCAGCAGGGGTGGGGTGGGGCTGTGCAAGAACTGGGGCAGGGGCAGGGTTGGGGCACAGCAAGGACTGGGGTGGGGCAGGGGTAAGGCAGAGTAAGGACAAAGGCGGGGCGGGGGACACTACAAGGACTGGGGCAGGGCTAGGGGCAGGACAATGACTGGGGTGGGCGTAGGGCACTGCAAGGACTGAGGCAGGGGCAGGAACAGGGCAGAGCAAGGACTGGGGCCAGAATAGGGCACTGCAAGAACTAGGGCAGAGGCAAGGATTGGGACAGGGGCAGGGCTCGGGGCAGAGCAAGGACTGGGGTGAGGCCAGGGTGGGGCCAGAGGCAGAGAAAAGGCTAGAGCAGGCCAAGGGACAGGGCAAGGATTGGGGCAGAGTGGGGGTGGGGGCAGAAAGTCCACCCCCTTCCTAGGCACCAGGCACCTAGATGCACCAGGTCCCGCCCGTTTCCCCAGTGATTGTTGGTCCCTGCATTGGGATCTGCTCACACTGGTGGCTGCCCTGCCCTGGGACTTGGCTTTTGCAGACTCGTCTCGAGGCAAGTGTCTCCCAGGGCAGAGTGGGGCGGTGGGCGACAGCAGCACAGTGGGCTGGAGAACGAAGTGCCTGGGTACCAGGAAGCCCCAGGCGGAAAGGCACCGAGTCCCGTTCCCTGGTTGTTTCTCTCAGCTGGCCGGCAGAGGGTCCTGGTGACACCCTCATCAGGCCCAGGAGCTCCCTGGATGTGAGTGCTGGTGTGACGAACTGGGAAAGTTCTTAATGTTTTCTCTGAATACTGTATTGGTGCCTCAGTGTCCCCATGGCAGTTCTTAAGTATCTGGCAGAGCAAAGGGCCAGTGCACCTAAATGCCTGGCACTCTGTCTCCTAGCAACTGACGGCCTGGGCCCCTCCCCTGCAAAGGTGCCAGCTGAAAGTGTTGGAGACAAAGGGATCAGGTGACTTCCTGGCCTGGGAAAGGGGCTGAGGAGAGAGGAGGGGCTGGGAGGGGTTGTTAGGCTGGAGCTGGCTGGGGTCAAGGGTGGAGGGCAGACCTGGGGGTCTGGCTCACTGCCGCCCAGAATGGATCCAGCCGGTTCTCTGTACCTACAAGCTCTGTTTTAGACCCTGTTCCTGTCATCGAATAAACCTCTGTGTTACTGGCTGGCTGAGAGTCACGTCTGACTGCAAAGTGGGGGTGCAGAACCCGGTGGCTTCCCCAGGACCCTGCTGGAGTGGACTCGCTGTGGGAAGCGCACGGAGGGGCAGAGGATGCTGAATGCTCCAAGGAGAGACCCAGGAGGTGAAGCTGTGTGAGCTTCTTGCCCTGAACAAGTCTGCTCCAAGAGAGAGGAGGCTCCCCAAAGTCCTGCCTGGCTTGGTGGGGAGCAGTTCCAGAGCATCGCCCGGTGACTCCGTGACAACTGGTGGCAGCGGCGGGACGTACTGCACCCCGTGAATGGCGCTGCTTGCAGTAAGTGACTGGGGAGCAGTAAGACAAAGGAGGGATAATGAGGACCAGGCGTGCTGAAGGCTCAGAGAGGGACGGTTTCAGGGGGCGGTTAACCTCTGGGAGTGTGTGACCAGCGAGAAGGACTGTTGGAGTAACGGGGTCCCCCTGAGGACTGCAACGAGCAGTCTCAGGGGCGGAGGAGCTTGCCGCTCGACCCTGGGAGAGAGAAGGATTTTGCAGTAGCAGGGTTCCCCTGGGGATTGCAGGAGCAGTCCCAGGGGTGGAGGAGTCTGCAGCTCGACCCTGGCAAAGAGGTGGTGATCACGAGAAGGGCTGGCACACCCGGGGTTCTTCCTGGAAACCATGGGGGAGCCAAGAGCACACAGGCCTGTGAGTCCAGAGCCACTTGGGAACGGTGAAGTGATGGCCTATCACCATCTCCTTGAGAAGGACATTGTGATCCTGTGCACAAAGAGAGGGTTACGCATGGGGAAATTGACCAAGGCACAGTTAATCGTGCAGTTGAAGGAGAAGCACCGCTCTGAGGAGCAGATTCCTGACCCTGATGGGGCTACAAGAGGATCTGAGAGCAGCTGGAGCATCAGCCAGGCATCCCCGGGAGTCTGGTCCCCAATCAGACGAGGGTCTTCGCGATTGGGTTCCCCATCAGGGGATCGGAGACGGATGGGATGGGAGCAGGACCGTGAGAGAGAGCAAGAGCCTGAGGAAAAGCTGCAGGAGAAGCAGCAGCAGCATGGACTGGCGATAGTGGAGCGGAGAGACATAGGGGGCTGCCCAGGGGTCAGTGGGGAAACACACCTGGGGTGGCGAGATCCTGGGACAGAGGGAACTGTGGTGGTGCAGCCCCAGATGCTGAGGGACTGTGGGACCTGGGTGAAGTTCCCTGGGGTGAAGCCCCTTGCCCTGCCTATGGCCCAGATCCCTGTGCAGACCCAGGAGGGGTCGGGCTGGCTGGTGGTTGGGGTTCTCCAGGATATCGGCTGGGAGGCCCTGTTGGGGGGTGACTGTCTCCCCATGGGACAGGATCCAGACCCTGCTCCTGTAACGGCCGAGGGTTTGAATTTAAATCCAGGGAACCAATTGGTTAGGATGGAAATGGTCAGTGAAAATGCAAATGACCTGGCTGGCAGTGGGGAGGGGCTGCTGGGCTCAGGATACCTGCCTACCTGTAATCAGCCCCCTGGGGCTGAGTGGGAAGGAGAGATGCTCCCCGCCCCCCTGCACACCGGAGAGGGGGCTCACACTGGCTCTGATGCTGTGACCAGAGCAGAGTGCTCGCTGCCTGTCCCCACTGGGACAGCAAGGGCAGCGCTGAGCACGGGGGGGGGGAAGGGGGGAGCTGAGATCCCAGCTGAGTGGGGGGACACCCGGGCAGGACAGATCAGCTGCCAAACAGGTTTGCCTGGTCCAGACGTGCTGCTGGGAAGTGATTACACAGCAGGGAGGGAGCTACCAGGGACAGAGCTCAGGGGGGCTGTGACCCCAGGCCCAGCCAGCGAGAGGGAGCAGGTCCCACTCCCTGCCTCAGCTGCTGAATCCCAGACCGAGCTGCAGAGGGATCCCTCCTTGGAGAAGCTGAGAGAACTTGCTGGCCACAGCGCTGCAAACCCCCTTGGGGAAGGCTGCAGGGACAGAGTCCTGCAGGAGGAGGGATTCCTGTACCGGAAATGGGCTCCCCAAGGGGAAGTAGAACTGGGGGGAATCGGGAGACAGCTGGTGGTGCCCCAGGAATCCACAGGGTTCTTCCCTTTCGAGCTGCTGGATGGGAGGAGAGTGAGGGGACCCCTGAACCTGAAGAGGGAGGATTGGATGAAGAAGGAGGAAGACCCCTGGGGGGATCTCTTCCCTGAGGTGGGAGACAATCTCCCCATCAGGTGTTCCCCGTTCAGAGTCACTGGGAAAGCAGCCCAGAACCTGGAGAGAGAGGTCAGGGACATGCTGGCTTTAGATGGGATCCAGCCATTTTACAGCCCATGGGCCTCACCCGTGGGGCTGATCCCCAAGCGAGACAGGATGATCTGGTTTTATGGGGGCTATCAGAAGCTTAAAGCCATCACAGTGTCCGATGCCCACCCCATGCCTAGGCCTGGGGAGATTCTAAACAAGCAAAGGGCAATGGAGAACTTGGCCCTGGCAGACACTGATAACATGTGCATCTTTAGCCAGACCTGGGAGGAACAGGTGTTCCAGGTGAAGAGGGGGCTGGGCTGCCTCAAGGAGGTGGGACTGACGGTAAAAGCTGAAAAGTGCAAGGGGGGACGGCAGAGGTGTTGTGTCTGGGCCACAAAGTGGGAAGCAGCTGCCCAAGCCCAGAGCTGGCAAAGGCCAAGATGGGGGCTCTTAACCAAGAGAGCCCGAATTGCAGCCCGGATTGCTGGGAGAAGACCCCATCCCAGTTTGAACCCCAGGGGTATTGGGGTGGCAAAAGGGTTCAAGCCGCATAAACCTTCCCACATGCGGCTTGCAAGTGCCATCAAGCACACCCGACCTAAGGGAGGGAGTAAGACTGGACTGTCCTGGTGTAACTCACAACAAGGGATGGGAGAGATGCTGGGGCATCCATGGGAACCTTGGTGGGTTCAAACTTCCCCAGGTCACTGGCTGGAGTGACCTCGCTCAGTTCGGTCTCGAAGGGGGGAGAGATGTGACGAACTGGGAAAGTTCTTAATGTTTTCTCTGAATACTGTATTGGTGCCTCAGTGTCCCCATGGCAGCTCTTAAGTATCTGGCAGAGCAAAGGGCCAGTGCACCTAAATGCCTGACACTCTGTCTCCTAGCAACTGATGGCCTGGGCCCCTCCTCTGCAAAGGTGCCAGCTGAAAGTGTTGGAGACAAAGGGATCAGGTGACCTCCTGGCCCGGGAAAGGGGCTGAGGAGAGAGGAGGGGCTGGGAGGGGTTGTTAGGCTGGAGTTGGCTGGGGTCAAGGGTGGAGGGCAGACCTGGGGGTCTGGCTCACTGCCCCCCAGAATGGACCCAGCCGAGGGGTCCGGTTCGCTGTATCTACAAGCTCTGTTTTAGATCCTGTTCCTGTCATCGAATAAACCTCTGTGTTACTGGCTGGCTGAGAGTCACGTCTGACTGCAAAGTGGGGGTGCAGAACCCGGTGGCTTCCCCAGGACCCTGCTGGAGTGGACTCGCTGTGGGAAGCGCACGGAGGGGCAGAGGATGCTGAATGCTCCAAGGAGAGACCCAGGAGGTGAAGCTGTGTGAGCTTCTTGCCCTGAACAAGTCTGCTCCAAGGGAGAGGAGGCTCCCCAAAGTCCTGACTGGCTTGGTGGGGAGCAGTTCCAGAGCATCACCCGGTGACTCCGTGACAGCTGGGCCAGAGACAGCCCCAGCCAGCGGAAACCAGACCATGAGACAGAGATGCCTGACCGCACGATGTGGATAATAGAGCAGATGGAGGTGGTTTCCAGGGGGCCTGTGGCTGGAAACGGCTCATCCCAGCCCGGAGGAGAATATCAGCGATGATGGACAGAGCCAAGGAAGTGGGGTCACAGGCAATTAGGCATGCTCCCTGGAGGGCACCATGCATCAGTCCCCATGTGTGACAGAGTGTGAATTTTTCAGAATATTTTGGATGATTGTGTGTGCCTCAGCTTCCCCTACGTGTGCATGGTACAAAGGGCTGGGAGGAGGCCAGGTGACACTATTTGCTTGGGAACAAGGACAAAAGGCCTGAGGAGGGGTCAGGCAGTGGTGTTAAGTGTGGGTTGCTGGAGGGGGAGAAGCTCCTGGCCTAGAACTAAAGAGGGGTTGGAGAGGGCTCTGGCTCTGGTCTGACCCAGCTGGACTTTGCTGTAACTTTCTGTTCTCTGTGTTAACTAAGGACTTTCTACACCAGACTGCTACTAAACCCTCCTGCATTCACACCGCTGGCTGAGTCACTCCAGATTAAGAAAGTTGGGGGTGTCTTGCTCCCTTTGGGTGTGTAAGTCTCCCTCCATGCCCAATCCAGCTGCAGGGAGCTCATGGTGTGAGGCTCCGAAGTTCAGACTCAGGAGGTGGTGAAGCCAAGGAGCTCACCTCAGTGAGAGGGTGTGACCCTAATGGGGCTGATACACTGAAAGATGCCTCCCAGGGACCCGTTCCAGGGCGGTACAAGAGCACCGGCCCTGAGGATCCATGACACCACAGCACCAGGCCCAGGGCACAAGGGCCACACAGCAGGAAACGGACACAGCCTCCTTGCAGCTGGGGCTGCTGCGGATGTGCCTGCAGCGCAGACTCAGCGGGACAGTAAAGAGCTCAGGGGGTCGCCATGTGTCAGCCAGCCCCGCACCTCCCAACAAACCTTCCTGCTACACAGTGTCTCCAGCCCTATCCCCAGCCTGGTACACCATGGACACAGGGCCATGTGGGTCTGGTGATGTGAGATGACCCACAGACCAAAGAGGCAGCAGCAGTCCCGGTGCCCACAGCCTGCTTGGCAGGGGCAGCAGGAAGGGGAACACAGGAGAACTGCCCTCCAGGGGTGGCTGGGCCCCGTGGCTCAGGGTCTGGGCCCACCTTGAGGATGCGGTTGAAGTCTCGCTTGTCCACGCGCAGGAAGTGGCAGTTGTCCTCCCGCAGGATGATGGTGGCGGCTCGGGGGGCATCGTTCACCAGCGCCAGCTGTCCGAAGTCATCACCCTCGTGCAGGGTGGTCACCAGGCCCTGGGGGTGGCAGCTGGGTGAGAAACCAGAGACCTCCACACCATCACCCGCTGGCTGGGGAGCAGGGGATCTGGGAGGCGCTGGGATATAGGGGGAGCACCATGCTGGCCCAGGGGGCACAGGCCCTTCAGCTCCCACCTCCACTTGTTGCTCTCAAGGGGCGTAGCCGAAAGGTCCTGGTTCTGTCCCAGCAGTGGGGCCCAGCTAAAGTGACCAGATATCCCAATATTAGGGGTTTTGTCTTACACAGGCAACTATATCCTCCCCCGTCCTGATTTTTCACACATACTATCTGGTAACCCTAGGCCCAGTGGGCTGCAGGGGGAGGAGCCTGGAGATCCTGGTTCTGTCCCAGAAGTGGGGCCCAGTGGGATTGAAGGGCGAGGAGCCTGGAGGTCCTGGTTTTGTGCCAGCGGTGAAGCCCAGTGGGATTGTAGGGGCAGGGCAGCATGGCGGTCCTGGTTCCGTCCCAGCAGTGGGGCCCAGTGGGATTGTAGGGGCAGGGCAGCGTGGAGGGTGGGGAAGCACATACCTTGCCATGGGTGACCACGTTCACTGAGCCCTTCCAGATAATGTACCACGAGGTGCCTTTGTCTCCTTGGCTGAACACTGCAAAGAAGCCGTGGTTTGTCCAGGGAGCCCAAGTGACTGCAGATGGGGCAGCTCTTGTCAAGGCTCTAGACCGCACATCCCAGCCTCGCAGAGACTCTGCGTTCCAGGGGAGCTGCCCTGCCCAGCCCAGCCCTGCCCTGGGGGGCACGGAGATCTGGGGAGCCCAGGACGAGTACTCTCAGGGCTGGTGCTTTGGCTGGCTCCGTCCCCTAAGCCGTGAGGACCTGTGGGGCAGCACAGCGGGGTCGGGATGTGCCAAACGCTGAATGCCACCGTTTCCAGCCATTCCCATGCTGACTGCCCAGGAACTCAGAGAGTGCAGGGCTCAGGTCCTGCACCCCAGCAAACAGCCCCAGGGCTCCTTCCTTCCCTTCCTGCAGGGCCTGGTGGGCACAAGGGTCCCTGGGATCAGAGCCCTGCGGTGGGTGCCAGGGGAGGTCACTGCCCTCTCTGGTGCTGGTCAGTCTGCTGTGCGGTGCCAGGCAATGGCACACCATGGAGCAGTGCCTGGTGCTGCATCTCCAAGGTATAATTTCCTGGTCAGAGGATGCCAGGCTCCAGGCTGGGTACAGTGGTGCCCCAGGAACCAGACTGGCAGAGTGCAGAACACCCCTCTCTGGGCCCAGGCTGGG
The DNA here is from genome assembly GCF_007399415.2 of Gopherus evgoodei. Lineage (NCBI taxonomy): Eukaryota > Metazoa > Chordata > Testudines > Testudinidae > Gopherus > Gopherus evgoodei. The sequence goes on along the minus strand of NW_022060063.1, from coordinate 983,480 downwards.
AGGAGCACGTGCACAGAGTCACTGGCTGGGGCAGGCTGTGATACTCACACACAGTGCCTGCTTTGGGGTGTGACTCAAACAGTAACACAGAGGCCAGCTCCCGCTTCACCTGCAATGAGAGACACCCCTTAGTGCTGCCCCGGCACAGGGTGAGGGTCGTGGGATGGAGGGGCAGGCGCTGGATGGCACGAGGCCTGGGCTGAATGAGATGAGCATGTTGGGGCACGGTGTCAGTGGGAGGGAGGGTGCGCTTCTGGGCCGGACTTGCCTGGCAGAACTTGGCAGGAGCAACAGCAGGGGCCCAGTGGGTCTCAGTGAGATGCCTGGGGAGTTGGGTAGGGTAACTCCATGGGAACAAGGGGGCGGAGAGTGCTGGGGGTCGGGATGGACAGTCTAGGATACACAGAGAGCAAGAGGTGCTCGTCAGGGGGTGCTTCATGGCTGGAAGGAGGCTGGAGCTGGGTAAAGGCAGTGGGGGTATAGGTGGAGCAGGATTGTAGGTGGGGTGGAAGGCAGCAGGGGTGGTGTGGGAAGGGGAGTGGGGGCTGACGGGGGACAGAGCAGGGGTTGACCGTGGGGAGGGGAGTGGGGGCTGCTGGGGAAAGGAGAATAGGGGCTGGCAGGCAGAGGGGAGTAGGGACTTATGGGGTGGAGGGCAGAGCAGGGGTTGACCATGGGGAGGGGAATAGGGACTGATGGGGGCAGGAGATGGTGGCTGGCAGGTAGAGGGCAGCAGGGCTGGTGAGGGGAGGGACTGGTGAGTGGGGGGGGCAGGGGTTGACCATTGGGTGGGGAATAGGGGCTTGCAGGTGGAGGGCAGCAGGGCTGGTGGGGAGAGGGGCCGGTGAGGGGAGAAGCAGGGGTTGGCCAGGGGGAGGGGAATAGGGACTGATGGGGGCAGGAGATGGCGGCTGGCAGGTAGAGGGCAGCAGGGCTGGTGAGGAGAGGGACTGGTCAGCGGGGGGGGCAGGGGTTGACCACTGGGTGGGGAATAGGGGCTGGCAGGTGGAGGGCAGCAGGGCTGGTGAGGGGAGGGACTGGTGAGTGGGGGGGGCAGGGGTTGACCATTGGGTGGGGAATAGGGGCTTGCAGGTGGAGGGCAGCAGGGCTGGTGGGGAGAGGGGCCGGTGAGGGGAGAAGCAGGGGTTGGCCAGGGGGAGGGGAATAGGGACTGATGGGGGCAGGAGATGGCGGCTGGCAGGTAGAGGGCAGCAGGGCTGGTGAGGAGAGGGACTGGTCAGTGGGGGGGCAGGGGTTGACCATTGGGTGGGGAATAGGGGCTGGCAGGTGGAGGGCAGCAGGGCTGGTGGGGAGAGGGGCCGGTGAGGGGAGGAGCAGGGGTTGACCATGGGGAGGGGAATAGGGACTGATGGGGGGAGGAGATGGCGGCTGGCAGGTAGAGGGCAGCAGGGCTGGTGAGGAGAGGGACTGGTCAGTGGGGGGGCAGGGGTTGACCATTGGGTGGGGAATAGGGGCTGGCAGGTGGAGGGCAGCAGGGCTGGTGGGGAGAGGGGCCGGTGAGGGGAGGAGCAGGGGTTGACCATGGGGAGGGGAATAGGGACTGATGGGGGCAGGAGATGGCGGCTGGCAGGTAGAGGGCAGCAGGGCTGGTGAGGAGAGGGACTGGTGAGTGGGGGGGGCAGGGGTTGACCATTGGGTGGGGAATAGGGGCTGGCAGGTGGAGGGCAGCAGGGCTGGTGAGGAGAGGGGCCGGTGAGGGGAGGAGCAGGAGTTGGCCAGGGGGAGGGGGAGCCAGCACTCACCGAGTGGGAAAGATGAGCCACAGCTTTGATGTGCAGCAGCTCCTCAAAAATGAGCTCCAGCTCGTCCTCCGTGCGCTGGGCAGGGCTGGGGAGATAGTGGTGTTATCCTGGCACTGGCCCTGCCTGGGGCACAGAGCCCCATGCCAGGCATGGCCCCACACAGACGGCAGCCCCCTGAGCTGGGCAACCACCCCCCCATGAGGGCTGCCCCTCCCCCACAACTCAGGCCTGGCCTCATGCGGGGCAGCTCCCCCAGCCCTGGCATGACCTCACATGAGGGCAGCCCCCTGAGCTGGGCCTGGTCCCATGCAGAGGGCAGCCCTTGGCCGGGCAGCAGGGTGGGTCTCTGCAGTCTGGGGGTGTCTGTGGGTCTACGATCTGGAGTTGAGAGCACTGACCACGCACATGGACTCTAGCCTGGCAGGACAATTCCAGGATCCAGGCAGACCACAGAGCCCTTGTTATAATGCAGGGAGATGGCCCACTCAGCGCCCTTTACACCCCACCTGGGGTCTCAGGCCCACTGAGCCCAGCTGCTCTGGTGGCAGCCCAGCCATGGGGGAGGGCGGATCTCTTGGTGACAGCCCAGCCGTGGGGGAGGGCGAGTCTCTTGCTGGGCAGCCCAGCCCTCCCCCAGCCATGGGGGCACATGTGGCATACTCACGGCTTGCGCAGAGCCATGGTGAGCAGCGCATCAGGGCCCAGCTGGGCCAGAAAGGCCAATGCTTCCAATAGCTCCTCGGTGTCCCAGGCACCAGGCTCCAGAGTCAGCTCCCCCTCAGCGAAGCGGTAAAACTGGGCATCCTTGTCCTGGAAATGCCACTCCTGCTTCACTGGGGAAAGAGCCACATAGCAGCATCAGCCTGTGTGCGACACGGTGCATGGCACGAGCCTCGCTGGCAAGGTGCCTGGACCAGGTGACGAGCTGCTGTGAGCTCGTGAGAGGGCAGGGCCAGCGTGAGATGGGTAGGGACACACACCAGGGTTACAGTGGGCACTGTCAGCGTGTGCCATGGGCTGGGGGGCAGGGTGCGCTCAGGCAATTCCCACCTCGCTCTCCTTATCATGGGCAGACACTTGACAGGAGCCTGAATTGGACCCTAGCCCCTGGCCCCACAGCATGAAGCCCAGTCACGGAGCTAGAGTTCGGTGATGGTGTAAGTCTGACACATCCATGCAGCCCCTGGCCCATCCCATGGGCTCCTCACACTCCTGGCAACCCCACTCCACAGGTCCTGGCCCAGCAACTCCACGTGGTTTCCAGCCCCACCCCTGCCAGACCCCATGTGACCTCAGCCTGCCCCACTAGGCTCCTGGCAGTCCCTGGCACATCTCACCCTCCATACCTGGACCAACCCGCAGCCTGCCCTGCCAGGCCCCATGGGGTTCTCAGCCTGCCCTGCCAGATCCCATGTGGCCCCCCAGCCTGTCCCTGTCCCTGGCAGGCCTTAGCCTACCCTTCCCCTCCAGGACTCATGCATTCCCAAGCAGCTCCTGACATATCCCATCCCACCCCACCCAACTGGGTCCTTCCTGACCCACTGCACCTGGCACAACCACCAGCCTCTCCTCTCTGCCTCACGCCATGTGGCCCAGTCCCGCCCCACCCCACCAGGACCCTGGCAGGCGTTGGTACACCCCTCCCTGTTGCATCCTGGCCCACCACACCCAGACAAACACCACATGGTTCTCAGCCCTACCCCGTGCCTGAAGGCCCCATGAATCCCCCAGCCTACCTCATCACATGGCCCCCAGCCTGCCCCACCAGACCCCACACAGCCCCTGGCCTATCCTACCCTGCTGAGTCCTGGCCCACCACAACCTGACAAACTCCACATGGCTCCCAGTCCCACCCTGTGCCCTTGTGCCCCACACAGGCCCTGGCACGCCTAGTCCCCAGCCCAGTCCACCCTGTCACACTCCATATGTTCTCCAGCCTGCTCCTCCCAGCTTGGCCGGAGTCCTGGAAGCACCCAGACCCTTTGTGATTCTCACCATGAGTCAGGACTCCTCCATCCACCAGCACTTGGCAAACCCCAATGGCCTGGCTCCGCGTTTGGATGGACAGCCCTGCACTGAGCAGCCAGTCTACTAGCTCCTTCCCGGAGCAACAATGCCTGAAGGGGAAAAAGGGCGATGGATGGGTGAGACAAGACTAGTGACCTGGGGAATTCAGGGCTGGCATAGTGAGGCAGGAGAAAAGGTGCAAGGAAGGTTTGTGTGGAATATCAGGGCTGTGGGTGGGGATTGAGGGGCACTAGCAGAGCTTGGGGGCAGGGAGAGTGCTGGAGTGGAATAGCAGGGAGGCTGCGAGTGGGGATTGAGCGGCACCAGCAGAGCTGCGAAGGCGGGGACCCAGGGCAGGGATTGCAGGGGCTGGGGTTTAGGATTGAGGGGCACCAGCAGAGCTGAGGAGGGCGGGGGAAATCCAGGGTGGGGATAGCTGAGGCTATGGGTGGGGATTGAGGGGCACCAGCAGAGTTGTGGGGGGGACCCAGGGCGGAAATTGAAGGGGCTGAGGGTCAGATCAAGGGGCTCTGGCAGAGCTGGGAAGGGAGGGACCCAGGGCAGGTACTGCAGGGGCTGTGGGTCGGAGGGCAGGGCTGTGTGGAGGAGGACACTTGCCCTGCATTGTGACTGACATTTAGCGACATTACATTCTCTCAGGTAGGAAGCACCAGGCCTGCAAGGGTCCATGCTTGTCTCTCCCTTTCTGGCTTTGGGGATGGGGCTGTGACGTCCCACCTGTCTGTCCAGGCCTAGCCCCCAGGAGGGTCCATACCCAGGCACACAAGCTGCCTGGCGAGGCTCCCTCACTGGTAGGTACTGCCATGGCCACAGAGCAGGGCCATCCCACCTGTGGTGCCTGAGGTGATACTTGTGATCGCGGATGAGGCCAGGACAGGAGCTCACGAGGTGGCTGAACAGGAGTCTCCCCGCTCTCCAAACCTTCTCTGCATGTGCCTGGGGGACAAACAAGCATCAGCAGCCAAGAAGCTGGGCACAGGACTGGGCACTTCCTCCCTAGCCTTGTCTGTATGAGCCTTTGGCACTGCTTGCTCCATGTTGGCTCTCCCATGCTAAGCAGGGTCACTCCTGCTCACAATTTGAATGGGAAACCGGCAAGATAAAACTACCCCCCAGCTCCCTCTCCCATTGCTGCCCACTGAGCTACCCAGCCAGTGTCCAGGGATGCCATGGGATGCCCTGCAAGCAACAGGCAGCAAGGGCCTTTTGAGTTGCTTTCTTTGCCAAGGGCAGCGAACTGCCTCCAGGTGATGGAGGTGGCTTCCCGAAGCAGGGGCTACCCCACTCACCTGCGTAGGGCTCTGCCCACAGTCTGGGGCTGATTTGCTGTCAGGGAGTGGCGTCTGAAAAGCAACAGGACAGAGACGTTCCTCAGTTAGTGGCAAACAGGGGCCCCTCCACACCCACTCCCTCTGTTTGAGGCACGCAGTGGCACGGGGATCCCTGTTGCTAAAGAGGCCACTGTGAAGGGAAGGGATCATGTGGTGACAGCAGAGCCCTCTCAGTCCTACCCTGCAGGGGAAAGGGGCCTTTCCAGGATGATTCCTGGATTACATTGCAAGCCCCCAGCCTGCAGAAGACCCACTCTGTACTGAGTTTAGAAGGGGATTTGAGCAGATGATGGAACACAGACATGAGGAGGCACAGGGGACAAGCTCAGACGAGCGGATAGAAGCAGGACCAAAGGACTCTGAGGAGGGGCTGCTGGGTGAGGAAAGTGGACGGTGGAAGCATGTGACTAGGAGAACCAGGCAGAGGAAAAGACGGGCCAGCGATGGAGAAACAGAACTCAGGAACAGGTCTGCTGAGTTGGAAAATGAAGATGGAGCACAGCAGGCTGCTGAAGGAGAAAGGGCAAGGAAGAAGAGGTGAGCAGCTTGTCCTGCAGAAGGAGGGGAGGAGTCGATGGAGGCGACACCAAGTATGAGCCCTAGGAGGATTGTAAGAGCGAATACAAATCGAGAGGAATTGCGGCCAGCTGCTGTGGGGGATAGACTGCAGAATCGCACTGTCGCCAGGAAAAGGCAAGTCTATGTGATTGGAGACTCTTTACTGAGAAGAGTAGACAGGCCTGTAACTAGACCTGATCGGGAGAACAGAAGGGTGTGCTGTCTGCCAGGAGCTAAGATACAGGATGTGGACCTGAGGCTGAATACGATCTTAGCGGGAGCGGGAAAGAATCCGTTGATTATCCTTCATGTGGGAACGAATGATACGGCTAGTTACTTGCTGGACTGTATCAAGGAGGACTATGCCAGACTGGGGAAGATGCTCAAAGAAATCGAGGCTCAGGTGATCTTCAGTGGGATTCTGCCGGTTCCTAGAGCGGGGCGACGAAGGAGTGACAAGATTATGGCGATCAACAGATGGCTCAGGGAGTGGTGTTATAAGGAGGGCTTTGGGATGTACGGTCACTGGGAAGCGTTTACGGATAGATGACTGTTCGCTCAGGATGGACTTCATCTAAGCAAGGAGGGAAATAGAATTCTAGGATGGAGGCTCGCCGACCTCATCAAGAGAGCTTTAAACTAGAAAGTTGGGGGAGATGGTTGGGAGATGTTCGTGAGATCTTCACGCTGGAATATAACCTGGAGAGGGAAGTAAACAAAGTGAGAGGGGATACCCTTGCGGTCCCAAGAATTGATCCAAGGAGGAATAGTGGAGTAGAAACCAGAGTAACGGGTGATGCTGGTGGTAGAAGGTCTCTGCACGACGGGGGAAAGAATGTCACTGACGCCAAACGCCGAAAATTAAAAGGTCTGTACACTAATGCGAGGAGCCTAGGCAACAAGATGGAGGAACTGGAGTTACTGGTGCAGGAAGTGAAACCGGATATTATAGGGATAACCGAAACCTGGTGGAATAGTACTCATGACTGGAGCACGGGTATTGAAGGCTATGTGCTGTTTAGAAAAGACAGGAAGAAAGGCAAAGGTGGTGGAGTAGCCTTGTACATCAATGATGAAATTAACTGTAGCGAAATAAGAAGCAATGGAATGGATAAGACAGAGTCTGTCTGGGCAAAAATCACACAGGGTAAAAAAGCAACTAGAGCTTCCCCTGAGATAGTGCTTGGGGTGTGCTATAGACCGCCGGGATCTGATTGGGATATGGATAGAGACCTCTTTAATGTCTTTAATGAAGTAAACACTAAGGGGAAATGTGTGATTATGGGGGACTTCAACTTCCCAGATATAGACTGGAGGACGAGTGCTTGCAAGAATAATAGGGGTCAGATTTTCCTGGATGTGATAGCGGATGGATTTCTTCATCAAGTAGTTGAAGTACCTACGAGAGGAGATGCCATTTTAGATTTGGTGTTGGTGAGCAGTGAGGACCTCGTAGAAGAAATGGTGGTAGGAGACAACCTTGGTTCGAGTGATCATGAGCTGATTCAGTTCAAACTAGATGGAAGGATAAACAAATGTAGATCTGGGATTAGGGTTTTCGACTTCTCGAGGGCTAATTTTAAAGAGTTAAGGAAATTAGTTAGGGAAGTGGATTGGACGGAGGAATTAGTGGATTTAAATGCGGAGGAGGCCTGGAATTACTTTAAGTCGCAGCTGCGGAGACTGTCAGAAGCCTGCATCCCAAGAAAGGGGGAAAAAACCATGGGCAGGAGTTGTAGGCCAAACTGGATGAGCAAGCAACTCAGAGGGGGGATTAGACAAAAGCAGAAAGCTTACAGAGAGTGGAAGAAAGGCAGGATCAGTAAGGTGAGGTCAGAACATGTAGGGATAAAGTGAGGAAGGCTAAAAGCCGCATTGAACTGGACCTTGCAAAGGGAATCAAAACCAATAGCAAAAGGTTCTACAGCCACATAAATAAGAAGAAAACAAAGAAAGAAGAAGTGGGGCCGCTATACACTGAGGTTGGAATGGAGGTTAAGGATAACCTAGGCATGGCCCAACATCTAAACAAGTACTTTGCCTCAGTTTTTAATAAGACTAGTGAGGAATCTAGCGATGATGGAGGGATGATAAACGGGAATGTGGATATGGAAGTGGATATTACCGCAACTGAGGTAGAGGCCGTACTTCAACAGCTCAATGGGACGAAGTCGGAGGGCCCAGACAATCTCCATCCGAGGATATTAAAGGAACTGGCGCGTGAAATTACGAGCCCGTTAGTGAGAATTTTTAAGCAATCGGTAAACTCGGGGGTTGTGCCGTATGACTGGAGGATTGCTAATGTAGTTCCTATTTTTAAGAAAGGGAATAAAAGTGATCCGGGTAATTATAGGCCTGTTAGCTTGACGTCTGTAGTATGTAAGGTCTTGGAAAAAATTTTAAGGGAGAAAGTAGTTAAGGACATAGAGGTCAATGGTAATTGGGACGAATTGCAACACGGATTTACTAAAGGTAGATCGTGTCAAACCAATCTGATCTCCTTCTTTGAGAAGGTGACGGATTACTTAGATAAAGGAAATGCGGTAGATAAAATTTACCTAGATTTCAGTAAGGCGTTCGACACGGTTCCGCACGGGGAACTGTTAGTTAAATTGGAAAAGATGGGGATGAATATGAAAGTTGTAAGGTGGATAAGGAACTGGTTAAAGGGGAGACTCCAGCGGGTCGTATTGAAAGGTGAACTGTCAGGCTGGAAGGAGGTCACTAGTGGAGTCCCTCAAGGATCGGTTTTGGGACCGATCTTATTTAACCTTTTTATTACTGACCTTGGCACAAAGAGCGGGAATGTGCTAATAAAGTTTGCGGATGACACAAAGCTGGGGGGTATTGCTAACACGGAGAAGGACAGGGATACTATTCAGGAAGATCTGAACCACCTTGTAAACTGGAGTAATAGAAATAGGATGAAATACAATAGTGAAAAGTGCAAGGTCATGCACTTAGGAATTAATAATAAGAATTTTGGCTATACGTTGGGGGCGCATCAGTTGGAAGCGACGGAGGAGGAGAAGGACCTTGGGGTACTGGTTGATGGCAGGATGACTATGAGTCGCCAGTGTGATACGGCTGTTAAAAAAGCAAATGCGATTTTGGGATGCATCAGGCGGGGTATTTCCTGCAAGGATAAGGAGGTGTTAGTACCGTTATATAAGGCGTTGGTGAGACCCAATCTGGAATACTGTGTGCAGTTCTGGTGTCCCATGTTCAAGAAGGATGAATTCAAACTGGAACAGGTTCAGAGACGGGCTACAAGGATGATCCGAGGAATGGAAATACTGCCTTATGAAAGGAGACTCAAAGAGTTTAGCTTGTTTAGCCTGGCCAAAAGAAGGCTGAGGGGGGATATGCTTGCTCTATATAAATATATCAGGGGGGTTAACGTTAGAGAGGGAGAGGAATTATTTAAGTTTAGTACTAATGTAGGCACGAGAACGAATGGGTATAAATTGGATATTAGGAAGTTTAGACTTGAAATTAGATGAAGGTTTCTAACCATTAGGGGAGTGAAGTTCTGGAACAGCCTTCCGAGGGAAGTAGTGGGGGCAAAAGACTTTTCTGGCTTTAAGACAAAGCTTGATAAGTATATGGAGGGGATGTTATGATAGGATCGTTAATTTGGGCAATTGATCTTGGATTACCACCAGATAAGTCTGCTCAATGGTCTGCGGGGAGATGTTGGATGGGATGGGAACTGAGTTACTGCAGAGAATTCCTTCTTGGGTGCTGGCTGGTGAGTCTTGCCCACATGCTCAGGGTTTAGCTGATCGCCATATTTGGGGTTGGGAAGGAATTTTCCTCCAGGGCGGATTGGCAGGGGCCCTGGAGGTTTTTCGCCTTCCCCTGCAGCGTGGGGCACGGGTCGCTTGCTGGTGGATTCTCTGCAGCTTGAGGTCTTCAAACCAATTTTGAGGATTTCAATAACTCGGTCCTGGGTTAGGGGTTGTTATAAAATTGGATGGGTGGGGTTCTGTGGCCTGCCTTGTGCAGGAGGTCAGACTAGATGATCATATTGGTCCCTTCTGACCTAGGAGTCTATGAGTCTATACGGTAAACAAGATTGCTCCCTAGCAGTTGTTTGCTGTTTAACAGCTGCCATTTCCCACCTCAACAGCAGTTGCCTGTGTGGTGGGTGCAGTGGGCAGTTCCTTCAGTGTAAAATTCTGACTGGAGAGGGATGGACTGGAACGAGAGTGAAGCATGGGCAGCTGGACACCAGGCCCTTTAGAATCAGCCCGTTGTTACTGGTATCAGATTAGTCGGCCAGCCATCATTGCTTCTTTGCTTAATGTGCTGCTACTGGCAACAGTTTTTGTGAGGGTTTCCCCCACTTAAATACAAGTAATCGGTGGTAACAAGCCCATCCTCATCACACTGCCCAGCCAGCACCTACTTGCTGGGGCAGGGCTATGTACCCCATGGGGTGGAGCATTGGATAGTTAGGTGATTTACCTGAAGAAAACTAGAACTCATGACCTCCTGACCCCAAACACAGTGCACCCAGCATAGGAGCTGGCCCTCTACATGATCACAGCTGGGACAGAGCCTCACTCATTAGCCAGCGTGGGATTCTGTCTGTAGCCCAAGCCAGGTCCCGGCTCTGCTCTCAGCTCAGGGAGCTGCCTGGGGACCTGTGAGCAGGGCTTAGCCAGAGCCTGTATGTGAGGCCTGGCCGCAGAGGAGCTGGAACAATTTGTATAGTGGGGGTGCTGAGAGCCAGTGAACCAAACTGTAAACCCTGTATAGGATGAAAACCACTTCAAGCCAGGGGCAGCACCTCCAGCATCCTTAGTTCCCACACCTATGGGCCTGGCAATATGAAGAAAGTTCCTTTGGCCATGGTTAGAGTTGGGTGGGTTTGGAGCTGCTGCTGGCCAGTCTAGGGGCCCAAGGGACCTCTGGGTCCAAGCCTAGCTTCCGACTGGCTCACAAATGTCTCAGCTGTGCAGGGATCTGGCCAGACTTATCAGCCTCCCGTACATCTCTAGGAAGAAAAAGAAACAGCAGAAAGATCTGTGATACGTCACAGTGCTCAGAACAACAGCTGGGCAGTACACTGCCCCCTTGCAGCAGAACTAATCTCTCTTGTGGGCCAGCTGCTCTGTCCCCCTAGTGTTGGCAGCCTCCAAACCCACCAGGAAGGTAAACCAGGTCACAATACACAGTACTGCTGAGGCCAAGGAATCCCAGCTGAGCCTGGCCTATCCGTCGCGAGCACTGTGGATCAGAGAGTTTCCTCCCATGGCTAAGAATGGAAAGGGCAGGCAATTCTCTGGAGACGAGGCCTCGAGGGAACCCTCAGCATCTCTGTTTTCCAACCCATTGGCCCTGCCCCGGCTCATTCAGCTCTGGAAGGATCTCAGCTGCACAAGAAGCAACTGAAGCAGAGCCCAGCACCAGCCCTCTGATCCTGAGCAAGAGGCATGTGTACCTCGATCCAAGCCCTGCTTTGCTCTCCACTGCCCTGCTGTTCCTCTCCCTGATCCTCTCTCCTCCGATCCCCCACCTCCCACATATATTTATAGTTGCTGGGGTTCAAACTCGAGTGGTGCCTCACCAACATTCGTGGCCTTTCACATACACTTTCCATGAGCATTTGAACATGCAGGCTTCTTTCACGCTAATACGTGCTGAGTGCTGATGTCTCATAGACAAAAGGGACCATCATGATCATCTAATCTGACCTCCTGCACATCGCAGGCCGCAGAACCTCACCCATTCACTCCTGGAATAGACCCTTAGCCTCTGGCTGAGTTACTGAAGTCCTCAAATCACAAATTAAATACTTAAAGTTAGAGAATCCACCATTTATTCTTGTTTAAACCTGCAAGTGACCCGTGACCCATGCTGCAGAGGAAGGCAAAAAAACCCAGGGTCTCTGCCAATCTCATTCACAGAAAGTACATGGCAAATTGCACATTTGATTTTAAAATTTGCAATTTGTAGAAGGTCAGTAAGTTACATGAGACATCCAATCAGACAGCAGAAACAACAGTATATGACTTGTGTCCCTAGCCAATGGAGCACTCATTTTCAATTGTCTATTTGGTTATGGTATTCCCATTATCTGCCCTATGTCACATGATACAGTTTCTGTTCCCTGACTGGCTGATTATGTAACTACAGTAACCAACACACATTGGGTGTTGCAGACTGTGTATTTGTGCAATGTTTATCTGCAGACCTGGAAATCACTGAATAATGTTGAAGGATGAAATCTGTAAGCCACAGCCCCTCTGCCTTGCCTCCAGCACCTGGCCTTGGGTTCAGCTGCTCAGCTTTCCCACAGCAGATCCTTTTCTCACAAATTCTTGTTCAGTGAAAAAAACAATTTTCCATTGAAAAATGTTTCAGTGGTAAATGTCCAAGCAGCCCTGCCTCGAGTCGCATTTGGTTGGGGTGAGGCTAATGGAATTTAGCAGCTGGAAACCAGGAGAGGAGTCGGAACCCATGGTCAACTAGCTCCCTGCCGACTCCCAAGGCTCAACCCACCTCCACTACCACTGGCATGAGACTCATTGTCTGGCCCCTGCTCCTAGCTATACAATAATCCCAGGCAGTCAGCTGGCTCTGCACCCGCCCCAACTCCCTGCCCTGCAGCGTCCCTGCCCTGCAGCGTCCCTGCCCGCCGGTCCTTAGCGAATTCCCTGGCTCTTTAATTGTCTTGGCCCAAGATTCAGGAAACATTTGCTGAGTTATGGTGTATTTGTCACTGGAATGGACTAGAAAGTGTTGTTCCTCGTTGGTCAAAGCAAGCCAGCCAGAGACAGAGCAGGATTGGGTTGTAGAGAACAACCCTGCATGAGCAGGGACATTCTTATCTGCTATATTGGTCTTGTGGTGATGCCTAGGAGGCCCAATGAAATCCATGCTCTGCTGTGCTGGGCGCCATACAGACCCTGAGAGACATTGCCCTGTCATCATCCTGTGGTTCTGAGCACTGCTTGGGCTGGAAAGTGTCAGCATTTGAAGGGTTAAATCTTCACTGAAGTGCTGTGGAAGTGCAGCCTCCCTCCAGACCTGTGTTTGCTCACAAGGGTTTGCTGAGGGACTTAGGACATCAACCAGATAAACAGTATCTGGGGAGCTGGACTCTACAGGAACCAACAGGGCAAGCTGGACTGGGCCCCTTGAGGGTAGTAGGATGACCCAGAGGGGCTGCGCCCAGCCAGACCGAACCAGAAGGGCAGTGCCCAGCCAGACCCAGGATGGCCCAGAGGGGATGACCCAGTCACACTTAGGCATAGAAGCCCCATGCTGCTGAAGGATAGTGTTCTCCATCTGTTTCCATGTGAATATATGGAGAGGAGGGCAGGGCTGCCCAGAGGGGGAGGCAAGTGGGGCAATTTGCCCCAGGCCCCGGGCCCCGCAGGGGCCCCCATGAGAGTTTTTCAGGGGCCCTGGAGCAGGGTCCTTCACTCGCTCCAGGGGCCCCAGAAAACTCTCACGGGGCCTGGGCCCCTGGAGCTCCTTCCACTACGAGTCTTCGGTGGTGGGGGGTCCTTCCGCCCCGGGGCGGACCCCCCGCTGCCGAATTACTGCCAAAGCGGGACCAGCCACCAAAGTGCTGGGTCTTCGGCGGTAATTTGGCAGCAGGGGGAGCCCAGCCGTGGATCTTCGGGGCACTTCGGCGGCGAGTCCTGGAGCAGAAGGGCCCCCCGCAGCCGAATTACCGCCGAAGCAGGGGCCCCCCACTGCCGAAGACCCCAGGCCCCCTGAATCCTCTGGATGGCCCTGGAGGAGGGTCCCTTTGCTGGACAGTTTGTCCCCACTCGAGGGGATTGGTAGGAAGCAATTGGCTCAGCATTCCTCTGCTGTGGGGAGGTCTCACAAATCCTCCCAGCCTTGCACAAGGTCACTCGCCAGAGCGTCCGTTTCCTCCAGCCACCGGTGTGTTTACACAGCAAACATCACAAGTGTGCTGGCTGCCAGGGCAGCAAGGAGCATCGAGGGCACAGTGTGCTCAGCTCACGGCAATGGAGACCCAATGCAGGGTGTCGCAGTCTGAGCTGGCCTCCTAGTACCTACAGGGAGACAGGCCGGACAGGTACTGTGAATGAAGTGGGACCCAGATCTGCAGAGCCAACCCTGCAGTGAATGTTATTAAAGAGGAACACTAGCTGCATTGACATGGTGGTGTTGGGTGGGTGCCAGTGCTCTGGGCAGAAGGCCAAGGTGCCACAGGGGCTTGGATGCTCCTCTGCACCCTGGAGCAAGCACATCGCACCCTGTGTGGACTTGGAGAGGGTCCATGGCAGCCTCTACCTCCAGAACAGCTGGGCTGAAGAAGGGACGGCAGCACCAGAACCCCAGTCCTGCAAGGCAGACACCACAGTGATGGGCAAGGGATACAAAACACACAATAGCACAGTAGTCTCTCCCCAGGCCTCCCCTCAGCCCTGGTCCTGTCCAGCCATTCTGAGCAGCATGGGTGAAGGTCCTCAGTTCATGGAGTAAAGTCCAGAGTTTCAACCTAAACCAGATTGCAGACAAGACCCAGATCCCAGCATGCTGCTCTGACGTGGTCCCAAAGAGGTCTCAGGGCCACAAGGGCATCTCTAGACCCTGGCCTAGCAGGGAGGAAAAAATACGGCCCTCTGAGGGCTGCGTCTGTCAGTGCCAGCTGGTGATGGCAGGGCTCGAATCTATGGGCCCAGTTCACTCCTTAGTGGCAGGAGACTCTCTGGGACACATTCTGTTTGTGCCAATTTACACCAGCAAAGACTTTGTCACTTTTACTCTGAGCCCTGGAGTGACTGCTGCTCCTCCCTGGCAGAGCCACCAGAGCCTGCATTAACAGCACATGATGCCGGCAGCAACGGGGCAAAGCAAAGGCAGCAGGATTAGCCAACCCCACTGCAGTGTGAGTCTGTAGGAGCGAGCATTCCTGGCCCCAGCACTGGCATTCCGGAACCCAGGTGACAACGGTCAGGGCCTGACTCTCGCCTGCTGGAGACCACGTAGTGTCTTCTCCAGCTGGGCAGAGCAGGTGCAAACCACAGTAGGGCCTGAGCTGACATCTCCCCGCCCAGGAAAAAGAGGCACAAGTGCAGAAGGGCAGGTGAATGGACAGTTCTTTGAAACCACAGATCTCTGCAAACATTAACTCAGCATCCTCCTGTTAATGCCACAGGGTTAGTGCCTGGGGCTGCCTGCACAGATCCCTACGTGGTTAGGAGGGAGGGATAGCTCAGTGGTTTGAACATTAGCCTGCTAAACCCACAGTTGTGAGTTCAGTCCTTGAGGGGGTCATTTAGGGAACTGGGGTAAAAATCTGTCTGGGGATTGACCCTGCTTTGAGCAGGGGGTTGAACTAGATGACCTCCTGAGGTCCCTTCCAACCCTGATCGTCTATGAGTACACATTTACTATAAGGTTCAACCCAAACCTGGGACTTGCAGCAGATCCATCCTTACAGCACAGCAAGTTCTGGGAGCCCCCCTTGCCCAGCTGTGACCCCAGTGCTATGGCTGTATGGAGTCTGCACAGGAACAGGCAGGCTCTATGGCTTCCTTCACTCCCAGGAGCATCAGTTGTGGTGTACATGCCAGCAACTTTTCTCCTGCTTGTCACAGGGCCTGTTTGTGCAAGGGATTTATCCAGCCACCACTGTTGCGATATCTGAGCACCTTACAATCTTTAATGCCATGTTTAGGCTGCAAGATAAGAGATCAAAATCCAGAACTTTCATGATAGCATTCTCTAAAATGCTTCCACTTCCGCACGCAGGGCTAGGAACACAGGGTCTCAATGCATGGATGAGATGATGGCATTCAGGGGAGGGATTTAGGTTTAGTAGGAACCTCTTGGGATTGGAGGAGCCTATATAGAACCAGACTTGTGGCATGGAAAATTCAAAAGATCATAGAGGAGTACATCCTTCAGGGGAGGATTTATTAAAGGGGATATTCTATATCCTAGTAAAGAAGAGAGAATAGATATAGTACAGGTAAAAACTGAAGAGAAACAGAAACAAAAAAGACTCCCATCCAATTACATCACACGAGGGCAGACAATTAAATATTGACACATTTTATAAGTACTTGTATACAAATGCTGGAAGTGTAAATATAATAGAACCTCAGAGTTACGAATTCCTCGGGAACAGAGTTTGTCTGTAACTCTGAAATGTTCGTAACTCTGAACAAAACATTACGGTTGTTCTATCCAAAGTTTACAAATGAACACTGACTTCATACTGCTTTGAAACTTTACTATGCAGAAGAAAAATGCTGCTTTTAACCATCTTAATTTAAAGGAAATAAGCACAGAAACGGCAAAGAATCCTGTGGCACCTTATAGACTAACAGATGTTTTGGAGCATGCGCCAAAACGTCTGTTAGTCTACAAGGTGCCACAGGATTCTTTGCTGCTTTTACAGATCCAGATTAACATGGCTACCCCTCTGATACTAAGCACAGAAACAGTTTCCTTACCTTGTCAAACCTTTTTTTAAAACCTTCCCTTTATTTCTAGCAGTTTACCTTTAACACAGTACCGTATTTCAATTTTAAGCAATTTCTCTTGCTTCTTCTTAGCGTTTGTTATCCATGAAAAGAAAACACAATAGTCCATCGATTTCAATGTTCATTCAAATAGAACTGAAAAAAAAATGCTGCAGCAAAATGTACCAGCACTAGTCTTTATAATGACAACAAAAAAAATCCCTATCCAAACTTAACTTTCCTGCATAAATACTACAGGATAAAGTACATAGACTTGAAACAATCTTTAATGGCACTCTGCTTGAGGTTGCTAACACGCTTTTTGGCTGCCAAGGTATGTAGCTCTTAGAAGCATCATTAAGTTCATTGCTGTGGCGTCAGGTTGTTATTCAAGCCATTGCAGACAGTAGCAAAACACTCTTCTGCTTGCATGTATGGGATCCACTTGGCGTTCTCTCCCTCCTTCTTGTCACAGTCTGGTTGTGCTGTTTCTCTTACCAATTCAATCATCTCATGGTGGCTGAGAATAGAGTGTTTGTTCTCATGGTTAATCTGCATTGAGCCAATCCTCCTGTTCTTCCATGGTGATATCCAAAAGCTGTCGCTCTTCAGAAAAAATGAATTGATTTATTTCCATCTGATCCTTGTTTTCCAAATTATCTCCCAGTGTTGTCAATACACTGCCAAAGTGTATCCCATGAGCGTGTCAATACTCCAGGACTCAGCAC
Organism: Gopherus evgoodei; assembly: GCF_007399415.2. NCBI lineage: Eukaryota > Metazoa > Chordata > Testudines > Testudinidae > Gopherus > Gopherus evgoodei. The sequence continues at coordinate 966,609 of NW_022060063.1, read as the reverse complement.
ACATGCAGACAGCATGTTTTGTCAGACGTTTACAAAAATCTATAAGATTCAAATTGCATTGATCCCAGTTATACTCACTATAAAAGGTTTTGCTTGTATCAACATTTCATGTTTTCCAGAATGCCTCAGTTCATTGGCTGAATGATGCAGGTGATGTTTGGTGGTAAAAACAAATACTAAATGCTTCCATCTTCCATCAATAGATTTTCAACAACAGGGTGAGATGGAGCATTACTGATCAGCAGTACAGCTTGGACGGGTACAGGATTTGACATAAGGTAGTCTTTCACAAGTGGAACAAAATGTTCAAAAAAACAGTCAGAGAAAATACCTTTATCATTCTGCAGGGGTGGCTCTAGGTATTTTGCCGCCCCAAGCACGGCAGGCAGGCTGCCTTCGGCGGCTTGCCTTGGGAGATCCCTGGTCCCGCGGATTTGGTGGCATGCCTGCGGGAGATCCACTGAAGCCGTGGGACCAGCGGACCCTCCGCAGGCATGCCATCAAAGGCAGCCTGCCTGCTGCCCTCGTGGCGACCAGCAGAGCACCCCCGATGGCTTGCCGGCCCAGGCACGCGCTTGGCTTGCTGGTGCCTGGAGCTGCCCCTGTCCATCTGTCACAGGCTCTGCACAGGTTACTGCCCTCTCGTCCCTGTGCTCTGTGCTTGGGGTGGTTCAAGAAGGGTCCCAATGCCTCCTTCAGGTGGTTCACCTATGTCTTTTTATTTACAGTGCTTAATACAAAGTCCCGATTCACACAACACCAATCCCCACTCAAACCCTTCCCTGGGCCTACCGGCCCCTGAGGCTTTCTGCTGCTGGTAGAGACAGAACTGCAGTCCCTCTGTCTTCCCCCTGACTCACCTTTCCCCCTCCAGTGAGCCTTTCCCTGGGCTTATATCTCCGCCCAGCCCCCAGCACAGCTGGCTCCACTCAACTCAGCTGATTCCTCTGAGCCTGCCCTCCTTAGAGCCTGCAGCTGAGTTCCTTGCTGAGTGTCTGGGCCTCTGCACTTGGCCGTTCTAGCGGGAAGCCAGGGAGGAGCTATCCCTTTGGCAGGACATCTAAGGGGTTTATAACCCAGCCCTGCCACACCATCCAAGCAGTGCACTGGCTGCAGTAATGGACAGGCAGAGCTGACCTAGCGATGTTTGTAAAGAAGTGAGGTAGAATATTAGGGTTGGAAAAGACCTCAGGAAATCATCTAGTCCAATCCCCTGCCCAATGCATTACCAACACCAACTAAATCATCCCAGCCAAGGCTTTGTCAAGCCAGGCCTTAAAAACCTCTAAGAATGGAGACTCCATCACTTCCCTAGGTAACCCATTCCAGTGCTTCATCACCCTCCTAGTGAAATAGTGTTTCCTAATATCCAACCTACACCTCCCTCACTGCAACTTGAGACCATTACTTCTTGTTCTGTCATCTGCTACCACTGAGAACATCTTCGGAAACCCCCTTCAGGTAATTGAAGGCTTGAATCAAACCCCCCTCACTCTTCTCTTCTGCAGACTAAATAATTCCAGTTCCCTCAGCCTCTCCTCTTAAGTTATGTGCTCCAGCCCCCTAATCATTTTTGTTGCCCTCTGCTGGACTCTCTCCAATTTGTCCACATCCCTTCTGCAGTGGGGGGACCAAAACTGAACACAATACTCCAGGTGTGGCCTCACCAGTGCCAAATAGAGGGGAAGAATCACTTCCCTCAATCTGCTGGCAATGCTCCTAGTAATACAGCCCAATATGCCATTGGCCTTCTTGGCAACAAAGACACACTGCTGAGTCATATCCAGCTTCTCATCCACTGTAATCCCCAGGTCCTTTTCTGCAGAACTACTGCTTAGCTTAGCCAGCCAGGTTTCACACTGTTGTGAATGAATGCCAATGGGAGATGGAAATCCCCGTTTCCGTTAGCAGTAGCCATCAACCTGACCACACCTTTACTGGATTTGAAATTCTTCGCCTGTTTTTCTAAACTGTCTGCCGGAGTCTTGTATGGAAGCAGGAACCAATATAGGTCTGTCTCATTGCAGCTGAACACCTGGTCCCATGTAAATTCATGCTGCTCAATAAATGATTTGAAAGTGGTTTTAAATTCACCAATGGCATTCGAGTCAGCTGTCAGGGACTTTCCTTGCCTCCCGTATTCCATGCCGATTTTTGAACCAACAGAGTCACCCCATGCTTGCTTTAAAATGGTCCTCACTTTTGTCTGGATATATTTCTCAGTGGAGTAACCCTGGCTTTTCTGTAACCATCCCACTGTTTATAGAATTGTCTTCTGATCTCTCTTGTGCAAGCCACAGATGCATTGCCTTATCAAAATCAGCAGCAGTAGCTTCGTGTACAATACACCTGCTTCGCACTGCTCCACTGTCTTTGGCTTCTTTTGCAAATTGTTGTATTTTTCCTGGCTTTTTCAAATATCAGTGGTGGTTGATTTCCCACTATCATATTCTCCTGCTATGTTGCTTAGCCAAAAACCATTGTCGAGGTTTTTTAAATATTTCTAGCTTTGTGTCAATTGAAAGTGTGACATGTTTGTGCTTCCTACTGCTTGCCAGGATGGGTTTCTGTCCTCTGCCCTTTTTTGGAATGAGGAAATATGGCGAGTAGAATCCCCTCCCCTGGTATTGCAGCGGGATGCCCTTTACCACAGCCTTGAGGAGAAGGGAGTTGGCTTCCTGCTGAAGAATCAACTGGTGAGAGGGTGTCAAGTGGGAGGATGATGAGGTGGGAAGGAAAGAAACTCTATGGAGCACCCGTAATGGACGATCTCCAGTACCCAACTGCCTATGGTGATCTTGGCCCAATTGTGGACAAAGAAGGCAAAGCGACTTCTGAAGATGACGGATGGCAAGGTAGCTGGCATTGAAGGTGGCCTGTGGGTCTCAACCCACCTGTCAAAAGTGACCCTTGGCCTGAGGCTGGAAGAGGGTTGAGAAGGTGGCTGGTGCTGGAAAGTGGGGCCTCTGGGATCTCTGTCATTTCTAGGGGAGGTTCAGTAGCCACTGGTAGTAGGGCTGGTAGGCAGTATACTGCCTCTGGTGCTTCCTCTTGGGTGCTGGGGTATAGATTCCTGGGGACCACAGAGTGGAGTCCTTCAGGGAGTGAAGAGGCTCACCCTTTGTGTCATCAAAAAGATTGTCTTCATCGAAAGGGAGGTGACACTTTGGATCTCCCTCGGGAAACCAGAAGACTGAAGCCATGAGTCCTGCTCATCACAAGCCTGGTGGCTATGGAATGAGAAGCAGTGTCAGCTGCATCCACCACGGCCTGAAGGGCCACCTTCACCACCAATTTCCTCTCGTTCACTGAGGCCTGGAACTGGGCATGGTCGTCTGCAGGGAGGCTGTCTGTAAACTCTGTCAGCCTGCTGTACATATTGAAGTCACGCTTAGCTAGCAGAACATGACAGTAGCTATCATAGAATCACAGAATATCAGGGTTGGAAGAGACCTCAGGAGGACATCTAGTCCAATCCCCTACTCAAAGCAGGACCCACACCAACTAAATCATTCCAGACAGGGCTTTGCCAAGCTGCGCCTTAAAAACCTCTAAGAATGGAGATTCCACTCCCCCTCCCCCCACCCCCAAGTAACTCATTCCAGTGCTTCACTACCCTCCTAGTGAAAAAGTGTTTCCTAATATCCAACTTAGACCTCCCCCACTGCAACTTGAGATCATTGCTTCTTGTTCTGTCATCTGCTACCACTGAGAACAGCCTAGCACATCCTCTTTGGAACTATGTGGAACTGTAGTTCTGTTGAGGAGGATTTGGAGTGGCGTTGATCTGCACTGCCCCTTATACCATCAAGTAGGAGCATGAGGAGACATATTGTGCATGGGTGGGTCAATGGACACTGCTTGGAAAAACTTCTAGACTCAAGTGGATGGCACAATAGGTACCTTCACTCAAAGAAAAAGGGGTAGATAATAAAACAGAAAATATCATAATGCTACTCTATAAATTCATGATACACCCACACCTTGAATACAGCTTGTAGTTCTGGTCTTTTCATCTCAAGAGAGATCTATTAGAATTGGAAAAGGTATAGAGAAGAGCAAGAAAAATTATTAAGGTTATGTAACAGCATCCATATGAGGAGAGATTAAAAAGACCGAGACTGTCCAGTTTGGAAAAGAGATGACCAAGCGGGGATATGATAAAGGGCTATAAAATCATGATTGGTGTGAAGAAAGTGAATAAGGAAGTGTTATTTACCCCCTTCACATAAGACGAGAACCAGGAGTCACCCAATGAAATTAACAGCCAGCAAGTTTAAAACTAACATAGGAAATACTTCTTCACATAACACCCAGTCAACCTGTGGAACTCATTGCCAAGGGATGTTGTGAAGACCAAAAGTATAAATGGGTTCAAAAAAGAATGAGATAGGTTCATGGATGATAGGGCCATCAGTGGCTATTAGCCAAGATGGGCAAGGACACAACCCCATGCTCTGAATGTCCGTAAATCTCTGATTGTCAGAAGCTGGGATTGGACAACAGGGAATGGATCCCTCAATAATTGCCTTGTTCTGTTCATTTCCGCTGAAGCATTTGGCACCGGCTGCTGTCAGAGGCAGGCAACTGGGCTAGGTGGACCATAGGCCTGATCCAGTGTGACCATTCTTATGTTCTTATCCTGGCATCCTGCGTGTGGCAGGGCAATTGTCCCAGCTTTACAGATGGGAACTGAGGGCCAGACAGAGTAAGTGGCTTACCCAAGGTCACATGGGGAATCTGTGAGAGAGCAGTGACCTGAACCCAGGCTAGTACCCTGACCACTGGACCATTCTTCCATGCAGAGGCCTGTGTGAATAGATGAAGCCTCCTTCCAATCCAGCCTCAGAAAGACCCAGGCAGGATGTGCACAGAGAGAGTGTTTTCTTTCCAGTGGCACAGACTGGCTGGGCTCCTCCACGGTGCAGCGACTGTGGACACAGGTTGTGTTCTCGTCCATCCTCCCAGTTAAGGGCAAGAGCCTAGGCAGGGACACATGCAGTTTGGAGATGAATGCAAGGCTGAGCAGATGGTGTCGACAGGAGGGCTTCGTCTTCCTCTCATGGGCTGCTGTTCTGAGAAGGAGGTCTGCTGGGAAGAATCATAGAATCATAGACTTTAAGGTCAGAAGAGACCATTATGATCGTCTAGTCTGACCTCCTGCACAATCAGGCCACAGAATCTCACCCATCCACTTGTGTATCAAACCCCTATCCTATGTCTGAGCTGCTGAAGTCCTCAAATTGTGGTTTAAAGACTTAAAGGTGCAGAGAATCCTCCAGCAAGTGACCTGTGCCTCACTCTGCAGAGGAAGGCGAAAACCCCCTAGGGCTTCTGCCCATCTGCACTGGAGGAAAATTCCTTCCAAACCCCAAATATGGCCATCAGTTAAACCCTGAGCATGCGGGCAAGACTCACCAGTCAGCACCCAGGAAAGAATTCTCTGTAGTAACTCAGATCCCACCCCATCTAAGATCCCATCACAGGCCATTGGGCATACTTACCTCTAATAGTCAAAGATCACTAATTGCCAAAATTAGGCTATCCCATCATACCGTCCCTTCCATAAACTTATCGAACTTAGTCTTAAAGCCAGATCTGTCTTTTGTCCCCACTGCAAAGAAGGGCAAGAGGGGAAGTGGAAGGGGAAGAGCATCTTCACGCACCAATTCACCAACCCAGTGAGGAGGGCTTTGAACTAGGTTCAAAGGGGACAGGTGACAAAAGCCCACAGGTTAGCATTAAAAAAGGCAACCTTAACAAAGGGCTATGTGTTGGGGCTCTGTGCATTTCTGTCACGTCAGAACTGCTACTGCTATGACCACACGCAGTACAACCTGTACTGGTCAATGTCAAGTACTGGGCAGAGGTTAATTATCCTGGAAACCTCAGGAAGTGCCAGTGGCTTTGGGCCGATGAGCGCCTGATGAGGGTAGTGGAACCCTTGATGGAGGAAATGCCATCAAAAGGCGGATGGGCAAATTCACTCACTGTTTTTGCCAACGACATCCACACGTGACAGATTGGTTATCAGCCACAGCTGAAGAGCCCAATCTAGGAGCAGAGCCCCGAAAGGCAGGCTAGTGGAAGATCTCGTCTGCACTGGCAACTCCTGCAATGTAACTGGTTCTAAATGTATCGACTCCCATCCTTCCTTTGATCCAAAACAGTGAAGAAGTCGAGAAGGCGATGCTGACACCTGAGCAAAGCAGCATCTCCATATCAACTGCCGAAGTTATTGTAGTCACATCACATGGAGAGGACACTCCATCCTTGCTGGCAACATGGACACAACACAGAAGGTGGCAGTTACGGGTTATAAGCTCTCACTTGATTGGCATAGAGGATGGCACCATGGGGCAACTTCGATGGTGGGCTGAATCTCTGTGTTCCATTGGTCAGCCACTGCCCACCACAAAGCCGGGCAGTCCCGGATAGTTAGGTGCTGACCCGCCACCATCTGTCTGCCTCATGAGGTGCATGGGGCTAGACCAAAAGTTGAAAGGGAGATGAAACTTTGCATCTGGCAAAAATAAGAAACCAAGAACTTTCTGGCTTGGAAGCTGGAATGTCAGGAAGCTGGAATGACAGATGATGACAACCTACAATACACAAGCAGCATATGGAAGTCAGCTTTGCTAGACCGTGAGCTATACAAACTCAGTGTTGACATTGCAGCAGTCCAGGAAACAAGACTTGCAGATGCTGGTTCTGTCCAAGAGGCCAATTACACCTTCTTTTGGCAAGGTAAAAGCAGCAAAGAAAATCATCTGCACGGTGTCAGTTTTGCTGTGAGAAAGAAATGGATAAAGCTCCTAGAAACACCTGTTGGGAAGTGAGAGGGTATCATCTCACTTAAACTTCAGACAACCATCGGCTCTATAGACATCATTAGTGCTTATGCACCAACACTCAAACCTAGCCCCAAGAAGGAGGATACATTTTACGTTTGCCTCAAGTCATGAAAAGAATATCATCAACTGAGCAACTTTTCCTCCTCGGTGACTTCAATGCAAGAGTTGGTGCAGACAACTCATGGCCAGATTGCCAAGGACATTTTGGCATTGGCAAGATGAAGGAGAATGGCCAACAACTTCTTGAATTCTGTGCCCAAAACCAAACGTGCATTACCAATTCATATTTTACAGGAAAAGATTGTCATAAAGTGTTATGGTGACATCCACGATCAGGCCACTGGCACCAATTAGACATTGTTATCAACAGGAGGAAAGGCCTCCCCTTAGTGCAGAACAGTTCCACAGTGCTGATTGTGACACTAACCACTCCCTGATTATTAGCAAAGTGAAGATTACAGCCAAGAAGCTACATAGAGCAAAACCTAGAAGCAAGCCCAAAATCAACACTATTAACACCAAAAAACAGAGGAAATGCCAGGAGTTTGTGAAGGCTTTTGAACTTGGCATGCAAAGTCACTACCAGAGAAGGCAGAGGAATTCTGGGGAGATTTTAAAAAGAACTAGTTTGAAGAAAATGAAGCAGAACTGTTACCTCTCATCAACATTAAGAACACAGCCTATCTGGAATACAACAAGAAGCCAACACTGAGCACCAAAGTGAGACTTCGACATGCAAAAAACAAAGTACAGAGAACAAACATAGGCTGTGCAAATCATTACTGGACCAAGCTCTGTGAAGGGATACAGACAGCCTCGGACACAGGAAACCTCAAAGTCATACATGATGGCCTGAAGAAAGCTCCAGGCCCCACTGTAAACAAGGTTGTCCCTCTCAAATCGCACAGCAGTGAAATCATTACAGATAAAAGCAAGCAGTTGTCTTATTGGGTTGAATACTATCCAGAGCTATACACACAAGAAAGAAACATCACCAATGACTCACTGGCCAAATAACAACCCTACAGGTCATGCCAGAGCTAGATTTGGAGCCCACTGCAGACGAGCTAAGCAAAGCCATTGATTTGCTATCAAATGGCAAGGCTCCCAGAAAAGACAGCATTCCAATGGAAATCCTCAAGTGCGGGGGAAAAAAAAAAAGGTAAAAAACGTGCTAATCAGGGAATTCTATTCACTGATGATGCTGCCCTCATAACCCATGATGACGATCTACTACAAGAACTCATGGACTGCCTTTCAAGTGCCTGTCAGGCATTTGCTCTCACCATCAGCATTAAGAAAACAGTTGTATTAGGACTGAGGGTTCCACAAGATCCTCCAATTACCTTAAATGCAAACCAGATAGAAGTAGTCCAAAAGTTCAGTTATTTAGGTCCTACAGTGACCACCAACTCTCCCTGGATGAAGAACTAGATGTTTGCACTGGAAAGCCGCCACTACCTTTAGCAGACTAACTAAATGAGCATGGAACAACTCAAAGCTTACCACGAACACTAAGATGCTAGTTGTCATGGAGTCCCCGGGCGATGCTCTGGAACTGCTCTCCACAAAGCCAGTCAGGACTTTGGGGAGCCTCCTCTCCCTTGGAGCAGACTTGTTCAGGGCAAGAAGCTCACACGTCTTCACCTCCTGGGTCTCTTCTTGGAGCATTCAGCATCCTCTGCCCCTCCGTGTGCTTCCCACAGCGAGTCTGCCCCAGCGGGGTCCTGGGGAAGCCACAGGGTCCTGCACCCCCACTTCACAGTCAGACATGACTCTCAGCCAGCCAGTAAAACAGAGGTTTATTTGATGACAGGAACAGGGTCTAAAACAGAGCTTGTAGATACAGCGAACCGGACCCCTCGGCCGGGTCCATTCTGGGGGGCAGTGAGCCAGACCCCCACATCTGCACTTCACTCCTCGTCCCCAGCCAGCTCCAGACTAACCACCCCCTCCTACCCCTCCTCCACTGCTCAGTTCCTTTCCCGGGCCAGGAGGTCACCTGATTCCTTTGTCTCCAACACCTTCAGTTGGCACCTTTGCAGAGGAGGGGCCCAGGCCATCAGTTGCTAGGAGACAGAGTGTCAGGCATTTAGGTGCACTGGCCCTTTGCTCTGCCAGATACTTAAGAACTGCCATGGGGACACTGAGGCACCAACACAGTATTTAGAGAAAACATTAAGAACATTCCTAGTTCATCACACTAGTGTACCAAGCTTGCATCCTCAGCATTCTCATGCTCCATCAGTGTGCCACCTAAGAGGCTCACTCTTCTTCCAGGGTAAGTCATGCAGTTTCACTGCCTCCATAGGCTGGACCTCTGTGCTCTCAGCACCCCTGCTTCACACCGTGAGCTCTGTTCAGCAAGTTCTCCTGAGACAGACCCCTGGAGACATGTACAATCATAGGGAGCAGTGCACCTCCTTCATCAGCATTTGCAGTGACACTCAGCCAGCGTTGTAAAGAAGAAGAGTTTATTAGTCAATTGGAGCACAGCATAAGAATCGTTGGTTAGCACAGAGAAAAGAAAGATACACCATAGTTCATCCCGGTCAGCACAGAGCCCAAAGCCCTGTCCCTTTTACCTCTTTTTATCCCATATGAGGTATGCTCAGCAGCCAACCCTTAACCACTCCTTGGTACCTCTTCGGTCCTTAGCTTTCCAGCTGGGCTAACACTGCTTGGCTTGCTGCAGAAAGGTGGGCCACCACGGTGGTTGGTTGCTAGGTATCAAAGTCCCAGTGACTGGATTTGCCATTGTCTTCTCCAAAGCTCTATTGATATGGCGCCTAAGGTCCAGACAGCTAGAAGCCATTCGCACCAGAGTCTCTGACCGGCTGCAGAGAGCAAACAACCCTTTCTACCCTCTAGGATAACCCTGCAGCAGGGAAAACTGAGGCACATATAGGATTCATAAAAATATTACCGTAATCATTCCCACTTCATCAGTGCCACACTATAGAAAAGAGATGGAGCAATGCAGAGCAACAGAAATGATCAAAGGTTTAGAAAACCTGACCTCTGAGGAAAGGTTAAATACCTGGGTCTGTTTAGTCTTGAGAAAAGAAGACTGAGGAGGGGCCTGATAACAGTCATCAAATCAGTTAAGGGATGTTATAAAGAGGACAATAATCAGTTGTTCTCGACGTGCACTGGCAAGAAAGAACAGGCTCAGATGGTAGGGAACAATGTTAGGAAAAGCTTCCTGACTGTAAGGGGAGTTAAGCTCTGAACTAGGCTCCCAAGGGAGGTCGTGGAATCCCCATCACTGGAGGTTTTTAAGGACAGTTGGACAAACATCTGTTCGGGATGGTCGAGGTTTACTTGGTCCTGCCTCAGCACAGGGGCTGGACTTGGCCTCTCAAGATCCCTTCCAGCGCCACATTTCTAGGACTTTATTGATTCTGTGGGTGATGGACCCTGGGGAGGGGCTACCATTTGCAGGGGCACTGATTTGTGAGCTGCTCAGTATAAGGTGCTGCATGGGCATCGCTCCTAGGTACAGGTATGAAGGGCTAATCACACACCAGCAGGAAGCCAAGGGCCCCAGGAATGCTGCTGGAAGTCAGGCACTCCCCTGGAAGGGGAGCAGGCAGAGAACTCCAGTGCAGACAGGCGAGGCCCCACTAGCTTTGGGGAGGGTCAGAAAATGGCATCTGGACGATCTGAGCAGCAAGCAAGATCAGCACTGATGCTGACTGGGCAAAGCGCACTGAAGCAACAGCAAGAGCTAGGTACCTGCATCCCAGCGTAGGGACAGTCCCTGCCTGCGACCTGTCCTGGGGCTAGGAGGAGTCAGTCTGTAGTGAGAGGGAGAGGCCCGTCCTGGGGATGGGGGGAGTCAGACTGTAGTGAGGGGGAGGAGGGCCCTTTTGACCATTTGTTGTGAGCTCTGCAGGTGACCAGCTCACAGCTGTGCCAGAGCCCTGTGTACTATTTGAGCATCTCCTCTCTTGTGTTTGAAGATGGGACTGCTTGGACTCAATGGAGAACCCTTGTTTCTGTTCAGTGGTTACCAGTGCTGTGATCACTGATGAACTGGACTAAGGCTTAGACCTGGGATGCGAACACTGCTGCAGTGAAAAACAATGAAGAGGCAGCAGCACAGGGCTGGTTCCCCACTATCCAGTGAAATCACTAAGAGCTGGCCTAAATGGGGAGCCTCAAAATGCAGCATTGCAGAAGTGGCAGTGAGCATCAAGCAGTGGCAGAGACAATAGTGGCAGAGGTAGCAGTGAGTGGCCAGTGGTGGAAGTGGGACAGTTGCAGAGTCGGCAGCAGCAGTGGAGGTCAAAGACAACCAGTTGTGAGTGGGGAGCAGCTGAGGGAAAAGGGAGTGGCATGTTAAAGGGCCATTTGTTTGGACTCTCACATCATAAGGTGGGAAACTGAGGCAAAGGACACCCCCCAACATACTCCGCAATGAGCATTTGCTTATGGTTATGTGCTTTTGAATGTGGCTGTGATGATTTGCCAAATTAATGTTGGATTTCCTTTCCCTGTTTTAATACAAGATTTCTTTTGTTGTACCCAGACTTGTGAGTGGGGAAGTATTGCCTCTTAGGCCTTGTCTACACAACACAGTTTTATCGACAAAAGGCAGCTTTTGCCGACAAAGCAGGGGAGGTGTAAGCACGACAAAGCTACTTTTGGCAGCAAAACAGCAGAGTTTGTGCTAACAAAATAAAACCACCTCGAGAAGAGGCATAGAATTTATTGCAGCAAAGTTAGAGTGACAACACGTCAGTGTAGATGCTGCCATTCATTATGTCTACATAACTGGCCTCGCCCAGTATCCCACAATTCCCGCCGTGACAGTTCTGCTCACCGCTGGAAGCTTTGATATTGCTCAGTGTGGAAAGATCACAGAGCAGCTGAAGATGCTGCTCCTGGCAGCTGAGGAGGCTGTGGGAGAACTTGGAGGGAATCAAAGAAATGGGAATGTGGAATCCTGCTCTTCCCAGCACTAGGAATACAGCAGCAAGCAGAGAGAATGGGCTGCTGCTGTAGGGCAGGGGGGAGACCGCTGTGCTGTGCAGAGCTGAGGGCTGATGTAGCGGGGAGCCGGGCCCATGTTCCAGATTAATGTTTGGGCTTATATTCTCAGATCCACTCCAGGCCCTGTGCTTTGAGGGGAGGCGGAGTCCACGGCAGCCTGGGGGAATAGCGGGGGGCCTCGCACTAGCAGCAGCAAGCAACCCAGCCTCAGTCTGCCCTGGTCTACCCCCACCTCTTCCTGCCCCTGCCCCACCTCCCATTCCACCCTTTTCCCCCACGTCCCCGCCCTGCTTCTTTTCGGCTTCTGCCCCCTACCTGAAGTGAGGCTGGGAGCTGGCGGGGTGGTGCGGAGTGGGGTGGCCTGGGGCCAGGTTGCTCACTGCTGCCAGAGCCCCTGCTAACCTCCCACGCCATCATGGACCCTGTGTCTCCCTGAAGCGCAGAGGCCCCCAAAGCATGGTCCCGAGGTGGTTGCCCTGGTCTGTCTTATGGATGGGACAGCTCTGCGGACTTGTACAGGACACCACCAAAAATTGTATAAACCTGGTGCACATGCGCACGTGCACACATGGTCCTTGTCACATACTCTCCCGCTCTTTCACCCTCCCTCCCCAACATATGTTTCAGTTGAAAAGCAGCTGGCACCAATCTAGTAGGATGCCCATGGAACAATGGGATTGAGAAACCTACTTAAGAATGGCCATACTGAGTCAGACCAAAGGTCCATCTAGCCCAGTGTCTTCTAACAGTGACCAGTGCCAGGTGCCCCAGGGAGAATGACCAGAACAGATAATCATCCCCCTGTCACCCATTCCCAGCTTCTGGCAAACAGAGGCTAGGGACACCATCCCTGCCCATACTGGCTAATAACCATTAATGGACCTGTCCTCCATGAACTTTTTTGAATCCTGTTATGGTCTTGGCCTTCACAATATTCTCTAGCAAGGAGTTCCACAGGCTGACTGTGCATCGTGTGAAAAAAAATACTTCCTTTCGTTTGTCTTAAACCTGCTGCCTATTAATTTCATTTGGTGACCCCTAGTTCTCGTGTTATGAGATGGAGGAAATAGCACTTCTTTATTCCCTTTCTCCACACCAGTCATGATTTTATAGATTTCTAACATATCCCCCCTTAATCATCTCTTTTCCAAGCTGAAAAGTCCCAGTCTTATTAACCTCTTCTCATACAGAAGCTGTTCCATACCCCTAATCATTTTTGTTGCCCTTTTCTGAACCTTTTCCAATTCCAATATATCTTTTTTTTTAGATGGGGCAACCACATCTTCATGCAGTATTCAAGATGAGGGCATATCATAGATTTATATACAGGCAACATATTTTCTGTCTTATTATCTATCCCTTTCTTAATGATTATCAACATTCTGTTTGCTTTTTTGCCGCTGCATATTGAGTGGATTTTTCCAGAGAACTAGCCACAATGACTCCAAGATCTTTCTTGAATGGTAACAGCTAATGTAGACCCCATCATTTTATATATATAGTTGGGATGTTTTCCAATGTTTTCCAACTTTGCATTTATCAACACTGAATTTCATCTGACATTTTGTTGCCCAGTCACCAACTTCTGTAGTGCTTTGCAGTCTGGTTGGGATTTCACTGTCTTGAGTATAGAATCATAGAATATCAGGATTGGAAGGGACCTCAGGAGGTCATCTAGTCCAATCCCCTGCTCAGAGTAGTTTTGTATCATCTGCAAATTTTGCCACCTCACTGTTTACCCCTTTTTCCAGATCGTTCATGAATATATTGAATAGCACAGTCCCAGTACAGACCCCTGGTGGACACCACTATATCTCTCTATTCTGAAAACTGACCATTTATTCTACCCTTTGTTTCCTACTTTTTAACCAGTTACCAGCCCATGAGAGGGCCTTCCCTCTTATCCCATGACAGCTTACTGTGCTTAAGAGCCTTTGGTGAGGGACTTTGACAAAGGCTTTCTGAAAAGCTAAGTACACTATATCCACTGGATTCCCCCGTCCACATGCTTGTTGACCCTTCTCAAAGAATTCTAGTAGATTGGTGAGCCATGATTTCCCTTTACATAAACCACGTTGACTCTTCCCCAACAAATTATGTTCATCTATGTGTCTGACAGTTTTGTTCTCTACTATAGTTTCAACCAGTTTGCCCAGTACTGAAGTCAGGTTTACCGGCCTGTAATTGCCAGGATCACCTCTAGAGCCCTTTTTAAAAATTGGCGTCACATTAGTTATCCTCCAGTCATTTGGTACAGAGCTGATTTAAATGATAGGTTACAAACTTCAATTAGTAGTTGTGCAATTTCACATTTGAGTTCCTTCAGAACTCTTGGGTGATACCATCTGGTCCTGGTGACTTATTCCTGTTTAGTTTATCAATTTGTTCCAAAACCTCCTCTAATGACAACTTAATCTGGGACACTTCCTCAGATTTATCACCTAAAAAGAATGGCTCAGGTTTGGGAATCTCCCTCACATCCTCAGCCATGAAGACCAATGCAAAGAATTAATTTAGTTTCACCACTACAGCCTTATTGTCCTGGAGTGCTCCTTTGGGATCTCGATCATGCAGTGGCCCCACTGGTTGTTTAGCAGGCTTCCTGCTTCTGATGTACTTAAAAAAAATTATTACTTTTTGAGTCTTTGGCTAGCTGTTCTTCACATTCTTTTTGGCCTTCCTACTTATATTTTTACACTTCACTTGCCAGAGTTTGTGCTCCTTTCTATTTTCCTCACTAAGATTTAACTTCCACTTTTTAAAGATGCGTTTTTGTCTCTCACTCCATCATGTGATGCTGTACCTGCCCCATGAGGCATTGTAAACCTTTCCCAAAGCACTCTGCAGCCAGTTGCACAGCGAGATCGCTATCCATAGTGCACTGATCTCTGTATCAATGCAAGATGTGCTAGTGGGGGTACACTCTGCCGACACAAGGAGCATAGTGTGGAGATGCAACAGCAGTTTAATTAAAGCAGCATAACTTTTGTTGACAAAACTCTGTAGTGTAGCCTTGGCCTTAGAGATGCCCGCAGGTGGGGTTTAATTTTCTCAGATTTCTGGGTGGAGGCTCAAACCGGTTCTGTTCTGTATTGTTAGGCGGAACTTCTAGATATTGAACCCAACCCTTGTAGTTGCCAGGTTGTAGTTGCCAACACCACCTGACAGAAGGGTTACGTTCCAAGCTGACAAATAATCAAAGACCTTACACAATGTGCACAGTGCAAAGCAACGTAAAGCTGCAGTACTGAAGTAACTGCATTTCTGCACAAATGTGCAGATTCTGAGGTTGGAAGGACTGTAGTGACCAGCCCCTGTGAGCTGTCATTCCCTCCCTCCCCCGTCCATCTCAGAGAATCTAACTCTGGCATAGGTGCCAACTCTGTGGGTGCTCTGCACCCACCGGCAGCCAAACTCCCCTCATCCCCTGCCCTGGCCCTGCCTCCTCCCTTGAGCGCACCACGTCCCTGCTCCTCCGCCTACCTCCCAGCGCGTCCCGCCACCCTGCCGCCTAACAGCTGTTTGGCGGCACTTTGGACTTTCCAGGAGGGAGGGGGAGGAGCGGGAATGTGCTGTGCTTGGGGTGGGGTGGGGTGGAGAAGAGGCAGGGCAGGCACTTGAGGTAAGGGGGTGGAATGGGGGCAGGGCGAGGGCGGTGCAGAGGCAGGAAAGGGTTGGGGCCGAGGGGAGGTGTCAGGCAACCATCGGGCAAAGGGGAAGTCAGCGCCTATGAACCCAGGGGTCCCTGCTCTCAGCCCAGCACTTCTGGCTGAAGTAACATGGACTGAGCAGATGACATTTTCTAGCCTGGTGAGCTCGGGATAGCTCAATGCTAGGAGCCCCCACGTATGTCTACATTGCACATGGGAGTGAGCTTCCCAGCCTGGGTAGACAGCCACACGCTAGCTCTGTTTGAGCTAGTGCACTCGAAACAGCAGTGTGGACACTGCGGCATGGGTTAGCCGACTGAGCCAAGCCTGCCTGACCCCTGGGTCCGTATGCGAGTGACTAACCTGTGCCAGCACCTATGCCACACCATCCACACTGCTGTTTTCAGTGTGGTATCTCAGGCAGAGCTAGCATGTGTCTGTTACCCAGGCTCAGGGCTCACGCGCAGCTGCAGTAGAGACAGACCCTCTGTGTTTGAACAAACCAGGCACAACACAGCTGCCCAACCCTGGCTACACGATGCATCCAAACGACCCTCAGGTTATAATGGGCTCAAAGGACAGCACCGCACACACCCTGCATCCCATATAACCAGTATGAGGAGCAAACTGGAAAGAGCAGAGAAAGGAGAGTCAATCCCAAGTTCCCATGGCAACCCTGCAACAACTTCAGACAGTGGCTTCAATCTTTGCACAATCGGTTCTTGGTCTCTGCTGGGTCACATCATCCACTGAACCAGTGACAAGGATTTATCTGCTTTTCACTCACCAGAGGGGTGGAGGAAGAGATTCCTGCTCTATAACCAGCCTGAGCAGTTGCTTCAGTTTGCCTGATTCTCATCTTGTAAAGACAAACAGCCGGCATGATCCCCAGCTGGTGTAAGGCCTCCTAGCTCCACTGTCCTGACTAGACTTTACTTATTTACATTAGCTGAGGAGAGTCTGGCCCAATGGAAAACCAGCATAAGAAAGAAATGACTCAGTCAGCTCATGAACTCAGCAGCATGGACCTGGTACATCACCAGGGAACTAGAGCTGAAGGACTTTGAATGCCTGCTCTAGCCCATGGATTTCTGCACAAACAGAATAGGACTCGGAGGTTCCTCACGCCTCCAGTCTAAATGGAGAGCTTGGGATTCTGCTAATGCTAAAGGAGTGTTCCACCTTTTCTTGGTGGTAACTTCCAACAGGAGAGTGAAACTGACCTGGCACCCTGAACGTTGAGACTAAGCAGCATTTCAGCCACTAGGGCTGGACCTCAGGCCATGAAGTGAAATATCCCTGGCACTCATTATGTCTCAGCTACCAGATTCTGACATGGGCAGCAAGTCATGCATATCATCAATAATTCTGCCCTTTGGTGCTTTTCATTCTGGCCTGTAGCACAGTCCTCGCACTGCTTACACATCCCAGCCAATCAGTTCAATAGAGCTTTGTCGGCATTTTACTGATTCCCAGGTGGCCGGTAGTTTTAACTTGTAACTCAAAGATGAAGCTCCTCCACTTGCCTTCATGGCAGCTTTATACGAGTCCCAGGTGGGGTTTCTCCTTCTCTTTGTTGTGTCTCAAGAGTCCCAGCTGGCCTGAATTTCTCCTGCTTGGTGCAGCCATTCACACCTGTGCAAAGTGAGTATGAAATGCAGGTGCTGGTGAAAGTGAGAGGATAGTTGTGTTCCGGGGGTGGTTTACACCTGCTGTACACAGATGTAAGTGACAGGGCAGGGGATAATTAGATCCATAGGTGCACAAATCATAGAGCTCACCACTCCTGCTCTCCTCAGTCCTGGGACGACTGGGAACCAGACCAGTCCCCATGCATAACTGAGAAAAGCCCTTAGGTTGATGGAGCCAAAATTTGAACCAGGGACCAGCACAGTGTATTGGCCCCCTGGCCATGCTCTCTCCAGTGCCAGCATGGAGCCTGGCAGTGAAGGGATCTCTATGCAGCACTGTGTCATTGAAAGATCCCCTTAGGACTGAGTGATCCTCTTGGATCCAGATTCACTCAACCTCACCGGCCAGAATCTGTGCTGCCACTGCACCACAGTGCAGGATCTGGCCCATTGGTCCTGCAGCCTGTAGAGTGGTGTTGGGAAGAAGGACTCAGCTCCAAGGAACTCAACTCTGTCTCTGGTATCCTTCTGTCTGGCTGCAAACAATGCTACCGGACATTTACTCTCCTCATTGTGAAGTTCTCAAATACTCCACTTCTGTGGGGCTGAAGGGTGCACTTCAGAAGCAGTAGTGAAAGTGATAAAGTGATCTCCTAGTTCTCTGATTTACCAGATGTGGGCAAGCCCCTTGGCAGTGCAGCTAGGATGCAGATGTTTTCACTGTCCTGTCCCTAAGCAGGGCTTGCAGTCAGACTCCACACATGGTCATCTCCACAAGGCATCGGAGCTTCTGGAAGAAGGAGGAAATGATGTGAGTGCAAAGCCAGTTATCCCGTGGGGCCTTGAGTCGCTCCCAAGTTGCATAGATGATTTGAAAGCTACATTCTTCCTCAAAAAGGAAATGACAAGAGGACTTGTGGCCAAGAGATCTCCTCATGTGACAACACTATGTCCCTCTTCAGCTCCGACTGGTACAAATACTCTCTCTCTCGTCCTCCTGGTTTCCAGGAGTGCTGACCACGGCAGTGGGGTCAGAAGATATGTCAGCTGGTGAAGGAAGCACTGAGTGAGTTTGTGACGAACTGGGAAAGTTCTTAATGTTTTCTCTGAATACTGTGTTGGTGCCTCAGTGTTCCCATGGCAGTTCTTAAGTATCTGGCAGAGCAAAAGGTCAGTGCACCTAAATGCCTGACACTCTGTCTCTTAGCAACTGATGGCCTGGGCCCCTCCTCTGCAAAGGTGCCAGCTGAAGGTGTTGGAGACAAAGGGATCAGGTGACCTCCTGGCCCGGGAAAGGGCCTGAGAAGAGAGGAGGGGCTGGGAGGGGTGGTTAGTCTGGAGCTGGCTGGGGTCAAGGGTGGAGGGCAGACCTGGGGGTCTGGCTCACTGCCCCCAGAATGGACCCAGCTGTATCTACAAGCTCTGTTTTAGACCCTGTTCCTGTCATCGAATAAACCTCTGTTTTACTGGCTGGCTAAGAGTCACGTCTGACTGCAAAGTGGGGGTGCAGGACCCGGTGGCTTCCCCAGGACCCCGCTGGGGTGGACTCGCTGTGGGAAGCGCCCGGAGGGGCAGAGGATGCTGAATGCTCCAAGGAGAGACCCAGGAGGTGAAGCTGTGTGAGCTTCTTGCCCTGAACAAGTCTGCTCCAAGAGAGAGGAGGCTCCCCAAAGTCCTGCCTGGCTTGGTGGGGAGGAGTTCCAGAGCATCGCCCGGTGACTCTGTGACAGAGTTCAACTGCTGGAAAGCATTTTCCCATCCTTTGGCTCACGTCCAGAGATGTCCCTCTTCAGAGAGATAACCCAAAGTGCTGGCACTGTACAGAATGGGCAGTAATAGGGACAGGATGCCGCAGATCCATCAACCCCCTGTGCTTGGCAGTGAAAGTGTTCCCCATTTAGCTTGATCTGTGCATCCTTTATGCCTGGTGATGGCACAGCCCACTTCTTTTCAGAAAAGTTCACGTTTCCTGGAGGTGTAGTTTGAGACTCACTGCCAGCTGTATGTCAGTTACTGAAAGTGGGAGAGTCCCTCTTGACCAGCAGCATCTAGAACTACACCCACTCCTGTCTCAGGAAGCTGCAGGGAGCCTGCAGATTCCCCAAGACACTAACCAACAGCCACAGTCCTTGCCTGGTAGTAAGCACTTCCTGTGCTCAGTAAGCCAGCTCCAGGGACAACACTTTGTTTGGCATCAGTGTTTTATTTGACTTTTAAATAACTATTTTATAATGCTGCACCTAGAGCCTGAAGGTGTGTGGCCATTACAGATGAAGTGCAGCAGGTTCATAGGTGAGCTACGGTGATGATGTGTGTGAGGAGATTGTTGGCCCCTTACTAAAACTTAGTGGGGCGGGGTTGGTTGGCCATCACAAATCCATGGGTCCAGATCTAATGCATCTGAGGGTGCTGAGGGAGTTGGTTGATGTGATTGCACAGCCACCGGCTGTTATCTCTGAAAACTCATGATGATTGGGGTAAGTCCTGGATGATTGGAAAAAGGCAAATATAGTGACCATCTTTAAAAAAGAGAAGGACAATCTGGGGAACTACAGACCGGTCAGCCTCACCTCAGTCCCTGGAAAAATCATGGAGAAGGTCCTCAAGGAATCCATTTGAAGCACTTAGAGGAGAGGAAAGTGATCAGAAACAGTCAACATGAATTCACCAAGGGCAAGTAATGCCTGACCAACCTGATTGCCTTCTATGATGAGATAACTGGCTCTGTGGATATGGGGAAAGCGATGGATGTGATATATCTTTGATTTAAGCAAAGCTTTTGATAGGATCTCCCACAGCATTCTTGCCAGCAAGTTTAAAAAGTATGGATTGGATGAATGGACTATAAGGTGGATAGAAAGCTGGCTAGATAGCTGGGCTCAAACAGGTAGTGATCAACAGCTCAATGTCTAGTTGGCAGCCGGTATTGAGCAGTGTCTCTCAGGAGTTGGTCCTGGGGCTGGTTTTGTTCAACATTTTCATTAATTATCTGGATGATGGGATGGAGTGCATCCTCAGCAACTTCGAGGATGACAGTAAGATGAGGGGAGAGATAGATACACAGGAGGGTAGGGATAGGGTCCAGAGTGACCTAGAAAATTAGAGGACTGGGCCAAAAGAAATCTGATGAGGTTCAACAAGTACAAGTGCAGAGTCCTGCACTTAGGGTGGAAGAATCTCATGCACTGCTACAGGCTGGGAACCAACTGGCTAAGCAGCAGTTCTGCAGAAAAGGACTTGGGGATTATAGTGGACGAGAAGCTAGATATGAGTCAACAGTGTGTCCCTTGTTGTCAAGACGGCTAATGGCATATTTTACTGCATTAGTAGGAGCATTGCCAGCAGATTGAGGGAAGTGATTCTTCCCCTCTACTTGGCACTGGTGAGGCCACACCTGGAGTATAGCATCCAGTTTTGGTCCCCCCCACTACAGAAGGGATGTGGACAAATTGGAGAGAGTCCAGCGAGGGGTAACAATAATGATTAGGGGGCTAGGGCATATGAGAGACTGAGGAAACTGGGGTTATTTAGTCTGCAGAAGAGAAGAGTGAGGGGGGATTTGATAGCAGCCTTCAGCTACCTGAAGAGGGTTTCCAAAGAGGATGGAGTGTGGCTGTTCTCACTGGGGGCAGATGACGGAACAAGAAACAATGGTCTCAAGTTGCAGTGGGGGAGGTCTAGGTTGGCTATTAGGAAAAACTATTTCACTAGGAGGGTGGTGAACAGGGCCGGCTCCAGCTTTTTTGCCGCCCCACTCAGTGAAGCGAAAAAAGAAAGAAAAAAAAAAAAGGATGATCGGCAGCACTTCGGCAGCAGCTCAGTAGCACTGCTTCATTCTTCTGCAGCGATTCGATGGCAGGTCTTTTGCTCCCAGGGACTGAGGGAGCTGCTGCTAAATTGCTGCCAAAGACCCAGACATGCTACCCCTTTCCATTGGCTGCCCCAAGCACCTGCTTCCTTCGCTGGTGCCTGGAGCTGGCCCTGGTGGTGAAGCACCGGAATGGGTTACCTAGGGAGGTGGTGGAATCTCAATCCTCAGAGGTTTTTAAAGCCCAGCTTGACATAGCCCTGCCGGGGATGATTTAGTTGGGGTTGGTCCTGGTTTGAGCAGGTGTTTGGACTAGAACCTCCTGAAGTCCCTTCCAACCCTGATATTCTATAATCTTCCAGTACCAAAAGGAAGGCGAAGGGTCAATGGGAAGCCAGGACCCTGAGACTGACAATCCCTAGGGCAATGGGGAGAGATCAACGGTCCAAGTCAGCCTGACTGACAGGGCAGGCAGGCTATTGAGGCAGTCAGGAGGCTGTCCTCTGTGTGAACTGGAATTGCCTGGACCAGAGCAGCGCTGAGCTAAGGAGAGAGCGGAAGCCTGAGCTGAGCTGGGGAGCAGAGCTGCGCCGGCCAGACAAGCAGCCCAGAGAGCTGAGCTGGAGGCAGAGTACAGCTGGGGCTGGAGCAATCTGGAACCGGGTGCAGTGAGCAGCTGGGGAGAGCAAGGGGGAACCCTGGGCAGTGGGCCCAGTGCAGGGAGATGCCCCCAGCCAAAAGGCCTTGCAGGCCAGACTTGGGGGGTGGGGGAGGGCAGGGATAGTAACCCCAATTGTGGGGGGCCACACTGGGAAGAAGGTCCTACCACCTAGAGCCTGAAGGTGTGTGGCCATCGCCAGAGTGAGTGACCAACCTGCGGGCACCCCTGCAGTGCAGCCAGGCCTGGGCAGGAAGCCTGGGACATGTGACATTCCAGAGATGTCCCCATGCAGAGTTGCCAACCCTCCCGGTTTCACTGGGAGTCTCCTGGAATCAGGCCCTCTCTCCTACTGAAGCCAAACTGGGAGATTTTAGGCACTAAAAGTCTGCTGGCGCAGTGGGACTAAGGCAGGCTCCCTGCCTGCCCTGGCCCCGCACTGCTCCTGGAAGGACCGACACATCTCTGTGGCCCCTCAACATTGTTATTTTTACATAATCTCATGACTGTAAAGCCAATCTCATGATTTTGGTGAGCCTGGCTCATGATTTTGAACATCTGGGGTTGGCAATACTTGGAAAGTAACTTTAAAGTGTCAGTTTCCCTCCTGTTTAAAGTGAATGTCTGGTCTATTATTTGTATGGGGTAGCACCCCTAGAGCCCCAAGCAGGTGCAATATAAACTCATGGGGCCTTGCCCTAGTAGGATGTTTCCAAAAGTTAAACGATCTATTCCAAGCTTTGTGAACTGCTAAAAAAAGTGACAGAAAGTCATCTAGATTTTTCTACAATTATTTCAACTATTGTAATCAAGAGGTAGTAACAAGGTAAGAATATACGTTACAATTTGAAATCTAACCAGTGTCCCTTCAGTGACTTGACACAAGCTGTCAGAACATGTTAGTATTAGAGCTGAGTGGGTCTAATATTTATTTAATTTTCTTTCCTTATATAGGAATTAGATACAGTGCTTCTCTCAGCTTATTTCTAAGTTATTAACTGCAAAAACAACTGGAGTTTTCAGGTGCCTACATAGTCCCTAGAATCATGATTAAAGTTGCCCCTCCCTTCCAAATCTGAAATGGTGCCTCTGCAACTGCACTGAAATAACCAGCCAAGCTGGGGTGGGATTCCACTGCAGGAGCAGGCTCTGCACCCACAACCCCACCAAGCGCATTCTCTGACCATCCCCACTGCAAATCACTGCAATCAGCATCAGTGCCAGCTTCATCCCTCACTATTTGCTGAAGCACAGAGGCTTCCAGCTGCAACTACACTTCCTGATGCCGCAGGCCCATGTGTGGCATGACAGCATTGGTTCTGCTGACTCAGCCTGAGCAGCATCGTGTGCCAGTAACTTTAAGAGCAGAGCAGGTGTGGCCTGGAACATCCTGATGACTCAAATTGTTATCTGTGATCATCCAACGTGCCTCCCATCTGCCAGAGGCATTGCAGGTGGCGGCTGCAATACAGGCCTAGCTTCTGTGCAGTTTGCGCCATGTTGGAGTCCCCCAGCCATGCCCAGGCTCCAGATCCTTGTTGGAACATATGGTGGAGGGGACTACTGAGGGGAACTCAGGCTCTCACCATCCCCCTGGGGCAAGGCCATCTTCACACTTGTGACCTTCTCCCACGGCCATAGGCACCAACTCCAACTCACAAAAAAATAGGGGGTGCTCAGCACCCACCAGCCAGAGCTGTTCAGCAGGGCCACCCATTAGCTGGAGGCACTTGCGGAAGGGCAGAGAGCAGCAATCAGCGGGCAGGCAGCCTCAGCGGGGGGACAGAACAGGTGTGGAAAGAGGTGATGCAAGGGTGGGGCCTTGGGGGAGGAGGTGGAGTGGGATGGGGCCTCAAGGCAGAGTGGGGGGTGGCACACCCACTGGGAAAAATAAAAGTCAGTGCCTGTGCCCACAGCAGCCCTCCCATGCCAGAGCTGTCCAGGCCTGCAGGGGCAGTAAACAGGGCCCTGCAAAGGGAGAAGTGACGTACTCCTGCCCCAGAGCAGAGTGGGTGACCATACATCTCATTTTGGCAGGGACAGTCCCTTTTTTAGGCCCTGTCACAGCCATCCTGACTTTTTTGACAAAACTGGGCATTTGTCCCATTTGTTCTTGCCAACTGATCATCCCTAGCGGGACGTGGAGGAACATGTGGGGGGAGGGTGCTGGAGGCTAGGGACTGGCTCTATGTGTGGGCGGGCAGCAGGGAGGCTCAGACCACTGGTCCCATGTGGTGAGCCTCACATCCGCCTGGGGGAGTGGTGGCCTCAGGCCAGCCCAGGGTTGTCCCATTTTCCCTTTGGGAAAATATGGTCACCCTAAGCCAGGGGTGGCCAACCTGAGCCTGAGAAGGATCCAGAATTTACCAATGTACATTGCCAAACAGTAATACACCAGCAGCTCCCCTGCCTTGCTCCCAGCACCTCACGCCCACCAGCAGCCCCACCAATCAGCATCTCCTGCTCCCTCCCGATCAGCTGTTTCATGGCATGCAGGTGGCTCTGCAGGGGAGAAGCAAGGGCACTGCAGGCTATGGGGAGGGGGTGGGAAGGGATGGAGTGGGGGCAGGGTCTGGGGCAGAGCCAGGGGTTGAGCAGTGAGCACCCCCTGGCACATTGGAATGTTGGCACCTGTAACTCCAGCCCCAGAGTCGGCGCCTATACAAGGAGCCGCATATTAACTTCTGAAGAGCCGCAGGTTGGCCACCCCGCCCTAAACAGATGGGAGCTGGGAGTGCTTGGAACTGTGCTGGCCCTACGCGGGGCTGAGTTGTGGGGCACAGTCTGGCCCCAAGGGGGGGGAACAGTTATTCACACCATGCGAAGAAGGCAGTGCTCAGCCATGTGCACTTTGGGTTCGGGTTCACTTCAAGAACTCCTCTGAACCCGGCTCAGAGGTGAGGCCATTGTGTAGCTCCTCAGGGGCCCTGATGCACTCATTCACCAATGTCTCTAGTTGCTAATGCAAAGGTCCCCAAACTGATAGTGCCACCCAACCCAGCTCTGCCCTGCCCCCAGCTCTGCTTCAGCTCCACCTTGCCCCCAGCCACAGCTCCCAGCCCTGTGCCAGACCCTGTCCCCAGCCTCAGCGCGATTCCGGCCCCAATCACAGTCCAGCTGTGGCTCTGCTCCTGCCCTCAGCCTTGGCCCCTGGATGTGACTCCAGCCCTAGACATAGATTCAGACCCATCCCCATTCCCAGCTGCAGCTCCAGTCTAGGCCCCCTTACCCCAGCCATGCCCCCCCACCCTACAGCCACAGCCCCATGGTCCTGGCTGTAGGGGGCTGCAGACAGGGGGTGGGGTAGGCACGACCCTCAAATTTTGGGGACTGCTGTACTAGCTTTTCCTTGCTGAATATCGGTGTATCCTGTAAAAATACCACCTTTCATCTACTGCCAGCTGGGGCCACGTGTGCTGAGCAAACCAGGGCCTGAAGTAGAGCTGAAGGGACCTGTCAGACCTGTTTTATGTGTTGTATTAGACAAGCCTGGAGTGAGCTTCTAACATTAACCCAGAGAGAGCAAGAGGGACCCCCAGCCTGCGGGGGGGAGGTTGGGTTCCCACTGGCTATGCACTGGCCTCCTCATTAATTTCTTGGTGCTCACCCACCTTGTCTCTCATGCTAATGACAGTGGCAGTTCCGGCAGCTGAGCCGCACACAGCACAGGCACGGGGTCTGTGGGCAGGCACTGGGCTAGGCAGAATCTGGAGCTCACTTCAAAATTGTATTGTAAGTTCAAACTGCACATAGAAACATCATTTAGGGCAGTGGTTCTCAACCTATTTACCACTGTGGGCCACATATGTGGTCCACAATGTGTTATGTGGGCCGCATCCAATACTATTTCTATGGCTCTGAGGATGTCATATGGGCTGCAGCTCTGTGCTGATTGGGCCACAAGAGGCCTGTGGGCTGCAGGTTGAGAACCACTCATTTAGAGGAAGGAGAAAACAGCTTCATGGCCCTTTCCCATCTCCAGGGTCTGCAATGAACTCCAGGGTGGGTGAGCAGCTCCTGGCCCATCTAGTCCTTTGCAAGGACAGTGCTGGAGGGACTAAGAGGCCCCATCCCCTATCTGGTCCCCTACCACCCATGGCCACTTCACCACATCCCCTCCAGTTCCATTGTCGGAGGGAAGAATCGCTCTGACCTTCTCCAGACCCAACCTCCATGGAGAGCAACACACACCAACTCTCACCCCACCTGTTAGACCCCAGTGCTCAACCCCGGGATGGGGACCTGAAATTGGGTCACCAGAATGTTTCAAGGAGTCACATGACAGCTCCGGTGGCTCCTGTCCCACACGGCTGGCTGGGCACAGCTCCCTGCTCCAGACACTGCAACCTCTGGGCTCCCAGCACCAATCAGGTTTGGCCAGCCGTGATAATGACAGGAGCCCGGGTAGGCCAAATGTGGGTGAGTGGCACTGCCACTCCATGAGCTAGGTCACAACTCCACTCACACACATTTGGTCCAGTCAGGAGGGCAGGGTCAAATCTGAGCCGTGCTGCAGCCCCAGAGATCACAATGCCTGGAGCCGAGAGCCAAGCCCAGCTGGCCCCACAGCACAGTAGCTGCAGGAGCCGCCACTGTGGGGTGAGTCCCAGGCAGGACCCAACCCCCCAAGGGGGGCAGGATCTCACTGAAACCATCCCAGGGCCTCCACCCCCCGACTATTTACTGGGTCATGACAGACCATCAACACTGACAAATGGGTCCTGAGCCCCAGAAGGTTGAGAACCATTGTGTTAGACTGTGATGGGGGTGCCGAAAGGACAGGAGCAAGGGAGAGAGAGATAGAGTAAGCAGCAGGCAGATGTGGGGGAGAGGGTTTACAGGACCCTCCAATTAATGATGTCAAAAGGCAAGTATAATTACCCAAAGAACCTTTCCTTTCTTCTTGCCCTCCCCCGCCTGGCCTATGGCTGGGGCCCACAAATGCTGCATCAATGAATGCAGCAAAAACTGTGCCCACCCCTCCAGTGAGCCATGGGGAACCCGCAAATAGGAGCCTTGCTGTTTCGGCTCAGTGGGGAAGGGGGAGAAGGTTTGTGGAGAGTGAAAAACTGAGTTTTTTTTAAATGTTTTACAAGGTCTGGGGGACCCCAGCTCTACCTCTCATCCCCCACCTGGCCTGGGCAAGGCACGTGGGAATATGGCCCCAAACACCCCCATGCTCAGCAGCTCCCCAAACCCTCCAGCTCTCCCAAGCCTCCGAGTCGACCTCTGGGTACCAAGACTGTCACTCCCTGTGCAAACATTCCTGAACCTCGTGACGGGTTTATGGAGCAGGAAACACACATGTAATTATGAAGCAAATGTTTACAAATAAGAGGCAGGCCTGTGGCCGGGCAGGAGTTGCCCAGGTGGCAGCTAGAACGATAAGGAGCAGCAGCTAAACTCCTGGGGTCAGCTCTCGACAAACACAGAGCAATGTCCTGCCTTGCACTAGTCTGTTCATCAGAAGGCCACTAGTGCTTCAGAAACACCCCCTCCTGTGAGACTGGAAAGCATTATCCTCATGTTAGAGATGGGGAAACTGAGGCACAGAGAGGCCACATGTCTTCCCCAAAGGCACGTAGCCATGGAACCCAGAAGTCCTGGCTGCCAGACCCTGATCTAATCACTCCCTCATTCCCAAACCAGCTGAAACCATTTTAAAGAGAAGAGCGACTAACACACTTTCCAGCATGGGTTTTCACATAACTCAGCACTAGCACTAAAACCAGAGAAACTTTTCAAGATTCAGAAATGTGTTCACCAGACCAGTGCCCGGCAGCCACCTGGAATCCAGTGAGGAACAAGGAAAGGAACCGGGCGCTTTAATTCACAGAAGTGTTTGGGATCCAGGATTTTCTCATTATTTAACCAGCTCTAGAACTGTCCCCCGTTCACTCTTGTAATATTCCCAGCGAGTGGTTTCCCTGGACACTCAAAGGGACCTTTGTGTCCAAAGCAGGTTTGTGCTGCGCTCCTTTTGCTGTCATAGCACTTTCTAAACACTCCTACTCAGTGCCTGGGTGCTCCAGTGCCACCTGCCCAGCCGGCCCTGCCTCGCCACCGCCCAGCCGGTCCTGCCACCACCCACCCAGCCGGCCCTGCCTCGCCACCGCCCAGCCGGTCCTGCCACCACCCATGCCCAGGGCCGGTGCCACCATTTAGGCGACCTAGGCAGTCGCCTAAGGCACTGGCATTTGGAGGGGGTGCCATTTTCTTCGGCAGCAACCGCAGTGGCCGGATTTTCAGCCGCCCCAATCGCCGCCAGCATTTAGGCGGAGGGAGCTGGGGCAGGAGAGCATGGGGAGGGCTGCCTGCAGCAAGTAAGGGGAGGGTGGCACACAGGGGAACTCCCCGCCCCAGCTCACCCCTGCCCCGCCTCCTCCCTGAGCACGTCGTGGCCGCTTCACTTTTCCCGCCTCCCAGGCCTGCGGCACCAATCAGCTTAGGTGCCACAAGCCTGGAAGGCGGGAGAAGTGAAGCAGCGATGGTGTGCTCGGGGTGCTCATGTGTAGAGCAGGGGTGAGCTGGGGCAGGGGGGATGTCTCAGGGCGGAGGGTGGGGGTGGGGAGCTGCCACAAGGGGGCACCTCAGGGTGGAGGGTGGGAACGGCTGCGGGGGGGGGGCGCCTCAGGGAGGGGTGTGATGGGAGGGGAGGGCGCAAGGCGGAAGTTTCACCTAGGGCATGAAACATCCTTGCACCGGCCCTGCCCGTGCCCCAGCTTTCTGGGGCACTGCTGCTCTGCTTGCCTCTCACTCCCTCCCTGACTTGCTGAGCATCCCCACCTGGCCCCTGCACAATTTGTCCCAGCATCTCAGCTGCTGTCTCCAGGCAGTTTCCTAAGGAGTTGTCCTTTTCCATCTTCCTGCTGCCTGGCTGCAAGGGCCTCGAGATCCTGTCTGTCTCCAGAAATCCGGCAGCTCTGGGCACCTGGCCAAGCCCTGGGACCACGGCTCTGCTCTCGCGCTGGCCTTTGTTTGGGATCCCAGGGACAACAACAAAGCTATTTCAGTCCTTAAGGCTCTTGTGAAGTCCCTCGCCCTTCCGCAGCCTCAAACAGGATGGCAAGAAACCAGCATCAGGCCCACCCATGCAGGGTGCCTTCCTCTGCAGCTCTGGGCCATGGGGTCCTCCCCAGAACCTTCAGCCAGGCCTCCGCACCACTCCGGGAGCTGTATACAATCCCAGAGTTCAGGGACTCCAGGCCATGGCAAAATACATGTGGGGAATCTCAGACCCCCAGAGCCTGACAGGATGCTCTGAAGTGACTTCCCCTTCTCACTCCCCACAATGACATGCATTGAAACCCTGGCACAGAAAAGCACACAGCCTGCAAACACCCAAAGCTGCAAAAGCTGGCTGAAAGCGAGGGCAAGACTGTGGTGTTTACCCAGAGCTGCAAGGGCAGCTCCAAAGGGATGGGTCTCCCAGAGCAACAGAGAACACAGGGGAAGCTGCCTGTTCCCATGCCAGGCCCAGCCAGCTCCTCAGGCTGCATGGCTGCCTTCTCCCCCTGCCACCTCTGCATTTGCAGCAGTGTGTGCCCTGGGGTGCTGTAGGCTTTAGCCCTTGTGCGGGGTGGGGAAAGGCCAGGCACAGTTTTGTCCTAAATGAAGGGCAGACCCTTCCCTTCACTTAGGCTGGGCAACTTGCTGGAGGTTTAAGGAAATAAGACTCTGGCACCATCCCTTTGGGGTGACATCCCTGCAGCCCTGAATGTGCAGTCCAGACCCGAGGGGTTGAGATCAGTGTCAGGACAAGGACCTTCCAGTGATTTCCCACTGACACTAGAAATTCCCAGGTCACATCCATTTTGCCAGAATCAACCTAGTTTGAAGTTTATTTTTCATCTCTTTGCGTGTGCAATTGGGGGGGGGGGAGAATATACCTTTTTAATTTGTCATTTTCATTTTTTCCCCCTTATTTTCTTTTAGGAACACAGGACGGCATCATCAAGTCCAGTCCCTTGCTATCACAGGTAACCCCGCTAGATCAGCCCCTTCACAAACTTATCAAGCACCATCTCCCCCACACGCACTCCCTTTTACCATTCTGCCCCCACCCAGGCATTTTCAGGGGTGGACAGTGAATGATTTTAAGAACATAAAAACAGACATACTGAGTCAGATCTATGTTCCATCTTGCCCAGTATCCTGTGTTCCCACAGTGACCAGTGCCAGATGCTTCAGAGGGAATGAACAGAAGAGGGCAATTATCAAGGGATCAGTCCCCCGTTGTCCACTCCCAGTTTCTAGCAGTCAGAGATTGAGGGACACCCAGAGCATGGGGTTGTGTCCCTGAATATCTGGGCTAATAGCCACTGATGGACCTGTCCCCCCTGAACTTATCTCACTCTTTTTAAACCCACTTATACTTCCTTCACAACCTCCCTGGCAACGAGTTCCCCAGGTTCAGTGTGTGTTGTGTGAAGAAGGACTCTCGTTTGTTTTAAACCTGTTGCCTATTAATTTCATTGGATGACCCCTAGTTCACATGTTATGTGAAGGGGTAAATAACACTTTCTTATTTACTTTCTCTATACCAGTCATCTTATAGACCTCTCTCATATCCCCCCCCTTAGTCGTGTCTTTTCCAAAGTGAATAGTCCCAGTCTTTTTACTGTCTCCTCAGATGGAAACTGTTCCATATCCCTAATCATGTTTGTTGTGCTTCTCTGTACCCACTCCATGTTAATATCCCTTTTCTGAGATGGGACAACCAGAACTACACACAGTATTCAAGGTGTGAGTGTACCATGAATTTCTACAGAGGCAATATGATATTTACTGTCTTATTATCTATCCCTTTCCCAGGGCCGGCTCTACAGTTCTCGCCACCCCAAGCAGCGCGCCAAATTGCCGCCGGATGGCTGGGGCAGTCCGTGTGCCCTTAGGGCGGCAGGTGTGTTTCCACGGCAGCGGCAATTCGGCGGCAGCTTCTATGTTTAGCTGAAGCCGCTGGGGACAGCTAAACATACAAGCTGCCACTGAATTGCCGCCGCCACCATGGAAACGCGCCTGCCGCCCTAAGGGCGCATGGACTGCCTCCGCTGTCCGGAGGGGCAATTCGGCGCGCTGCTTGGGGCGGTGAAAACACACGGACTACCGCTCCCTGCAGATTGCCACCCCAAGTACCAGCTTGGAATGCTGGTGCCTGGAGCCGACCCTGGTCCTTTCCTAATGGTTCCTAACATTCTATTCGCTTTTTTGACTGCCGCTGCACACCGAGCAGATGTTTTCAGAGAACTATCCACAATGACTCCAAAATCTCTTTCTTGAGTGGGAACAGCTAATTTAGACACATCATTTTGCATATATTTTCTAAAAGATCTTGGGGATGGGGAAGTAAAGGAAACAAGAAACAAAAATATTTTAAAATTGCTTTTAAAAAAAAAAATCACAAAAAGGACAATTTTCCACAAAAAAGAATTCTATTTGAAAAAATAGCCATTTTTCAATGAAAAACTTGTGGTTTGAAAAAGGTCACCAGCTCTTACTTAGACACCACTGGAGGAGGAACCTTAAGCAAAGAAATCCAGACATGGATACACTTGAGAGATGGGCCAGTTAACAGTGCACTTGTTCTGAGCATCCCTGATATCTACAGCCTTCCAGGCCACCATGAATGCAGCCCCTAACTCCCCATAGTCACTGTGCTCAGGCTAGCACCTGACATGCCAGGTGGCGACACACTGCCCCAGCTGACTCATTGTTAGAGCTGTGGGATCCAGTTCTCGTGTACACCAGGAATGCCACCTGCACAGGGGTTCTCCCTGTCAGAGTACAGCCCTGGTCCCAGCCACTGGCATGGAGGGACCTGCCAGGAATGAGGAGGGTGGAGAAAGGGTGAACTTCACTATAGCTATTCTCTGCTCTCCAGGACACAAAGAGGATAATAGGAGGCACAGCATAAATTAGAGCAATTTTAATTTAAGGGGGAAGAAGTAGAAACTCAAGGGAAATCCTGTCCATGAAACGTTTTTGTGGCAGAGACAGTGGGGGTTATTTGCTGGTGCGGAGACTGGCGTAGAGGTGTTTCCTGTTCACATGCTCAGGGCTTAAATCTAATCTGAGACATGGTCAAGTAGATTGTTTAAACACTCGGTACAGCCGCTGTGCACTGAAGCACAATAGCACAGGTCTGATTTCATGCCTCAGTGAGAGCTGAACCTGGAGAACAAGCTGGGGCAATCGCCTGGGAAATGCTTTCGCTAACAGCCGAGGCCATGTCTGCTGAGGTGTCCCTTGCCCTGCCCCAAATCATCCTACACGAAAGAAGCAGCAGGGAGTGAGTACCAGGCTGCCCTCCCAGCCAAGCCCAGGGCCTAGGCCACTTGGGGACTCGCTCATGGAGATCAGACTGTCTTTGGAAATGTCAGTGCAGTCCTGTGCTGAAAAGTGACACCTCAGGACTCCTTGCTTAGATGTACACGGGAAGGCTGTTTTCTCTGACTGCCGACCCTGCAGCCCCATCCTGGGACCAGAGAGTCATGCCAGGAATCTTCCCTTGGCTCTGCCATCACCAGGAATTAAGGTTCTGCAGGCTAAGTTCTGTCCTCAGAGACTCCCGTGCATCCCCCTCCTCCCCATACTGCTGGCTTGGCATATCGCAGACCTGGTTATGGTGCTGGACAGACCTCCACACACACCTCCCTGGAGTTGGGGCTCTGCAGGACTACTAGGAATAGCAAGCACAAGAGTCCCCCTGAATCTGACAGACATGAGGAGCTGCTTCAGTGGGAACACTTTGCTGAGAAGGGGCCGTTTACATGGGAAAGCACCAAACCTGGCTGAGTGATCCCATGCATGGTTGACCTTTCATACATGATCACTCTGCAGGCTCCCTCCCTGAGGTTTTATTCCCTTTGCTCCCAGCACACGTTGTCTCCTGATGGCTTCCCATCAGCCTCGTGCCATCCCCAGCCCACATGATCTGCCCTCAGGCACCAATCCTGAGACCCCAACACACTATGAAGGATGAAGCAGAAGTGCAATGGAAACCGCCACAAATTACTGTTGACTCCAGATTTGGAGGCCCCCTCTGTGCGCTGAGTTTGCTGGGTCTTAGCTGGGTTCCTAGCTGGTTGTCACTAATAAAAACTGATACTAACCGGCCCCCTCGCTGGCTGTCTCAGCAGAGGGGCCAAGCCCTGACTGGGCCACGGAGACTAACTCCCTTCTCCCTTCTGGATTGGGGCCAGTTCCCATTGCCTGGCCCTGGAGAAGTCAGGTGCAGCCATGCAAAGCGAGTGCCATGTGGATGTAAAATACAAATTAGAATGTGCGCGGGCAGCGTAAATGGCTTCCCAAACTGCAGGACAACACAGAATCACACCCCAGGGAAGGATTCATGGGTAGAGCCAGTCTACCCAACTGCAGCCCTTGTGTCTGTTCTGGGGAGGAGTGGGGGAAGGATGGGTGCAGAGGTGGCATTCCTGCACCTTTCCCATTTAACTCTGCCCCATTAGGCTGGCCTAGGAATCCCAGGAGAATATCACAGTCAAACACATCTCAGAGGATCCAGGCTGCTTACGCCCCAGAAACCACAATTGCCCATAGAATCCTTGGGAACTGCTTTCCACTGTTTGACACCAAGCACTTGCCAATGTCCAGGTCAATTTGCTCCGCTAGTCAGTTACGGAGTAAGTTATTGCTACAGCAGTGGCCCAAGGTATGAAACAAAGCCTTGCTCCAACCTGACTAACCTTCATTCCTCAGTGCCAGCTCCCTGCGCCCAGCGCCTGTCACAAGCCACCCCCTCCCCGCCCTTCCCCACTAGCAGAGCCCTGCTAGCACCTTGGCACGGATATCTGCAGCTCTCACAAACACCACGCAAGGCAACACGAAGCAGCTTCAGTAGTTACCCATCGGATGCCCTGTATCCTGGGCAGGCTGCCCGCCTCGCCCTCCAGCTGGATCTGGTAGCTGTAGCTCCGGAACAAGTGCATCTTCTTCAAGAGCAGGTAGAGCAGATGCCCTTCAGCAGCGGGGGCTCCAAGCCCACCTGAAGGCGCTGGCAAGTCCTCGAGGAGAGGTCCGACATGCCACCTGCCCTGCCTGCCCCAGGCCACCTGCGTGCAGAGAGAAACCCTTGGCGTTCAGCCGGGGCCCGGGGGAGGCTCTGGCCAAACCCTCCAGGCTTTCCGCTTTCTCCGCCCTCCACCTCCCCAGCATGAATCGCAGCCAGCAGCAAACTCGCTGCGTGTCCCGTCCCCTCTCGGCGCGTCACCCACCTGCATGTCCCGCGGCTGAGCCTGGCGTGGGGTCTGGTTCCGGCAGGTGTCTCGCCGGCTGCCCCAGCCCGTAGGGCGGTGCCAGGAAAAGCTGGACTCCCGCCTTTTGGGTCGGGGTGCTTAGGACCCCGGAGATGCCCTGGGCAAAGCCATGGCTCCTGGGCACCAGTGGGGAGCCGGGATCCTGCTCCCTGAGCCCTGCCTCCGGCTGGAGACACGCTCCGTGCCGGGCTGCTGCGCCTCCCCTCCGCGGGGAACTGGGAGCGAGCGCAGGAGACGCTCCACCGCTTGGCACAGGACCCGAAACTCCTCAGCTGGAAAAGCCTCTAGCCCGGGCTGCGAGCGCCACGCCCCCGGAGCGGCGCACACCAAGCCCGTGTAAACCCTCCCGCGCGGCGCGGCGCGCCTAGGGACCGGGTGCTGGGGACAGGCTGAGCGGGCCGGGGGCGGGAGCCTCGGCCTTGGCCCCATCTCCGGGCCAGGGATTCCCCTTCCGCGCCAGGGGTGGGGAGCGGGGCTGCCCCCTGGCTCGTCCAGGGGGGTGGGGAGGACGCCGCGCCCCTCTTTCTCCTGGGCTCGGGGTGGGAGCCTCGCCCTAAACTTTGCGCAGGTGAAATTCCGACCCGCACTTAAAAGCAGCCGGAGCTGCACGTGCCCTGCAGGATACACAATGACCCCAGAGCCATTCCCATTGTTCCCTCTCCATTTTTTGACCAGGAAAATTTTTTAAAAGCCTTTTCAGCCAAAGCGAACCTTTATCCGGGTCACGACGTTCCTGTATTCCGGTAAATCAACAAAACCCTGAAATTAATAACAACACTTTTCAAAGCCCAGAAACTTTGTTGCCATTTTTCCATTAATTTTTTTCTGGAAATTTAAAAACAAGATGTCCAGCGTCCCATGAAAGGAAAAGTGGCCGCTGGGCTAGTGCCTGAGCGCTCCCCGGGCTGACAGGGACAAGTCACTATTGTAGTCCAGCCATGGCTGTGAATTAAACACCTGGACTCACCAGAGTGCTCTCATCGCTGGCTGGCTGCCCTTTATCCGGGTGGGCCTGTACCAATGACAACAAATGGGAGTGCGGAGCTAACCATTCACATGATAAAATAGCCAAGCAACATTAAGACCCAGATTCTCAGCTGTGGGAGCAAAGGCTCTCGTCTGTGTCTCTAATCCTGGAGGGAGCCAGTTCTGTGAGATTCTTCCATCGTGTCCCCTTGCTCCTGGTAACAACCCCAGAGTGCCCTTTAAGCCCAAGGCTAGGAGCATAGCAGCCAGCAGCCCTGCCTCCTTGCCACGCAGGAACCCCATCTATGGTGTTGAGCCGGCCCCCATCACTGCAGTATCTAGAACCCTGTGCTAAGATGCTTTTCACTGGTTCTTGGTCTCTTAACAACCAGACACAGATGCTTGGTCTCCCTGACCGGAACAGACAGATGCTGGCTTTGGCCTCCTGCCAAGTGAGTGCAAGGCACATGCCAAGGACCTACTTCTGATCTCACTCACACCCGTTTTACATCAGAATCACTCAGTGACATCACTGCTGCCAGTCCCGCCGGACACCAGTGGGTGTGGGAGAAGGCTGGGCCCTGAGAGTGCAGCAGAACTAATCACTGAGCTGAGGGAAGGGCCAGCACGTGGGGCAATGGGCTGGCGCTGATGCCTCGTTAATCTCTGGCTGTGTGATGAGGCTGGACTTTTGGACTGTCTCTACTCCTCCCCTGGGCAGACACCAGCTCATACAGCCCCAAACACGCCGTCTGGGTGACAGCTGCCATAGTTCACTTCTTCCTGTTGTTCCTGCTGTGCCCTTCTGTTTCCCTGCCAGCTGATTTATGGTCATTTTGCATGTCTCTGGCACATTACTCTGCTTTGCTGCTTACAGCCCTTCCCTGCCCAGTTTACACGAGACGTTGGGCTCAGGAGAGTTGGGTTCAATTCCGAGTTCTGCCACAGACTCCCTGTGTGCCCTGGACCAGTCCCTGCATGGCTCTGACCTTCCTGCTTCCACCCTCGGTCTTGTCTAGTGAGAGTGTGAGTGTGCTCTTTGGGACAGCGACTGCCTCTCGCTGTCTGTGCTGCACCTGACACCAGGGAGTCCCCATCTTGCTTGCAGACTCTAAGTACTGCTACAATACAAAGTAACAACTACCACTATCAATGCTGTCAATTACGCCTCTGCATAACCTTGACCTGAGATGCTGCACCTTCTTACACCAGGCCTGGAGTCTGCCCTTGAGTGCTGTCAGTGTGTCTGGAACATCTGAGTCAAAAGTCCAAGGCTTCTGTGTAAGTTTCTTCACTGTGCATCCCTTTAAGGAGCAAATCCATACAGATTCCTGGCACCCTTCAGGTCCTGAAGGCTTCTTGGATCTCAGATCACTTCCTATCCAAGCATATCTATCACTCACCCACCACTCCCTTGCAGCAATATCTGGGCACAATTTGGCCGCTACTCTGGGTGGGTCATGACAGAGCCAAGGGGTGCAGTGGGGCTGGAATCTGAACACTGACTCGGGCGCCTGCTGGAGGCAGCTAACAATTTGTTTCATAGTTAAGTATGAACCTTGTTGGCATTTAGGCTCTGAGGTGAAAGCAGAGCAGCTCACACAGGTCACGATGCTGTTATTTCAGTGTCCCTGGCTGAAGTCCCAGGAGGGACACAGGGAATGTGGGTTAAACTGAAGCCCCTGCAGCAAAAGGTGGAGAGTGGAGGACAGTGTAGGAATTGGCACAGAAGTCCCAATTTCTCGGTGCTGCAGTTGTATCTTGGCTCGTGGACCCTTGGGATGCGCACACATGTGCACACACACACACACACACACATGCACTGGGTACCCCCCAGAGATCCAGCTGATCCCCCAGCAGTGTGTGTGGGTGGTGGCAGTCCCCCTCCCATCTGTGGACTGTAACTCCTGTTTTCCCCCAATGTTATATTTGGCATTAAACACCATTATTAACCACACAAAATGTTCCTCTTTCCCTGAACTCTCTGGCCCCTGAAACTTGCCAACTCTGAAAATCTCCCCACAACCTCTCTGCTCCCACCCCAGGCCAAGAGCAGCGTGAGCACTGGTTTAGCTCTGATCAGGAGGCGCAAGCGATAGTGAAGGTGGGAAATTCCCCCAGTATGGATTCTCATCTTAGCAACAGTGCTAAGGGCAGGATTTGGGGAGGGCCTTGGGCTGAGACAGGAATGGGGGAGGGGAGTCCAAGGTGGCACCAACTCTGCAAATCTGGATGATGGGAAGGATGTTCTGGTGGACAAGGTGCTGGGCTAGGCAAGTCAGTGCATCTCTCTGAGCCTCAGTGTCCAGCTGCGTCATGGGCATGATACTTCCCTGCTTCACAGGGTCTGGTAAGCACAAATCCCTTAGTGCCTGTGCAGCACGTGAATTCTGCAGCCATGTGGCCAGAGGGTCCCTGTGACAGGGAGTTGCTGCAGGGCTGCACTCAAAAAGCCTGATTCACTTTTGACCTACTCTGGTGTAAATCAGGAGTGATTTTGTTGACATCAAGGGTCCTAATTGTCCCAGAGTAAATTGAGAATAACTTCATTCATAATAGCCCACCCTAAATGATTAGTCTTGTTATAGTTGGTATGGCAACACCCATTTTTTCATGTTCTCTTCATACATATATCTTCCTACTGTATTTCCCACTCCATGCATCCGAAGAACTGGGTTTTAGCCCACGAAAGCTTATGCCCAAATACATTTGTTAATCTCTAAGGTGCTACAAATACTCCTTGTTGTTTTTAGTCAAACTACTGTTACCCCTGTAAAACTGGAAAGAAGAATCAGACCCGGCAACACTCATATTAAATAGAAAATGACACTATGGCAGTCCTGACAGCACAAAAAGCAAGGTTTACATAGGGCCTCCATAAAAACAGTGCTGTAACTGCTGCGTGTGCCCCTGCTGACTCAGAAGCTGCACCGAGGGTTATTCTCAGCACTGCATGCTCCAGCCGTCTCTGGAGGTTCACTGCTTTTGTGACACCTGTCACAAAGGCTGGGCACAAAAAGATGTTTTTCTCTCTCTTCCCTGGGCACAGAGAGGGAATTCTTTGTAGGGAGGGCAGGGTGTTTTGCAGGTTTTAAGAACATCATCGCTGGGGGCATCTGGTTTGTGGCTCTGCCAGTTGACTGCCCCCAGGAATCCAGCTCTGTGGGGAGGCAGGCAGGGAGAGGGGGCCTGTTTGCCAAGTGGGGAAACCAAACCGGCAAAGAAATGTCACTTCCAGCTTTCACAAGAGTCTGACAAAGAGGCAAAGGGGATAAAGTCACCCAAACCAGCTCCCAAGCGCAGCCCCAGGCTCAGCTGAGCCATTCCACCAGCAGGGGGGTTGGAAGAGGGTCCGGACTCCAGGTGAGCAGGACACAATGACACTCACACTAGAGAGATGCAGTATTCAGAGCCCAGCCCTACAGTCCTGCTGTGAACAGAGCCTACATCCCTGACCTAGCTGGGGTGAGGATAGGCCCTCCACCTGCAAGTGGACAGCTCAGCCATCACAAACTGCAGCACCACGGGGGCCTTGGAGAAGGACTGCTGCTGGGACTGAGCCCTGTGGGCAGGACTGCACTAGAGGGAGTCCTTCTACGGACTGAAGGGGAGGTGGCTGCGGCACCAGCAGGCCTGGGATGCAGCAGGACACCAGGCTTTTCCCCTGCAGGTCATCATCATCGGCAGGTGGCTCTGAAAAGATGTGCTTTCTGCCCCAGTGACTCAGCACAGTATGGGATGGCCCCTGGCATTGCCATCCTTGAGAGCCCTTCAGATGCCAGGTGCAGAAAGCAAGACTCTAAATCCAGCCTGTTTAATATGGGCTTCCCTGCCCCAACCCCAGCAATTTGGCAAACCTTTACCCTCTCTGCTTCGGCCCAATACCAGTAACAATGGGCCTGAGTCCCCCTACCTGGCACCTGCTGTGTTATTGACACCAGTGAAGTGCACGCCATAGGTGAATCCAGCATGCACATGGACAGGTGTGAGGGAAGAATTCTGATTGGGTTGTGTTTTGCACCCACTGTAAACTGGTGTAAATTACACATGAGGTGCAGGGCTGGGAAGGGCCAACATTGCCTCACAGCTCTTTTGTGCCACGAAGGTTGGTGACTCGGGTGCGTAGGCCAGGCCTCAGGGAATACCTCCAGCCCTCCAAGCTAGGCCCTCTATGCCACGCAAAGAACTGGCTCTGCCTACGTCCACAGCTTCCCCAGGTGCAGGGTATGTTCTGTGGGTGGGCATGGAGCAGGGGCGTGGCCAGGATTTTCTTGCAGGCTGGTAACTCTGTGCCCTGAAATGGTCCATAGGGCCTGCATAGGGTGACCAGATGTCCCAATTTTATAGCCCAGTCCCGATATTTGGGGCTTTGTCTTATATAGGTGCCTATTACCCTCCACTCCCATCCCAATTTTTCACACTTGCTGTCTGGTCATCCTAGGCCTGCACCAGGAGTCACGTTGGTTCCCTAGGAGCCCATGAGTAAGGGAAGCACAAACCTCCTTCCCTTCTCCCTGTGCTGGCATTAGCATCTTTCCTGGATGGATCCAACTGAGTGTAAATCACTGTCATGCCAGTGGTGCTGTGAGTGCTCCAGCAGGAGATCTCTCCACTAGGCATCAAGCAAACGCATGTCCTAGCAGAGTCTTGGTTTTCTTCACCACCCACCTTCTCTCTATTTAAATCTCTTCAGAATCCTTCCCCACCCCAGCACCGCCAGCATAACCCTGCAGCAGCTGGGAGGGATTCGTAATGCCTGACTCAGCCATTAGTACAGAAATACACTAAAGCATTCATTAACTGATTATTGTTTATTCAGTTCCTATTATCTGTGGTGTCAGGTGTGCGACAGCCCCAAACATTGCACTGAACTAGCTGCACCGTCCGGCCCCAGCCAGGCCCCCCTGCCCCTAATGCAGCCCTCATCCATTGTACAGGAAACCTTTAATGCTGTTCTTCTCCCGGCTCTGCTTCCGCCTCAAAGGCGCAGGCACGCTGAGGGAAGGTTCTGCAGCAACCAACAGCAGCCGTATTTGTTGCAACATGAAAGACATGGCGAGGGGGCCTCCTCCCGTGGTGTGTTTGCCATGTCAGAAAGCCCTGCCTCCAGCCTGCACCATGGCCGGACCTTAGAAAATAGCCGCGCAGCACTGTCTCCAGCAGAGCCCCTTCACTGAGTGAGCCCCCACAGGGGAACAGGGGGAACCCTGCCCACCTATGCTGATGCCTCGCTGTTCAGTAGGAGCTGTCACCTGCGCAACGTTAGTGACTCATGTTTGCAAGGCCTATCATTAGCCTGCCCTGAAGGAGGATGCTGCACAGATAGTGCTGGGGATGACCCCTCTGGAAAACTCCCCATCCCTGAAAGTAAATACCCTTGGCTGTATAATGCATGTGGATGTGCCAAGTTCACACATAAAGAGCTCTCCTACCTTAGCCAGGCACCTGGCTATTGTTGATATGTGCCTAAGATCACTGAAATGCACAGATCCACACCCATGCATCTGACAGTAATTTCAAACACATACTGAAAGAGGAAAAAGTAGAAAGAAGCTAACCTATTGTGAGGTAACTCAGAAAAACACTTGCCCTTGGGAGATCTAGCCTGAAGGCTGAGGTCAACTGCAACATGCTAAGGAAGCCCTGACACTGAGGCCTGGCTGCACTGGGGATTACAGGCATCCCATCCCCTTGGACAGCTCTCTCTCCCCAAGCTAGCAAACATGAGAGCAGGACTGGCCGCTGGCAGCTGGTGCTTTTACCTTGACATCATCTGGATCTGCTCTGAGCAGGGATACAAAATACCTGAATCCTCTGCCATTGCCTGCACCAGTGGGGAATCACCACTCCTGAATTCTCTGATGTCAACACAGCCAAAGAGAAGAACCTAATTTACCAAGCCCCACTCCGCCCTACCTCATGCATTCCTGGGCATTTCTCTGAGAACAGAGCAGGCCTGAGCCCTACTTAGCTTGTAAACATTTCCAAGGTCATGGCCTGGGCTGGTGCAGCTGTGCTGGTGAAGAGGGAGCCCGTGAAACACACATAAAACAGCATGGCCATGTCCTCTTGGCAGCTAGGCTATTCCAAATGTCTGGGCAGCCAGGACAGAATTCTCCTCAGACCCACAGTCAGCACCAGATTTGCCAGAGCTCAGAGTGCTGAGACCGAGTGCTGGGTGCTGGGCTGTTTGGAACACCTGCCCATAAACAGCCTAGCCGGAGCTGCTGGGGGCTGCATACTTCTGATCTCCATGGACCGAACTGGTTTGAAAATCCAGCCCTTGGCCTCCCTAGCAGTTAAGTGCCAGGTGTGAGGTGGCACAATACGCAGCATTACCACGATCATAACATCTGCAAGCCTACCTTAGGTGTTGGACGGGGCAGCCTGTGATGGTGTCAGGGCCCAGACACTGCACTGAGGCCACTGCAGCTCACCTTATGCTCAGGTTGTCGCTAATTCAGGTTTCATACACTCAGTTCTAAAAAGGCTAAGAGTATGAACAGCTGCACAAGCTGGTTACTTCTAGGCACCCCATTAAGCAGAGCTCCTGCTTTGCCTGCTTTATCTAAATCTTTATCTCCATATTTAACTTGCTCATTTTATCTGCACCTGACTAATAATTAATCTCCTGAAACAGCCGGGCCTGGCCCCAGACTAATCTGCCTTTTGTCTGAAGTACATATTGGAATTTATCTCCCTCTTCTGGGGCCTGCTGCTTGGGAACTCTCCATCCTGCAGGGCTGTGAACTGAGGGAAATGAGTTGTTGCTGCACCCCACTCCCCAAAAAATGAAAAGCTTTACTGCTCCGTGGAATAGTTCCAATGCCTCTGGATTGCCAAAGTGTGACGGTCTGGCAATGGTTCTGGGACAAAATGATTTTCATTGAAAAATGGCCACGTTTTTAAAAAAGAAACTTTTCCATGAGGGATTGTTGATATTTTACATGAAATATGTCACACTTCTGAGATTCCCCCCACAATATTATCCAAATTATTATCCAAATGCTTTCTGAACTCTACACAACTCAAAAAGTGCCTGAAAAATGTTGACTAAACAGAAAATAGTTCTGATTTGAACCTTTGGTAACAACTTCCAAATTTCCAATTTATTTTATTTTTTTTTTTTTTGTGAAAATAGGTTTGCATTTTCTGATCTGTTCTGGACTGAGCTATTTCTCTGTCCTTTCTTCACCCCCCATCAGCCCATGCCATCTCACCCCGCCCCCGCCCTCAGCCTTCCCTTGGCTCACAGTAATTTGTGCAGCACGCCAAGGGTTCCAGAGTCTGCCACGGCAGAGTCATTCACAGCACACTGAAGGGGCACAAATGAGTAGTTTCAGGGCTTCTCCAAATTGAGCCTGGCTGTGTCAGTCCCTAAGGGCTTTTCTGGCGACAGTGCCAGACAGCGCTGGCACTCCTGCCACACCCCTCTCCCTGACTAGACCCCCAACTCATCTGCAGTGCTAGGGGCTAGGAGCAGAGCTCTGCAGTACCAGGGCTTGTGCGGCCCGAGCAATGCAAAGGGCAGCCTCAGGGCTGAGGTAAGAAGAGTGTATTAGCACAAGGCATGAGAAGCCTTACACAGGGCTGTTTCCAGAGGCTATAACCCTGCTGGTTGCTGGTCTTTATTTCTTGCAAGCATTAGTGGGGAAACATTGCAGGCTGGATTCTCAGCTGGTGTGAATCCACACCACTGCATTCATTCAGCATAAATGAGAGAGAGAGCTGGAGGCAACTCACATTGGAGTGGGGAGCTCATCAGTTTGGTAACTCACTGCCCCCAGCGTCACATGAGCCCTGATTTCTTACCTTCAAGCTCATCTTTCCCTTGGGTGAGGCTGCTGAAGAGCATGTGGACGGGGCAGTACCTGTGGTCAGTCCTTACAGTGTGACCTGAGAGGGATGGAACTGGTGCC
The DNA here is from genome assembly GCF_007399415.2 of Gopherus evgoodei. NCBI lineage: Eukaryota > Metazoa > Chordata > Testudines > Testudinidae > Gopherus > Gopherus evgoodei. Next base: position 923,850 of record NW_022060063.1, on the reverse strand, counting down.
CACGCATTGGATGGCACCTAGAGGGGTGTTTGGAAAATGCAAATAACTAAGGCAGCAAAGCAGTCAATACTGAAACCAGCCAAGCTAGTGCAGGGGAGCCAGGCAGTGATTTCCCTACACCTCCCCCAGGGGGGTGTACACCTCCCCTGAATTTCCCCAACATCCCACCCCCAGTTTTGTGTGCTAGTTACACACCAATTTAGTGACTGTTTGGAAATCTGAATTTAAACTGAAACATTAATACACACTTTAAAAGCTTATACAGTGTATGATAAAATGTGTGTATCTGAAAAAGTATAATAGATTTGAAAAGTATGAACATAGACTAGCGTCCTTGCTTCCTTATACAGCTGTTGTTTTTTATGATGTCGGTGCATTCATTTCGGTGATGTTGACCAACCTAATAATTTCAAATGATGATCTGTAAGCAAAGTCTAAATGAGCTCTCCCTGACAGCTAGTGATGAGCTGGGGCTGCGGGGAAAGGCTTCAGGGCCAGATTATATTTACATTCACACCTAATCTACCTAGGTATCCAGCAAACAGAGCTGTGTTGTCCAAGTGATAGATTTTGGCTGGTGTTGGGTTACAAACCACTTGAATGTGGGGAGAAGGGGGGATGAACTGTTGTTCTTATTGTATGAGTAAAGGGCAGTAGCCCAGACTGCACGAGCAGTGAAGTTCCCACACTGAGAGCTCAGCTGAAATCACTGAGAGCTGGTGGAACCTCAAGAGATCAACTCGCAGAGGTCACAGTGGCAGGTGGCAGCAGAAGGTGACTGCACAGGGCCATTGGCAACAGAGTGGTGGAGTGAATGGTGGCCCAAAGAACAGCCGTGGCCAGAGCGAACAGTGAGCAGCTGGAGGAACAAGCAAGGTGCCTTCTTGTCCCCCACCTGGAAGGTGTACTCACGTGAAAGCATCTCTGAACTCTGAGTTTCCACTGACCAAGGACAACACCGGTGAGTGGAGTGCGGTGGAGGGAAAAGTGAGGGACACGTTTAACATTTGTTTGTTGGACTATATTTTAGTCACTTTGCTCCAGATTGCTAGATTTGTGACTGGGAATGGAAACTTTAATAAATATGTTTCCTATCAGGCCAAGATTTTTAAAATGCATTATTTGCCAAAGTTGTTATCTCACATTGTTGCTATCTTGGGAGGTCATTATGTTTCTGTACTAAACATTTTTATTATTATAATTAATTTTTACATAAGAATGGTCATACTGGATCAGACCAATGGTCCATATAGCCCAATACCCTGTCTTACAATAGTGGTCAATGCCAGATGCTTCAGAGTAAATGAACAGAACAGGTAATCAAGTGACCATCCCATTGCCCATTCCCAGCTTCTGGCAAACAGGCTAGGGACACTCAGAGCATGGTGTTGTATCCCTCCCCATCCTGGCTAATAGCCACTGATGGACCTATTCTCCAGGAATGTATCTAGTTCTTTTTATAATCCTGTTATAGTTTTGGTCTTCACAGCATCCCCTGGCAAAGAGTTCCCAGGGTTGACTTTATATTGTGTGAAGAAGTACTTCCTTTTGTTTTTTTAAAACCTGTTGCCTATTAATTTCATTGGGTGACTGATAGTTCTTCTGTTATGTGAAGGATTAAATAAAATTTCCTTATTCACTTTCTTCACACCAGTCAAGGTTTTGTAGACTTCTATCATATCCCCATTAGTCATCTCTTTTCTAAGCTGAAAATTCCCAGTCATATTAATCTCTCCTCCTGTTTCATACCCCTGATCATTTTAGTTGCCCATTTCTGTACCTTTTGCATTTCCAGTATGTCTTTTTTAGGATGGGTGACCAGATCTGCACACACTATTCAAGGTGTGGGCGTACCATGGATTTATATAGAGGCAATATGATATTTTCTGTCTTGTTACCTATCCCTTTCTTAATGATTCCCAACATTCTGTTTGCTTTTGTGACTGCTGCTGCACATTGAGTGGATGTTTTCAGAGAACTATCCACAATGACTCCAAGATCTCTTTCTTGAGTGGTGACAGCTAATTCAGATGCCATCATTTTGTATGTACAGTTGAGATTGCTTTCCAATGTGCATTACTTTGTATTTATAAACATTGAATTTCATTTGCCATTTTGTTGTCCAGTCACCCAGTTTTGTGAGATCCCTTTGTAGCTCTTCACAGTCTGCCTGGGACTTAACTATCTTGAACAGTTTTGTATCATCTGCAAATTTTCCCACCTCATTGTTTACCCATTTTTCCAGATGAATATGTTGAACAGTACTGGTCCCAGTACTGACCCCTCAAGGATACCACTATTTATCCCTCTCCATTCTGAAAACTGAAGATTTATTCCTACCCTTTGTTTCCCATCTTTTAACCAGTTACTGATCCATGAGAGGACTGCCCTCTTATTCCATGATGGCTTACTTTTCAAAAGTCAATTTAAATTAAATACTTTTTTTAAAATGTATATGTTTTTAGAAATCTAGACCTGTTATGTGATTTGGTGTAACTTGCATTATTCTTATGTTAAATTTGCATAATCCTAACAAAACATTTACTTTATTCATATCTCTTTTATTTATCTCATTGGTCCTGACACCCCCCCTGTAAATTCAAACACTCCCCCCTAATTTCAATTCCTGAGGAAACCACTGGAGCCAGGACTATCTGAGCACGCGGCGGATCATAGCTACCCCAGCTGCTAATCTCTGAAGAAGCCCTGGGATCAGCACCGAAGGGTAGGTAACCAAGCTAGGCCTGCATGGCTGAAAGTCGCACACTCTCATTGCTCATCGTGAGCAACAGGCACTCTGATCTGAGGCTCTCATCTAAACATACCTTGTGTTTCCTTTGGGGAGATTATGCTGCTGGGCAGGCACCTCCCCAGCCACTGCTGGCAGCGGTAGGGAGGTGGGATGGAACAGCAGTGGGCTGGGGGCTGGCTGGGCAGTAACAGAGAGACGGCCAAAACAGAAAGGGAATACATGGGTTCAAGGAAGCAGCTCCCAAGGTGAGGATGGGGAATGCGTGACTTGCTGTTCCTGGATGTGTGAGACACTAGCAGGACTAGCAGCTCCTCCCTCTGTTCCCAACCGTGTCTGGACTCTCCTGACCCCCTTGCATGACTGCCCATGAGGTCACACTCAATCCATTCACAGTAGGCGCCAGTTACAAAGCAGCAGTCAGCAATGAGCCGGCTCACGCCATGGGGAGCACCAGTTGTTACACTCCAGCATGAGGATTTCATGGGCACAGGTTCCTGGCCCCATCATGCTCAGCGCTGCACTGATGCACAGCTCAAAATCTAGGGTCATGGCAGCCGATGAACATCTCCAACCTGAGCAGGGAGCATCTGAGCCTCCTGCCGACCAGCCTCGTCACCTTATACATAGGCAGGGCACGCAAGGGATGGGTAGTGGGCATGACCAAGGAGATATGGTCCAGTGAACCTCCTCACCCTAAGGACAAGGCTGGAAGCTGCTAGCCTGGCTCCTGGGCCCAGGAAGCAGTACCCCAGACCCAGAGTCTGCTCAGGCCCTGCCTGCAAGGCAGTTTTATTCTTCAAATACAAACTCACCAAGTAACACAAAGTGCAGGCGCAGGGGCCTCTACCCTCATATCCCTCCCCCTGCTTCAGGGGTCAGTCATAGGTGAGGCAGGTCTAACATCCCTCAAAGGGCAGCTACCCAGTGACAAAGGCACTCAGCTAGGTGCTCTCTGGGGCTTCGCTAACCATTCACCAGTATCTCAGTAATAGAGGCTGTAGGTTCCCTGTGGGTTCCCTGCATCCAGCCGCCTTGTGCACAGCTCTGTGCTAAGCAGGATCCTCCTTCGGGGCTGATGACTGATCAGTTCACTCCTATTAACAGCACAGAGTGGGGATAAGGAAATGTTCTTCAGAGACGAGGTGCCTCCTCCTCCTTGTGGGATCCTGTTCCAGCGAGTGACTCACACCAGCCCACTCGGACTGTTGCATCTGGCTGATCATGGCTTTCACAGCCATAAACCAGCAAACGTCCTGACTGCATGGAAGCAGCACCTCCATCTCACTGGGGCACAGAAAAGTCTTCTGGGCCCTTCTGGGCCAGGGCAGCTGGATCCAGGCCTGTCTGGCTCTAACCAGCCCTCCCACAAGCTGTTGAGCAGCCCTTGGAAGAGGGAGAAATTCCTCCTCAGCTTTGAAAGGATCACGGGGCGATAGCCCCAGCACCCACTGACATGTCAAGGCAAACTCATCATCAGCACCAACCCCAGAGGCCTCTGGGAAGGGACTTTGATCCACAGGGGCAGCTGATCTCTAGGAGAGGAAACAATCACAGGGGAGCACGTGGGGTGGCTGGGTCAGTGAATAGGCAGAGATGCTGTATAAACGCCACCCCATCCCCCTCCCCACCAGCCAGCCCATAGCTGTAACCTGTGCTCTTCCCTGCCATCTCCTCATCCCAGCTGGGGATGTCTTCTGGGTCGCAGACTGCCCTTGTCTCGGAGCCTGACAGAGCATGGTGATGGTGCACTGACCGGCAGGTGGTAACACAGATTTGCAATGGGGAAGCAGGGACCCGTTCCTGTGGACCAGAGCTCCTGGAAAACTTAGGGGATTGTGGATATCAGCCTTGCTGGCTCAGAGCTGCTGACCTGAGTCCAGACACAGTTGCAGCCACTGCCCGAGTTGAGATTCGAAGATAAGGGATCAATTTTCTCCCAGAGAAAAGTTTGAAATTCTTGCCCCCAACCTAAGAATCTCGCACAGAATAGGGCTTCTCATGCGGCTCCAGTCCGGCCCTAAAGCTGCTGGTCTCTTCCTCCCACAGGAGCGGGAGAAGGAAGCCTGTGTCCAGCAGGGGCCTTTGTTGGACTGCATAACGAGCTCCCCAGATGGCCAGGTAGACACAATGCCCTGGCACTCGCCCCTGGAACACAGGCGTTGCCGTAGCAAATCAGAGCAACGTCCCTCTAGTCCAGCTCCTATCTTGGACACCAGCCAGGACTGACTGCTTCAGAGGAAGCTGAAGGAAACCCTCTAGCAGGCAATTCTGGAATAACCTGTCCATGGCTCCCTAACCCCCTTCATAGTGACTGGATCATGCCATGAGGATTTATAGCCCTTGTACCCTTTCTACCCTCGCCAATGTAACAGGGATACAAACATCTGTTCTTCTTTTAACCCTGTTGAGCTCGTATCCGCAATGACATCTGGTGATAGGGAGTCCCACAGGCTAATTGTGTGACATGAAAAGTACAGTATTTCCTTTGATCAGTTTTAAAGGTGTTCCCCTCTGATGTCACGGGATGATGCAAAGGCACATGTGTGTGTGGGGTGGTGGTGCAGGGCAGTTGGGGGAAAGCTGGTGTGAGGGTTTGATGATATTGAGGACACAGCCCTGAGCAGGGGGTGCTGCAGGGAAAGCCAGTACTGGGATAATCCCCAGCCTGCCAGCACTTCTCTGGGATTGTCCCAGGAACCCCGTGAAAGGGCCTGTCTCAGTCTGAGTCTTGTATGCCTCATTAATGAGATAGGCCAGGGGAAAGCTGCAGGGGTGCCCCAGGCTGCACCTTTTCCCCATCTGATTGCCACTCCTCTTCCATCACTGACATTGTTCCTAGGGCTGGCCCAGTCTGGGGCAGAGCCCTCCCATCTGCCACCAGAACAGTGCCACAGGGGGTGGGGTTTTCACACGGGTGACCTCCTTTGTCCCCGACAGGTGCTAAGGTGAGTGGGAGCCATCCTCGGGCTGAGCCCTGCCTGGATCACCCTCCTGGTGACAAACCAGCCTCAGCCTCCTCTGGCCCAGCCATGCCCAGAGCTTTCTGCACCAGAGGAGCGAGATGGGAGATAGCCGGGCTCTGACGCAGGGCAGGCCATTCAGCACCCACCGGGGGGTCCGATAAGGAGGCCATTCCTTCCCTGCAGAGGATGATATGCTCCCTGGTGACTGCACCTGTGGCCTGTGCCTGATCCCATCTGTCCTGGTCCAGCCCAGCGCCGTGGGCTGCCTGGTCCTCGGGAAGGGGAGCTGCTGGCTCCACAGGGGTGGGATGCTGAACACTGCCCATGAGTGACTTCAGCACAAGGGCACAAACCAACCTTGGAAAGTCTCTTGTCTGTGACTTGTGTCCATGTGGCCCAAAGCCTGGCCCTCATGGTCACCCCTGCAGTGCCCCTTGCCCAGCACATGCCCTCCCACACCGCCCCTCTCCCGGCAACTCTCACTACCCCAGCACATGTACCCCCCACTGCCCCTCTCCCAGGACAAGTACCCTCACTTCCCCTCCCCAGCACATGCCCCCCGCCTTTCCCCCACAACCCCCCCCGCTGCCTCTTGCCCAGCACATACACCCTCCATGCTGCCTGTCTCCCAGCACACATACCCCGCATTGTCCCTCCCCTAGCGCAGAAACCCCACACTCCTACTCCAGTGAATGCGCTGCCCCTCCCCCAGACTGCCATACAGACTGGGGAGGGGGGCATGAGCCCAGGGCACATTCTCAGGCCTGTGCAAGGCCATGTAAGTCTCAACAGCAGCCTGACGCAGCGAGGTCTGAACCACCAGGGCCCTGTCTTCCCCCGCCAGGTTCTCTTCCCTCCAAGCCAAAGTGATGCTGCCAATTCACCTCACTGCAGCTGCACCAGAATAGTGGGACCAGGAGTGGCCTTTCTTATAGGGTATGTGTACACTGGAATTAGAGCTAAGGGGCTGTTTAATTGCAGTGTAGATGTTCAGGCTCAGGCTGGTGCCCAGGGTCTAGGACCATGCAAGGTGGGAGGTTTCAGAGCTTGGGTTAAATATGTGTCATTATTAAGATATCTTAAGATAAAAGATATTACCTCGCCTACCTGGTCTCTCTAAGGGCATGTCTACACTACAAAGTTAAGTTGATTTAAGTTAATTGGATGTACAACCCGCGCAGTAATTAAAGTGCTGTATCACATCCACACTACACCCCCTCTCTGTGTTGCACGACATTACCAGGAGCTTCCACTGACTTAGCTCTGTGGGGCCTTGTGGGGCTCTGACAGCTGGAACTCTGCCACCGGGAGCTGACAGGCTGAACTGTGAGCCCTGTGTGAGGCTGACAGCTCGGGCTGTCAGCCCCAGAGCTGGGGGGGCTCCAGCTGTGAGCCCTGAGCAGGGGCGACAGTGAACAGGCGATGTAAGTAGCACAACGCCTACACGGACACTGTGTCAGCCTGAGCACTACGCCTCTCACGAAGGTGGAGTTATTAGGTCAGGGTAGTGGGTGACTTTCATCGGTAGGGGAGCTACATTTTAGGGTTGATGCTTACGGAGTTTGGTCGACGTACTAATGCTGTAGTGTAGACCAGACCTAATATCCTGGGACTGACCATGGCTGCTACACCACTGCATAATTGCAGTGTACATGTACCCATAGAGTTGCTTGCTACGGCTAGCAGAGATCATTGGGGTCCCCTGGTGGGAACATTGCAGAATTGCCTGCACCCAGGAGCATTTTCCAAAGCTGAGAGTCAGGTTTGTTTCCAAGTTTTTGGTCCAATAAATTGGCACCAGCACAAATGATCAGGTGAAAGTTCACCTGAGTGTTATCCATCTGCAACCCTTCTCCTACATAGCCCAGGTAAGGCCTCTGGGCTCCAGCTGCCATCAGTTCCCTTCTAACACCTCAGAATCTAGCCCCCAGAATGTCTGGTGCTGTCATGTGCACTCCTGGGTGGCATCCTGCTGCTCCCTGGCTCTAAGACCCCTGAAGTTTCATTGTCTCTGGAACAGCACATCCCCTCTGTCCCAGGAGCTTCCATGCACCCAAATAAGCCCTGCATAAGGACAGCAGGTGGCTCTTTCTGGGGGTGTGAGGAGTGATGGGGTGATCCTCTGGTTACTGGGAAGAACTGGGAAATGGGGGCAGCATAAGGGATTGAGGGGGGACTGTGGCTGCTCCAGAGCAGCGCATGCCTGCAGATCTCAAGCCCTTCAAGCACAGGCCCCCTGGGGGAAAACCAGTGGCTGGAAGTTGAAGCCAGACAAAGTCAGACTGGAAATAAGGCACAAGTTTTTAACCTTTGGACCAAGTTACCAAGGGGCGTTCTGGCTTCTCCATCACTGGCACCTTTTTAATCTAGTTCAGAGGCTTTTTACAATACAAGCTTTCGCTCAAGCAGGAATTAACTCAGGTAAGTCATATGGCCTGAGGACTACATGGCCCCCTCTGGCCTTGGGATCTATGAAGACGTGTCTCTGTCTCTTACTCTATTTGTATTTAGGAGGAAACGTGTACGTCCATGAGAGGAGTCTAACTCAGGACTCCACAATGCCATGTGGGGCCCGTTCTCAGCTCAGGCAGTGCCAGCTGAGTGCCCTCCCAAAAGAAGCAGACAATAATGCAGCATCCAGCTCTGTGGGGAGGCAGGCAGGGAGAGGGGGCCTGTTTGCCAAGTGGGGAAACCAAACCAGGGAAGAAATGTCACTTCCAGCTTTCACAAGAGTCTGACAAAGAGGCAAAGGGGATAAAGTCACCCAAACCAGCTCCCAAGCGCAGCTCCAGGCTCAGCTGAGCCATTCCACCAGCAGGGGGGTTGCAAGAGGGTCCGGACTCCAGGTGAGCAGGACACACTGACACTCACACGAGAGAGATGCAGTATTCAGAGCCCAGCCCTACAGTCCTGCTGTGAACAGAGCCTACATCCCTGACCTAGCTGGGGTGAGGATAGGCCCTCCACCTGCAAGCCAGGAATCCTCCCTGTTCTTCACACTAGAAACTCCAACACACAGAATGGCCGGCACTGAACGGTATGTATCACCTCGGTGTTCCTCTCCAGAGAAACAAGGAGCTCTGCAGGGATGGGACACCAGCAGCTTGCCACAGGATTGCAGTAGCTGACCAGAGGGGGGTTCCCAGGACAGCTAAGTACTTTTCAAGCTGCCACAGAGAGAAACACTGGGTATATCTGCACTGCAATTAGAAACCCGCAGCTGGTCCACGGCAGCTGATTTGGGCTAAGGGGTGGGGGTGACACTTGGGCTGCAGCAGGGATGTTTAATTGCAGTGTAGAGGTTTGGGCTCGGGCTGCAGCCCAAGCTCTGGGACCCTCTCACCTCACAGGATCCTACAGCTCTGGCTCCAACATCTAAGCTGGATGAATAACTGGCTGGAAAACCATTCCCAGAGAGTAGTTATCAGTGGTTCACGGTCAAGCTGGAAGAGCATATCAAATGGTGTCCTCCGGGGATCAATTCTGGGTCTGGTTCTCTTCAATGATTTAGATAAAGGCATAGAGAGGACACTCATAAAGTCTGCAGACAATATGAAGCTGGGAGGGTTTGCAAGTGCTTTGGAGGATAGGATTAAATTCAAAATGATCTGGACAAACTAGAGAAATGGTCTGAAGTAAATAGGATGAAATTCAATAAGGGCAAATACAAAGTGCTCCACTTAGGAAGGAACCATCAGTTGCACACATACAAACTGGGAAATGACTGCCTAGGAAGGAGAACTGCGGAAAGGGGTCTGGGTGTCATAGTGGATCACAAGCTATTAGCAGAATGTTGTAAGCAAGACATGAGAAGTCATTCTTCCACTCTACTAAGTGCTGATTAGGGCTCAGCTGGAGTATTGTGTCCAGTTCTGGGCACCGCATTTCAGGAAAGATGTGGACAAATTGGAGAAAGTCCAGAGAAGAGCAACATGGAACATGACCTATGAGGGAAGATTGAAAAAATTGGATTTCTTTAGTCTGGAAAAGAGAAGACTAAGAGGGGACATGATAACAGTTTTCAAGCACATAAAAAGGTCGTTACAAGGAAGAGGGAGGAAAAAAATTTCTTCTTAACCTCTGAGGATAGGACAAGAAGCAATAGGCTTAAATTACAGCAAGGGCAGTGTAGGTTGGACATTAGGAAAAATTTCCTAACTGTCAGGGTGGTTAAGCACTGGAATAAATTGCCTAGGGAGGTTGTAGAATCTCCATCATTGAAGATTTTTAAGAGCAGGTTAGACAAACACCTGTCAGGGATGGTCTAGATAATATAGTCCTGCCATGAGTGTAGGGGACTGGATTAGATGACTTCTCAAGGTCCCCTTGTGACGAAGTGGGGCTATTCTTAATGTTTCCTCTGAATACTGTGTGGGTGCCTTAGTTTCTGGCCAACAATCTGTCTCTGTGGCAACTAATGACCTGGGCCCTTCCCCCCTGCAAGGGGATGCTAAAGGTGTGGGAGAACAAAGAGCTCAGGTGACCTCCTGGCCTGGGGAAAGAGAGAAAGGCCAGAAAGGAGGGGCTGGAGGAGGTTTCAGTTTGGAGCTGGCTGGGGATGGGAAGTGAGGGCAGACAGGGTTGTCTGCCTCGCTGCGCCCCAGAATGGAGCCAGCTGAGGGGTCCAGTTTTCTGTACCTACAAGCTCTGTTTTAGACCATGTTCCTGTCATCTGTTTTACTGGCTGGCTAAGAGACACGTCTGACTGCAAAGCGAAGTGTATGCGGGGGGGAGTGGGGTGCAGGACCCTCTGGCTTCCCCAGGACCCGGCCTGGGCAGACTCGCTGTGGGAAGCGCACAGAGGGGCATATGCTGAATGCTCCAAGGAGGGACCCAGAAGGTGAAGCCGTGTGAGCTTCTTGCCCTGAAGACAGTCTGCTCCAAGGGAAAGGAGGCGTCCCAAAGTCCTGACTGGCTTTGTGGGGAGCAGTTCCAGAACATCGCCCGGGGACTCCATGACACCCCTCCAGTCCTATAATCTACATCACAATTAAACAGCCCCTTTAATTGCAGTGTAGACATACCCACTGAGCCTGAATCCCATCTCACTTGCACCAATCTTACACCAGGGTGACTCCACAGATAGCGGGGGAGTTACTTCTTGTTGATGCTGGGGTGGCAGAGAGAAGAACCTCTTGCCCTTTCTGAGATTCCAGATTCATTGCTGTCAGCAGGACTGTTCCGCCTAGCCAGTTCACATAGCAGTCCCAAACTCTCTTGCCTTTGCAGGGGAGTGCACATGACCTGAACCCTGACTTCACACAGGTTTTGGGTGCTGCCCTTTGCCAGCCCCTAAGACCTAAGCAAACTCTGGGTTTGTTTCATGCTGGGAGCACTGAAGAGGCAATTTGGCAGGAAGTGAGTGCTCTTCTGAGCCCACAAGAGAGAAGCCAGACCATCCTTTCTGGAGCGTTTGTCCAGCCCCTCCCCTGTGTTTCACCCTCTGAACGGCAAGATCTCTGAATCTAGTTTTAAAGCCCTCTAGCTTTCTCTTGGGCCCTTTCATAAATCAAGTCCAGGATAAAATAACCTCCCAGGAACACAGCAGGCTGGCCCCAGCTTTCTGTGGGAAACACAGCAAACAAGCATTGTCAGCACTGAATAAAGCCTGTGACATGTCAGAGTGAATTCTCTTTATAGCTCCGGACCTGGCCTTTCCCACAACCAGGAGCTGGTACTAGCCCTAGCTAGCAGCTCCCAGGGGACCCATTCCACTTGCAAATGGATTGATGCCATCAGGACTACGTCTTGTGCCATAATAGTGTTTCGTGTACTGTGGAGAGTGCTGTCCGTTGTGTGGCTGTCAAGGTTTGCCCTGACTAGCGGTAGGAAGGGTTAGTACCACACTCAAACTGCCCTGTTCTGAAGGTCTAGTAGAAACAAGACAGCAGAGACTTTAACATGGGTTACCTGAGTGAGCTGGAGCAAGATGTGGGAATCTAGCCTTCAGCTTGTCCAGCTAGCATGAGTCGAAAGTCTCTGTCTCGCCCTCCCTCGTTTAAGGAGGTGTTAGAAGGCAGTAGCTGCTACCTCATTCTGACATCCCCCTGCACATCCGAGGCCAGACAAATCTCTGACGTGTGGCCTACTCATTTTTTATGAATCCGTCCTTCTTTAGAGGGACAATTACAGAACTGGTGGAGGAGCTGTTAGTGGCAGGACAGAGTCCCACAGCAGAAAGAATGGGGCCATGCACAAACTGATCCAGCCATGCTGGCTGTGCTCACATGAGCCCTCATTTCAGTCTGGTCTGTTCAGGAAACTGCTAGTCCCCCCCCCCCCGCCCCCTCGAGCATTCAGACCAGGGCACTTTGGCTTCTGGGTCACACATGCCATATAACTAAAATGGAAACACCATGTGACAACAAGTGACCAATCATGAGCTCCCCAGTGACCATTAAAAACAATGAGCAAATGAAAAAAACCAGTCTGTGAAACAACCACTAGGCTGGAATTTTCATATAAAGTTTTCAGCAAAAAAATGGCAAAAAAACAAAAAATCTCGTAAATGCCACCAGAAGCAGTAACATGAGCCCATGCTGTACTGAGACACTGTGGGCCCCTCGAGCTGTCCATGTGGGTACTTCATGCTCCAACACTGCCAAGGCAGGTGAGGCCATCTTCCTTTTCTAGGCAAACCCAAGTTAGTGCTTTCACTGCAAAAGTAACTATGCTATCCAGATCTGAATAGATGATCTGATGGTCCCTTTTGGCCTTACACTGTGTAAGTCCCTCTCAGACATTGATGACTGGACCCTCACAACTTTCTTATGAGACTGGAAGGCATGATCCCCATTTTACAAATGGGGAAACTGAGGGACCTGGCGGCATCTAAGGCAGAACCAGAAATTTAACCTAGATTTCCAGAGTCTCATTCCAGAGTCCAAGATCATCCTCCTTGTCTTATTATCCCATCCTTGTCCTTTCTCTATCCATCACTCTTGCCTATTTATGGTCCTTGCTAGTTGTGTCAGGTCAGACAGATTAGTTCTTGTGATGAAGAGTTGCTAAGTCTTCAACTTGTTTTTGTGATGCACTTGGTACATTTTTAGATGTTTGAAAGATTATCAATAAGCCATCAATCTAAGGGACTTCTCAGGCCCCCATCACTACAGTGGCTGGGCACTTCTCAATATTTAATGCATTTGTCCTCCCACCTCCTGTAAGGCAGGACATCCCATTGCACAGATGGGGAGCAGAGGCCCAGGTCACGGAGGGAGTCTGTGCTGGAGCCAGGAACAGAACCCTGCTCTCCCAAGTCAGCCCATCCTTCCTCTCAAATCATCCATAATTGCTGAATAATGAAAAGCGTATCCACAAAGCCTGCTGAAAATCACCGAGGCTTTGTGACTCCTGGTTGAGTGCAGTGCCGGACAGGGAGCGTGTGCCCTGCTGGAGAGAGTAAGTGGGACCAGGCAGATCCTCCCCACATTGAGTTTGTTCAGGGAAATTCCACTGTTGATCTCAATAGCCTGCCTTGCTTTTCTCATCCCCTGTTTTTCACAGCAACTGCTCCAAAGGCAGGAATGCATTCCCCAGAGCTCTTTGACCAGGATGAGGGCAGCGAGATAGTCAGGATTCCCTGGCACAGCCCCCGCCACTAGCTGCAGAGTGTTCAGGGCAGAGGGATGGTTCCCAGGTGTCGTGTGTGTCCCTCTGCAGTGTGTGCGCCTAGTACTGAGGGGAGCCACTGGTGCATCAGCTCCTGTCTTGACCCCTGAGTCAAGCTTAGAACTCTGGCAGTTTCTATTCACAGTTTGCAACCCCCCAAGCGAACCCAACGTACCTGCTGGTTGTTCCCGAGAGCCATGGGGGCCCTGTGGGCCTGGCCAGGACCCCTGAAAATGCTGGCAGCCTCCCCTTCTCTTGCTCTGTCTCTCTCTCTTGCTGCAGGCTCTCTGAAGCAGGAAAACCTGCAACTCTTGCTTTGATGTGGCCCCTCTCGCAGGCAGAGCACTCACAGGCTGTCCCTGCTTTGAGGGTGAGAGAGAGACATGGGGGGAGGGGGCAGGAGAGGAGGAGAGCGGCTTTGTATTTCTTATCGCATCTCTGTTAGCTAAGAAAAGCAACAGCCTCCACTTTGACCAATGAATGGCTGCACACTGTTCAGGCTGGGTCCTTTCCTCTCGCTCCAGACAGCCCCTCTGCCTGGGCTGCCCTTGCGGACCAGAAGAAACAGGATTCTCCTGGGGTTCTTTATGGAGGCCTCTGGAAACCATCCAGAGCCTGGGTCCTCCCTGGCACTCACACACTCTTCCACAATGGACAGGGGCCTAGAAGCCACCTTGCTCGAGCGATGGAGGGGCGTGGGACCTAAAACCTTCTTTGGATTCTTCAGACATGGTCCTTCATGCCCCAAATGAAGAAACTAACCTGCCAGGAGTAGCTCCAGAAGGGCACCCAGGCCAACTGCTCAGCCACAGCCCTCATTTTAAGTGTTGTTGCTGCAGCGACTGAAAGGGCTCTGTGTCAGCAAACCCTGAAGTCTCTCTGGCCCTGTACTAATCAAAACCAATCTCTGAACCAGTTATTGGGGGGAAGCCACGTGCTGGTGGAATGGGGCCAACCCCAGCTTCTTTACAGCCTTTTCAAGGAGGGGACTTGGAGGTGGGTAAGTTACTCAGGGAGCAGTTGCTTCCCAGCATTTCACAGAGAACGATAGCCCTCAGTGGCTACTAGTCCCTCTTCACAGGAAAAGAGCAGTAATAATAAAAGCACTCTTGTACCCCTCATCACCATTTCTGTGCATCTCCCCTAGCACTGTTGTTTGCTAGCTGCGAGCCTGGGAAAGTCAATTGTCACAGTGGACATTCGCAGCAAGGTACTAGTCCTAAAGAAATCCAGGGAAGGGCAATGAAGAAGATGCAAGGGTAAGAGCTGCCTTTCCCAAACTTTTGGAAGCTGATCTCCCCTCAACAGGAAAATGAAACAATGAAGCCCCCATCTGGCCTGCTGTGAATTGTTAAAGGGTTGAATAAATGAGCGCTCCTTCAGAGCAGAGTGTGCAAATCTCACCCTCGCTCTTCTTTCTCACATGCTTTGAAGAGTCATGAAATAATTAACTATGTTAAAATTTAAATATCATCTTTAGCATCTTGAGTTAGTTCCCCATTGAAATGAATGTGACAAGTCCCACCTCAAAGTATTATTTCAGGCTTTCTGCAAACTCAGGCAGCCATCACTGCATCCTTTAAGACTTGGCTCATGTTCTCAAGGTTTCTCTGTGACCAGACCAGCTAGAGTGTGATTGTAAAAATGAGAATGGACCCTCTGGAGAGTAACTGAGGGGCCTGTCCAATGCCCAGTTAGTCCTTTGCACCCCCTAAGGGCAGCATTTGGGAAATCTCTGTGTACAGTATATGAATGCTGGTTGATATTATGAAGTTGTTACTATAACAGTTGCTGTATCAACTCTCTCTCTCTATGTGAATATGGAATCAACTCCAGGGCTTGTAAGCACATACCCACCAGACTAGGGACAATGCAGAGAATTAACTCTAACCACACAATGGGTGTGCTAAGGAGGTTGGCTGAAACCAGGAGAAATAATTTTACCCTACCGCTCAGCAGGGGCTGGCATTTGGGGAGTGGAAAATTACCAACAGCAGGACAGAGAAAGCAAGGTGTTGATGCTAGCCTTAAATACCACAGAAGCGGGATGGGTCAGATGAAGACTCAGAGCCACACAGGAAGTTTTAGGCAGGAGAGGAGAAGAGACAGAGGTGGATTAAGCTTTTGTGGGGCCCTGGGCCAGAGCAAGTGGGGGGCCACCTCCACCCCTCCCTGCACTCCTGCCAGGAAAATGGAGTTAGGGTCTGGGAGCTTGCTCTGCCCCCACCAGGCACTCCTACCAGGGAGCAGGGTCAGGGCACCGGGCAGGTGGAGAGGGGCAAGCCCCCGTGCCCCAACCCTACTCCACAGCAGGAACCTCGAGCAGGTGGAGTGGGTTGGGGAGTGGGAGCACCCATTTTTCCAGGCCCCCCAATTGATCGGGGGGTCTGGTCACAGGCCCCGTTGTCCCAGTGGCCAATCCACTGACAGACGTGTTTTTTTTTAACAGGAGGCCTAGTTTAGCTGCGAGACCAACCAAGGTCAAAGCCAGCAACCTGGAGAGAGAGGAGAGGCTCCATGATTGGGAAGATAAGCCATGAGCTGCAACAGAAGGGCCCTGGATGCCCCAGAGGACCCTGGCTCTAGCCCAAAGAATGCTCTGGAATGGTGAAGAAACTTAACCAGGGGAAACACATGCAGGGTTTGTTATTTTTGTCAAGGTCTGTATATTTCTTGTGTCATTAAGTAAAGAGCAATGTTGTTAGTTATGTGCAAAGTGTCTGTGCATTTTATGTGCTATGTCTATCACACATCCTTGAAGAGTTAGTTTGTGGATGCAAAACATCCTCATGTCTGGAGTTCTAGGAGAGCATGTGTTTAAGCTATGGGGAATCTGAAAGGTCAGCATTAGTCCCGAGTACTCGGAAGTTGGACCGTAGGGTCTAAGTTCTCAAGAGGGTGGTAGGTAGAGGGTCTACACCCCAAGAGTGTGCCTAAGGACCCCAAGTGCCTGGACCCCAAGTGCATGCACTCTTCAGATTCTGGATGCTTAAAGCACCTCTGGTGCCCACACAGAAGTCTGGTGGGTGCTCAAGAGAGAGCATTGGATTAGCTCTGTGAGCACTCCACGTCTTGGAAATGCTGGATTAGAGGTAGAGTGACCAGATAGCAAGCGTCAATAATCACGGCAGGGGATGGGGGGGTAATAGAAACCTATATAAGAAAAAGCCCCAAATATCAGGACTATCCCTATAAAATCAGAACATCTGGTCACCCTAATTAGAGGGTCAGGCATGTGGGCAGAGACAAAGAGAAAGCTCCAGAGGGTGAGAAAGTGAAGATAATACTTAGTCATGCCATGAGTGCAGGGGACCGGACTAGATGATCTCTCAAGGTCCCTTCCAATCCTACGATTCTAAGTCTATTAGAAAACTGAACAGCACTGGCTTTGCTCTAGAGGCAGCAAAACACTCAGGGCCTGGTCCCGCTCTCGCTTACACTGATGTGAGGCAGGATAAGTTCAGTGATGTGACAGGAGCTAGAGAGTGAGTGGGACCAGAATCAGAGAGAGGACTTGTCTATCTGTCGCACAACAGCAATCTATTGCTCGGAAAAACCCGTGGGTGGGACTGAGGGTGACAAGGGGCTAACTGTGAATTCCTGCTGACGGGCCCCATTTCCTAACACCTCTGGGCTTCTCTTTGAAGCCTCCACACTCTCCATGGCAAGACATCTCATCTCTTAGCAGAGTGTGGTGAGGACCTGCATGTACCTCTGCTGTGGCTGGGTGTGCACAGGAGGTGCTACTGCGAGCGCAGCTCAGAAGCCAATGTGGAGCATCTGAGTAACAGGCATCATGTGTAACCAAAAAGCCACAAGAGTGAGACTTGAACTAGTTCCCTTGCTCTGCTGAGGCCTCCTTCTGTAGTAACTTGTCCCCACAATCATGAACTCTGGAACAATGAGGTGTCATTTCAGCCTATGTGGGACCAGACTAGTTTTCCAGTTACAGCTGCTCGACATTTTTCAAATGGACATTTTTTTCCACTGAGAAATGGCCTTTTTCCAAATACATTTTCATAAAACTTTAATTTTTTAATTTTTTTGGCCCAAATCAGAAACCATGCAGCCTTTTTCTTGATTTTTGACTGTTCCTTTTTTTCTGTTTTCTTTTGGCTTTTTCCTCTCCAAAGTAGCTGACATCCTATTTTCCTTTCCTATCATTTCTGAAAATTGAAAACTTTTGAAAACTAGATAAACGTTTAAAATAGTTCACAGAAATTGATAAAGCCAAATATTGATTCATTTTCAGCATTGTGAAACAAAACTGAGGAAGTGGGGTTTTTGTTTGTTTGGTTCTTTTGTTTTTAACCATTTTTAGTTATAATATGGCTTTGCCAGATAGTTTGTATGGGGCAGAGTTAAAAAAGCATACACTAAGACACAGGCTACAGAGGCCATTGCCCAGCTAATGCTGTTATGTCATATTTTTTAGCTTTTGAACCATGAGTTGTTGGGCTGAATTCTCTGGCTTAGTTATGCAGGAGGCTGGACTGGATGGTCAGATTTTAAGGCCCTTCTGGCCTTAAAATCTATGAATATTGGATGTCAAGCATCATTATTGGATCCACAATGAAAATCCTGGGACAGAAATCAACAACCCCCAAATTCCTCCACCTTGCACTATGGAAAAGTCCATAGATCTTCATCCCTGGGGAAATAGGTCCTGAAAATCTGGAACATGGGGGCCAGAGAAAGACTTTAGGAACCTGATGAACATCCCCCACATTCAGACTGAGTCAAATTCCACATTTTTACTACGTCCTAATGGAACAAAAGTCCTCAAGTCCTCTTGAGCTTAATGAATCGGGTCTTCCTCAGCTGTGTCCTCTAGGTCCAACATCTCTCAGCCCACAGCCCATTCAGCAAGTCTGAAAGGTATTAAACATTCTCAACTCCCATGGACATAATGAGGAAGAGCCCTCGATGCTACTCAGAAAGTGCTCCACACCTTGCAGAAGTGGGCCCAAGGAGTGTAACTGGTAAAGGACTTGTGTCACACGTAGGAAGCCCACAGTTTTGGGAAATTAAACCTTCTTGGTTTCACCTATCACAAAAGTAGATGAGTACTGTCTGGTCCTGCTAACATACTGCTCTTTAATTTGTTTCAAAACCTCCTCTATTGACACCTCAGTCTGGGACAGTTCCTCAGATTTGTCACCTACAAATAATGGCTTGGGTGTGTGAATCTCCTTCATATCTTTTGCAGTTTCATTCTGAAACTAACTCCAGAAGCTGCCAAGGCCTGTGAGACAACATCTCATCATCATGGAATTGTGACACAGTAAAATGCAGACTAATGAGTAGCTGTGTCACCCCTGCCATCCAACCCAAAGGGCTCTTTATAATGCTTTGATGCTATAGCTCCAGCATGGACTACTCACAGCAAGCAAGTTACTCCCACCTATGTCTGTGTTTGTATGCTGCAGGCAGCCAGCCACACTTTGGCTCTTACCAGCCTGAATTATACTGCAGGGTGACCCCAACACACTCCTAGTCCCAGATTTCCTCCCTCACTTCACTCCCCCAGAAATGTATGCCTTGTATTGTCCAGCCCTCTCCTGGGCAATACAAACTTATCTAGATCCGTTATTTCATCAATGGAAATAATAAGCACACATTTTGTTATCCCACATGGAGTTTCTCAAACAAACACACTGGATTAGATAAAACAAGTTTATTAACTACAAAGAGAGAGTTTTTAAGAGAATAGAAGTAATGAGGCAGTCGTGGGGCAACTATGCCCCACTCCCTTTTGGGCAGGGCAAAGGCATTGCAAAGCTGCGGCTAAGTCCACCTGACCAACCTTAACCTCAGGGCAGTCTTGTCTAGTGGCCAGAGTCGATACAGATGTCCTTTCCCTTAGGGCTATGTTTCCCAATGGTCAGAGACAATATAGCTACCATCTCCCTCAAGGCAGCAGGCCTAATGGTCAAAGTCAGTATGGGTGCCCTCTTCTTCAGGGCCACGTTGCCTGATGGCTAGAGTCAGTATAGAGACCTTCCCTCACAGGGTTATATGGTCTAGCAGCCAGAGTCAATATAGATGTCCTCTTCTTCAGGGCTATGTGGCCTAATGGCCAGATTCACTATAGGTGTGGTTTAATGGTTGTAGAAGGGATGGACCACCACCCAGGGTGGGTGGGTGGAGGGGCAGAGGGACCCAGACCTTCTCTATCCCACTGGGTCCCAACCCAAGGCCCTGTCAGAGGCTAGTGTACTCATCACTGGGTCAGAAGGAATCCTACAACCGGTTCTAAAACCAGACCAATGTAAAGTCCCCTACTTCCTACCCTGTCTCCTGACATGGTGGTCTGGGTGTCTCCAGGTCCCTCAGCCTATGCAGCTCCACTCTCTCTTGGGTGTCCTCAGGTAGCCAAGTATCACCCTGGATCTCAACAGCTCGCAGACTGGAGCTGGCAAGGTGCATCCTCCTGCCTTGGCAGTCAGCCCCAACTGAGCTGACCTGCTCCCTTTTCTACTGGCGTTCCTGTTGGAGCATACCCAGCAGAGGTGAGGGGGCATGGCTTCCTCAGAGCACAGTGCAGGGTTAACCCTTCCCTGTCCAGTGTGGGGCGAATATACTCCATTGCACAGACAATGATTACAAGTGTAACCCTTCTTCCCCTCTGAGTTGGTAGCAACAAGGGCCAGGGTCAGTATCCAGGGGTTCCGTTTCAATAACGCAAATGCAAAACTGGCTCGAGCCCCCACCCAGTGACCTGGGACAATTACATACCACCCCCCGGGCGCCTCTAGGAGGCAATACTTCCCCTCTCACAAGCACAGAGTCTGAGTGTAGCAAAATCCTTTTAATAAAGGAGGGAAACAATGTGGCATCATATTGGGGAAACACCACAAACACGATTCATAACGTAAATCATGAGCAAAAGACCCACCAAGTAAGTTTTGGCAATGTCCTTTTCCCCTTAGGGTCTTAAGTCCTATCACCCCAAAGTCCAACAACCCAAAAATCTCTGTCTCTGGTCAGTGCCACCCCAGAGTTCAGAAGTTTATCTGCAGAGTTTTACCCCCCCAGCCTGGGTGGAAATGGGGGGGGCACACAAAGGGTGTTAAGGGGCACCTTACGTGGGCCAGGGCTGACTGCTCCGCCTCTCTGTGGAGTTCTGCTACAGCCTTCACCAGGACCAGCTCCACTCCAACAGCTGTGCCGCTTCTCCAGCCGACCCGTGAGCCGCTCCACTCACTGTTCCATGGGCTGCTCCAATGTGCCTCAAACTGCTCCGCTCTGCTCTGCCAGCCGCTTAGCGATAGATCTTCAGGCTCCCCCACTAGTTAACACAGCATTCAGTGATCTCAGCTCAGTAAGCTTAGCTCTTTTAGTGATTTCAGCTTGTAGTAGAGGAGCCCCAGTGCTGATGCACTATTAGCCCAAATTGAATTCAGCTCAGCAGCCTCTAGATGGACTCCTAATGGAATCAAAATTAGCTCTGCTCTTCAACAGTGGAGAGAGAGAGAGAGAAGGCTGTGCAATTGGCGTTCCAGGCCCTCAAAAGGGGCCCATACCATCAAGTACACACACCAGCCCCCAACCTCTCTCAATTTACTGGGTTTTGGCAACCATGTCCCTTGTCTAGCGAGTGCTACTTAAGTGAAGGTGAGACTTTCCGTCATAAAGCAGTCTCATAGTTCCTCATTCACACAATCAAGGTAACAACACTTTATTCCTCCTGTCCCAATAACAAAGAAATTGGGGATCCCAGAGCTTTCAAAATAACCATCCCAGGCTGCCATGGGCTATGCTATGTGGAGTGGGTGTGCCAACACAAATACCTGAAATTCCTTTCCACACTCCCAATAATTCACCACCAGATGTCAGGGTAGAGCTCATCCTGACTGCTTACACAAAAAAAGTAAAGATAAAATGCAATTAATGCCTAACTTAACAAACTGTTTTAAATTCAAAGTAGGGCTGTCCGTTAATCGCACTTGATTAACTCAAAATAAATTACAGTAACTCCTCACTTCAAGTCCTGGTTAACATTGTTTCGTTGTTAAGTTTCTGATCAATTAGGGAACATGCTCGTTTAAAGTTGCATAATGCTCCCTTATAACGTTGTTTGGCAGCCACCTGCTTTGTCCACTGCTTGAAGAAAGAGCAGCCCATTGGAGCTAGCTGGTGGGGACTTGGAACCAGGGCGGGCTGATAGCCCCCCATCAGCTCCCCTAAATTCCCTATGCCCAGCAGGCTATGCCCAGCAGGCTATCAATTGTTGAACAGTTCACGTGTCCCTCCCCCCACTGTCGTGTGCTGCTCCTGCCCTCTGCCTTGGAGCTGCTCCCAGGAGCCTCCTGCTTGCTGTGCAAGGGGGGTGGAAAGAGGGGTGCTTAATATCAGGGTGTCCCCTTCCCCTCTGCTCCTGCCCCCCTGCTTCTTTACCCCATCAGGCCATCTCCACAGAGTGGGGGCGGGGGAGACACGACAGGACTCAGGACAGAGGGAGCTTGCTGGCATCAGCTACTGTCTCAAGTTGCTGAGCTACTTAAAAAGGCAGTGTACTTAGAGTGGTGTCAGCGTACTGAAAAGGGGCAATACACGTCTCTCTCAGACACACACACACACACGGTGTGTGTCTATGTCTCTCTCTACCATGCTGTCTCCCCTCCCTCCATTCGTGCTGCCTTGTAGAGTGTGAGGCTACATTAACAACATTGTGTTAATCCTTGAGGGCTCAGTGGAGTGCTAGTTCATTATTTAGCAGTAAGGCATTCCCTGGGAAATATCCCACCCTCCTACTTCATCACCTCAACCAAGCTTCACAATCATCATTCCTGTGTACAGTATTAAATTGTTTAAAACTTATACTGTGCATATATATATAAATAATATATGGAGATATACCTATCTCATAGAGCTGGAAGGGACCCCAAAAGGTCATTGAGTCCAGCCCCCTGCCATCACTAGCAGGACCAAGTACTGATTTTGCCCCAGATCCCTAAGTGCTCCCCTTAAAGTTTGAGCTCACAACCCTGAGTTTGGCAGGTCCATACTCAAACCACTGAACTATCTCTCCCCCCCCAGATATATATCAAATATAGCCTTTTGTCTGGTGAAAAAAAATTCCCTGGAAGCTGACCTCCCAATTTACATTAATTCTTATGGGGAAATTGGATTCGCTTAACATCATTTCACTTAAAGTAGCATTTTTCAGGAACATAACTACAACATTAAGTGAGGAGTTACTGTAATTCAATGAAAAAAATAATCATGCTTAATTAGTTTTAATCACACTGTTAAACAATAATAGAATACCAATTGAAATTTATTATAAACATTTTTGGATGTTTTTCTACATATTCAAATATGTTTATTTTAGTAACAACATGGAATACAAAGTATTTTTTATTATAAATATTTGCACTGTAAAAAACTAAAAAAAGAAATAGTATTTTTCAATTCACCTCATACAAGTACTTTAGTGCAATCTCTTTATCCTGGAAATGCAACTTACAAATGTAGAATTTTTTTGCTATATAACTGCACTCAAAAACAAAACTATGTAAAATTTAGTACACCTAAAGTCCACTCAGTCCTACTTCTTGTTCAGCCAATCACTTAGACAAACAAATTTATTTACATTTACTGGAGATAATGCTGCCCACTTTTTATTTACAATGTCACCTCAAAGTAAGAACAGGTGTTTGCATGGCACTTTTATAGCTGGCGTTGCAAGGTATTTATGTGCCAGTTACACTAAACATTTGTATGCCCCTTCATGCTTCAGAGTTTTAGGGCATCTGCCCTTTCTTTTTATAGTCCTGTCCCCTCTCTGAGAAGCATTTCCAGCTGGGAGCATGGCAACAGGGAACTCCATGCTGTTTCTTTGCTAAGATATAGATTTTTCACCCATGCCCCTTTTTCTGCCAAAGAATGACCATTTAGCAGGTGATGGTCTATTGGCCTTGTTCACATCTGCCTGGGGGGTCAGCTTGCCCTTTGTCTCTGAGGAACTGGTTTGGTCACTCCTGAGGCTTGGAACATGTGTTAGTAACACCACACAGTGGAAACTTATAACTTTCCATACACAGTTATATTTTACCAGGACAATAATGACCAGAAATTATGAGTTTTCAAATGATACCTTACGAGGCATGCTTGTACAAAGATTATCACAACAGTGGACACGGGTATATTCTGTCATAGGGATGACCTGCCAATGCCATGTGTTAGTGCTACAGCATGACAGTGTGGCAGCAGGGAATGGCTCTCAGTGAGATATATAAGAACTGACAATGGTGGTGCAGAGGCAAAGAGAGTCTCCAATCACTGGGACACCTTAGCAGGGTTCAGACAAGGTTGGACATTTGGATGGATGACAGTCAATATTGAAATAAACAAGAGCTTTGCCAGAGGCAGCAACCTCCTGCTTCAGGGCATGAGTAGACTGCTAGCTAATGGGGACTGCGAAGGAACTGTCCCAGAACATAAGAACAGCCATACTGGGTCAGACCAATGGTCCATCAAGCCCAGCATCCTGTTTTCCAACAGTGTCCAGTGCCATATGCTTCAGAAGGGAATGAACAGAACAGGGCAATTATCGAGTGATCCATCCCGTTGCCTACTAGTTTCTGGCAGTCAGAGGTTTAGGGACACTTGAGCATGGGTGGCACGTATAAGAGGCTTGGGGAGGCTAAGCCTCCCCCAAAAAGGCTGGCCATGCAGGGGGCAAGAAATACTGGATGCAGGTGCAGGTCACCTCCGGCCTGCCACCCTTGGAACGCCGCCACTGGAAGATCCCTAGAAGCAGAGGGGCCATGACACCTGGACTGTTGCTCTGCCCGTGCTAACCCCCCCAAGACCCTGCCCTTGCTCTGCCTCTTTCCCTGAGTCCCTCCTCCATAGGTGCTGGAACTAGGGATGCTGGGAGTGCGGGAGCACCCGCTGGCCTGAAATGGTTTATATTATATACAGGGTTTAGAGTTTGGTTCAATGGCTCTCAGCACCCGCACTATACAAATTGTACCAGCACCCCTGCCCCCTTCTGCAGGGTGACCAGATGTCCCGATCAAATCAGGACTGTCCCGATATTTAACCCTTTGTCCCACATCCCAATCAATGTCTGATCGAGATGCCACTTGTCCCAATATTCAGGTAAGGAGGCGAGTGGGAGGGAGGTGCTGACTCTGTGGGTGCTCCAGTGTTGGAGCACCCATGGGGAAAAACTGCAGCCAAGCTCCTCCCTCCTCACCTCCTTCTTCTCCCCTGCTCCCAGTGTGCTGCGTCCCCACTCCCCCCCCCAGTGCTTCCCAATGCTAACAGCTGTTTGGCTGTGCTTAGCGCTTTCCAGGAGGGAGGGTAGAGGAGCAGGGATGTGGTGCACTCAGAGGAGGAGGTAGAGAAGAGGCAGGGCAGGGGTGGGGACCTGGGGGAACAGGGTGGAATTGGGGCAGAGTGAGGGAGGATGCTTGGGAGGGAAGAGGCAAAGGTGTGCGAGCACCCACCTGGCAGAGGGGCAGTCAGCGTCATAGGGGTGAGTGGCGGGCGAGGGTGTGAAGAGGTGAGCAGCAGGAGAGGACGGTGAAGAGGCCACCGGCGGGTGTGGGACTGAGGAGGGATGCAGCAAGCCAGCAAGGGGCTGGGGGGTAAGGAAGGGCACAGTGGAGGGGGGGCTGAGTGGGGAGGGGGCAGGACCTGGGGAGGAGTGGGGGCAGAGCCTGGGAGAAGTCAGGGTGGACTGTGGGTGAGGCTGACGGCACCCCAATATATTTTAGTGTTGTGATCTGGTCACCCTATCTGCCGGCCACTTGCTCCTCTCCGTCCCTCCCCCTGTCATTCTCCCTTAAGGCTGTAAAAAAGTGATGGGCCCACGGCCCCTTGGCTCCCCCTGTTCTGGCATCCCTTAGCTGAGTTGCTTTACCGTCAGCTGGCACAGCAGGAGGAGAAGTCCCACAGCTGGGCCAGCAGGGAGAGGCTGTGCGTGCTGTTGCTGGAGGAACTCAGCTAAGTGGTGCCAGGACTGGGGAGGCAGGTGTCCGGGAGCCATGGCCCCATCACTTTTTTCCTGCCTTAGGGGCGAGCGACGGGGGGGGGAGTAGAGATGAGTGAGCGGCGGGCAGGGGTGGCTGCAGTAGACAGGGTTGGAGCAGGAAGAGGTCGAATGAGGGCGGGGCTTCAGGGGAAGAAGCCAGCAGGGACGTAAAGAGGTGGAGCAAGGGCAGGGCCTTGGGGCAGAGTGGGGGGGCTGGGGCCAAGGACACCAGTAGGCCCCCCCTCAACACACACACCTTTTAGGGAGCTTCTGGCACTTGCATAAGCCTCCCCAAATGAAAGAGTCCTGCACCACCTATGACCTAGAGCATGGGACTGCATCCCTGACCATCTCGGCTAACAGGCATTGATGGACCTATCCTCCATGGACTTATCTAACTCTTTTTTTAACCCAATTACACTTTCAGCCCTCACAACATCCCCTGGTAATGAAGAAGTACTTCCTTATGTTTGTTTTAATTAATTTCACTGAGTGACCACTTCTTGTTTTATGTGAAGGGGCTAAGAACTGGAGTTGCCAGTTTTGTTTGGATGTATTCCTGGAAGTTTCATCTCATGATATAATCTTTAATTAAAGGCAATCCTGGAAGATTGGCAATCCTATTCATAATACTTCTCTATAACTGTCCCTAGGGGCTGCTGATCCCATACCTGTTGTTGCAGTGTTCTCTCACCTTCTCCTGAATCATCGAGCGCCGGCCACTGCCAGAGTCACGATACCGGACTAACTGGAACATTTCTCTGATCCAGTCTGGCAATTCTGGTCCTTTATTCCTGTGAATGAACCTTTCACATCAGCCAGGTTTCAAGCCCCTGATTTAGTAAAAATATCTTAGACTGTAAGCAGGGCAGGGACTCCTCTGTCTTCGTGTGTGTTTGGATAGTGCCTGGCACAAATCATCATTATTATTAATATTAATAATAACAATAAATAATAGCATAAAAGTCAGAAAGATGTTTCTGTTTGTATCCAGTATAGTAACCATAGGAGGATGCTGCCACCTAGAGCTGAAATTTGTTCATGGTTATAGACAGGGACACACAGATGCACCAAAAACCCTGTATCAACCATAGAATCATAGAATATCCGGGTTGGAAGGGACCTCAGGAGGTCATCTAGTCCAACCCCCTGCTCAAAGCAGGACCAATTCCCAGCTAAATCATCTCAGCCAGGGCTTTGTCAAGCCTGACCTTAAAAACCTCTAAGGAAGGAGATTCCACCATCTCCCTAGGTAACCCATTCCAGTGCTTCACCGCCCTCCTCGTGAAAAAGTTTTTCCTAAGATCCAACCTAAACCTCCCCCAATGCAACTTGAGACCATTACTCCTTGTTCTGTCATATGATACCACTGAGAACAGTCTAGATCCATCCTCTTTGGAACCCCCTTTCAGGTAGTTGAAGGCTGCTATCAATGCCTCCTCATTCTTCTCTTCTGCAAACTAAACCATCCCAGTTCCCTCAGTCTCTCCTCATAAGTCATGTGCTCCAGCCCCCTAATCATTTTTGTTGCCCTCTGCTGGACTCTTTCCAATTTTTCCACATCCTTCTTGTAGTGTGGGGCTCAATGTAGTGTAGATAGCAGGTATCAGTTTCTTGTGTCTGTAAACATCATTTTGGCAAATGAAGCAAAATTTGGAATTTAAGGAAAAAATCTGAATTTTTGAGAAAGGCAAAAATAACTAAGGCCTTGGCTACACTGGCGCTTTACAGCGCTGCAACTTTCTCGCTCAGGGGTGTGAAAAAAACACCCCCCTGAGCGCTGCAAGATACAGCACTGTAAAGCGCCAGTGTAAACAGTGCCGCAGCGCTGGCAGCGTGGCTCCCAGCGCTGCAAGCTAATCCCCATGAGGAGGTGGAGTACGTGCAGTTTTCTCCCAGCGCTGGCGCTGCGACCACACTCACACTTCAAACTGCTGCTGTGGTAGTGCTCCCGCGGCAGCGCTTTGAAGTTTCATGTGTAGCCAAGCCCTCTTTCTTGAGCTTCAGAGTGTTCACCCTATACTGCCCCTTAGGATCCCCATGGGCAGTAGGCAACCCTGGGAAAGTTGTTCCAATAGTTAATTACGCTAACATTGTTTGGGGTTACCTGAGGTGTCTGGAATGCACCACTATCACCTGCTTATCATCAAAGCTCTGTCTGTGTGCACCAGGGGAAACGCTCCCCAGCCACCGGCTACTGGCAACACAGTTGCAGGAGTAACACTAGATATAGATCCTATCCTCTGCTTTGTAAAGTGCTGAGACCAATGGCTGCAAGGTGCTAGATAACACCTATTTATGAATTATAATAATAATAACTATATTATTATTAATTTTCCTAATTGTTCTGTCTCAATTGTTTCTTTCTTTGGAAAATCCCAAATTACATTCCCAGCAGTTGGGAGGGGGTTAAATATGCAGTTTACCCTGGCAACTCTCTCAGCATAGAAATCTTGTGTAAATATAATCATTACTATCGCCAATTTATCTGGAAAAATCTGACTTTGTGGTACACGTATCACATGTGGCCATGTGTTGCATACATGTTGCAGACATGATCAAGTGTCGTATGTGTGATGGTGCCTCATGTACATTGTGCCCATGGCTATGCTGCATACATGTTGCAGACATGATTGTCACCTGGAATGTGTGTCATGTATGTTGCACCTGTGACTATGCGGCACACATGTTGAATGTGAGGCTGTGTTGTATGTATGTTGCATATATCCCTATGTCCAATGTATGTTGCATGTGAGATCGTGTGTCATATGCATGTTGCACGTGTCCATATGTTGCACATGTTGCATGACTGCCATGTGTGACTGTTGCATATACAACCCTGTGTCACACACACAACTAGGTGCAGCAGGCATGCTACACCTGTGACTGTGTGTTGCATGCTGCATACATGACCATGTGTAGGTGCAGGTTGCATGTGTGAATGTGCATTGAGTACGTGTGCATATAGTGTGTTGTGTGCATGTGTGACTGCATTAAATGTCTTTTGATTGTGTGTTATATGTCTAAGGCTTTTATGATGCCATGCTGCATGTATGCTACACGTTATGTATTGTTTGTAATGTTCCTGTAGCCATGTAGGTTCCAGAGTATGAAAGACAAAAGGTGGGTGAGGCAATATCTTTTATTGGACCAACTTCTGCTGAGGGAAGAGACAAACTTTCCAGCTTTGCAGAGCCCCAGCCCTAAAAAAGAGTTCTGTGAAGGTGGAAGTTTGTCCCTTCCACCCAGAGTAGGTGGTCCAATAGAAGACACAGCTCCCATGTGGCATCTGACACACGTCACCCATATGTTGCGCACAGATTGTTTGTATGACTGTGTCGTATATGTAGTAGGAAGAGGGCCTGAAACATAAGGCATTGTATCAGAGGCCTGATATGAGGCCTAAGTCCTGGGCTAAAATAATGGTCAAAGCTTTGCTGATATAAAGCAAAATCAGGCTGTGAGATAGAGACAGGCCCTGCTCACAGAATCTGGCAAGAACAGGGTTGATATTGCAAAAACACACATTCCTAAGAGGTAGGGTTACCAGATAGCAACCGTGAAAACATGGGACAGGGAGTGGGAGGTAATAGGTGCCTATATAAGAAGAAGTCCCAAAAAATGGGACTGTCCCTTTAAAAATGGGACATCTGGTCACCCTACTAAGGGGTGCTAAGCACAGAGCACTCACGCAAACACATTTCCAGAAGAGTGGTACCAGAACACCTTGATACCAACACATTCCCTAAAGAGAAAAGGAACATGCTGACCCATCCCAAAGATAAGGTCAGGATGACAGTGTGATGGATAGAGATGTACAAGGTGATGGGTGGTAACTGGCTACGTCAGAGAGTGTCAGCTAACTAACTAACTATGTCAGAGGGGCAATACCTAACTTCTTTGCATTTCTGTATAAAATGGAATATCAGTGTCTTTGGCCAGCCGAGGGGGAAATGGAAAATCCCGCCATTCACTGAGTTGCATCTATTGTCACAGGCATCCATGTCTTAGTATCCTCATAGAGTCTGCTAGGTGCTATTATCTTGCTTCGTCAACAATAAACCTGGCCGGGCACTTCTGCACATTAATGGATCTTGTGGTAATTGGGTGATTCACTTGAGGTCTGCTGTGCCAGCTCTCTGGGACAGCACATAGGGAGAACACACACATGCAGCCAAACATCTGATGACAGCACACATTTTTCATGTGTTGCATGAGTGTTCATTAATACGCTCTGCACCCATATCTGTATGCTGCATATGTTGCATGAGTATCCATGGGCACAGACTGTACCAGTGTCCATGCTTCACATGTGTTGCATGAGTGTCCAGTGCACAAACTGTACCCATGTCCATGCTGCAGGCATGTTACATGAGTGTCTGTGGGCACAGACCATACCCATGTCCATGCTGCACACGTGTTACATGAGTGTCTGTGGGCACAGACTGGACCCCATGTCCTCGCTACCCCTGCGTTACATGTGTCCATGGGCACAGATCACATTCGTGTCTGCGTTGCACGTGTGTTACATGAGTGTCTGTGGGCACAGACAGTACCAGTGTTGTTGCTGCACATGTGACATGAGTGTCTGTGGGCACAGACCATATCCGTGTCCGCGCTGCACGCATGTTACATGGGTGTCCGTTGGCACAGACGGTACCAGTGTCCGTGCTGCACGCGTGTTACATGGGTGTCCGTTGGCACAGACCGGATCCATGTCCGCGCTGCACGCGTGTTACATGAGTGTCCGTGGGCACAGACCGGATCCGTGTCCGCGCTGCACGCGTGTTACATGGGTGTCCGTTGGCACAGACTGGATCCATGTCCGCGCTGCACGCGTGTTACTTGAGTGTCCGTTGGCACAGACCAGATCCGTGTCTGCGCTGCACGCGTGTTACATGGGTGTCCATTGGCACAGACCGGATCCGTGTCCACGCTGCACGCGTGTTACATGGGTGTCTGTTGGCACAGACCGGATCCATGTCCGCGCTGCACGCGTGTTACATGGGTGTCCGTGGGCACAGGCCGGATCCGTGTCCGCGCTGCACGCGTGTTACATGGGTGTCCGTGGGCACAGACCGGATCCGTGTCCGCGCTGCACGCGTGTTACATGGGTGTCCATTGGCACAGACCGGATCCGTGTCTGCGCTGCACACGTGTTACATGGGTGTCCGTGGGCACAGACCGGATCCGTGTCCGTGCTGCACGCGTGTTACATGGGTGTCCATTGGCACAGACCGGATCCGTGTCTGCGCTGCACGCGTGTTACATGGGTGTCCATGGGCACAGACCGGATCCGTGTCCGCGCTGCACGCGTGTTACATGGGTGTCCGTTGGCACAGACCGGATCCATGTCCGCGCTGCACGCGTGTTACCTGAGTGTCCGTTGGCACAGACCGGATCCGTGTCTGCGCTGCACGCGTGTTACATGGGTGTCCGTGGGCACAGACCGGATCCGTGTCCGCGCTGCACGCGTGTTACATGGGTGTCCGTGGGCACAGGCCGAATCCGTGTCCGCGCTGCACACGTGTTACATGGGTGTCCGTGGGCACAGACCGGATCCGTGTCCGTGCTGCACGCGTGTTACATGGGTGTCCATTGGCACAGACCGGATCCGTGTCCGCGCTGCACGCGTGTTACATGGGTGTCCATTGGCACAGACCGGATCCGTGTCCGCGCTGCACGCGTGTTACATGGGTGTCCGTGGGCACAGACCAGATCCGTGTCCGCGCTGCACACGTGTTACATGGGTGTCCGTTGGCACAGACCGGATCCGTGTCTGCGCTGCACGCGTGTTACATGGGTGTCCGTGGGCACAGACCGGATCCGTGTCCGCGCTGCACGCGTGTTACCTGAGTGTCCGTTGGCACAGACCGGATCCGTGTCTGCGCTGCACGCGTGTTACATGGGTGTCCGTTGGCACAGACCGGATCCGTGTCTGCGCTGCACGCGTGTTACCTGAGTGTCCGTGGGCACAGACCGGATCCGTGTCCGCGCTGCACGCGTGTTACATGAGTGTCCGTGGGCACAGACCGGATCCGTGTCCGCGCTGCACGCGTGTTACATGGGTGTCCGTGGGCACAGACCGGACCCGTGTCCGCGCTGCACGCGTGTTACATGGGTGTCCGTGGGCACAGACCGGACCCGTGTCCGCGCTGCACGCGTGTTACCTGAGTGTCCGCGCCCCCGACCCCGGCTCGCTGCCCCCGGCCGCCAGGGGCGCTGCGGCCGCTCCGGGCGGGGCGGGGCCGGTCGCTGGGTGAGGCGGGGCGGCCGGGCGCGGCCCGCACAGGCCGGGCTCTCTCATGGCGGTGAGCCGGGCGCTCGGGCTCCGTCTGGCCTACGCGGCGGCAGGCGCCCTCATGGGCCTCTCGGCCTTCCTCACCTGGAGCCTGGCGCCGGCCTTCCGCCAGCCCGCCACGGCTGCCGCGGGGGGGCTCTCCGGTACGGGGGGCCGGGCGCGTGGGGGGGGGTCTCCGGTACGGGGGGGGGTTCCGCTGCGGGGAGCCGGTCTCCGGGGGGGGGGGTTCCGCTGCGGGGGGCCGGGCGCGTGGGAGGGAGCTCCGGTACGGGAGGATCCGCTGCGGGGGGGGGTCTCCGGTACGGGGCGGGGGGATTCCGCTGCGGGGGCCGGTCTCCGGGGGGGGGTTCCGCTGCGGGGGGCCGGGCGCGTGGGGGGGGTCTCCGGTACGGGGGGGGGGTTCCGCTGCGGGGAGCTGGGAGTGTGGGGGGGTCTCCGGTACGGGGGGGTTCCGCTGTGGGGGGGCCGGGCGCGTGCAGGGGGGTTCCGCTGCGGGGAGCTGGGAGTGTGGGGAGGTCTCCGGTACGGGGGGGGTTCCGCTGCGGGGGGGCCTGGCGCGAGCGGGGGGGTTCCGCTGCGGGGAGCTGGGAGTGTGGGGGGGGTCTCCGGTACGGGGGGGGTTCCGCTGCGGGGGGGCCGGGCGCGTGCAGGGGGGTTCCCCTGCGGGGAGCTGGGAGTGTGGGGGGGTCTCCGGTACGGGGGGAGGTTCCATGTGGGGGGGCCGGGCGCGTGCAGGGGGGTTCCGCTGCGGGGAGCTGGGAGTGTGTGGGGGGGTCTCCGGTACGGGGGGGGGTTCCGCTGTGGGGGGCCGGGCGCGTGCAGGGGGGTTCCGCTGCGGGGAGCTGGGAGTGTGGGGAGTCTCCGGTTCGGGAGGGGGTTCCGCTGTGGGGGGGCCGGGCGCGTGCAGGGGGGTTCCGCTGCGGGGAGCTGGGAGTGTGGGGAGTACGGGGACCTGTGGTGGTTGATGTGCGGTGGCCGGGTCTCTCTGTGCGGGGCATGCATGGGGAAGGGGGCTCTTTGGTACGAGGGGGTGGGCATGGGCCTGGGGGGTTGCTGTCTGATAGGGGAGACTAGCGGGTCTCCTCGGTACACGGGGCGGGGGTAGGATGAGCTTCTCTGGTACAGGGCAGGCCAGATTAGGGGAAGGGATGCTCAGTGGTTTGAGCATTGGCCTGCTAAACCCACGGTTGCGAGTTCAATCCTTGAGGGGGAAATTTAGGGAACTGGGGTTAAAATCTGGGGATTGCTCCTGCTTTGAGCAGGGGGTTGGACTAGATGACCTCCTGAGGTCCCTTCCAACCCTGATATTCTACGATTCTATGAGACTGAACGTGGGCACAGGGCTCTGGGTGCTGGCATGGAGTGTGGGGGCTCCCTGATACGGGGCTAGCATGTGGGGCACGAGGGGGCACTCTGGTCTATGGGGGCTGGGCACAGGTAATGAGGGGCTGTCCAGTATGGGAGGTTATGGTGGGTCCCTCTAGTATGGGCGGCTGGCACAGACATGGGTGGGCATCTCTGATATCTGGGAGGGGCAGGTGTAGGCATGAAGAACATTTTCCAATACCTAGGAAGCAGAGGCCTCCCTGGTATTAGTGGGGTCCTCATGCAGCTGGGGCTCCAGGCATACCGTGGTGTTTCCAATTGGGGTTGGGGGGCGAAAGGTTCCAATACTGGGGACACAGTACAGGCAGATGCTAGGGCTTTGTTCTCTGGGATGGGACTTGCAGAGTTTATGGGGGGTCTGGCCTGTAGCTACTGCTCAGGCCAACATATCTGTTGGGTTATGTGTGTGGGACGCAGCACCCTATGGTCAGGGGCCCTTGCATGTTGCACTGCTGGGACCCTGTGCTGAAAAATCTGTTAGCCCAACTGTGCCGGGGGGTTATACTGTAAGTACCCCCCACCTGGCTGGGGACTGGACTAGGTGCACCTCACTGCCTGGCAGGGGATTGGATGGATTCAGGCAGGTCCTCGAAGTGCTTTCATGAGCTAGTAACTCTTTCTCAGTGACCTGGAGCAGTTTCTGATCTTGTGTTTTGGGCTGGCTGCTCTTTGTTGTGGCTTATTTTATTCATCATCTGCGAGGCTTCCTCATGAAGTTTGGCATTTACTTAGGGCTTGTCTACATCAGAAAGTTGCAGCGCTGGTGAGGGAGTTACAGCGCTGCAACTTTGAAGGTGTACACATCTGCAGGGCACCACCAGCGCTGCAACTCCCTGTTTGCAGCGCTGGCCGTACTCCCGTTTTGTCTCGGGTGTAGAGGATCCAGCGCTGGTAATCCAATGTAGACACTTACCAGCGCTTTTCTTGACCTCCGTGGAAGGAGGAAGCCTCTGGTAATCAAGCTGGTCTCCTTTCCCGGTTTGCTCTCTCGTTCCCGGAACCCCGAGCAAGCAGGTCTCCTTCCCTGCGGTTTGCTGGGTGGCTCCGGGAACGCGAGAGCAAACCGCGGCGAAGCTGGTCTCCTTTCCCGGTTTGCTCTCTCGTTCCCGGAACCCCGAGCAAGCAGGTCTCCTTCCCTGCGGTTTGCTGGGTGGCTCCGGGAACGCGAGAGCAAACCGCGGCGAAGCTGGTCTCCTTTCCTGGTTTGTTCTCTCGTTCCCGGAACCCTGAGCAAGCAGGTCTCCTTCCCTGCGGTTTGCTGGGTGGCTCCGGGAACGCGAGAGCAAACCGCGGCGAAGATGGTCTCCTTTCCCGGTTTGCTCTCTCGTTCCCGGAACCCCGAGCAAGCAGGTCTCCTTCCCTGTGGTTTGCTGGGTGGCTCCGGGAACGCGAGAGCAAACCACGGCGAAGCTGGTCTCCTTTCCCGGTTTGCTCTCGCGTTCCCGGAACCCCCCTTGAAGCCGCCCAACAGCGCTGCAGTGTGGCCACATCTAACACCACTTGCAGCGCTGGTTGCTGTAAGTGTGGCCACTCTGCAGCGCTGGCCCTATACAGCTGTACTAATACAGCTGTAACAACCAGCGCTGCAAAATTTTAGATGTAGACATGGCCTTAGTTTGCAGCAGATGAGGCTAAGTATAGCCCACTGCCACTCCCCTCTCTACCCAGGGCTCAGCTTCCAGTATTTTCAAGACTGTTCCTGTCAAGATGGAGGGTTGTATGCTGGGATTTATGCTCCACCAAGTTTGCTATAAACATGGCTGTCCTCTGCTCCACTTCATTCAGCCCTCATACTACTGGGAAGATATTAACGCTGCCCCTTTGGAGGAGATTTGGAGTCCCTGCAGGTGTATACAGGCTATCAGAATAGCCCACTCTGATACTTGTGGGACTAGATTTATAGAAAGCTTTTTGGTTTTGCTCACTTAGGTAATATATTTGCAGCTGCCACTCTCAAGATTGTTAGGGTTTCATAATTATAAGGCAGTTTTAGTAAGCTGCTCATGTTATGGTAGATGGGAGTGGGATCTTAATTCTGCTTCTGTGTGTGTTGATTTGTCTGTGGGAGGATTCATAGATTTGAAGGCCAGAAAGGACCATTATTTTCTAGTCTGACCTCTAGCATAACACAGGCTGTGTAACTTCACTAGTAATTCCTCCTTCAATCCCATAACTTTTGGGTGACCTAAAGTAAATTTTATAAAAATGCCTGGTTGTGATTTAAAGACTTCAGGTAATGGTGAATCTACCAGGCCTCAAGGTATGCTGTTGCAGTGGTTAATTCCCCTCACTGCTAAAAAGGTATGCTTTTATTTCTAGTGTGAATTTTTCTAGCTTCAGTTCCTATTCTGGACCTTATTATAGTGGGTTTTTTTTTATTTTTTTGCTAGACTGGAGAGTCTAATCAATCAGATCAGAAATGTCTTCCTGTGTACCTATTTTTAGCCATTGGTCAAATCACCTCAAGATCAGCAAGTGGCACCATGTAAGAGGGAGACAGTAGGAATAAATGGAATTCTTAAACAGCAAACAGTCTACTTTATATGTAGTCAGGGTAACAGAGATACTTCTAAGGATTTTGTGGGAATGATAGAGGCTCTCTAGGTGTCTGAACCTTAATGTTGCCATTGTTGACTCTTTAAAAGCATGTCAGAGCATTATCTGTAGCTGGTAGTAATCAAAGGCAGTAGGTCAGTGATTTCTGCAAGACGTCTGAGAGAGTGGGGAAGCCCTTATGGCAGGGGTTCTCAAACTGGGGGTCGGGATCCCTCGGGGGTCATGAGGTCTTTAAATGGGGAGTCACGAGCTGTCAACCTCCACCCCAAACCCTGCTTGCCTCCAGCATTTATAATGCTGTTAAATGTATTAAAAAGTATGTTTAATTTATTAGGGGGTCACACTCAGAGGCTTGCTGTGTGAAAGAGGCCACCAGTAAAAAATTTGAGACCCACTGCCTTATGGTTTCAGTGTGCTAGTCAAGAATGGGAGAGGTATGGAAACTTCAAAACAGTCTACATTAAGGACTGTTAAAATTCACCAGTTATATCACACAGGTTGCCAGCTGAGCCAAAGTGGGCTGCACTTCTTGTTAAGTGAACAGCCAGGAAAGGTTATTGGGATCATGAGTGTCTCAACTGAGGCTGAGAAATGAATGTGGGGAGGGAGGGAGGAATAAGTTAGGCCTGTGAGGTAGAGTAGGGTAATGGAGAGGCTACATGGTGGTCTCATTGTATAGGTGATCAGAACTTTCAAAAACTGAAGAACTGCAGCAGATATATAGGGAGTCCCTCCCTGTATTTTTGCACATGGACCTTTAAAACTTTACCTGGTAAGAGTCTGAATTTTCTTTAGTGGTGTCCCTTGAAATCAGGATTTTTAAAGGACTGTAAGTGAGACTTATAACGCACTGTTAATGTCTGATCCAAGTTGGAATTTGCCATTTAAAGTGGTGGTTTCAGGTTTACGTTAACTTCTTACCAAATGTGAAAACTCAGTAAATGAGTAATTTAAGTAAAAAAATAACTTAATTCTTCTCACTTCCTGAACCTCACTGCCAACAGGTTCTGTTTTTTCTCTTGTGTAGCACATCAGTCCCTAGAATGTTGTTGCAGCAGCTCCTAGCTATCTCCTACCAGTGCTGCTGTTTTCTCTGTGAAAGACTGAGGATGAATTGCATATCTAGTTTATGTCTGTGGGGTTTTTTGTTTTTTTTTTTGGTAAATGAGGATTGAAGGCATTTTTTACCACTCAGACTCCAGACACGCTTTTTATGAATATAGTCTCAATTCAGTATCTGACTAGGCTAGCCCAGGTATAGGCAACCTATGGCACACGTGCCAAAGGCAGCACACAAGCTGATTTTCAGTGGCACTCACATTGCCCGGATCCTGACCACTGGTCCAGGGGGCTCTGCATTTTAATTTAATTTTAAATGAAGCTTCTTAAACATTTAAAAAACCTTATTTACACTATATACAACAATAGTTTAGTTATATATTATAGACTAGGGGTAGGCACCTATGGCATGGGTGCCGAAGGCGGCACGCGAACTGATTTTAGTGGCACTCACACTTCCTGGGTCCTGGCTACCGGTCTGGGGGGCTCTGCATTTTAATTTAATTTTAAATGAAGCTTCTTAAACGTTTTTAAAGCCTTATTTACTTTACAAACAACAGTAGTTTAGTTATATATTATAGACTTATAGAAAGAGACCTTCTAAAAATGTTAACATGTATTACCGGCACGCGAAACCTTAAATTAGAGTTAAATGAAGATTCGGCACACCACTTCTGAAAGGTTGCTAATCCCTGGGTTAGCCCAAAATATGGCATTTGGGGATGAGGTAGGGGGATGTAATAAAAGGCTGGATTTTAAACCTTTTATGGCTGCTGTAGTAAACCCAATATTCTGGCTAGTCCTTTCACTGAAAATCTATTCTGTTAGTTCTAGGTTGCGTGTAAGGTGCTGGTGAGTCCAGAATGGCTGCTGTCTGCCTGCACAATCACTGCGTTTTATGAACAACTTAAATCTTAAATTCTCATTTTGTAATGTTATCTATCACATTCACAAAACAAAACTGAATAATTGAAACATGGAATTTAAACTACAAAAAGTCTAGTCTTTCACATTTTCACAGTTTAAAAACAGTGTCCAGAACAATGTGTTCAGAGTATAGTTCTGCAGGATGAACAGTGTTCAACAAACCTGTCCTGATTTGAGAGCTCTGTGTTCTTGGCTGTTGGTTTGACAGCTATCAGCATTCAGGGACTACAAAACCTTTAATTGTGGACCATGGATTACTGTCTCAAAATGACAAGGAAGAATTGAAAGCATCCCTGAGTTTGTTAAAAGTTTTGGATTGGCAGCTTATGTTTTATCAGCTTTTCACTGGAAGCTTTCACAGTTTTAGTCACGACAGGAACTGAAGGGATCCCCATTTCCTGAGACTTCTTTGGTAATATCATCTGCTTTGAGAATTCCCATTGGGCTGTGTAATGCAGGGTGTAGCAAGTATATAAGGGAGGGCATAATTTGAAGATAATGCAGTTCCACAGATGTCTGTACACTTTGAAAATTTTAGGCCCAAATTCAGTGTGACAGATGATTTTGAGTGTTTTAGTTTTTGGAAAAGCAGCAAAGAATCCTGTGGCACCTTATAGACTAACCGACGTGTTGGAGCATGAGCTTTCGTGGGTGAATACCCACTTCTTCAGATGCATATGGTGGAAATATCCAGGGGCAGGTATATATATGCTAGCAAGCAAGCTAGAGATAACGAGGTCAGTTCAACCAGGGAGGATGAGGCCCTATTCTAGTAGTTGAGGTGTGAAAACCAAGAGAGGAGAAACTGGTTCTGTAGTTGGCAAGCCATTCACAGTCTTTGTTCAATCCTGAGCTGATGATGTCAAATTTGCAGATGAACTGAAGCTCAGCAGTTTCTCTTTGAAGTCTGGTCCTGAAGTTTTTTTGCTGCAGGATGGCCATCTTAAGGTCTGCTATAGTGTGGCCAGGGAGGTTGAAGTGCTCTCCTACAGGTTTTCGTATATTGCCATTCCTAATGTCTGATTTGTGTCCATTTATCCTTTTCCGTAGAGACTGTCCAGTTTGGCCGATGTACATAGCAGAGGGGCATTGCTGGCATATGATGGCGTATATTACACTGGTGGATGTGCAGGTGAATGAACCAGTGATGGTGTGGCTGATCTGGTTAGGTCCTGTGATGGTGTCGCTGGTGTAGATATGTGGGCTGAGTTGGCATCGAGGTTTGTTGCATGGATTAGTTCCTGAGCTAGAGTTATTATGGTGCAGCATGCAGTTACTGGCGAGAATATGTTTCAGGTTGGCAGGTTGTCTGTGGGCAAGGACTGGCCTGCCACCCAAGGCCTGTGAAAGTGTGGGATCATTGTCCAGGATGGGTTGTAGATCCTTGATGATGCGTTGGAGGGGTTTTAGCTGGGGGCTGTATGTGATGGCCAGTGGAGTCCTGTTGGTTTCTTTCTTGGGTTTGTCTTGCAGTAGGAGGCTTCTGGGTACACATCTGACTCTGTTGATCTGTTTCCTTATTTCCTCGTGCGGGTATTGTAGTTTTGAGAATGCTTGGTGGAGATTTTGTAGGTGTTGGTCTCTGTCTGAGGGGTTAGAGCAGATGCGGTTGTACCTCAGTGCTTGGCTGTAGACAATGGATCGTGTGATGTGTCCGGGATGGAAGCTGGAGGCATGAAGGTAGGCATAGCGGTCGGTAGGTTTTCGATATAGGGTGGTGTTAATGTGACCATCACTTATTTGCACCGTGGTGTCAAGAAAGTGGACCTCCCGTGTAGATTGGTCCAGGCTGAGGTTGATGGTGGGGTGGAAGCTGTTGAAATCATGGTGGAATTTTTCCAGAGTCTCCTTCCCATGGGTCCAGATGATGAAGATGTCATCAATGTAGCATAGGTAGAGAAGGGGCGTGAGTGGACGAGAGCTGAGGAAGCGTTGTTCCAGGTCTGCCATAAAGATATTGGCATATTGTGGGGCCATGCGGGTGCCCATAGCAGTGCCACTGATCTGGAGATGTATATTGTCATCAAAATATATAGTTTTTGGAGTGCTTTGCATGTAATTCTGTAAAGAGATCTCATTTTCAGAAAGTGTTAAACAGCTGCCTTGTGCAAATCAGACCCCTTTAAACTACTTGGTAATATTGGCTGTAATTAATAACTCTGTTGATATGTGACAAGAGAATTCATATCATTCTTGTCAGCTCTAGGAGTAAAAG
The DNA here is from genome assembly GCF_007399415.2 of Gopherus evgoodei. NCBI lineage: Eukaryota > Metazoa > Chordata > Testudines > Testudinidae > Gopherus > Gopherus evgoodei. Next base: position 884,091 of record NW_022060063.1, on the reverse strand, counting down.
CTATCAGCAGACACTTTATTTAGCTATGTCGGAATATTTATTAGTCTCTCTATACAGTTATTTTCAGAGTAGAACTGCATTTTTAAAAGTATATGGATCTCTCATGTATTCTGCTTGAACTCTGGAAAGTCAGCACTCCAGTGTGTTTCTGATGCCCTGTCCAGTGCAGCAGCAAGACGTGGAGCTTCTGAGACACACAGGATACAGATATTCCTATATGCCAATAGTTCATTCCTTCCCAACTGACTTTTCCTCTGTGTGCCCTGCTCATACTGCATACCGAGAGCTTTTGTTCTTTGCTGATTGGAGAATCAGACAGAGGTGCCACCTACCTGCCCTATTCTCCTGGTTCTATAGAACTGTTTGGCATACAATAAATACAAAAGAGGTTACAGAAAAACCTATTTTCTACAGCCTGCACACATAATCCTCCCACTTTGCAATGAGGTTTCCAGAGCCTGCTTCTTGACTGGGTATTAGTGTGAAAGGCAAAAACAATATCAAAGCCATTCCAAACTGTGGGTCTCAGGTTGTCTAGATTGGGATTTGCGGTTCTATTTTAACTCTACTTTGCATCACAGTGCAGACTGCATTCCAGGAATATTGTGAATCTTCAGTTAGTGAAGTTGTTCACTACTCCACTCTTAAGAGGATCCCACTATATTTAGGTAGTAGTGGCCCCTTAAGTCTGAAATAAACAGTGCTATAGTTTAATTTTTGTCTCTGGGATACTTCATTAAATAGATTAGTCTGTTTTTAACTTAACTCATTAATTAGTAATTGTTTCCATTAAGAAGAGATGGAAGGAGAGGAATTGGGCAAGCTTTTCTGAAATTTCTAAAGTTAGGGAACTTTTCAATAAGCTGGTGAGGAAAGTAGGTGCCTTTTTGTGATTTTTTCCGTATTTTTAACAGGATATTAAATACCAAATGACTGCAGGCTAACTAATGTTTGTGACACAGCCCACAAAGGCTGGGAGGCATAGTGTTTGTGCTGGTGCAACCCATGCCGCTGTGAAAATGCAGAACAGCCCGTGCTTCGGATCAGAATATGCTGGCTCTTGGCACAAAGTTTCTTTTAACTTAAATGTACCTGTTGCATTCACAAGCTTCAAAAACTCATCCAGGCACCTGAATGAGAGTTGTAGGTCTGGTATTGTGTATGTGGGAGAAGTTTGTTGAGTATCTTTGGCAGCCTGGCAAGCAGTTCCTCATTAACCTGCCTCTGATTAAGCCAAGAGTTTGCCTACCTGTTTGTTTTATCATTTTGTATTTGTTTGTACATATTTATCTAGCTTTAACATCTTTCCACCTTACCCTCACCTCTTGCATTCTTGTCTTCTTCCATCTCTTGAATGTCCAGATCTGAGAGAGTGCCAGTATCAGGGAAATTAATTGCTTCACTGACTCTAATTTCCTCCTTTCTTGTTTGTTTGTGACATCAACTCATTTTCAGGATCTGTTTAACCTAATGCTTTTTCCTTCTTTCCTTACTGGTTCACTTTTCTTTCTGTCTCTGATTTAAGAATTTGGTAGGCAGTGTCAAGTATTTCTCTCTCTTGTGGAGACTGTTCCTCTATGTTTGTAATCAATTTATTACAGTCTAGACACTGCCTATGTTTTTTGGTTACCTATGATATTTTATTCCCCACTGCTCTATGCCTTCTAATCTGCCTTCCCCTGCTGGTTTTCATTAACCTGCAGTCCTTTTCAGGTGTTCCTGTTCTACACATTTTTATTTTTGGCTGCATGCTATTTATTAAGGTTATATACCATTGCAAAGATGTGGAAATCCGGGTGCTTATAGATGGGGTCCAAAATCCATCTTTTGGTACCTAAAGAACAGCCAGTTTTTCAAAAGTGCCGAGCAGCTACATCTTCCACTGACTTCAGGAACTTCAATATGCACTTAGGCATCCGGACTTGAAAATTGTGATCTGTATCAGCAGTTCTCAAACTGTAGCAATCTGAGGACCCATTGTGATTTAAATTTTTTTGGGGACCCCCAAGTCATGCCACTTAGCCCCAGGCCCCACCTCCATTCCACCCCTTCCCTCAAGGCCCCACCCCACCTCTTCTCACCCCCACTCACTCCACTCCCCTCCTGTCGCTCACTTTCCCCCACCCTCCCTCACTTTCATCAGGCTGGGGCAGGGGGCTGGGGTGCCAGAGGAGGTGCAGGCTCTGAGAGGGAATTTTGGTGTGGGCTCCAGCCAGGCAGCTCTTACTTTGGGTAGCTCCCGAAAGCAACCAGCACATCGCTCTGGCAGCGGCTCCTTGGCGGGGAAGTGGGAGGGCATTTGTATAAATGGATAATTTTTCCATATTTTTAACAGGATATTAAATATTATACATAGAATTATTGACTCTCTGGAGATTTTGCCGACTAACCTAGGGCCTTAAGTATATTGTGCAACTCCATACAGGTGTCTTGATGCCTGCTCAGAATTAAACAGTAGAATAGTCCACAGTTCTCAAACTTGGTCAGGACCCCAAAGTGGGTTGTAACTCCATTAAAATGGGGTCACCAGGGCTGGCGTTAGACTTGCTGGGGCCTGGGGTTGAAGCCGAAGCCCAAAGGCTTCAGCCTTGGGTGGTGGGGCTCAGGTTACAAGCCCCCGCATCTGGGGCTGAAGGCTTTGGCTTTGCCCCCCGCCCCACCCAGGCAGTGTGGCTTGGGTGGACTCAGGCTTCAGTCCTCCCTTGTAGGGTCATGTAGTAATTTTTGTTGTCAGAAGGGGGTCATGGTGCAATGAAGTTTGAATAGATTGTAGAGAAAGGTTGTGTTTATGCATTAGCTAGTCTTTAAATGTTAATAACTCTGGTTTAAATACAAAAAATACCACATATTCACCATCTAGATTTGGGGTGATGGCAGTAGAATGTTATGCTTTAAAATGGAGAAGATAGGCATGAATGGAAAAAAATTGAAGAAAATAGGCAAAGAATGAAAAAATATACACATACACCAAAACAGGAAAATATGAATGGATATTTTTGTCTTGATGCCCCTTTCTCTCTCTTTTCGCTGATGTCTATTTAGACTACGTTTTTAGAGGCCAAGATCTGTTGTATTATGTGTCTATGAAATGCCATGCAAAAATAATAAACAATATTGTTGGTTTAGTTTGAAGTGCTATATTAGATGCATAAAGCATCTGAAATCTGAATCTCATTTCCTGCTACTAAAACTGACTCATCAAACAGACTTAAGAGTTGAACAAAGACTTCACATGCCAAGTGCCTTTCTTCTTGCACATGTGCAGTCCAGCCTACTTTGCTCTGAACCAAAAAGTCAATCCGCTTATGCTGCAAATGCCCAAAGTGCAATGTTGTGGGCTCAGAAGTTGGCCAAATGAAAACCAGTTTTCACTTGAACCCTCAAGAGATTCTTCTCAGAGGACTGTTTCCCTAACAAATTACAGTTTTCAATCACCAGCTGTTTTGGCATAAGAACTGTTCAAACAAAGTCTTAAGAAGATTTTTTTTTTAACTTGTTCCCACAAATGGCTGAAGCTGAACTATTTTGGCTCAGACTTTCAGAAGAAAATGTTTTACACTTTCATAGAAATCTACAGTTCTTCAGCCTGACTGGGCAAGGTCTTGGATAGTTATGACAAAACAGAGTCAGAATGGAAATACCTAGGGTCCCTTCATATAGGTGTCACTAATGCTTGAACTTGAATAACTGCACTTATAAAACAAGAGTCTTATGGATGTTTGATGGAAAATGGCATTCGGATAACGTGTTCTGAAGAAACTACTTTGGGTTAAATATATTGATATAATTCTACCCTGAAATGTTCCAGTGGTTCACAATGGCATTATCCATATTTATTTTAATTTTGCATAGTCATCACAGTTGTCATTGTCAGCAAATTTGGTTGTTTATTTTTTAAACTCCTGTTTAACTGTTTGGTCTTCTGGAACTCACTGTGGGAAGAAGAGCTGTTAGGGTTTTTTATGCTATCTTGTCCTTTGTCAAATTGCCCATGATACCCATTGCTGTGAGGTCACTAATTGTGAAGGGTATTTGTCCCACATCTGATTTGACGGCAGAGGCAGCTTTTATATTGTCTTGGTCAACAATGTAGCTCATTTATCAAGGCTCTGAAAAATTAGTCAAAATGATGAGGAACTGGTTTTTAAAAAAAGTACAACCTGGTGTTCATTTTAATTGTTGCATTTGGAGAAAATGAAACTTGTTTTATGTATCTTGAAGTATGGGAAGCTTTGAAATTGTGTTATTGAAATACTGAGGATAATTATCAGTATTTTTCTCCTTTAAGAATTGTCTACCAAACTTGGTGACATCTTGTTTTGAACTTATTTTTAGGAACTTGCTCATTTACATTTCATTTAAGCTTAGTACCAATGTAGATAAAAGAACGAATGGGTATAAACTGGACACTAGGAAGTTTAGACTTGAAATTAGATGAAGGTTTCTAACCATTAGAGGAGTGAAGTTCTGGAACAGCTTTCCAAGGGGAGTAGTGGGGGCAAAAGACATATCTGGCTTTAAGATTAAGCTTGATACGTTTATGGAAGGGATGGTATGATGGGAGAGCCTAATTTTGGCAATTGATCTTTGATTATCGCCAGATAAGTATGCCCAGTGGTCGGTGATGGGATGTTGGATGGGATGGGATCTGAGTTACTGCAGAGAATTCTTTTCTGAGTGCTGGCTGGTGAGTCTTGCCCACATGCTCAGGGTTTAGCTGATTGCCATATTTGGGGTCGGGAGGGAATTTTCCTCCAGGGCAGATTGGCAGAGGCGCTGGAGGTTTTTCGCCTTCCCCTACAGCGTGGGGCATGGGTCACTTGCTGGTGGATTCTCTGCAGCTTGAGGTCTTCAAACCACAATTTGAAGACTTCAGTAACTCAGGCATAGGTTAGGGGTTTGTTATAGAAGTGGATGGTTAGGGTTCTGTGGCCTGCTTTGTGCAGGGGGTCGGACTAGATGATCACATTGATCCCTTCTGACCCTAGAATCTATGAATCCACACACATTCCAAGTACTCTATAGGGTTTATATTATTAAATCTGGATTTAAGATTTGTCAAAATACCCAAGTTGACTTTTTCTTTAAAGAAATTGTGCTTCTATCCACTCTGTTTCAGATCTATTATGTGCTTTACTTACGTAATCTTTACTTTAGATGTGTCTGTTTTCCATAGCTCTAAGTAAGAAATCCCATAGATTCTGTTTTGCTGAATGGCTATTTTAGCCCAGGACAGTTCCGAGAGCAATTGTCTGAGAGTGGCGGCAACCAAATATTTCCAACTGTGAAGGTTGTAAGATTATATGGGCAGTGTTTGGGCCACTGAGGCAACTTCATCTGACCACCTTCCAAAACTGCTGCTGCGGGGTTACCTCCAGAGGCCCTGATACTGCTTCTGTATGTGACTGTGGTGTGGGGCTTGGATCGAACTATGTGGATGCAGTGTTGGGTAGCAGTAGTTAGATGGAGTATTTCTTGGGAGTAGGATTATGTGAAACAGAAAATTTAAACACTGAAAGTCAACTGAATCCTCTAGAGGTCTTTAAACCTCTCTTCCCCGCTTTAAATGACATCATTTTATTTTATTCCAGTAAAAATTGTTTCTAAAAACAATTTTTTGGAGCAGAACAACTGAATCAGTCAGTTATTGCTTTAGTGTTGGAGCCAGTCCAGTAGAGCTCTCAAAGCCGTATAGTGCTCTCACATTAGATGTGTGCCATATTTCTGCTGGAGGTGTTCTCCTATAGATGATGAGTGTAGTCCTTGTTGAGGGAGCAGAATGGTCTGAGTTCATTCTAACCACAACATGACCATGTAACCCTGTTAATGGGAGTGTACTATGAGACACAAGGATAGGCTATTTGAAATTGGGTCGTTCTGATGTGTCACAATATCATCTTGTCTTATGACCATTGTAAGAACATGCATCAAAATGAAGCCAGGCTCAGGCTTCATAAGATTCATATTAACCAGGAACAGTCATGTATTCTCGTTTAGTTTCCCAAATAGTTGTTATGGCTACTATCAAATTTTTCAAGACCCTTTTACTTTTAATCTGGCAAATTGACCTGGCCCCCTCACCACTTACCCCAGGGAGGTTATGGGATAGAGATGGTTTCCTTTCATAGCTCCACTAAGACAAGTTTGTTTATGTGGCTTTATTTGGTGAAGAGCTTTGCTTCTCTAATCTTCGGTGGTAAAGTCGAAGCCTTGGGGCTTGTCTACATGTGGAGTTATTGAGGAACAGCTATTCCTGAATACCTCCATGTGTGGACATTTTTTTCCTCAATAAAGTGGCCTTGTATCTGTTTAAGCTTAATTCAGTGGGCTAAACAGTGAGTTAAACTAAATATGGATAAGGCACTCTTACTGTGAAATGAAGGTGTCCACAAATGGAGCTGTCATGGGTTGCACAGGCTCCATGCTCTGGAACCACTCTGAATGAAATTCAGACAGAACACACTTGTGTGTGTCCCCTCAGGGCACACTCTCACTAGGGCAAGCCTCCTTGGCTTCAGCTCCTCCTGGGGTCTGCCCTTGGTATGTTCAGCACCCCTCTTCATGCCCTGAGCTCCCCGCAATGAGTCCACTTGGGGAAGCTGTACTTGCTCACCAAAGGGGCCAAGAACCCCCCCAACTTGACTCTCAGCCAGCAGTGTAAAACAGAATGGTTTGTTAATCTTCTACAACAGTGATGAGCTGCCAAAATATTAACAGGTTCCCTCCTCCTCACCCCACGAGGGGGTCGTGGCCGCCCCCTCATCCCCGCCCAGGACTCCTGCCCCATCCAACCCTGCACGTTCCTTGATGCCCCCTGGGACCTCTACCCGATCCACCCCCCTTCCCTGTCCCCTGACTACCCCATGCCGCCCCATCCAACCCCTCCTCTCATTCCTGATTGCCCCCCGGGAGCCCTGCCCCATCCAACAGCTTACCTGGCTGCTGCTTGTTTCACGCTTCCTGTGAACATCTGAGGAGAAGGGGGGCGGAGCATTCAGGAGTGGAGGGGGAAGTGAGCTGGGGCCGGGGTGGAGTGCAGGAGCTTTTGTTAAATAAAGCCCTTATACGACCGGTTGTCCCGGAACAACCGGTTCTAAAAGGCCTTCTAAATTTAACAACCCGTTCCTGCGAACCGGCTCCAGCTCACCACTGATCTAGAACACAATGTAGAACAGATCTTGTTGGCACAGAAAGCAGGAAGTTACAGCAAAGTCCATTTTGGAGGGATCCAGGACCCTGCACTCCCCCCTGAGTCCCAACCCAGGAGTAGCTTTTGTCCAGCAATCTCTTGCTATCTGCTCATGGTTTCAATAAGAATGTTTGCTGAACTATCCATGGAACCCCATTGCCTTCATTACTATATAAAGTGCCTTGGATTCCTGTGGTTTGGAAGGAAATCAAGACTTCAGTTTTCCCAGTGAATACTTACAGTAAATGAGCATGTGAGGGGAAATTACCTTTTGGGCAGAGACTGGTCATAATTCTCCAGGAAGCTAATGCTCTGAATTTCAGAGACACTGTATACGCTGTCCTGAACAGCTTCCCGAAAACTTAGCAATAAATGCTCCAGTTTATCACACACTTCCCTGTTGTTTTTGTTAATTGTGGAGGCTTTAATCTCAGTAATCATATTGTTTTGTGTTTAACAATGTATTGGTCTGGCTTGGAATGATGGGCTATAGCTGTAATGAGCAGCAGAAGGTATCTGCTGGCCTGTGGGGACAATGCTTCAGAATGTGCTGTTCATGAACCATGCAGCCCTTCTAGGTGTGTGTTAATTTTGCAGAGCAGCGAAGAAGGAATGCCTTGTTAGTGTGTGTGAAGTGCACGGGCTTGGGTTGAAAGTCATTTTTGTTTAATATTGCTGCTTCACTCTTAAAGCCCACTTACTTGGGCATTGGTCACTTGCAGTTGGGAGCAGCTGTTGACCAGCCAGTTCGCCTGTGCAGTTATTATGATCTACAGATGTTAAGACCAGAAGGGACCAGTCTAATAATCTGCCTAATGTGCGTAGCCCTGGCCAGAGAGCCTATGGGATATGCCTTCCATCACCCCATCTCAAACAAGGCATCTCGTGTGGCCCAGCAGGTGCACCAAAGATCAGAAATTGCCAAGTGGAGAGGGCGAGAGTCCTTTTGCGTTATGATAGAGCTTGTGTTTCAGGTACAGTAACTCCTCACTTAATGTTGTAGTTATGTTCCTGAAAAATGCGACTTTAAGCAAAACAATGTTAAGCAAATCGAATTTCCCCATAAGAATTAATGTAAATGAGGGGGGTTAGGTTCCAGGGAAATATTTTTCACCAGACAAAAGACTATATTATACACACACGCGCGCTCTCTCTCTCTCTCTCTCTCTCTCTCTAAGTTTTAAACAATTTAATACTGGTACACAGTGATGATGATGCTTGGTTGAGGTGGAGGAGTCAGAGGGTGGGATATTTCCCTTACTGCTAAATGATTAACTAGCAATTGGCGGATGCCTCAAGGGTTAACTCTCTCTTTGCACAAGGCAGCAGGAATGGCGGGAGATGTGCACATTTCCCTTAAGTACACTGCCTTGTTGATAAGATCAGCTTTCTGAGACAGCTGCTGCAAGCTCCCTCCATCCTGAGTCCTGGTCTGTCCCCCCTGCTCTGTGGAAGGTGGGGCAAACCGGGTGCAGGAGCAGGGGGGAGGGGGACACCCTGACAGTCCCCCTCTTCCTTCCCTTCCCCCCCCCCCCCCGCACAGCAAGCAGGAGTCTTGGGGAGCAGCTCCGAGGCAGAGGACAGGAGCAGCACATGGCAGTGTAGGGAGGGACACAGCTGACCTGCACACGGGACTTAGGGGGCTGCCGGTCCACCCTGGTTCCAAGCCTCCACCAGCTTGCTGCTCTTCCTGCAAGCACTAGACAAAGCAGGCGTCTGCCAAATGAGGTTAGAGGGGAGCATTACACAACTTTAAACGAGCATGTTCCCTAATTGATCAGCAATGTAACAATGAAACAACTTAAGCCGTTAACCAGGAAGACTTTAAGTGAGGTGGTATTGTACTGTCAGTAACAGTGGTCACTTAGTTCGGTAGTTTTCAAAACAAAACAGCTCTCTGAAATGAAAGCTGCTTCTCTCTCATATAAGCCCTCCCTATCCTCACTTCCTGTTATGAAACAAGAAGTTCTATGACTTTTGTAGGAGAGAGGGATGTATTCAGTCTCCAGACCCGTTCAGCCATGGACCTGTGGCCAGAACATTAGAATGGGAGTCAATTGGCATGACATGTGGTGACACCTATTCCCTGAGAACTCAGACCAGGAGCAGCTCTCACCACTGGCTTGGCCCCTTTTCAAATCTAGGTTTGGTTCCCTAGAAATGGAATTTTATATATCTCATTACCAGCTACCAGAGCCTCCCAGTTGCCCTGTTGATCAGTCTGGATTTCATTTTGATTGGAGACTATTCTAGGGATCCTGCAAAGATTAGTTAACATTGATGTGTGTTTTTCAGCTACTGTACATATTGAAAAGGAAGGAGCGCCATCGCCTTTTAGATGAACTTTTCTGTTGTGCTTACCTGGCAGTGGCTTTTAGTGCTATTGCTCATACCCAGTATGTGTCAGTTATGCCAAGTCTGAATTAATCTTCTCCAGGTTTGATCACAAATACACTTCTTAAAAATAAAACCAACTGGATGCAGTAGCATTGGAGCCAGTGGCAGGAAAGTGCTCCAAAAAGTTAACTGTACTGGGGAAGGCTTACTTCACCTCAGCACTGATACCCTGTGGATTAGTAATTTAGTAGCTTCTCTCGGATGTTTGAGTCTGTGCAGGTCTTTGGACCTCTTATCCCTTGACATTTGTTTTTTCTTTACCTTAAACTTGTGAGGACACTTCTCAGAGCAGATGTTTCTTTTGTTCAGCCACATAGGACAAGACAAGTGTGATTGGACCTCTGCTGGTTTCTGAAGTTCTGCATGCCTTCGTTGTGTATTTTTGTTGGTTTTGTTTTTTGATGGTTGAGTAAAGTTTCATTAGTGGCCTTGAGTTTGAATTGCATCTAGCTCAGGGGAGTCGTTAACTTGGTTTGGACTTTCATGCGCTACCACCATACAAGTAACTAGGAGCAAGCAATGTTCCTTCTAATTTTTTCCATCTATGTGTGATATGCACCGAGGTATATGTGCAGATGTGCGCCACCAGTAGAAACAAAAAACCTAGCTATGATTATGTATTTTTAAAAAGTTAAATAGGGTTAATTACTCCTGCCAGGACAGATTAGGCATTTTAGAACTCACTGCTCAAAGAATTAAATTTAAGTGTAAGAGAAATAACAATTATTAAATGCAGAGACCAGTCAAAACGCTAAAATAACACTCTCTGAAAGAATAAAATTACAGAGAATATATGTGCATTGCAGGAATTACCAAGAAGTAACAACTACAATAATGCAAGTATGTGTTGGGAGGTGAGCGTGACAGAGACTGTGCGTGTGTTTGACAGTATGTGTGACCCTGTGTGTGTGACACTGAGACTGTTTGTGACAGTGTGATATGACTGTGTGTGTGTGTGTGTGTGTGTGTGTGTGTGTGTGTGTGTGAGAGAGAGAGAGAGAGACAGACAGACAGACAGTGTGTGTGCTGGCTGCTGGGAAAGTTTCTGAGACACCCTGCGCTGTCTCTTCAAGAGACTCACTGAAAGCTCTCCTGCTCTGTCCTGATCCCTGTTGTCTCCCCTTCCCCGCTTGCAGAGATGGGGCCTGCGGGGGAGGGAGTATGTGTGTGAGAGACAGACAGAGACTGTGTGCACTGGCTGCTGGGGCAGTCTCAGAAACAGTGCACTGTCTCTTTAAAAAAGGCACTCAGCCACTCACCCTTCCCCGCAGCAGCTCTGAGCCAGGCTGTGTCCTCTGCCTCTCCCCTGCTCTGCCAAGATGGGATACAGGGGCAAGAGGGGAGGGGTACACCCTGACATCAACACCCAGGAGCAGCTGCAGTATGGAGCACCTGAACACATGCTGCCCTCCTAATCAGCTGGGTAGCAATTAAATCTCTCCTGTGCAGGGCACCTAGCTTACAGGGAACACAGAAGCAGCACTGTCATGGTTAAAAGCAGGCTGTGATTTGGTGCCTGGACTCTCAAACTACTTTTACAGCTTTTCAAGGCAATCAGCTCATCTGATTCTAAGTATGAAAATGTGAACAGCAAGTGGTGTAAGCCATTCCTGACTTATTTGATACTGCAGTAAAATCCTAATTCTCCTCAATGAGAATTCATTTCCCTGCAGTGTAGTTCTTGGATTCTAGACAGCTGTTCTCTAAGTTGGATTCCAACCCTGTGTATAGTCAAAGCATTAGAATGAATTTAAACTTGAATAAATCATAATAAGGTAGCTAGTTTTGTGTCTGTCGCGTCTCGTAATCTTCTAGGTTCTGAACGCAGTGAATGCATTCTTAATTCCCTAGGAATCCAGTTATAATGCATTTATGGAAAACTGTTTTCACTGTGAGCCCTTTACAGTGCTGCATCATTCAGGATTTTTAGTGATCTGACCATCAGTTGTAGAACAGTTCATGAGCTTTATAATAAAGTCCAAAATATAGTAATTTTATGCTGATTTAACAGATGTTGCAATTGCTAAAGACTGCTAGGTTTCTGCACTTGTGAAACTCTATTCCCAGGGATGATGCCTATATGCTGTTTGTGGTTTTGAGCTTCCCAATTCTGAGAGTTTGGAAACAGCATGAACAGAGGGAATTCCAGGCTAACACAAACCTTTTAGATCTTCCATTCAGCATAATGCTGAGGACTGTGCTTTTGCTGACTTGAACCTGTTTGCAAAGTTTGTGTAACAGAACACCATGACCTGTCAGTATCTAAAGGCAGAGGCCTTTCACTTTCAGGAGTAGCAGATGATTTTGGGGAAAGGACCGAGGTGTACTTTGTTCCTTTCAGACCAGGTGAGCTGATTGCTAGGAGTCAGAGCCCTAAACCCAATTTAGAATCATTAAAATTCTAACACTGTTTTTGTCTAAAACTAAACATTGTTTGGGTGCTCTTGGGACCATCCCTAGAGAAAGGGAGGCTGACCCATATCTTCTTTTGCATGTCTGTCACACTTGTCACCAATTTTTTTGCCCCATCATGTCAAATGATTATTCTAGGCTAGGGCTCACAGGTTTAACTGATGATAAATGTTGCTAAGTAATTTTTCATGCAGAAAGTGCTGTGTCAGGCCTTGTATAAGGAGGGAACCAGGTGATTCCCTGTGTGCAGAATCAGTTCCTGTCATGAGAAAACCACACCATCAGCTTCTCCTAAAAACAGCAGCTTCACTGCTGTAACACAAGCACCATGAATCAGCACTTTAACCAAGTAAAATGTGCTTAGTCATTGTGTGAAAGTGCCTCCTCTGCTGCAACAACCATGGGGAAATGTTTACATTCTGCAAACTGTGAACATGGTGCTTCCCATTTTCTGTGTGTTAAATGTGGTTTGAACTTTTAACTACTCACTAGAGAGAGCAAGCTTAGTTAATATGGTGTTCAAGGTTAGTAGCTTAACCTTCTAAGTGCTAGACTCTTCTAACAAGCCTCGCACCATGTTATTAAAAGCTTGCTCACACTGTTGTGATCTTCTGTACGTGTCCACAGAGCAAAAGAGTGCCCTTCTGCTGAACACACCCAGCTCAATTCTGATCTCTGGTATGTGTACACAGAATGCTGTATTAGGTAAAATCAGCTATTCAAAAGCATTAGCAGTAGCTGACATCACAAGATTTGTGGCATTAAGCTTTGGAGTTGCTTTAAGGAGTAGTGCCTCAGTGCTATCGGTCCAACCAGATTAACAGGAGAGAAACAAGAGGCAAGTCCTACCTATCTGTTTATACACTGAGAAAGGATGTAATCCCTGCCCCATTCCCCTCAGCATGAAGTCAGGCTGAGGGCTCTGTGACAGTGAGAATATTCTGTCATTTTTTTAGGAATCCTTTGTTTCAATTTCCCCATTATTTTGAATGCCCACCCAGTGGGAGAAAAAGGACTCAGTTTGCTCTCAGGGCAGGCTGAGACATGAGGGGTGCGTGGGGAGGGGGGGAGTTGCCTAGCTGTCTAAGCCTGAATGGGCCATTAAAAAGGACTGGCCTAGGCTGACACTATATCAGTGGAAAATCTGAGAAAACAATGGAAAATCCAGTCACCAGGAAATTGGCAAATAGCAGCCAAAGACCTAGAGGGAGGTAGATGGAAAGTTCGTTGCAAAAGTTGGAAGGTTTGTATTGAAAGAGGCAGGAGACTGCAGGAAGAGAAAGGACAGTCTCATGGTCAGGGCAGTAGAATGCCATCCAGGAGAACTTCATTCTATCCCTACCTCTGCCACAGAGGTCCTGTGTGATCTTGGCCAAGTCACTTAAACCAAACTCTTCACAGGTCGCTGCAAATTTTGTGTGCCTCATTTGCTGTGTGCCCTATTTCAGACATCTTGGGCCAGATATGCAGAAGTGCTGAGTCTTTATGACTGCAGGTGATACTCCTGGGGGAATTCTGTGCCACACACATATTTAATAGCTTCTGCTGAAAAGTTACTGCAGTTCCACCTTTTGCCTACTGGAGGGCGCTGTGGCACTAGAACAGAGCAGCTGCTCCTGGCAAGCCCCAGCCAGGATAAGGAAGAGAGAGAGCCTGCCTTCTTCACAGCTCCTGTTGGGGCAGGTCGGGAGACAGACAGCATGGGGCTGCTGAGGGGTTCACAGATGGGGGCTCATAATCACTAGTGGGGGAGGACAGTTTGGGGCAAGGGCTGAATGGGAGTGGAGGCGCAGGGCCATGGTGAGGTGGAGGTACAGGGCTACAAGGGGAAGGAGTATGAAAAGGGGTACAGACACATGGGGACAGGAGGTACAGGGGCACATGGAGATGAGTGGAGAGGGCTGGCTGAGGGGATGCAGGGACACGGGCAGAGGGATGCGGAATGCAAAGCTACAGGGGAAAAGGGGGATGGCAGAGTGGGGGCACACAGACACTTGGGGACAGCGGTAGATGTGCCTGACTGAATGGGAGAAGCTAGGGGTCTGCATGGGGGGAGCTCCCTAACAATCCCTCCATGCCCCGCAAAAAAAACCTGTTTCATACTTTTCCCACCCATACCTCAAAACCCTTCACGTTCATACCCAGGCTTCTTTCCAGCAATTATTTCCCTCTCCCTCTTCTCCATTACCCTTGACTCCCCCAAGCCTTTGAACAGCTTCTGAGGAGTGCAGGAAATATGGTTTTGTACTGTAGTTTGAATGAATTATTACTCAGAGTTCTGTATTAATGTGCCTAGTAAGGAATCTATTTGTCAAAACAAGTTTCCTGACTCTCTCTTGTTGTCTATATTGTTAGACATGCTTGCTGACAGGTATTTTGAAACAAATTATCAAAATAATTGAAACTGGTGTGATTATATTGTGTTATTTTGACAAATAAAATATGCAGAATTGTGCAGAAATCTTAAATTTTTGGCACAGAATTCCACTGGAACTGTGCTTTGAACAACTGAAGTGCTATAAAATGCTAAACACTCTGAAAAATCAGCCCTTAAGGTTTTGGCGCCCAAAGTTAGTGGTCATGTGACAATTTTGGCTTTAATCTCTGTGCTTCAATTCCCCAGATGTAAAAAGGGTTGTTAACACCATCTAATCTCTTGAGTGTAGTGACAATAATCATTAATATTTGATGCACTGAACTGCTTATTAAGTATCCGTACTGTGGTAAGAGAACCATAAAAATGCCCAGGAGGAAATTAATCAATGTATTCAGGCCAGGGTTTGAACTAGTGTGTTAAATAAGGCCTGGGGTCATACATTGAATGTGGAGGATAAAAAGTTACTGAATAACTACCTATTCTTGAATGAGGCTGAGTCCTGTGGAAAAAATAGTGTGAGATCCTGTAATTGACCTCTGTTTCATAATGCATACACACAAGGGGGCTGAATTAGGGTTGCATGGCCAACCTTAATTCTAGCATTTCCTAAACTTTGAGCGCTTGACTTCGAAGCCTTAATGTTCTTTTAATGTAGTTTTTGGATGTAATTAGCTGTATATTTGTTTATAGACACCTTTCTGTGTTGCTGTGTGATCCATTATACTGATTCCCCTTGCTGTCTAATTGAGCAGGTGTTCTGGCGCTCTGGGCCCTAATCACGCATGTGATGTATGTGCAGGATTACTGGAGGACCTGGTTAAAAGGGCTGAGGTTCTTCCTCTTCATCGGGATCCTCTTCTCTGCTCTCTCCGTGGTGGCATTTTGCACATTCCTTGTTCTGGCCATCACCAAGCACCAGTGTAAGTATATTGTACCAAGAGTGATTGTGGGGAGGTTATCAGGAAGGCTGGAATTAATGGGATTGTAGAGGGGAGAACAGGCACAAGTTAATGACTTCCCCAAGATATTGAAATTACTTCTAAGCACCTGTCTATTCAGTCTTCGTAAATCAGGTTAGATTGGAATTTTGCCACATAAACCTACAAGTCCCTAAACTCTTTGCATCAGAGTCTGAGGGTTCGTCTATACTCTTTGCCAGATCAGCGTGTGGTGTTCGATGTATCTGGGATCAGTTTATCACGTCTCATCTAGGCGTGATAAATAGATCTCCAAATCGACACCCTTACTCCACCTCGGCAGGAGGAGTAAACGGAGTCAACGGGGGAGCCGCGGTGGTCAACTCGCTGCCGTGAGGACGGCCAGGTAAGTCAAACTGAGATACTTCAACTTCAGCTACACGAATAGCGTAGCTGAAGTTGCGTATCTTAGTTTGAACCCCCCTGCTAGTGTAGCCCAGGCCTGTGCCTGTCAGATCTCCAGCACACCTTGTAAAATTACGGTGCTATAAAATATTTAACAATAAACCAAAGAGGAAGGGTCAGTATTGTTGGACTAACTTTGTCACCCTGGGGATTCATTAACACACATTGGCTGGATGGAACTCACTTTTAAAAAAAATTCACATTTGTGATATTTATGGATAGACAGCCACCCAAACAATCCCATGTGCCAAGGATTGGCAGTGTTCATTGGGAACAGAGCCCCTTAACTTCCCTTCGTTTAGATCCAAATGGAGTTCTGCAGAGATTTGAGGATCTCCTTTCATTGTGACAGTTTCTAACATTTCAGTAGAATGTTAATTGTGCTCAATTAGTCAATTCACACCACAGCAAGATGTGGGCTTGGGCAGGGGAGCAGTGAGGGTTACTGTGACAGTCGGTGTGGCTTTGGGGCTCCTAGGTGTTACTGCTCTAGAAACAACACTACTTAATTTGCATGCTTTTAGTCTGGACTGTACAGCACTTCCCTGTGGCAGAGATGGAGAGACCATTTGCCTATAATATAAGACAGCCGAGGATCTGAGTGTGTGAAAGCCTTATGCTGAACCACCTCTGAGAGGCATGGAGCACTGTATTCCTAGGCAATGGCACTTACCATCTCTAGTGCCCCATTTTATATTAGCTGTTTTCTGATGAATAACCAAAAATGCTTCTTTCCTTTACATCTCCATAAGCTCTGCACAATATGGGCAGTTGATACATGAGCATATACCAGTCGTGTAAGATCCTTCAAACCATGCAGGTTTTTCAGACTCAGTCATGATCATCCCAGTTTACTTTAAGTGACTTGGAATAAGCTTCCAAGCAAGAGTGTTGTAGGGCTCTGTGAGTGAGGCTGAGTCTCCTCTGGAAGACTGGGAGTATAGAGAAGTAACAGCATTCCTCTCGTTTCTCCAGTTAGCATGCCTCTCTCATGCTATCCTGCTCTGCAAATGCTTACAACACTTACGCTATCAGCTGTTCCACTGCATGCAGTCCTGTGCTCCCTTCAGTGTCCCTTCCTGCTGCTGACAGGGAAACATCCTTGCTGTGTGCTGGGATTCATCTCTTCTCCTCAGAACCCCCAAATTAACCGAGTTCCTAGAAAACAGTGGTCTTTTTAAATGGAAAATGGACAGTTGTGTGGAAGCATGATCTGTCATGTAACCACAGCTCTCTACTCTCGGGATCCACTTAGCCATAGTATTGAGCTGGCTGTTGGGTTGGTAGCTGTATGATTGGTGTATTCCTGCAATTGCTGCTTACACACCTGGAGGATCCCTAACGGGAGGCAGGGAATGGTTTCACAGAGTGAAGAAGGGTCACTGTCACTCTTGGTCAGAATAGCATCGTGCATGGAGTGCTGCATCCTTGGATATGGCACAGGTATCCTTTCCATTTGCTTGGAACTGGATTCAGTTTGAGCCTCCAGGTCCCACTGCTTTTAGAGCTACAGAATCCTAAGCAGAACTGGTAAAGTTCGGTGGCACCAGTGAACACAGCACAGCTCGCAAACCTCTGTTACTCCTGGAGGCAGGAGCACAAGTCTTCTGTTGAATGGGAGCTTGGAGAGAGGTTCTTCCTGGGACAATCTTTCATGGGGGCTTGTGTTGATGTTGGTCCTGCCTTGAGCAGGGAGTTGGATTAGATGACCTCCTGAGGTCTCTTCCAACCCTAGTCTTCTGATTCTGTGTGGAAATCTAAAGGGGGATTTTAAATATAACTGGCTCCTTTTCTTTCCTAGCCCTGACTGACCCCAGCAGCTACTACCTGTCGTGTGTCTGGAGTTTCATCTCCCTGAAATGGGCCTTCCTGCTCAGCTTATACTCACACCGGTACAGGAATGAGTTTGCAGACATCAGCATCCTCAGTGACTTCTGAAGCTTGGACTTAATTCTGTCGGAAGCTGCTAATGTTTGACTGGGCTTTTGGAGCCGTGCACTGGAAGGAGGCTGCGAAGAGGCAAAGAGTAGGAGCCAGCCCAGCTCTGCATGACTTGTCTGTCTGCAGTAGGGGTTTTCCCTAATTGCTTTTATTCAACCACTTAATTTGGCTAATTATGTCAATTTAGTGTTTTTGTTACCCTCCAGGAAGTCCGTGTGTCTGGCAATGAGTCAAGAAGTTCCATGCACTCACATGCAGCAGGCCTCAATTTGCTATCTGCATTGCTCTGCTGTTATCGTAGACCAGTGACTTTCAAACAGGAAAGTTGCAGATTAGCCTGTGGATGCAGCACCTGGTTAAGAACTGGGTATCTTTCTCTTAGCCAGTGATTCACCAGCCTGCTCGTGGGGGTGGCCGGGGTTGCTTAGCAGAGGACCATGCCCTGGGAAGGGATGTTTTTATTCTCACAGGGTGGTTTGAGCAGGGGGTGCATGTTCTTTCCCAGCACTAAGGAGGACAAACCCATCAGTACCTCCACGCCAGGCCTCCAAACCTTCAGCATTTCATTGTGCTGCTTCATGTAAACAGTAGGGCTAAGAATAAGCCATGGTGCTGGCTCCACCCTGCTGTTTAGAGCACATGCATCCCCTTGTGCAGGCCAGAAACAAGAAGTCAGCAATGCAGTGTCAGTTGTCTCAAACAGAGGTCACTGATAGGGGAATCCAGTGCTGGAGAGAATCAGTGCTAGCTGAGCATTGCACCCTGTTACATTGTGCTGCCTGTTAATCCAGGATCATTCTCAAAGGAAACCATTTTATTACAGCACTTAAGAGAGAGATGTAGCAAGTGACATCTGACCTGTGGGTAGTGGGTGCCCTGGGCAAGGGTCTGGGCTGTTTGAGTCTCAGAAGGGTTGTGAATGTGTGTGATTCATTGTTTTAAAGCAGTCTATCTCTTAATGGCCGTGAAGCGTTTGGAGGGCATTGTGTGTGCTTCTGTTCCTGTAATGATTTTTGTTCTGTTCCACTGTAAACCTAATTCTGACCTACCACTATGGATCATTAGTGCTGAGTGGCTCCAGCTAGCATGGGGGAGAGACGCAAGAGATCAGCACATCTGTGTGTCCTGCAAAGGCCAGACTAGCTGTAGATTGCTGGCTGCCACTCGGTGGAGGTGGCTTCTTCCTGCTGGAGCCTGATGTGTAGGTCATATAAGTCACTAGCAGTTTGCCTGGGTTACTAAAGTTCTACAAACGTATGCTCTTGAGCATAAGATGGGCCCCCACTCACCTACGGCTGGATGAAATTGCTGATGGCAAATGGGTTGCAGGAGCACAGCAGAGGAGACCAGGTGACGAAGCTACCCTGGCTCTCCTCCAAGTTTGAAAAATACATTGGAATGTACCCAGTAGGCAGCTTGAGCAGATCTCCATGGCAAGTGTCACCAGCGTAATGCACTGAATCGGTGCCCTATGGTAGGTCTGAACTTCACGGGACCTGCTATGGGAGAAGTCACACTGAGTGCTCCTCCCCCTCTGCTCGGGGAAGGCTCTAGCACTGAGATTTTGCAGTGTCAGCTCTTCTCTGACACTTGGACACTCTGAGTAGGTTTAATGCTCTTTCACCCTTGTGTTTGATCCTTGTTAATATTCACCCTGCGAAGCTTCACACTGCAGGCTGTTGCTTTCTTTCCTTCAGTTTCTTATGCATACACTTTCCGTTCAGGGCGGCTCTTGGCATGATTTGCTGGAAGTGTCTCATCAGCAAGGGGCAGTTGGCATTTCTGTTTTAATAAATTAAAAAAGCAGTTGTGTGTGATTTTTCTTTTGTGCAGGTGGATGGGGCAGAGGCAGTAGGAACTCCAGGCCCTGGCAGATTGAGAGGTGTCAGGGAACTGGGCTGGTGGGACTGGACTGCTCCATTACATGTACATGGTCACAGGTCCAGTTGTAAAGTCACTTCTGTATATATACTACTGAAAAAGTCTCCTGAAACATAGGGACAAAGATCTCCTAGGCAATCCATAGAATGTAAAGCACAGAGGAAACTGCATCAGGTGCAGTGACTAGGCAGTGAAGTAGGTGTGCTGGGGCCTAACTGTTTGTGTTGTCAGGCTTCTGTGTCTTAAAGCAGAGTGGAATCTTTGTGCTGACATCTGTGCAGTTGTCCACTGGGGAGTAGCATGCAGTGTTCAGTGTAGGCCTTGAACCTCCCCATCCACAGCCCATGCTGTCCTGTGCTTGGTTTGGAAGATCAGTAATTTGAACACATGGCTGGATTTAATTATTTTTGTTAAAGGGATTTTCAGTCTTTGAGATTCATTAAATATAAACTTCCTTCTGTTTATAGGACAGGGACCCTGACAATTAATATCAGCCCCAGAGCAGCTTCCAGGGAAAAGCAAGGAGTGAAGGCTCAGACTGCAGCCAACACCTCCCAGGGCAGCAAATGCTGGTGAGACAGGGCCACTAGAAATCCTCAGAGACCTGCAGGAATCTCCAGTGCTGAGCAGAAACTGCAGCTCTGATCCATTATAGAGATTAATAGTTAGGCTCAGAATTACTGAAATGCCCCCTAGAGGTGATGTTGGCAGAAGGCAGCGTGAGACCCCTGACTGGGTGAAATGGGTGTCCCTGCCCTCATGAGCAAATCTGTGACAAGGCGGGAAGGAGGCTGCCTGTGGATTTGAGTGTTTTAAACTGTGGTAGCTTTAATCCTTCACCTAAAAGCTCACGTTGTCCTGCTCCTGGGAGGGATCCTGAACAGTAAAAGCTACTGACTCAAACTCAGAGGTTCATCTTGGCCCTAATGTTACTCTAAAGGTGGAACTATGTCTCCATTCGCTTACTAAATTACCTGGGTAGATGGACTCCCCTCAGGTTTATACCCAAAAGGTCCACAGCAGCTCACCCTGGAGGATGTTGGGGGCTTTTTTTGAGTGACAGTAACTTTGCTTACAAACAACCCACTTACTCAACCCCAGTCTTCGCTCCACCACGTTTGCTGTAGAATTTGTAGTCATGTCACAGCTTTTTAAAAAAAAAAAGTGTATGTAAATATATAATATATTTTTACATTATATTCATGCTTTGTTTGCACGCTCAGTAAGAATTGGGTCATGTAGCAGGAGTGTAATTCATGGGGCAGGGTTTACTTCCATGTATCCCAGTGTGTGTCTGACATTGTATTAACCACACTGTAATTTGTGTGTGACACCATAGTAAGAACAGAAATACAGTATTCTTTCTCACCAAACCAGAGCGTCCGGAGTGATTGCCTGTCCTGTAGGAGCAAAGCTCTTCCCTGTTGTAACAGCATGTTTGCAGAAATCATTTTTAAACACGGTTTTAAAATGAATTTTGAACACAGTGGAAACTAGTGTGGATGGGCCTGGGACCAGAAACAGAGAACTCGTTAACTTGCATTCAGCTCCCATCACTCACCAGTCGCAGCAGCAATAACATCCAGACGTGCGTTGTGAACTGTCTTCTGTGAAAACACCAATTCTCCAGCGTGGGTTTGGGTGCACAGCCCAGGGCAGCAAGCCTCCCGGTCTTCCTCAGAATGCTTGCGCTGCTGCTCTAACAGCAGCCTTCTCCCTAGGTTTCAGAGCCTGAGCTCCAGCCAGCGGTTCTACTTCAAAGCGCTGGCTACACAGCTCCTGTTAGGGCCCCGGCACAAGCCCGGCTAAGCCATGTCTGCCAAGCTGGGCTGGCGGACTTGCTCCAAAATGCTATGTGGACATACCCCAGGGCTGTGTCAGATGTTTGAGGAAGGTGTGCGACAAATTGCATTTAGCATGAGTGAGGGTAAGCTGCCCCCTGTGTGATTCACACCCTTCAGCTGTGAGGCTGCATTGCCATGTCTGTTAGTTCAGGGCTGGGCCACTGCTTTTGGGTGTGCATGTTTGGCTGCTACTGTTTCCTCAGCACATAGCCCAGTTTCTAAAACCTCAGCAAACAGCACATCAGTTACGGCACTGTGCCCAACAGCCAGGGGTGGCTCCAGGCACCAGCACGCCAAGCCACTGGTGGGGGCACTCTGCCGGTCACCATGAGTGCAGCAGGCAGGTTGCCTTCAGCGGCATGACTGGGGAGGGTCTGCTGGTCCCACGGCTTCGTTGGACCTCCCTCAAGCGTGCCGCCGAATCAACGGGACCAGGGACCTCCCGCAGGCAAGCTGCCGAAGGCAGCCTGCCTGCTGTGCTTGGGGCGGCAAAATGCCTAGAGCCGCCCCTGCCAACAGCAGTAATGTTGCATGCCCCCTAGGCTTAACCTGCCCCTCCCCCAAGTGCCCACAGAGCAAAGGTGCAGCATGTCCTGACTCTGGTATACCAAGGGGAGGGTATCCCAGCATCAAGGATCTCTCATCTCAGACGTGTTGCCTGCAGCCCCCTTCCATTTAAACTAGCGGAGTTGTAGAGCTTTCATGTCGTTATAACTGCTGCTTTGCATGGGGAAGGGACAGTCGTGGTTAAGAAAGTAACAACAGCCTGGGCCAATTTGTTGCTTATGCTGGATTCCACGCTACTGTCACTGCTACCCCTCTATACAGTCTGGCAGTCAACCTATTGCCTGCAGAATCCAAAGCACAGCGAGCCATTCAGCTCTCTTCACTGAATGTTTAAATCTACCCCACGCTCCCAGAGCCTTTGAGAGGGTGACAAATCCACTGCCACTAAGTGTCCCTTTTTGGAAGGAGACCCACAGTAATGCCCCCTGGATGCTCATCTGGGAGCAGTGCAGCCGCTGTTGCTTTCTTAGACAAGGCCTCATGGCGGCAGTGCATGATCTCATGGGAGAGACTTCTGCACTATTGCACACGCTGCATCACTAGCCCCTGGAACTCTAGGCAGCAGAAAGGCCTCGCAGCAAAGAGGTCAGCAGGATTCCTAAAGGATGAGGCGCTTCTCTGGCGCATGAGACTGTCCAGTTATGTTAGACGGTGAAATGTGTAAGAGAAGCGGTGCTTCAGGCTGTTAGCGGAGTGAGTCTGCCATTGGCTTGGTGCTGTAAGATGATCTAGTGGGAGATTACAGCTTCCTGTGCAACACCAAATGCTGACCTCTTGGAGACAGCACTGGGCTAGATAGTCCCTGCTCTGATCCTCCCTGGCTTTCTGGGACCTGAAACTGCCTCAAGCCCCTTTTATCCCCTTCTAGGCCCTTTTCCCTCTCATCAGCTTGGCCAGAACCTGCTGCCAACCTTTTTTTAACCCATGTCTGTGGCTCCTGATAGCCTGGGCAGCTCTTGTTTCTAGTTTCCCTTGAGCATCATGACCCTTGCACTGAGAAGTGCCCAGGGGAAAACTGGCGCAGCTTGTGGGCAGCTCCCTGCATCTCTGTCCTCCCCAGTTCAATTCATGCACCTCTCAGGTGATCTTAGATCTCCTTGAAAGCCCGACTAACAGCCTTGGGCTTCCTATAGCGACAGCTCTGTTGATGCGTCTCAATCCTGGCCCACAGCTTCCTGCTATCCCAGCCCTGGGCTGCCCCAGTTCTGCTGGTATCCCTCAGTCCTGGCCCACAACCCCCCTGGCTCCCCATGCATGCAGAGCCCTCAGTCCCGGCTGGTTGTGTCGCCTCCATCCCAATGCTTTCAGTACTTTACAGCTTCACCAGTATTTGTGTTGAATTCCCTTTGCTTGTTCGTGACAGCCCCTTTGGAATTTCGGTTGGGTCAGGTTTTCACTTAAAATGGGAATTCACTATCTCTGTTTTATGAGAAGAATCTTCCCAAAATTTAGAGCAAATAATCTGTGGGTAAAGAGTGAATTTTCTAGGGATTTTCAACTAAATCTATTACTTAGCACAGGGATGGGCAACTTTAAGGTGGTAGAAGGGCACAAACTCCACTAAAACCCTTTGGCACACCATACGTGGGCAGGGGGTCAGAGTGGGAATGCAGGGGTGGGTGCTCTGCATGAGGAGCCAGGTGAGTCAGTGACAGCAGGTGGAGAGCTTGGGTGTCAGCGATAAGAGGGGAGTGGGGACAGTCGGTGTCAGAGATGGGGGGACAGAGGGGTGGGTGCTCAATATGGAGAGCAGAGAATAGTGGGGTGTCAGAGATGAGTTAGTATTAATGAGGTATTTTAAATTCCCTGATATCTGTTGGAAGACCGTTACAGCAAAGTGTAATATGTCCAGCAAGTTGTTAGCATGTTTAGGGGTCAACTTTCTGATTCAAAATGGATGACTCCCTAGTTGTTGCTGCTTCAACTTTCTGATCCATTTTGGATCTGGTGTTGACCACCAGAGATGAATTAGTTGAGAACCTGAAGGTGCTCAGAAGCTTGCTTGAGAGGAAGTGACCATGATCTGATAGAATTCAAGATCCTAAGGAAAGGAGGACATGAAAACAGCAAAACAAGGACACTTCTTCAGAAAGGCAGCTTTCAACTAACCCAGAGAAATAGTAGGCAAGGTCCCATCGAAAGATCAATTAAGAAAAGGAGTCAAAGGGGGCTGGCAGTTCCTATAACATGTAAAATATAGGCTCAGCATCAATCTATTCTGACACAGAGGAAAGAGGAGAAGAGCCACAGGAGGCCAATGTGGCTGCACGAGGATCTTACTAGCGGTCTAAAAACCAAAAGGAAATGAAAAGAGGGGCATGTCACCAAGGGCAGTATCCATGGGAATAGCACAAGGTGTAGGGACAAAATCAGAAAAGCCAAGGCAAAGAATGAGTTACAGCTGACAAGGAACGGTAGAGACAACAAGATGGGGTTCTACAAATGTGTCAGGCAAAAAAGAAAGATAACGGTTGTTGCTCACTGGAGAAGGTGAGCTGGGAACAGAAGATGACAAGAAGGCAGAGCTGCTCAATACCTATTTTGCTTTAGTCTTCTCGCAAAAAATAGCATGTGACCTGATGACTAGCAAAGTTCCCATAGAGGATAAAAGGGAAAGAATGCGGATCAGGATAAGTGAAGAACACATCAGAGATCTTCTGACTAATCTGAATGAATTCAAATCTGCGGGGCCAGATGCTATTCAGCCAAGAGTAGTGAAGGAATTAGCTGAAGAAATCTCAGACTACTGCCAATAATATTTGCAAACTCATGGAGGACAGGAGAGATCCCGGAAGACTGGAGAAAGGTTAATGTAGTGCCCATCTTTAAAAATGGGGAAAAGGAAGAGCCAGGGAACTTTAGACCAGTCAGCCTGACCTCGCTACCTGGGAAGCTACTAGAGCACTGTATAAAACATTCAGTTTGCGAATACCTGGAGAATGAAGGGGTGATCACTAGCAGCCAGCATGGATTTACCAAGAACAAATCATGCCAAACCAGATTGATTTCCTTCTTGACAAGGTAACTGGTTCGGTGGATAGGTGGAATGCGGTGGACATAATATATGTAGCATAGGCACCAACATTTTCTGGCCCCCCTGGCCCCACCTTAACTCCACCCTTTCCCCACTCCTGCCATGCCCCCATTCCACTCTCTTCCCCAAAGTCCCTGCCCCAATTCTACTCCTTCCCTGCCCCTGTTGGACCCTGTCCCCAAATTCCTGCCCTGGCCTCACCTCTTCCCCGAGGGCACCGTGTTCCCCCTCCTCCCCCATCCTTCCCAGCACTTGTCGCACAAAACAACTGTTTCACGGCGCAAGCACTGGGAGCTAGGGGGAAAAAGCGGGCATGCAGCGCGCTCAGGGGAGGAGGCGGAGCCCCAGAGCACCCATGGAGTCAGCACCTAATGGGTAGACTGTAGCAAGGCTTTTGACACAGTCTCACTTAACATTTTGATAAGTAAGCTGGAGAAATATGGGCTTGGTGGAACTACCACTAAGTGGATACAGAATTGGTTGAACAACTGCAAACAGAGAGAAGCTATTGATGGAATGATGTCAAATTGGAGAGAGGTCTCAAGTGGGGTTCCACTGAGGGCTATTCTGGGTCCAGTGTTATTTAACATCTTTATTAATGACCTGGGTGTAGGAATAGAGAGCATACTGATCAAATGTGCAGATGATACAAGGCTTGGGGGGAGGGAAGGTGTGCCAATACTTAGGAGGATAGAGTTAAAATTCAGAGGATCTTGATAAATTGGCGAACATGGCTATAGACAACAAAATGAAATGTATCAAAGACAAATGTAAGATGCTACACTTAGGGAAGAAAAACCCAATGAACAAATACAGACTGGGGGATAACTGGCTTGGCAGTAGCACTGCTGAGAAGGATCAGGGAGTAGTAGTGGATCATAACCTCAACGTGAATCAGCAATACGATGCTGTTTGAAAAAAACCCAAATGCAATTTTAGGTTTCATTAACAGAGGAATAGCATGCAAGTCATGGGAGGTGAGAGTACCGCTCTATTCAGCGCTGGTTAGCCTCAGCTGGAGTACTGTGTCCAGTTTTGCTCACCAATGTATAGAAAGGATGTAGTGAAATTGGAAAGGATCCAGAGGAAGGCTACAAAGATAATCAAAGGACTGGGATGCCAGCCATATGAGCAAAGGCTGAAAGAACTGGGCATGTTTAGTTTGGAAAAGAGGAATAAGACCGGGGTCTTAGTGGGGAGCCAGCTGTGGTCACTCAATTAGGGTGAACTGCAAAGAATGGGCAGACAATCTCCAAAAAGCTGATGGATAGTCCAATACTTAAATTCACCAAACCAGCACAAAACAGCTTTTTTGTTACCTCGGAGAATAACATGAAAGGGAAAGGAATCCAAGAGAACTGGCTGTATTTTAAAGAAGCTTTATTGAGGTTGCAGGAGCAAACCATCCCGATGTGTAGAAAGAACAGTAAATATGGCAGGCGACCAGCTTGGCTTAACAGTGAAATCCTTGCTGATCTTAAACACAAAAAAGAAGCTTACAAGAAGTGGAAGCTTGGACAAATGACGAGAGAGGAGTATAAAAATATTGCTCAGGCGTGCAGGAGTGAAATCAGGAAGGCCAAATCACACTTGGAGTTGCAGCTAGCAAGAGATGTTAAGAGTAACAAGAAGGGTTTCTTCAGATACATTAGCAACAAGAAGAAAGTCAAGGAAAGTGTGGGCACCTTACTGAATGAGGGAGGCAACCTAGTGACACAGGATGTGAAAAAAGCTAATGTACTCAATGCTTTTTTTGCTTCCGTCTTCACAAACAAGGTCAGCTCCCAGACTGCTGCACTGGGCAGCACAGTATGGGGAGAAGGTGACCAGCCCTCTGTGGAGAAAGAATTGGTTCAGGACTATTTAGAAAAACTGGATGAGTACAAGTCCATGGGGCTGGATGCACTGCATCCGAGGGTGCTAAAGGAGTTGGCGGTTGTGATTGCAGAACCATTGGCCATTATCTTTGAAAACTGATGGTGAATGGGGGAGGTCCCAGATGACTGGAAAAAGGCTACTGTAGTGCCCATCTTTTAAAAAGGGAAGGAGGAGGATCCACGGAACTACAGGCCAGTCAGCCTCACCTCAGTCCCTGGAAAAATCATGGAGCAGGTCCTCAAGGAATCAATTTTGAAGCGCTTAGAGGAGAGGAAAGTGATCAGGAACAGTCAGCATGGATTCACCAAGGGCAAGTCATGCCTGACTAACCTAATTGCCTTCTATGAGAAGATAACTGGCTCTGTGGATGAGGGGAAAGCAGTGGATGTGTTATTCCTTGACTTCAGCTAAGCTTTTGATATGGTCTCCCACAGTATTCTTGGCAGCAAGTTAAAGTAGTATGGGCTGGATGAATGGACTATAAGGTGGATAGAAAGCTGGCCAGATTGTCGGGCTCAATGGGTAGTGATCAACGGTTCCATGTCTAGTTGGCAACCGGTATCAAGTGTAGTGCCCCAAAGGTTGGTCCTGGGGCTGGTTTTGTTCAATATCTTCATTAATGATCTGGAGGATGGCATGGACAGCACCCTCAGCAAGTTTGCAGATGACACTAAACTGGGAGGAGTGGTAGATATGCTGGAGGGTAGGGATAGGATACAGAGGAACCTAGACAAATTAGGAGATTGGGCCAAAAGAAATCTGATGAGGTTCAGCAAGGACAAGTGCAGAGTCCTGCATTTAGTAAGGAAGAATCCCATGTACTGCTACAGACTAGGAACCGAGTGGCTAGGCAGCAGTTCTGCATAAAAGAACCGAGGGGTTACAGTGGAGGAGAAGCTGGATAGGAATCAACAGTATGCCCTTGTTGCCAAGAAGGCTAATGGCATTTTGGGCTGTATAAGTAGGGGGATTGCCAGCAGATCGAGGGACGTTGGTGAGGCCTCATCTGGAGTACTGTGTCCCATTTTGGGCCCCACCCTACAAGAAGGATGTGGAAAAATTGGAAAGAGCCCAGTGGAGGGAAACAAAAATAATTAGGGGGCTAGAGCACATGACTTATGAGGAGAGGCTGGGGGAACTGGGATTGTTTAATCTGCAGTTGATAGCTGCTTACACCTACCTAAAAGGGGGTTCCAAAGAAGATGGATCTAGACTGTTCTTAGTGGTACCAGATGACAGAACAAGGAGTAATGGTCTCAAATTGCAGTGGGGGAGGTTTAGGTTGGATACTAGGAAGAACTTTTTCACTAGGAGAGTGGTGAAGCACTGGAATGGGTTACCTAGGGAGGTGGCGGAAACCCCTTCCTTAGAGGTTTTTAAGGTCAGGCTTGACAAAGCCCTGGCTGGGATGATTCGTTGGGGACTGGTCCTGCTTTGAGCAGGGGGTTGGACTAGATGACCTCCTGAGGTCCCTTCCAACCCTGATCTTCTGTGATTCTATGATTAACTTACTGGTTACTCAGAAGTTCAAACAACACAGTTCCCTTAAAGTGATCCAGCCTCAGGCCTCCATCCAGGTACCCACATCAAATATGATGAAAATTTCTGTAGATCTTATTTCATCTTATAAAAGAAAAGGTGCTACCAATCCCAAGGGATCGAACACATTACCTCCCAGATTAATGAATGTTTCAGATTTTACCTAAATATACGCTACAACCAATTCTTATTAACTTAAACTAAAATTTATTAAAAAAGAAGAGAGAGAGAGTATGGTTAAAAGATCAATATACATACAGACAGGAGATCAATTCATTGAGGTTCAGATTCATAGCAGAGATGGCGAGCTTTGTAGATGCAAAACGTTCTTTCAAAAATAGTTCATAGGTCAGTGCTCTTCATTATTTTTGAAGTGGGAGCCACTTTGGCAAAAAACCTTCAATGTGAGAGCTACATGGGGTGGGGCTGAGGGGTTCAGAGTGTGGGAGATGGTCCAGGGTAGGGCAGAGGGTGGGCTGCAGTAGTGAGGGCTCTGGCTGGGGATTAGGGCTCTAGGGTGGAGCTGGGAATGAGGGGTTTGGGGTACAGGAGGGAGCTCAAGGCTGGGGCAGACGGCTGGGATGCAGGGGTGAGTGGTTCAGGGTGCAGGAGGGGGCTCAGAACTGATGCAGAGGGTTGGGGTGTGGGGGTGTGTGTGAGGGCTCTGTGTGGGGGTGCAGGCTTGGGGGTGGGGCCGGGGATGAGGAATTTGGGGTGCAGGCAGGCTGCCCCAGGGCTGAAGCCAGAGGACTCCCCCTAGCCCTCTCCCTGCTGCCAGGCAACACAGGAGCTTCAGGGGACGGGGCCCTCTCTTCTTCCTGCCGACAGCAGGGAGCTCTGGGGCCGGGGGAGAGGCCCACAGCAGCCCTGTAAGGCCCAACTTGCTCTCCTCCCCAGTTCCCGCCCATCCCCTACCTCTCTCCTCTCCAGGTCCCTGCTGCATGGCCCTTTAGAGCTGCTGCATGGCTATTTATAGCCTGCTGTGCGGCTGCGCAGCTTAGAGAGAACTTAGGGAGCCGCATTTAGGGTCGATGGGAGCAGCCACTGGCTCGCGGGCCTTGCAATGAAGAACATTGTCATAGGTTATAGTCCAATGTCCAAATCTCATATTCGGGGTGTACCCGCATAACTGGGACCTCAATCTTGTGACTCAAACTTTTCCTGATGAAGCCTAAGCAGATCTGGGATGACAGAATCAGGACCCAAGGATCTTTTATACAATTTCATGTTCTCTTTGACAAGCTGGGGTTTCCTCGGGGAACAAAAGGTAATTAGGATGACTTTGAAGGAGGTCCTTAGCTATACAAATTAACGTAAAGCCATTTTCTTTTTCCTCCACCATTCACAGTATGTTTCAAAGAGAGATGAATACCAAGATATCCCGTGCTTAAAATTCTTTTAAATGATATCAGAATACATCATAGACAGGGATTGTTGATTACATTGTGGACCCTACTCATACATATGTAAATACACAAAAACAGAAACATTATCTCCCCACATGTCTTTTGACGGGTATTTATTTTGCAGGCTGTTTAATCCTTTCTAGCCATGTGTCACAAGGAGATTAAGGGGGGATATGATAGCAGTCTTAAAAGACTGCCCTAAAAAAGATGGAGAAAAGTTGTTCTCTCTTGCCACAGAGAGCAAGACAAGAGGCAATGGGCTCAAACGATAGCACAGCAGATTTAGATTAGCTCCCAGGAAAAGCATCCCAACTTAGAAAATAGGCTAATGGAACAGACGCCTAGGGAGGTTGTGGAAGCTTCTTCACTGGAGGTTTTCAAAAGGAGGCTGGATAGACATCTGTCTGCGATGGTTTAGACACAACAAATCCTGCATCTTGGCAGGGGGTTAGACTAGATGTCTCTTGCTGTCCCTTTGATTCTATGATAATAGGGAAGTGGGGCGGATGCTCTGCATGCAGAGAGGGGGAGAGTTGGGGTGTCAGGGACTGGAGGAGGAGCTTTGAAATAGTTCTGGCTACACCTCAGCAGTGTGAGCTCATTCTCTGAGAGTGCAGCAACGTCAATAGCATTCCTCAGTGACATCTCAATACCAGACATTTGCAAGGCTGCTATATGGTCATGGATGCGGTGATGGTTCGTAAATGTTTGTACCGCATCTTCCAGGACGGATGCAAGTTTTGGTAGGGTAGGGCTGCAATTCTTGTTTAGGTAGCCCTACCTCCTGGGGGGTGGGGTACTGCTTGTGAGTCACCTCAGTGGAATATGTGGCTGTGAATTCTTCTTGAAGAAGAAACAGTTACTTACCGTTAAGTGGTCAGGCAGCATTTCTCAAATGTGGCCACCAGGGGCTTTTCTCATGGCCACAGCCTCCTGGGCTGTGATGGGGGGAGAAGGGGCAAAGTAGTGGACCTTCCCCCCTCCTTGGTGCTCCTGGATGAACTTGGTTTTGGTTGCTGTGACTACCAGCAGGGGTTGGGCCCTGCCCCCACTGCAGACACCTGAGGCGTGATGCTGGAGGAGCAGGCAGTCGGTGGGGCTCAGGCTTTGCACGTCAGCCCCATGCTCTGGCCACATGGCTTCTGGCTCCTTCCCTGGGCCGCATCCTCTGGTCGCAGGGCTTCGGGCTCTGGCCGTGGGGCTTTAGGCTCCAGCCCCCCGCTGCCTCCTCACCCACCCCCATCACCCCTGGCCCCTGCTGCCTCCCCCAACCCTCCATCCAGGGCTTAATTTGTTCCCAGTTTGCCAGGGCTGAATAAGTCTGCTGTGAAAAGTCATACTTGTATGTTTCTTAATGGCACATTTCACAATAGACTTGCTAGCTAGCAATAAATAAATTACAATGATCTAGTGTGTCTGTGTGCACATTTATTTGGTTTTCCTAAAGCTAATTAAGTATTTTAGGAAAAAGTTTGAGAGCGGCCACCAGCAAGAGTGGATAGCCACACTCTGAGGGCATAAAAAAAATTGTCCTAAAAACCTCTATGCCACAACCACCCTCTATCGCCTTGTACTGAAGTCTGCTCCCTGGGCATTCAGTGCCACCAGGGTAGCGTCACGCCATAGAGCCAGAGGAAGGCTCTGAGCACAAGGCCGAGTGCTACCACTATGGTTACTGCTTGGCACAATTCTCCAGTTCCGGGGACTGGGCGCACACGCACCTACATGGCATACACCCTGCAGCACATCTCAAAGAACCAAGTAACCATTTCTCCCCTGCTCTACCGCAGCTCCGT
This sequence comes from Gopherus evgoodei, assembly GCF_007399415.2. Taxonomy (NCBI): domain Eukaryota; kingdom Metazoa; phylum Chordata; order Testudines; family Testudinidae; genus Gopherus; species Gopherus evgoodei. The sequence continues at coordinate 852,448 of NW_022060063.1, read as the reverse complement.
GCGCAGCCTTGGGAAGTCACTTAGGCGCCAGTGAGAGCCTCAGAATCCCAGGCAGCTGCTGTCTGAGGCTGAAGGTTCCCCAAATCCCTCTGCACCTACATGTTTGCTGTAAAAGCTCCCTAGGAGCCTAATTTTGTGTGCACAAAGCCTCACTCTGGGTATCTGGAGGCCTAGTTCACACCTGTGCCCCAACGTGCTCCTCAAGCCAGGGGAAGGTAAGTGCTGTCCTGCCTATCTTGCCAGCAGTGCCTGCTCAGATACACAGTCTCAAAGCACACCTAACAGCTAGCAGGAGGAGGCACAAGCCCCCCTTTGGGCCAGAAGTTAGGGCACTCCCCCAGGACTTGGGAGACCCCAGTTCTACTGCCACCTGCTGAGAAGGGTTTTGAGCAGGGCTTCCCCACCTCTCAGCTGAGTGCCCTAGCTACGGGGCTAGGGGGTGCTCTGAGGGGACTCTCAATCTGTCTTGTTGAAGCTGTTTCATTTTGTGTGAATAATTAAATATGCATCGGGCCAGAGAGAGCATGGGAATGACTATGGTGCAGGGGTCAATCGAGCCAAATGAGTGATGTAATCCCCAGCCTAAAGGGCAGAAAGAAGGCCGCCACCTCCTCCCCCTACCCCATTTTGTATGGTGTTAGGTGTGCAATGCCTAGGTGCCTAACTCCCTGAGCAGGCTGGGGCTGAACGCTGAGCTCCTGTCAGCATCTCCCCCCCGGCTGCCATGTGTGGGGCCCATTCTGAGGGGCTCGTGTTCGCCATGCCTCCTACAGGCAGGCTGTGGATTCCACAGGGCGGGAGGCAACGTCACAGCTGTTAGCTAAGCACCTTTGTGTAGCTGGCCTTAGGCTCACTGCCGTTGCTTTGTTTCCCAGCTGTGTGGGGGAAGAGCCCGGAAAGGGGGGAGAGGATAATGATTAAAGATTGTGAGGCTCACACACTACAATGAGGGGGCAGATCGGTGCCTCAGGTGGATAAAATATATATTGCCTGCAACAGGCTGGCCGCAGGTTACAGCCTCAGGCTATTTTCTCTCTGTGGGAATTAAAGAGGAGGTGTTTTTGAAAGAAAACTGGACAATTCGCACTGAGATCATGGACAGGACTAATGACCCGTCCCATGGGGACCAGCAAGTCATGACCTCCTGACTGCTAGGATGAGTCACAGCAGTACCTGTTACTCCAATATGGAGCAGCTCCCAAAAGGGTCAGAAACATTTATGCTTTCCCAATGGGTTACACAACTATTTGCAGTGTAATGCTGGGAATCAGGACTCCTGGGTTCTATTTCCAGCTCTGGGAGAAGACAGAGTGGGGTCTACTGGGATAGTGCAGGGGGTGGGGGCTGGGAATCAGGACTCCTGGGTTCTGTTTTGAGCTCTGGGAGCGGAGTAGGGTCAATGATTAGAGTTGGGCGGAGGCTGGGAATCAGGAATCCTTGGGTTTTCTCCTGGCTGTGTGAAGGCAATGATGGTCTAGTGGCTTAAGCAGAAACTACAGAAAATGCAGCCAAGCACCTAGAATGGACAGATTGTTGGGAGTGTGGATGCAACTTGGGCTCTGTGATAATACAGACCAAGGGTGCAATCCTGGTGCCTTTAAAGTCAAGAGCCTGAACAATTTTTTCTATTCCAAACCTTTTGCAAAAATTTAATTGAAAATATTTGTTTTAGAAATTTTTTTATTTTCATGTATTTAGTTTTGGTTTTTCAGGATTTTCAGGGTGTGGGTGTGTGGGGCAGGCATATGGAGCATGCACAGGGTGGTGTGCAGGTGTGGGTGTGCTGCGCTGTGTGCAGTGCATATCCTGATCTGGTGGAGGCACATGGAAGTTGTTCACTGGACAATGTAGATAGAGTCTGTCAGTTAGTGGAACATGCTGGCTGGGTGCCTGGGGAATTTCAGAGAAGGTCCCTGACTCCACAGTTCCCTGTGCTGGGGACATCTCCGTTACCCAGCTTGGAGCCCTTTATAACAAAGGTTTTGTTAATGGAATATAAAGAAAGCGAAAGCTGCGGGAGGCTGTAACTGCTGCTTTGTCTGAAGTGGTAAAAGAGGAACATCTGTGGGTGGGAGCCCAGGGCTGAGTTTACATTCACATTGTGCATGCACCTGCTCCTTTGATTGGCCCCTCTCTGAGGCTTTGTCTGCACTTAAAATGTTGCACGCACCTGCGCCACTGCCGTGCTTCAGAGAAGACACTACCTACACTACACCCACGGGAGAGCTTCTCCTGTGGGCCTAGCTACTCCACTTCCCCAAGAGGCAGTAGCAAAGTTGACAGGAGAATTCTGTTGACCCAGTGCTAGCTGCACCGGGGGTTAGGCCAGTTTAGCTGCATTGTTCAGGGGGGTAGATTTTTCACTCCTCTGAGTGACGTAGTTATACTGACCTAATTTCCTAGTGTAGACCAGGCCTCAGTGTTGTACATGATCCCCATGTTGTATTAGAGGAAACTGAGGCACAATGCCCCACAGGGACTTGCGCCAGATCTCACAGGAAGGTAGCACAGGGAATTTGAACCCAGGCCTGGCAGTTGCAGTCAGGAGAAGGACATGACTCTCCCAAATCCTCCAAGCACCTGAATAAAACAAATACCCAGGGCAGAAATGGCTCCAGGTTAGTGGCACATGTGGCAAGGCTCAGAAACCTGGGTGAGTGTGTCACCCCTGTGCCAAAGGCCAGCACAGCCTGCGCCCCACTTACAGCCAGGGCCGTTTTTAGGATTTATGGTGCCCTAGGCGGGATTATTAATCTGGTGCCCCTGTGCCTGTCTTGCTCTTAGCAACACAAACATAAGCTTACACTATTGGAAAACTTGCCATACGCATGTTATTAAAACCAGTTTAACATCGTTAAGAACACTGTAATGCTGATGGACTAGCACTAAAGAAGTAGCACTATAGAAAAAATTCTTATTTGATAGAATGATGCAAATAATATGATTTTTTTAATTTGTCAACATTTTATTGGAAATTTATATGAAGAGGTATTGAAACAAGGATTTGTTTTTAATTAAAAGCAATCTTTCTGGCTTTTTTGGCTGCAAAATCAGTAATAATGTCATCGTATGACAAAGACAAAGTGATGTCTTGTTCGATTGCAAGAATAGCAAGACGAGTCAAGTGTTCCTGACTCCTTGTAGAGCGGAGATAGTTTTTAATGAGTTTTAGTTTTGAGAAACTCCATTCTCCTGATGCTACTGTTACAGGAATTGTCAGTAGAATACGAGTGGCAATGTACACATTAGGATATATGTCAACACATTTGCTGGTATGAGTAAACTGTACAATGTCCATTATCGATTTTGCATGTGGCAACACGGATGACAGTATACTCAATTCTTCATACAGTTCAAGTCCATTTAAATCAAAATGATAGCCATACTTCAGGAGGCTTTCTAGGTCAGGGGTCCCCAACGCGGTGCCCGTGGGAACCATGGCGCCCGCAGGGGCCTCTCAGTGGCCGGCGGACAAGCATCTGCTGAAATGCCAGCGAAATTTGGCGGCATTTAGGCGGCGATGCCTCTGGATGACACCACTTGCTGCCGATAAGCAGTGTCATCCAGAGGCATCACCGCTGAAATGCTGCCGAATTTCGGCAGCATTTTGGTGGATGCTCGTCCACTGCCACGGTCCTTTGTCTGGTAGGCGCCAGACGAAAAAGGTTGGGGACCACTGCTCTAGGTTCTTGCACTTTGTTATTAGTTGCTCTTGTTTTCCTATTTCATTGAATTTAGTCCTGCTCAGCCCACTACCAGCTGAGTGAATGGAACTCCAGGCCGACAATGGGTTGAATGGCTCGGCCAGGGTCTCAGCCCCCGGCCTTCTCGGCCCGCTGCCAGCCTGGGGTTCCTTGGGGGTCCCCAGGCCAGCAGTGGGTGCTGATTGGGGCCAGCGGCCAGGACCCTGGGTGGCAATGGGGCAGCCGCCGGAACCCCAGAGCAGTGGTGGGCTCAGCTGCTCAGCCTGCCGCTGCGTGCCATCAAAAATCAGCTCGCGTGCCACCTTTGGCACGTGTGCCGTAGGTTGCCGAGCCCTTCTCTATACATTAGTAAGGAGATGAGCATATTTACAGTTGTTGGAGGGCTCTATTTAGCAGTAACAGGGCTATAGGAAAGTCAGTCAACATTTTTAGTTTCTCTGATGAAAACTGGCCCACTCCCTTCCCCATACCAAACTTGTCACAAATAATTGTCAACTTAATTTTCTGTTTTTGGCTAAGATATTGATTTAAAAAAATATTGAAATGAATTCAGGATTGTTAGCAAGCATTTTTGGGGACCAAATTTGTTAAATGACAATCTAAATGGAAACACAGTACTGCTTTCATGCTTGGCTCACTCCCCAGCCTGCTGGTCCAACAGCTGCAGTAGAGGAGGAGATAAGTGGAAAACTGCAGGACCCCAAAATCCACCTCTTGGGGTGCAGAGTGGCAACAGCAGCAGCAAACCCTCAGGTCTGATCACATGCCAATGGGCACCACCGCCAGCCCAACTGACCATGGTGAAATTAGCACAGCATCTGATCTCAGGGACAGAGCACCTATGAAGCCACAGCAGCTCATCCTGCCTTGTGCAGCTCCCCCCAGATGAGATGGATCAGATGCTAGCCCGGGGGAGAGACACGCTTTCCAGCTAGGGTGTCCAGATCCAGATGTCCTGATTTTATAGGGCCAGTGCTGATATTTGGGGCTTTGTCTTATATAGGTACCAATTACCACCACTTAGGGTGACCAGACAGCAAGTGTGAAAAACCGGGACGGGGATGGGAGGGAATAGGTGCCTATATAAGAAAAAAAACCCAAAATCGGGACTGTCCCTATACAATTGGGACATCTGGTCACCCTACAGGTGAGTTCCTTCCCTCACCCCTTCCCAGAGACCCCAGCAGCCAATCCCCTCCCTCAGACTGTGCTGCATTCATCTCTCTCTTGGACCCAGCAGCCCTGCTCTTACATGCTCCACTGCTTCCCATCCGTCCAGGCTCCCAGTAGAGCAGTGCCCCCAGACCTAGTGGTGCCCTAGGTGGCTGCCTGTTCTGCCTATGGGTAAGGATGGCTTTGCTTACAGCCTCCTAACCTGGGGAGATGAGGCCTCTCCCTAGCCCAGACTTGGCTCCAAATGATTGCACTGGGTTATGTGACCATTCCCCTCCCATCTCTACCAGCCAGGCCGTGCATCCACCCTGCAGCACAGGCCCATCCGGACCCTGCAGTCAGGCTCCCCGCCCGTGGGCTTTGCTTCCCAACACAGGGAGGCAGAGAAGGAGGGCAGGGTGATGTTTGGCGAAATCCCTGCTCAGGGCTGACTCCTGTGGGTTGGCGCGTTCCAGGAGGAGGGGAGGTCCCCTCATGTTTATGTCTCTTCATCTGTTTTTGGTATCAGAGCCAGAGTGTGAATGCTGGTGGGAGGCCGGGGTAATTAGAACATTTGGAATACATTGGAGGGGAACGCATTGGAACGGTGTCTGTGCTTTGATGCCGTTCCTGCAGCAGGAAAGAGTCCAAGGTTCTGTAATGCTGCGGTTAAAGGCACCAGCCCATATTTTTGCTGCATTGAGCTTCAATCTGGCTCCAATTACAAATGAAATGAGTTTGGTGGGCTCAGCCGAATCCACAGGGGTCACCACCTTGCATCAAAAACACTGCACAATGCAGCACAACTGGCAGCCTTCTCTGAAGAGGCCCAGGATTGAATTAGCAGGGGTCTTATGGGTCAGGATTAATGGGCATTAGTAGAACTCTGTGTGTAGGGAGCCCAAGGCTGGGAGAGCAGGGGGATGTGGGTCAGAACTGAGGGGCACTGGCAGAACTGTTAAGGAAGTAACAGAATGTCTAACAGGCTTTACTAGTCTCCAGTCCAGTGCAGTAAAACTATATTCATCCTTTATAAAAAGGGGAAGAGTTGATACCTGGGGCAAAGCTGCTGGGAGACGCTCCCCCCTCACTGGCTCCATCTCAGTGAGACCCACTGTTGCCTGGGGGCTGAAAGGGGAAGGCTGTAGAGCTGCAATCAGGGAACGCAGGCTGAGAACCCCCTGCACTCTGACTGTGCCTGTCACAGTACTGCTCAGACCCTCCCAGTGCATCTGGCACTCGAGCAGGGCTCTCTGGGCGCTCCCTTGGGCAGGTGGTCAGCACGCTAGGAGCTGGGCTTATTGGACAATCTGCCCGGGGAACTGTGGTAACCTGGCCCTGCAGGGTGTGAGCATCCTGTGTAGCTGCTAGAGGACAGCAGTGACTTTGAGCCCATAGAAGCACAGTTTGAAGGGCCCCGGGCTTGTGGTGAGGCCTGCAGGACAGATGGGCAGAGCAGATAGGATGGGAGTAGGTCCCAACCAAGGGGGTCTGGTTTGCATTCTAGGTTACTGTAGGCTCCAGTCACCCCAACCCTAATGGGTATCAAAGCAGCACCCTGCTGGGGGCAGCACCTACAAAACATGGGCATGTCCCCAGGACCGGCGCTAGGGGTTTGAGTGCCCTAGGCGGACTGCAATTTCACTGCCCCGCGTGCTGGTCCCACAGCTCCGCTGGAGCTGCCGCAGTGGTGCCTGCAGAGGGTCTGGTGCTCTGTGGCTCCGGTGGAGCTGCTGCAGTGATGCCTGCGGGCAGTCCATCGGAGCCGCGCGAGCAGCCAACTGTCCGCAGGCACAACTGCGGCAGCTCCACCGGAGCCGCGGAGCACCGGACCCTCCGCAGGCACCACTGCGGCAGCTCCACTGGAGCCGCCTGTCGCCCCCTCCGGCAAAACGGCACCCACCAATTATTCTGGCGCCCTAGGCGATTGCCTAGGCTGCCTAAATGGTAGTGCCAGCCCTGCATGTCCCCTTCCTGCACAGTCTGTGGTGAAATTCCTGTTATCCCTTTTGGGGTGCTCAGTGTCCCTCCCAGCCAGCTCCTGCCTTGCTCTGCCCTTGGAGGGCGACAAGGCGAGTTTTCACAACCTTTAGGGGTGTCTGGACCTGGGGTTGGGTTTGCCCCATTGTAGAGGCAGGGCAGCTGCAGAGTTTAGCTGCCAGGGTTCCCCCCAGTAGAGGCTGGGCTCAGGGCTGACTCCAGCACTGGTACAAGACACTCCTCCCCTGGGAGATTTTGCTGTCTGGGCTCAGAGCCCCTGCCTAGCTCAGCCCAGGACTGAAATAGCCAGAGGGTTCTGGTAGTGGCAGACCTTGGAGAAGGGTGGTCAGATGAGCCGGGGGGCAGGGTGGACTGAATAACAGAGGAGGCTGTAGGCAGGAGTACTAGCAGACCAAGTGGGGAGGAGATCTAAGGCCTTTACCTGGCCTCCATCACCACAGGATCTAGGTCATTAAGGTATTTACCCTCCTACTCTGCCCCTGTGAGGCAAGGCAGGGCTCTGATCCTTATTGCACAGATGAGGAACCAAGGCTCAGAGAGACTCTACGGAGGCTGTGACAGCACAGGGACTTAAACCTGGGTCTCCCTCCTGCTAGGTCAGTGCAGTAACCACTGGACTATCCTTCCCCTCTAATCCCTCGCCCTATGTCTCTCTGTTGTTCTAATGGCTCCTGCCCTTTCCCGAGCAGTGACTGTCACCCCTCAATGGAATCTTCTCATTATCTGCTGTGAAGTGAGATACAAAGGCAGCTCCGTGCGCACACAGCCGCTGGGCCAGACGCCAGCATTCAGAGATACTGGAGCTGCCTGCTTGAGGAGGGTCATTAGCCTGAGTGAATGTGTCAGCTCTCGGTGCTCCCAGCCCATTCACTCCTGGTATGGGAGTTAGGCTTTTGGCATAAGTCCTGCAGAATTCATGCCTGAGCTCCCAGGCGGTATTGCTCAGCCAAGGCTCATGGGACTGGGGCTGAGAGCACTGGAGCAGCACATAGACTCTTCCCAGCCTTCCTTGTCCTGCTTCCTCAGAGCTCTCCCAGGGCAGGGATGGGCTGCAACCTCTGCCACAGCTCAAGGCTTTGAGCTGAGCCTGTAGGCACTGGGACTCTCTAGCTTCAACCATGCTCCAAGCAGAGCATTAAAGGCCTCTGGTCTGGCCTACTCCATGCTGCAGGCTGCATTAGGATGGGAGCACCCAGAGGCCCTGGCTAGGATCAGGCCCCATTGTGAGGGGCAGTGCATACAGTGAGGGGCAGTTACTTCCCCAGAGAGCTCACAGGCCAAATGCACACACCAGACAAGGGGCAGGGGCGAGATTAGTGTCCCCATGTCACAGATGGGAGCAGGGGCTCAGAAGGACTGAACGCCTCACCCAGGGCAGAGCTGAGGGTCCCAGTCCAGGATCCTGGCCACAAGGGCGGCCTTCCTCTCGCTGCTGAAGCTGAAGGGAGGGACTCTAGCTCCCAGCTTTGCCAATGCAACTGCTGGCTGGGCAGGTGTGCTGGAGTTGGAGTGCTAATTGCTCTGGCATAGGCCAGGCCTCACCGCCACTGTGGCAGGGCCGGGTGCTGGGATCAGGCTCCGTGCAACCTCTGAAGACTAAACTCCCTGGATCTCAAAGCACTTTGCAAATGACAGGGAGGCAGGTGATGCCACTAGCCACAGTTATAGAAACAGATTCAATGGGACAGGCCCCAAGTCACCCAGCAGGTGTGTGGCACAGCTGGGAACAGGGCTCTAGTCTCCTGAATGCTGGCCCCACTGGCCCCAAGTGCCAGGCTGAGGAGCAGGGTTAATGCTGCGCATGGGCAGCCAGTGTCATGGGCCAGAGGAGGCTAAACCTCCCCTAACCCAAGCTATGGCCCAGCCCATGCTCCATCCCGAGGCCCCACCCTCACACCCCCCTCCCCTGAAGCCAGTGGGGACTCAGCTTTAGCCTGTGACCCAGGGTTTGGGCTGGCGGCCAGGGTGGCCAAGGGCAGCTTGGGCCAACCAGTGGCCCAGGGCTCCTCAGGCTTGCCCGGGGATTGGGCCAGTGGCCCAGGTTGGCTAGTGCTTGGGCCAGCTGGTGGCCTGGGGATTGGGCTGGTGCTTGGGCCAGGGGCTCGGGGCGGCTGGAACAGCTGCTGAAGGCTGGCTAGGGACGTGGGGCAGATGGGGTAGGCGGGGTTGCAGGGTCTGGGCCATTCTGTGATGGTGGCGGTGGGATTTTGCAGTTTTTGGTGACATACCTTTCCCCCGCAGCCTGTTGGTGCATTTCCCTTTGCAGTGATGCCATCTCTTATGAAGCTTGTGCAAGACTTGTGATGGGGGAAGCAGGGGGCAATGGCTCTTGAGGGGCTCCTCATGCTGCAGAAAGCTTGTCAACTGTTACCCTTATCCAAGACCTTGTGGGGCTTGATCTTCAGTCAGTTATTGATGCGAGTGTATGTGCACTCGGAAGCCAAATTTGAAGGTGCTTCCCCCCGAAATCCACACATGGTTGACCTCTGCCTCATGACTGGGCATTTAGGATGATGTTTTTACATAATGTGCGTGCAGTTGCATTCACATTCGTGGTGCACTCAGTTGCATAAAGATCTCAGGTGCAGTAGATCAGTGATTTCTGAGGCAGCAGGCGCTTGTCTGGTCCCAATGCCCGGGATATTGTGGAGCTAAAAAAGAGAACACAAACCATTTTTAAGCCATTTTAAAGCCTTGAACATATGCACCCTTCCCCCAAAATAGACCCATAACAATCCAGATAACAACAGTTTGAATTCCAACCAGTGAATTAGCAGCTAGCGCAGAGAGCAGCCATTGGCTGTCCCAGTCCATTCCAGCTTGGCTCAGGGAGGGGCCATAGGCTGCCCACAGGCCACACCAGGTTGGCTCAGAGAGTGGCCATTGGCTGCTCCAGTCCACACCAGGTGGGCTCAGAGTGGCCATTGGCTGCCCCAGTCCACACCAGGTAGGTTCTCCCCTCTCTCACCAGGTTGGCTGAGAGAAAGGAGATTGGCAGCTTGCAGACTACACCAGATCGGCTGCTCCTGGTTCACTCTCCTGGCATGAACATTTCCTGTAAATAGTCAAATCTGTGTTAACAAAAACATGAGAGATTTTTGCATTCAGCAATCTGCTTTCAAGATGTGTGGAAGCCAGAAGCAACTTTTCAAAGCTCTGGAGCAGCGTAGTCCTGACAGAGACAGATGCCTCTCCTGTCACGTCCTGCAGCAGCTGCAGTGGATCATTAGGGAAGTGAATACAGCCAGCATGAGACTGGAGGCAGACGGTTGCCTGGGGGGGAATCTGCTGACCCCAAACTCTCATTGATCTGTCTCCTCTGAGGAGACATGGCGAGTCTCTGTCCAGCTCCTCGTGGCTATGTTTATGGCCCCATGGTGACTGACTGGCAGGAGGTGCCCAGCAAACTTGACTGCAGGCCACCCTGAGCCTGTGCTGGAGAGGCAGCAAGGACTCCCACCCCCAGGGCCCCACCTCCCAACATACCCAAATCCACTCACCTAAGCGATACTAGTGATGCTGTGGGGTTGGTGGAGGCTGTTGGTCTTCAGGCCATGGCTGTGCCACATGAGGGGATGTGGCAGCCACAGTGCGAAGCAGAGCAGGCAGAAGCAGCTCCCCAGTCCCCCATCTGTACAGTGAGGAAAACAGCCTGGCCCTGCTTCCCAGCGTGAGGTGCCCAAACACTATGGTGATGGAAGGCAGATGAATACCACAGACTAATGGTAGGGGTCTGTATGAAGGCGCAGCATGTGAACCAGCCTCCTTGCACACTGCTCATGTGCATGCCCTACCCCCTAGCTCATACCTCTCCCACCATGGGGCAGGGCAGGCCAGGATGTCCAGTGCTGGGCTTGGGTGCCCAGACCTCTCCCTGCATGGGGGGCACAGGCCGGTCTGTCTGGTGCTGGGCTCGGGCATCTAGCTGTTCAAAGGTGAGCCAACATGCTCTGCACACGCTCTCCCATGTAGGCACATGTGCACGGGAAACATGGAGAAGCCCCGCCCGAGGGGGTGGGGGTGTCTCACAGAAGGGGCTGATGCCTGCTCCAAAGGCAGAGGCCCCTGCACCCCTCCATCAGTCCAAGCAAGCGGCTGTGGATAGTTCGGTTTCTGGCTTGGTTCAGCAAAGCCGGGGGAGCCCACAGGCCCAGTGCGTTCGTTTGTTTGTTGGAGGTGCTGCCCTAAGCTCTGCAGCACTGGGGCTGGCCCGCCGGGGAGCGCAGTGCAGAGTCAGCACATAGTTGCTGTTTACTGGCTGATGCTTGTAAAAATCCCCCAAATAGCATTTTAATAGTGTCAGGCAGGCCTTGCACGCCACGTCCCGTGCAAGGCGGAGGGGCTGCAGAGGAGTCAATGTGGCTGCTGGTGCTGGGAGCTCGTAGGGACTTGGGGGCACCAGGTGCACTGTGACTTGGGGACAGGGGCTGACATCACCCTGCCACCACACCCTCCAGGTATTAGTCCGGGGGTCCCACAGCTTGAACAAAGGGGTGGTAGGAGAGGGAAGGCTGTAATCCCCTCAGTCCCAATAAAATGCAGCAGCTTCTCGCTTGGCCCCTGGGGCATTCCACAGCAGGGTTGGAATTCTCTGCGCTAGAGCCCAGGTGCCCACTCCAGCCCCGCCCTGGCAGCCATCAATAGGCCCCTGACAGTTTCCTGGCCATGGACAGCCCATGATGTCCCCTCTGCATTGTCCCCTGGCTGTGGCTTTGTACCCTGCAGGGCTCCAGCCAGTGCGCTGCTGCAGCTGCCGTGGGGATCCAGCTCCGAGGCCCCCCAGCCCTGCTGTACAGAGGGCCCTTTGCAAGGCCATGCCTTCTCCTCTCATCTCCAGCCCCCAGCAGAAGTGTAACCTGGGAGTGCACCACTTGTCTGCACTGACCTGGGCTGGCTACTGGCTCTGTGCCCTTGGGAGCCTCTGCTCAGTCCTTGGCTGCAGGGCTCCTGCCCAGCCCTGTATCCAGCAATCATGTCTGCTCCCACACCCCATCACACCTCCCGGGTGGCTGCTGCCTTCCCAGAGGGAGCACTCAGAGAGGGGCTGGGGCTGCGTTACCATCTTGCAGGATGGCGGGGAGCAGAATCAGTTTCATTACAGCCAATGGCTCCTGAAGCCCAGGGGCACACATGGCGAAAGGCTTCTGGGGCACTCGGCTAGGACCAGCCCTCTGGCCTGGGGCAGGCTGAGGAAACCCCTGACTGAGTGAACTCCATGCCAGAGCCCCTTGGCAGGGCAGCAGAGGGCAAGACCTGCCAGGAATCAGGAGGCAGCAGTGCCCTGGTGGGCCAGGCAGGTAAACAGAGGCTTAACATCGCACCGTGGCAACTCAGGGTGGACTAGCCCAGCTACCCCAAAGAGCCTCTAGTCCGGTGGCAGAAGATGGGGCTGGGCCACAAACTCCCATCGGCTGTTTGGACAATCCCAGCTCCACTCTGACATGCCTTCCCCCCTGCTCCCTGGCTCCCACAAGCACTGCTCCAAATGGGCCATGGCCCCCAAAGCCATGTTGCCACTGTGAGGACGCAGCCCATCCCAGGAGGACAGTTCAAGCTAGCACCTAAAAATAGCAGTGTGGACAGTGTAGCCCATGAGCTCGGACTCCGGGCATTGGAGGGACTTGGCAGGGGCAGCTAGCCTGAGCCTCTGCCAGAGCTGCAATGTCCATGCTGCTAATTGTAGTGCCTCCCAGCTGCAGTGTAGATATACTCCAAGGGCGCACACCCCTCTGCCCCACTGCAGCAGGAGCACCTACCACTTCCCCCCGGGGCTGCCTCGGCCTCCTCCCCCCACCCCCCAACAGACCTGTCCCACAGTGCTCTTTGCTTCTCTGGACTCTTTCAGGATTGTGAAACAACAGGGCAGCTGCATTATCCCCTCTGTGGGGGTGTCACTGCCACAGGCCTCACCCCCAGGCACCTGGTGAATCACACGGGGCACTGCCTGGGTTTTCTCCAGTAACTCAGGGGCTGAGCGAGAGTCTCGGTCTCGCTAACACTCCCTCCAAGCGGCAGAGAGCAGTGCTCCGAACGATCGAGCACCCACCCTCCACTCCCAGAGCAATGCGTTAGCTCCTGTTCACACAGCGCAAACACCCCTCAATCTGCAAACGTGGCAAATGCCCAGGGAATAATGGAGGTTTCAGGGCTGCAGAACGAAGGTCCTGGGACATGATGTGAAAACCTGGTCCGCTCAATACCCTGCCTGTCAAGCCTAGCTGAAGCGAGAGCCTGGGCCTGGCTGGGACCCCCCAAGCCGAGGGTTTAGAGGCTGCAGGATTAGATATAACATGGCAATGGCAAACTGGGCTACTTCTGCCCAGCAGCTGGTGTTGGGAGAAAGCCTGACTAGCCAAAGCCCCGCCTAGGCTGGGGTACAGCCAGAGCTGATGTGGATCTTGTACTGAGCTGGTAACAGCTATTTTTAGGACAACTTTCAATTCTGGAAAAAGACCAAGTGAGTAAACAAAACAACAGGCCCCCTCCCCCCGCCAGCAGATATGGTTCCAATAGTTTCAAAGAAAGGCTGAACCTCCCAGCCTGTAAGCTGAAGGTCTATATTAGGAAAAGCATTTGCGATGGTATTTCTGGAGAGCTGTCAGGGCCCCGCTGGAGATTGCAGTGTACTTGGAAGGGAGGCTATGAGGAAGGGGAGCCATCACACAAAGCCCATCGCCTTTCCATATTGACCGGTTCTGCAGCTAGCTCTTGTCTATTGTGACACAAGGGTTTCCTCTGATGCAGCTGGCACCAGGGTCCGGCTGCTGGGTGCAGGGGCCATTGGGGCACTCCACGATGGTAATTTCCATGTGTTTCTGTCTTTCTCCTAAAACATGGAATGGCGGAGTGGGGTGGGAGAGAAATGAAAAAAGAAAAGGGCTAAAACAAGAACAAAGCTAATATAATCAGAGAAGGGTAAAAGACAACTGAAAACACAGAGATGAACAACTGGGCTTTCCAACCCCCACTCCTTAGAAGGTGAGCTCTGCAGGGCAGGGTTCTGTTTATTACATGTCTGAAAAGCACCTGACATGCTTTGGAGCACTATGCGTGAAATGCACCCCTTGCAGGGAGCCAGCCTGATGCCTGTGTACCACCAAAGCCCCATTTACGACCTTAACGTAAGAATGTCCATACTAGAGCAGACCAATGGGCCATCCAGCCCAGTATCTTGTCGTCTGGCAGTGGCCAATGCCAGGTGCTTCAGAGTGAATTAATAGAACCGGGAATGAACAGAACAATTTTGAGTGATCAGTCCTGTCATCCAACCCATCTTCTGGCAATTGGAGGTTTAGAGACACCCAGAGCATGGGGTTGTGCCCTTGACCATCTTGGCTAATAGCCATTGATGGACCTATTACCCATTAATTTAGGATTTACATGATTTGGAGGCCATATGCTGGACCTCTGCCCAGGGGGGAATTTCACTAGCTGTAAGTACTGACATCCAAAAACAAATAATAAAAAAAACATTATGAGAGTTGCTAAGTCAAGCACTCAAAACTTAGGAAATGCCACCATTAAGGCTGCCCGCACAGTCCTCTTATCCCCATTTTACAGATAGAGAACTGAAGCACAGAAAAATTAAGGCCAGAAATGTCCATTCATTTCGGGTGCCCAATCTGAGCTGCCTAGGACCTGATTTTTTCAGAGAATTTAGCAGACTTGTAGCACGTTATATGTTCACATCACTGCTCTCATTGACCCCAGTTAGCATTCCTGTAACTCATACCCCGTGTCTCAGACCTGGCACCCCAGAAGATGAGGAACATACAATTAATTAGTGGCCACCTGTGAACAGTTGAGTTTCGCTGACTTGCCCATCAAGGAATAGGAGCCAATTCTCCAGCGCCTTAACCATGAGACCATCCTTTCTTCTCCTGCAATCCCCTGCCTTGTTCACACTATGCCTTCCAACTCCTGCAAGAAATGAAAAAAGAGTCTTACCGACAACAGTGTCCTTCACTACACAACTTGATTCATCCCAGAGCAGGGTCCATCCTATATACTAAATGATGCAGGGGTACTGTGGAAAAAATAGTATGTGATAATATAATTGAAGACTGTGTCACATATCATGCACAGACAACCTTAATTCTGTCATTTCCTAACTTTTGCAATATTCATATTCTTTTAATATAGGTTTTTGCATGTAATTTCCTAGATTTTTAACAAGGCAAACTGAAACTCTCCCCAGCAAATTCTACCCTGTGGAATCATACTGACCCCCATTTAGGTCATTGACAGGGTTATGCCCTTGAGCTAACAGAGTAACTGGGAGCAGCAACAGGCTGTTATTCTCTATGCGGACCAGTCACCAGAGGAGGGATGAGCTATATACTTCACCAGTGGGTTCCACAGCTATTTGCAGACATTAGAGGACTACCCATAAGAAATGTTAATAAGCTCCCCCAGAATAATGGTTACGGACCTTTCTGCCGCTGAATCTTCCAGCCTACCCTTCTCCCAGTGTCCCCACCATTCCCTATGAGCTCCACATTGCTGTCCCTCTGCAGCTCCGTGTCCTCCACTCCCACCCTGCCCATGTTTTTGTCCCTGTCCCAGTCTCCCACACAGTCCCCTCTCTAGTTCCTCATCCCAGTCTCTCCCCTCCCCCAGTTCTTTATCCCAATCTGTCTTCCACACACACACACCTACACTCATCCCAGTTCCCCACTCTCCGCGGATCCTTGTTCCAGTCCCTCCTATCCCTCCTTCATCCCAGTCTCCCCCTTTGCCAATCCCTCTGGCCTGGCTCCTCACCCCTCTGCGTTCCAATCAGGCTTCTCCTACTCCTCCATGCTCCCTGGGTACTCTCAGTGGGGGCACTGAGAGCACAGGAGAGATGATCTCCCTGTTCTCAGTTGCAGTGCCCAGCAGCCCCCCACAGCCCTGGGATGGAGCATGGTCTTTCTGTGGGGATGGAGCATGCTCACTGCAGGCAGAATCTTCAGAGAACTCAGCAGCCAGCCCCTAATGAGTCTTTATTGAATACGTGCAAACTGAGATTCTCAGAGGTTCATGCCATGGCAAAATGGGGGTGGATATTCACGGGAATGGCAAAAGGCTCCTTTCCGACCCCAAGCCCACCTCTGTCAGTTTAAAAGTCCCTACTCCAAAGCACAGAGGTCCTAGATTGTCTCAGTGAAACAGTAGAAAGAATTTTTTAGCATGAACAACACAACATAGTTTTTCCCAACCTCGTTCTGAAAAGCAGCTCAACCATTTCTGCTGAGAGTTTTCCAAAAAAAATTCAGCCTGTGGCAGTGTCCCAGTGTCCCAGAGCTAGACCAGTGCTTGTCCCCTACAACATACGCCTTTAATTTCTCCCCGGACACAGGGCAGGGGGTTAATCTCTCTGCAAGCCTGAGCTTCTCTGGCCCAGCCTTCCCCTTCTACTGTGTCTTTCCTGTCTCTCTTTTAACTGTCCCTGCTGCTGAGCTGAATCACCTTGCTAGCTGTTTAATCATCCTGCCCTTAACCAATCAGCTCCTCAGTTTGGCCCATATGGGGAGGCTTGTAAAATGCACAGGAGTGATGAGTCAGCTCTATGCTACTCACCCACTGTCCCACACTGGCCCCCTTCCCCATTTGGGGCCTTTTCTCTCCTTCCCAGGGCTCTGTAGGTTGCCCTCCCCTTTCAGGAGCAAGGTCTCTTTAAACTGGCACTCTATAATGACCATAGGAACCTTCTCCAACCTAACCTAGCAAAAGTTGCTCCTTGACAGAAGAAGTAACCCTGACATCTCTTTTTCTGTCCCCCTGTCCTCAAACCAGGGGTCCCTTTTAGATCACTGGGCTTCTCCCCCATTTTAATATCTCCCCCAGGTTACCCTGTATTTCAATACATGGCTGTCCTGGCTCTGGATCATGCTGGCCCTTGACCTTTTCACATACAATTTTGCCTGCTTTCTCTACAAACTCTTGTTCTGTTTTTTCCCCCTTTTCGTTCCCTTCATTCTTGCCATCTTCGCCAAGGCTTTTGGGTTCTTGGCTTGTCTCCTGTCAAGTCTGTTCTGCTTCTTCCTTCTCTAGCCCCCACTTGGCTTCTTGACCTGTTCCTCAACATCTGCTCCTGCCCTCCTGGGCTTCCCCAACTCCCCCTGGGTGAACACATGACCTGAACAGCCTGAGGCTATGGGCCCTTCCAGTGGCTCCCTACCTCTCCAGAAAAGCTCAGGCTGCTTCCATGGTGCTGAGCGACAGGGAAGCAGCTGGTTAAGATTATGATACTGAGACAGATTGAAGCCCATTTCCTTTCAGGAAGGGGAGAGATGCCCAGAGAACAGAGGGCCGAAGCTCAGCACTGTCACTCACCTTTCTCCTGGGAGGTGGGTGAAGCAAGCCCCTCTTCCTTACGGTACCTGGGGCATTGGGCAGAGTTGTGGGTGGGAGGAGCTATCTGCTCCCAGGGCTTGCAGCGAGGAGCCTTGGCTCTTAAGAATATTCATGTTATTACTTTGGCTGCTGTTAATATTGTCCTGAGGAAACTGAGCACCAGAGGGAAATGGTGATTTTCAGGAATATATATATTTGCCAAAGTGAACAGAATTTCTTGGGACAAAGAAAGGCACTTCTCTAGCCCAAGGCTCCTCTCTGCCCGATTTCAAACAACAGATGGGTCAGTTTCTCAAAAACAGGAAGCATATCTCATTTATAAAGGAAAGGGTTCAACGCCCACTAGCATCACCCCTTATAATACTAACAAAGGGCCTGGCCAAGCCCTGTGGATCTGGGCATGGAAAGGACTCACATGGCAAGGAGGGGCAGTTTCCTCTGTGATGGCATGTTCCCCCGGCTCATTGCAAAGAGTGCTGGGCACATACAGAATTGGCAGGCTACACCCACCAGATCTGTTTGGGAGAACACTCCATGGTGAAACTCCCTGTAATTTCCTCCTCATTTCACCCTGAGTATAGGGCTTGTGGGCAGGACAATCATGCCCCATCATCCAGTGGCCTCAGGCATGAGGTCTGGGGGCTGCATTCTGTCCCACTCAGCAGTGCCACTGTGGAATGTGCAGGCAGGAACCACTATGCTTCTCTGTCACGGCCTTGTCCACACTGGGATTCAATCTATCCACTAAGCTGAACCAGTGCACACCCATAGGGCCAGTACAACTGGCACCAGTGCACACCCCTCAGTCAGTACAGCTGACACAAATCATGTACACACATGCATCCACCCACAGTCGTGCACACAGACAGACACACAATAGCTGTAAGGCCAACGCTGACACATGCATATACGTATACTCTCACATACAGACACAGAGATCCACAGGCACATGTGCCCTTGTTGCCAAGAAGGCTAACAGCATTTTGGGCTGTATAAATAGGGGCATTGCCAGCCAATCGAGGGATGTGATCATTCCCCTCTATTCGACATTGGTGAGGCCTCATCTGGAGTACTGTGTCCAGTTGTGGACCCCACATTACAAGAGGGATGTAGAAAAATTGGAAAGAGTCCTACAGAGGGCAACAAAAATGATTAGGGGGCTGGAGCACATGACTTATGAGGAGGCTGAGGGAACTGGGATTGTTTAGTCTGCAGAAGAGAAGAATGAGGGGGATTTGATAGCTGCTTTCAACTACCTGAAAGGGGGTTCCAAAGAGGATAGATCTAGACTGTTCTTGGTGGTGGCAGATGACAGAACAAGGAGTAATGGTCTCAAGTTGCAATGGGGGAGGTTTAGGTTGGATCTTAGGAAAAACTTTTTCACTAGGAGGGCGGTGAAGCACTGGAATGGGTTACCTAGGAGGTGGTGGAATCTCCTTCCTTAGAGGTTTTTAAGGTCAGGCTTGACAAAGTCCTGGCTGGGATGATTTAGTTGGGGTTGGTCCTGATTTGAGCAGGGAGTTGGACTAGATGACCTCCTGAGGTCACTTCCAACTCTGATATTCTATGATTCTATGTATGTTTACATACTTTCACACAGACACACATGCAAACACATTGTGTTTTCTACCAGAAGAACCAAACTTTTGCATTCCTGTTTCCTCAGTTCTGGTCCTGCAGGACACACTCCTCCCCGTATTTTTTTTAATGCCTGTTCAGGCCCCCACCTGAGCTGGTCACTTGCTGTCTTCTCTGGCCCATCTGGCATGTGTTCTGGCCCTGGCAACCCCTGGGTGGTTCATGGAGGATCATTAAAGTCAGAAGGGACCACTGTGACCATCCAGTTGGGGTTCCTACACCCCCCAATGACTCCTGACTGCAGCCCAGGACTGACAGAGCACAGCTATGTAGCAGGGTGCTGGCGCAAAGGCACCTAATTAGCCCCTGCTCAGCCAGCCCCAATCAGGGGAAATAGATTGGGGCTGGGGAGAAGTCTGGTGCCTGGTCTTTAGAATTGGCTGCAGCTGTGAGCCTGAGGCTTCAAGGGCTATAAAGGCTGGCTGGCAGCTAGGAGAAAGTTAGCCTCCAGGCTGAGGGCAGACTCCATGTAGGAGAGGAGATTGTCAGGCCTGCAAGCTCTGTAAATAGCACCACTGATGGTGGGAACTTGTGTAAATAAAGCCATGGGTGCTGCAGCAAGAGAAGCCTCTCTGTGCTTTATTGGGGAAGCAGAGGGCCCTATTACAAGCTATTACCCAAGACAGAAAACTGACCCCTCCTTTGCAAAGAGGTTTCTAAGGTTAATTCCCCTCCCCTTCATCTCATTTCCAGTCTGAATTTGTCTGGCTTCAGCTGCCACCATTGGATCATTAGACCTTTATCTGAGAGATTACAGAGACCTCCTGTAGGTTCTTATAGACCTTGGTCAAGTCACCTCTTCCCCTGCTTCTTGCTAAGCTAAAGAGAGAGAGCTCCTTCAGCCTCTCCCTGTCAAGCAGCTTTTCTAGACCTCAGATCATCCTTCTAGCTCTTCTAGGAACCTTTTTTAATTTGTCAACATCCTCTCCAAGATGTTGACACCAGAACTGGACACTGTATCCAGGGGTAACACCTGGCCCTACTGGATATTCTCCATTTACTCATTCAAGGATCATGTTAGCCTCTAAAGGTATGTCTACACTGCAGCTGGGAGGAGTGATTCCCAGGGCAAGTAGACAGACCAATGCTAGCTCAGCTCAAGATAGCGCACTAAAAATAGTAGTGTGGTTTTTGTGGTACGGGGAGCAGCGTGAGCTAGCCATCTGCGCTCAGACCTAGGGGGTTGGGTGGGCTTGGCTATAGGTGGCTAGTGTGAATCACTGCCAGTGCCACAGTGTCCAAACTGCTATTTTTAGCACACTAGTGGAACAGATATAGCATAAATCTGTCAACCTGGGCTGGGACTCACACCTCCCAGCTGTAGTGTATACATACCCTAAGCCACACCATGCCACTGGGAGCTTGTGTTCAGTTAGTGTCCACCATGACTCCTAAAACAGAGTCGTGCTTTCCAGGATATGCTCCCGTCCTGTGGATGTGACCTACATTCTTTATTCCAATCTGTGTGTGGCTGTATTAAAATACATGTTTTTTCCAAGAGTCCAGTTTACCAAGGGACTTGATTACCGTTACTCCTGGGGGAATTCTGCACCACTGCCTGTGCACAGAATTCGTGTCCCCCACAGATTTCTTTGCTTCCCTGCAGAAAAATGATTTTCTGACAGGGAAGCAAAGGAAAGCTGCAAGAGCAGTCATGCACCACTCCCTAGCAGCAGAGGTACTACATTTCAGGCACCCAGAGCACCTGGCAGAGACATAAATCACTGTGTGGCTGGGGACACTCCAGGCAGTGGCTCCTACCCTGAGCCAGGATCAGCTGCTAGTCCTGGCTGGGCTGGAGGCAGGAGAGGATGGGACTTCCTCTTCCCCTGCAAGGACTGGCTGGGGCTGTGTCAGACCCTCCCCCAGAACCCACCCTCCACAGCTGCAGGAAGCTCAGCATCCTCCTCTGCTTCCTGCCCCTATCATTCCTAAACTGTGGGGGGAAGGGTCACTGTATGGGGAGCTGCTCTCCCATCCACCCAACCTCTTTGCATCTGGACATCCCATACCCAGACACCCTGCCAAGCCTCACCCGGTACATCCAGAATCACCCTAGCCCTCCATACCTGAACCCCACCCCACTGAACCTCAACCCCTGCATCTGGAGCCTCCCTGCAGCAAGACCCCCTGCCCCTGGACTCCCACCCCTGCATCCAGACCATCCCCCACTGAACTCCCTGCACTCAAACCCCAATCTTGATGCCCCACCCTCTGCATGTCTCTGAGCCCCCACATCCAACCCCCCATGCCACTGACCACTAACTAGCTGCACCCAGGCCCCCACCCTATCAAGCCCCACTCCTCCAGCACCCAGACCCCCTCACCGCTGAGCCCCAACAACTTTCATCTAGAAGCCTCTGCAGAGTCACATTGCCCCTGCACCTGGAACTGCCCCCCAATGAGCCTCTGAGTATCCAGATCCCCCCACACTTAGACCCCCCCAGTGAGCTGCCTGCACCCAGATTGTCCCACACAAAATCCTCTTACCCCACACCTGGATCCCCCCACACTGACCCTTTCTACATTTGGATCCTGCCCGGTTGAGCCTGCCTGCCCCCAACCTGGTGCACCTGGTGCAGAGAAGTAGGGCCCCAGGGTGTTTGTGGGGCAGGCCCAGGCCTTGTGCTATCTTGGGGTTGGGTGCAGCCTCACCACTGAGTCTGTATCCTGGTGGGTGGGGGTGGGAGGGCTGCAGGGTGCTGTGCTCCCCACTGCCATGCTGGAGCCTCTGCATTTATTTATTGACAAATAAAACTTGCAGAATTTTAAAATATTGTGTGCAGAATTTTTAATTTTCTGGTGCAGAAGGCCCTTAGGAGTATACCGTGGATACCTGGTCTGTCTTTTATCTTATTTACCATTCCATCAATTTTGTGTCAGCTGCAAACTTTACCAGCAATGATTTTCTGTTTTCTTCCAGATCATTAATAAAGCTATTGAATAGTAATGGGCCAAAACCCTGCGGGTCTGCACTAGAAACACCCCCCTTGGATAACAATTCCCCATTTACAATGACAGATCTATGAGTTAGCTATTTTTGTTCCACTTAACATGGGATACACTGATTTTGTAAAGTGCTAATTTTTTCATCAGAATGTTGTGTGGGACTAAGTCAAATGCTATATAGAGTCTAAGTATATTCTGCCAATACCGTTACTTAGTCAACCAAACTTGTAATCTCATCAAGAACCAATAGCAAGTTTGTTTGACCACCCCTATTTTCCATAACACCATGTGGATTGGCATTAATTATGCTGCCATCCTTTTGATGCCTCACTGATTGTGTCCAGTTTTGGTTAACCTTCCTGAAGCTGAACTGCAGCCATTGCATTCTCTGCTAGATTGCCGAGTCCCTGGGGAGTGACATGCCCCTGTTGCTTTTTAAATCAAACCTCTTGCTTTTCTGTCTTCTAAGTTGCCATAAAGGGAAGATCCGTTCAGCTGGAGGATGGTTAAGCTCAGCAGACTCCTTGGAAGCAGACAGCAGTTTGCTTTGAATGTGCCCTCTCACCCAGAATTCAGCTGTACAAACGTAACTTCTTGGCTCCTGTTGCCATGGGCCACTGCAACCCCAACATGGCTAGTGAATCAAGGTTGTTTCCCATGGCCACCTGATGGGGAGGTGAAAGGCCAGAGGTCGGGGGTCTCAGGCTCCATGCCTTCCTGGGAGGATTTTTTACCAACCTCTTCTCTTCTCTGAGCTCTCCAGTAATACCTGCAGCACACAGAACACAATGGGGTCCGTTCTCCTCCCAGATGCAGTAACTATAGCATGGCCTTTCTCCTGACTCACATCTCAGTCAATAAGAGAACAAATGAGGCCCTGAATGCCCCATAGCTGAGGCCACAGATTCACAGCTAGGCAATTTACCAGGGCAATGTAGTTTGTGACACAGTTTTCCAATGAACTCTGAGAAAGACCCACATTATAGCCCTATCACCTCCCGTATGCTGTGCTTGCCAGCCCTTGGCTCCCTTCTGTCCTCATGCTGGCTGGCTGGCATGACAGTTTTGTATCCATCAAAGTCTCTAAACCCCCAGTCAACCAGAAATGACTGTTCTTTTTCAAGTGATTGAGATTGTGTATTCCACAATAGGTGTGCGTGATCGCCACATGCACCTGTGCCAGAAGTTTTTCCCCAGCAGTACCCGTAGGGGAGCACCCCTAGCAACTCCTCGAGTGGCGTCTCCATGGCATGGTATAAGGGGCACTGTGGGCTTCCCCCCCTCAGGTCCTTCTTGCCGCCAGTGAAGGTGCTTCAGAACTGCTCTGCTCCAGAACTCTTGTTCCTTCAGTGCTTCTCCAACCGATTGTGTGCTTTTATCCCAGAGTGGTAGTGGCTGACTTCAGACTGTTGGGTCCTCAACACCGTCTCCTGCGGCTACAACCTCCAGTTTACCTCTACCCCACCCAACCACCCTCCGCCCCCATCCCTACTGGGGGACCCTTCTCACGAGCCCTGCTCAAGCAAGAGGTGAGGCGGCTCCTTGGTTTAAGAGCAGTGGAAGTGGTGCCAGCGGAGTTCAAACGCAAGCGGTTCTACTCTCACTATTTCCTTATCCCGAAGGCCAAAGGGGGGCTCAGGCCCATCTTGGACCAGCGAGGCCTGAACCAGTACATGGTAAAGCTCAAGTTTTGCATGGTCTCTCTGGCCTCTGTCATCCACTCCCTGGATCCCAGGGACTGGTACGCCGCCCTCGATCTGCAGGACGCATATTTCCACATTCATATATTTGAGGGGCACAGGAGCTTCCTCCGTTTCATGGTTGGGCAGGAGTACTACCAATTTACAGTCCTCCCGTTTGTTCTGTCCACTGCTCGCAGGGTATTCGCAAAGTGCATGTCTGTGGTGGCAGCCTACCTTAGACGTCGTGGGGTCCAGATCTTCCCCTAGCTGGACGACTGGCTGGTCAAGGGCAGTTCCCGGTCGCAGGTGCAGGATAACGTGGTGCTCCTCCTGTGCATCACCCTGGGCCTGTTGTTAAATGGCACCAAGTCCACATTAGTCCTGGTACAGCGCATAGAGTTTATTGGGGCAGTCCTGGATGCAACATCAGCCAGAGCCTCCCTCCCACTGGACCGATTCGAGTCCCTGAAAGGACTCATTAACACCGTCACAAGGTTTCCCATGAAGACAGCCAGAGTGTGTCTCCAGCTCCTGGCTCATATGTCAGCATGCACATATGTGGTTCGCCACGCCAGACTCAGGATGAGGTCCCTCTAGCTCAGGTTGGCCTCGGTGTTCTCCCAGGCCAGGGACAGGATGGACAAGGTCCTCATGGTGCCCAAGCTGGTGCTCGCCTTCTTACAATGGTGGTCCTCCCCAGGGAACATGCTCCACAAGGTCCCATTCAGGGGCAAGGCCCTGTCAGTGGAGCTGGTGTCCGACACATTGGACCTGGGGTGGGTAGCGTATGTGGGGGACGTTCAGACCCAATGTCTGTGGTCCACACAGGACCTTGCCCTGCATATAAACATCAAGGAACTCAGGGCGGTTCGGATGGCTTGCATGGCCTTCTGCCGACTCCTGAAGGGCAGAGTGGTCAGGGTTCTCACAGACTACACAGCCTCAATGTTTTATATCAACAGGTAAGGCAGGGCCTGCTCTTCGGCCCTTTGCCAAGAATCCCTCAGGCTGTGGGACTTCTGTATAGCCTACAACATTTGCCTACAGGCCTACCACCTACCGGGTACCCAGAACTCTGGGGTGGATCGCCTGAGCCGAGACTTCTTTTCGCAGTATGAGTGGTTTCTACACCCAGAGGTGGTGCACAGGTTTTTCCAAGAGTGGGGAACTCCCCAGGTGGACCTGTTCACAACTTGGCAGAACCACTGGTGCCCTGGCTCTGCTCGGGGTGGAGGGTGGGGGTTGGGAGTGAGTGCTATCTCTTTTGCCTTCCCCCTATCCTGGTCAGGCCAGCTTTTCTATGCCTTCGCCCAGTTTCTGCTGATCATCAAGGAAAAGATAAAGACGGACAGGGTCAGGGTCCTCCTGATTACCCCGGCATGGCCCGGGCAACATTGATATGGGACCCTCACAAGCCTGGTGGTCACCCCACCGTGGCCGTTGCCATCCCACCCAGACCTGCTCTCCCAGGACCAGGGCCGCCTCCTCCACCCCAAACTAGTGGCACTCCACCTCATGACATGGCTGCTCATTGGTTAGGCCAGGAGGAGAGAAAGTACTCGTAAGGGGTTCAGCGCGTCCTCTTGGAAAGCAGGTGACCCTCCACATGTGAAGCCTACTTGGCAAAGTAGTCTCGGTTTTCCCAGTGGACGGCTGAGCGAGGTATTTCCCCCATGGCTGTCCTGATCCAGCTCGTTTTGAACTACCTCCTTCACCTTAGAGCCCAAGGCCTGGTGCCCTCATCCATCAAGGTGCACTAGGCGGCCATATCGGCCTTCCACCTGCCAGTGCAGGGGCACACGGTATTCTCCCATGCTTTGACTGGCCAATTCCTTAAAGGGTTGGAATGTCTCTTCCCGAACATTAGGTCCCCAGTCCCACAGTGGGACCTGAACTTGGTGCTGGCCCGGTTGACAGGTCCCCCCTTTGAGCTGCAAGCTACTTGCTCCTCATCGCACTTCTCATGGAAGGCAGCTTTCCTGGTGGGGATCACATCAGCTAGATGGGTCTTGGAACTCAGGGCCCTGACCTCCAAGCCCCCATACATGGTGTTCCATAAGGATAAGTTCCAGCTCCGCCCACATCCTTCGTTCCTCCCAAAGGTGGCCTCTGCCTACCACATGGGTCAGGACATTTTCCTGCCGAGCCTGTGTCCCAAGCCACATGCATCCAGGTAGGAGTGCCACCTCCACACGCTGGATATGAGGCAGGCTCTGGCCTTTTACTTGGACTGGACTAAGCCATTCTGGAAGTCTTCACAGCTGTTCATCGCCTTGGCCAAATGCATGAGGGGTAGGCTGATCTTCACTCAGCGGCTCTCCAACGGGATCACTTCGTGCATCCGTACCTATTCTGACCTGGTGGGAATCCCTCCATTGCCAATTGTGAGGGCACACTCGACTAGAGTGCAAGCCTTGTAGGCTGCCTTTTTAGTCCATGTCCCCATTCAGGACATTTGCAGGGCTGCCACATGGTCTTCAGTTCACACATTCGCCTCGCATTATGCAATTGTTTCCCAGACCAGGGAGGACGCCGGGTTTGGCAGGGCTGTGCTCCATCCTGAGAATTTGTGAACTCCTACCCACCTCCAACCAATCTAGCTTGGAATCACCTATTGTGGAACACACATGAGCAATTACTCAAAGAAGAAAAGACAATTACCTTTTCCATAACTGGTGTTCTTCGAGATGTGTTGCTCGTGTCCATTCCACATCCCGCCCTCCTTCCCCTCTGTTGGAGTTGTCTGGCGAGAAGGAACTGAGGGTGGGGGGGAGCCTGCAGCTCCCCATATACCGCCATGGAGGCACCACTCCAGGGGTCGCTACGGGCTCTCCCCTACGGGTACTTCTAGGGGAAAAACTTCCGGCACCGGTGCATTTGGCGAGCATTCACACCTATTGTGGAATAGACATGAGCACCACACCTGCAAGAACACCAATTACGGAAAAGGTAACTGTCCTATTCCTGGGTCCGAGGGAGGGTGGAATCTCATGCGAATGACTGACATGGGCAGTAGGAGATTTCAAAGAGGAACTGCATGTTGTAATGCTATGGAGTGTGGTGGTGGGTGATTAAAAGTATTTCCAGAGATAGAGAAAAGCTGGACGTTTCCAAGATGTTAGGTCCATTCTGAGAACATTAGAGGCACCATGGACCAACTGCCCTCCTAATAATACTATTGGTTCCTCCAAGTAACCCCTAGTAACTCCTCCAGTACTATCCCAGCAGCCTCAATGCATCTCCAAATTATATGGAGAGTTGAAAACCAAAAAAGACAAAGAAATTCAATTTTGCACTTAGGCAGTCTGGTGCTAAGGGCCACACAGTTAGATAGATGCACAACTCAGGGTTCCATAGTTAAGTTGCATTAAATTTTGCATTTCAAGCAGGGATTCAACTACTAGGCTATGTATAAAGAATTCAGCACATCTCTCCCAAAATCACAGCAATTACTCTGAGCACAGACTGAATCTGAGAAAATTCACAAAAAAATCAGTTAGTTTTAAAACAGGCGCTTTAAGACATTTAGCCTCAGATGTTGGACCAATTTTTTATCTTAGGAATGGAAAAACATGAGCCCTTCAAACTTTTCTTGTAGTTAAAACACTGAAATCTCAGGCTACATTTGAAGATTTTTTTTATGGTTAAGTTTTTATTTTGCCACTATTCTTCAAAACTAAGTTTTCTTTTTCTGCAGGGTGCTGACAAATAAACTTCTCACCAGAAGTATGGCCAGCCCCATATACTCAAAAATAATGAGTCGAGTCCCCAAAAACATGAGATTTAAAATGAGATTTCTAAAGATAAAAAATAGGTTCTTTTTAGTCACTTTCTGGTTTCTGAGTCTTTAGGCTAGACCTATTTCATGTTTTCAAGCATGTTTCTGTAACCACGAGGGCCAGAAATTTTCCTTAATTTTTTAAATGAAAGCTGATATTCTGTCCTGCAGTGAGGGCTTCAAGAGAAACACTAAGGCTACGTCCAGACTACCTGCCGTATCAGCGGGTTAAAATCGATTGCTCGGGGATCGATATATCGCGTCTAATCTAGACGCGATATATCGATCCCCGAGCGCACTTATATTGATTCCGGAACTCCATCAACCCCAATGGAGTTCCGGAATCGACAGGGAGAGCCGCGAACATCGATCCCGCGCGGTGTGGACGGGTGAGTAATCCGATCTTAGATATTCGACTTCAGCTACGTTATTCACGTAGCTGAAGTTGCGTATCTAAGATCGATTTCCCCCCCGTAGTGTGGACCAGCCCTAAAATAGGAGGATGCAAGGGTTGGCAACACAGAATTACAGAGAGTGCTGCCGCTTTTCAGCATTGCTGCCTTGTTCTATTGTTCTTAATGAGAATGAAGCCATGAGGGTGCCATTAGCAAAATGCCCTTTTTCAAAATGGTCAGAGGAAGTGAGGCCAAGCTGCCCTCAAATGAAAAAAATCTAATTGATCGATCTCTCTATGAGTCAAGGTAGATGAGGTAATATCTACCTATCTAGCTTCGTGTTTTAGCCTGTCACCCATCACCATAGTGTTAGGTAAATAAAGCAAGTCCTCACTCACCTCTCCAGCACCTGAGTTCGTGCGGAGTTGGTATGGGGCACACAATTCTGTCAGAGACCAGACACCAATGCGTTGATCAACGGGCTCACACTATCCTTAGCTCTAAAAGCTTTAGATTAAGTGTGGCGCCTTTATTAGGGGTGAGCATCAGTATTTATACACAGAAGTAAACAAAGTGATTAACAAAAGATAATGGTCATGCATAATCAATTAAGATTTTACAGGAAAAGCAAGTTAACAAGTAAATGCATAGAGATAAAGGCTAATGGCTACTTGAGAAAGGGGGTGTCATGAGTAGTTTGCAGGTCAGTGCTTTGTTCAAAAGGGTTCAGGAAGGATTATGCAGAGACAGCCAGTCTGGGTGTGTTTTGGCTCCCCAAAGTTCACCAAAAGTTTAGACCCAACATTCCTCCATTTGTAGCTTTGGGATAACTATTAATCATAAAGCTACACCCTATTTCAAGATCTCAAGGGCCGCTTGGCAATTTCAGCCTGGGCCAATTCGAAGAGGGTAAGGCTTTTAGCTGAAGTGGGAAAAGAATAAACTGACTTACATGAGTTTATGAGGGAGGGGACACACTGAATACAGTAACACAGTATTATAAGGACTACTATGGCCCCAACAACACCCACCAAGAGTTTTTTAACCCATCCAAATCCGGGCAGCCAATTCCATAAGGCTCCCCACCAATCATAAGGTGGCTGGCCAGAGGAGTAGTTTTTAGCCATTTCCCTTAGGTGTTTGGTACGTTGAAAAGTTTCAGAGTAGGTGTCATTTACAAAAACACAGCATTCTTCATTTATGAGGGCGCAAGTTCCTCCCTGGGCTGCTAACATTATGTCTAAAGCCATTCTGTTTTGCAAAGCTAACTGGCGCAGCTGGGACATTTCCCTGGCCTGATTTTCAAATAGGGTTGCAGTTTCATTGGTCAAAGATTCTAATAGTCCCTGTAGACGGATGATAGCACCCTTCAAGCTAGTGTGACCAGCCCACCGCTGCCAGGACAAACCATCATGGAGATTAATATCTCTGTCAGTTTCACGGATGTTACGAACGTGGGGAAAATGAGGGGGAGTGAGGGAGATGCGAGAAGGTGGTGCTAGCCATGCCAAATAACATGACCCTGCCCAATCAGGGGAGAGAAAATAATAAGCTTTGGGCCCGCACACCCAGTATGTTCCATATAATGCGTTTTGGGTATTCCATTTCTCAAAGTAGGAGGTAACCTACCACCCGTTGTACCACTGTTCCCCTGGTAACGCAGAGGGGTCGTTGTGTGAACTGCAGAGGCATAATTTGGTAGTGTTGTTCTCAAAAGGCAGTGTAGTACTGCTTGAGCAGTTGTAGAAGGCAATTGTGTATCCTTTAACAATTAGTTGGACACCCTTGAGCTCTGAGCAGGGCTTTTTAAAAACTGACTCTGAAAACCTGCCCCTCCATGAAAAAGTTGAAAAGGTTGGATCGGGGTGAGGGATCCACATATGGGATAAGTGGGATGCGCAAGGCTTGAAGCCAAGATTTTTACTAAAGGCGGTGCCATTAAAATATATGTTGCATTTACTTGTTCCCACAAAAGTTGACCCTTTTCCTTTAACAAAACACAGTGATCCTGTTTGATTGGTTACCCTGAGATATTTGTTAATTGGCACTCCTGTTTTGTCCCATGTAAGATTGGGTTGGACTGGATCTTTTATTCTAGTCGGTGGCATCCAAGTCATATTAGCAGTGGTTAGGGGAATGGGTGTGAAGGGGAGTCCCTGTGCTGCATTTACTGGAAATTGAGTACATACCCAGCAATTACTTCTATTTCCTAAAATACGAGTTTTAACCTTGTGGGAATATCTAATAAAAGCATTATCTTCATAAGCAGAAAATAAACTAAAAAAGCATAAAAAAAAACATACAGTTGTCAGAATAAAGGGTCCTCTCATTTTTTTCGAGTCAATTTAAGTCTAATGTCTGAGAGAGGTAAGCTGGTCCACTGGTCAAAGGCAGTGTCCTCAGTGGTGACAAGAGCTGCTGGTCCGTCACTGTGGTCCACTACGGCTGGCTTGACGTGGGAGTGGTGGATCCAAGATTTGCGTCCTTCCAGGAACACTGCAGTCTGGGTTGTCAAAAGAACCTGGTGGGGTCCAGTAAACCTTGGCTGGAGGGTGTCGTCACGAACGAATTTTTTGGCCCAGACGAAGTCCCCTGGTTGGAACGGGTGGATCTG
This sequence comes from Gopherus evgoodei, assembly GCF_007399415.2. Classification (NCBI taxonomy): domain Eukaryota; kingdom Metazoa; phylum Chordata; order Testudines; family Testudinidae; genus Gopherus; species Gopherus evgoodei. Next base: position 822,197 of record NW_022060063.1, on the reverse strand, counting down.
TTCCTCCAGCGACACGGTCTGGGAAAACTGCGAGGCTTTCCAAAGGGTACGGAGGCAAGCCTGTAGGGAGAGAAACTGACACGCGGTCATATGATCCCCTCCCAATAGTGAAACATCAGCACGTGGTAGCGCCCTGCCTTTGAAAGGGGGGTGTCCCTAGAGCAGTTCAAAGGGGGATAATCCCAATGCGCGGGTTGGGCGAGTACGAAGGTGAAACAGGACCAAAGGAAGTACCTGAGGCCACTTTAATTCTGTTTCCTGACAGTATTTAGCCAATGTAAACTTAAGTTCCCTATTCATACGCTCAACTTTCCCGCTAGACTGGGGGTGGTAGGGTGTATGAAAGGAGTGTGAAATGCCCAGTCCTTGTTCTAAATGGCCAAGGACATGACCAGTAAAGTGAGGTCCGCGATCTGAGTCGAGCACAAGAGGGATGCCAAAACGGGGTACAATGTCTTTAAGGAGAATCTTCGCCACTGTGGCAGCAGTACAATTAGCAGTAGGAAAAGCTTCGACCCAGGAAGTCAGAGGGCAAACCAAAACAAGGAGGTGCTTTTTCCCAAAAGCCTTTGGCATATCTGCAAAGTCAATTTGAAGATGTTGAAATGGAGCAGCAGGCGGAGGTCTTCCACCCTTAATTTTGTTAAGAGGCGGAGCAGGTCCATTACGCTGACATGTGCTGCATGCTTTCACTATTGATAGGCAATAGGGTTGAATGCCTGGAGCATACCAAAAGCGAGCGATGGTGTCCATGAGGGCGTGCGTGCCGTAGTGACCCCCTTTATCATGGTGCCAGCGAACTGCCACGGGGTATGTGGAGCGAGGGAGGCAGGCTCGGCCATCTGGCATAAGCCAGGTCCCTTTGACCAGAGTGGCCCCGAGGCTCTCCCACGATTGTAGTTCAGCAGTGGGTACTGGTACGGGGTGCGGTGGAGTAAAGGAGGAGGCTGCAATAGCCAATGTGGGCATGGCTAAAGGTAAGGTGGCAGCCTTCTTGGCGGAGGCGTCAGCCAGGGCATTCCCACGGGTAACGGGGCTACTATCTTTAGTATGGGCCCGGCAGTGAACTACAGCCAGGACTGAGGGTTTTTGGAGGGCGTCCAAAAGCTTGTGGATGAGGGGGAGGTGCTGAATGGTTTTACCGGCAGCTGTCTGGAAACCTCGAAACTTCCAGAGGTGGATATGACAATGCACAACTCCAAAAGCATATTTGCTATCAGTAAAAATGGTAATGGTCTTACCAGCGGCCAACTGGCAAGCTCGGGCCAGGGCATAGAGTTCAGCGGCTTGGGCTCCCCAGTTGCCTGGCAGTGAGGCGGCCTCTTGAATGTCCCATTCAGAGGTGACAGCATAACCTGTGAAACGCTTGCCATCAACATAGAAGGAGCTTCCGTCCGAGAAGAGGATGCAATCGGGATTGTCCAGTGGCACGTCAAACAGGTTGTCTCTTATCTGTAAGATGCTGGAAACTACTTCCACACAGTCGTGTTGATCCTGGAGGACTGGCAGGTCAGGAAGCAAGGTAGCTGGATTAAGGGGTCCACACCTTTCAAAAATTAGGTTAGTGTCTTCTAAGAGTTCGGCCTCTAGCTGTTGCTGACGATGGGCCGAAAAAACTTGGGTTGTGCCCCTACGCAGAAGGGCTGACAAGGCATGAGAGGTCCAAACCGTGGTAAAATGACCCAGGGTTAGGCTCTTTGCCTTTGTGATCAGCAGGGCAGCTGCTGCCAGAGTCCGGGTGCAGGATGGGGTTCCCTGAGCGACAGGGTCGATTTGCTGAGAGTAAAAAGCAAGTGGGAAATGGTGGGGCCCGCTCAGCTGGGTAAGGACACCACTAGCAATTCCGCCCCTCTCGTGGACAAAAAGGTGAAAGGGTTTGCTGTAATTGGGGGGGCGGAGAGACATGGAGGAGGCCACACTGTCTTTGAGTAACTGAAAGGCTTGAATAGTGTCCGGGGACCACTGCAAAGGGTCAGGAGCAAGGTTAGCAGTGAGTCGGTGGAGCGGTTTGCTTAACTCCCCGCAGGACGGCAACCAGGGGCGACAGAAGCCAATTAATCCTAAGAAACCTCGAAGTTGTTTCTTGGTGTTCGGTAGAGGGCAGTTTTGAATAGTCTTTATGCGGGCTGGGTCCATCTGTCTTCCCTCTGGGGTTAACAGGAAGCCCAGATACTGGACCTTCTGTGAGACCCACTGAATCTTTTTAGGGTCTACCTTGTGGCCTCTGGTGTGTAGGTATAATAAAAGTGCCTTACCATCGATGCGGAGGGCAGCTTCTTCGCGATTACCTAATAGGATGTCATCTACGTATAGGACCAATGTGGATCCCTGCGGACTGGTGAAACCTTCCAAGTTGTGGCGGAGGCACTGGCTGAAAATCGTGGGGCTGTCTCTGTAGCCTTGAGGAAGTCGTTGCCAGACATAACTTTGTCCCTCCCAGGTGAAACCAAAGAGATACTGAGAGTCTGGGTGCACAGGAATGCTGAAAAAAGCTGATTTTAAGTCAATAACAGTGAACCACTCAGCATCCCAGGGGATTTGGCTGATGATAGTAGCTGGGTCAGGAACTACTGCATGGAGGGGGACCACATACTGATTAACAACTCGTAGATCCTGTACAAAGCGCCAACGAACAGGGTCTCCGTCCTTTTTAGGAGGCTTTTTGACAGGCAGTATAGGGGTGTTACAGGGAGTGCGCTGAGGGCGGACTAGCTTTTGTGCAATTAATCCCTCGATAATGGGGCGGATGCCCTCCCGGGCTTCCAGCGACAGGGGGTATTGAGGGACTGACGGGGGGGTTAAGGAAGGCTTCACCTGAATCCTTACGGGCTCTGCCGAAAGGAGCAGGCCAACATCAGTGTCAGAAATTCCCCAGAGGGTTGGAGGCAAGTCAGTGAGGTCAGGGGAGAGAGAGGGGGGTGTTTCCCAATTACCCTGAGTAGGGGCCGAATCTCCTAACACTGTCATCAATAATCCTACCCCTTCAGGAGTGCAGGTTAAAGTAGCCTCAAGCTTACAGAGTAAATCCCGGCCCATCAAAGGGATCGAACAAGCTGGGGAAAAAAGAAAACGGTGAGGAAAACATTTATCAGCATAAATAACATTCAAAGGCAAAGTGAGTCCCAGAGACTGTGGGTTGCCCTCCACCCCAGTCGCAGTTTTAATCTCAGAGGATAGCCAGGGAGAGGGGGCATGATTTAAAAGAGAGAAAGTAGCCCCAGTATCAATGAGGAAAGAGACAGGCAGTCCCTGGACTGAAAGGGTTAAACGAGGCTCTTTGCTGGGAGGGGAGAAAGTGAGAAAGGAGCCGGCTAAAGACATTAAGGAAATAAGACCATCACATTGTTTGCCTTCGCCCCCGGGGTACCGTCATTGAGGAGGCTGAGTTTGCTGCGGCTGCTGCTGTTTCCCGTAGTTGATCCAGGCCTGGGGAATGGGCTGAGCTGGTGGTGCAGGGGTGTATTCCTCACTTGTGTAAGCATCTGCGGATGCAACCAGACCCTCTGGGCGTCCCCAGGGGCATTCACGTTTAAAGTGACCGGGCTGTCCGCACTGAAAACAATTTCCTGATGGCTGGGGTCGCCAGGACCCTCTTCCCCGAGCACCCTGGAATCCCCTGCCACGGCCACGGCCTTTGCCTCGAACACCGCCGTGAAAAGCTAAAGCCATCAGCTTATATTCTTCCTTTTTCTCTTTCTTTTTACTACTTTCCCTTTCTTTCTCCCAGGCAAAATCAGCTACTTCCAACACTGAAGTGACTGACTCACCTCCCCAACCAGGGCGGAACTTTAAGAAGTAATCCCTTACAGGGGGCACCAACTGATTCACAAAAAACGAAATAAGAGTAGGGTGGTCTGCTTCTCTCTCAGGATCCATCTGAGTGAACATTCGGGCCCCCTCCAATAGCCTCGACCAGAACTTTCTGGGCGGCTCATCAGATTCCTGCCGAATCTGCATGAACTTAGCCTGATTAGGCGAGCGGCAAGCCATTTCCTTGAGTCTCTCTAACAATCGCTCTCGATCTGTTCGCAGCTGAGTCAGCCTTGGCTGAGTCCAGTCTAGGGGATTCCAGCCAGCGGCCAGATCCCGCCTATCCATCCAAGTAAGATTAACTGCATTGCTATCTCCCCATGTCCTTTCTGCCATCCACAGTCTACTACGTTCCTCTCCGGTCAAAACTCTACTTAACAACTGATCCACATCCGTATAAGTAGGATTATAACTTAAAAACAATCTTTCTAGAAGTTCTATGATCTTTTGGGGATTTTCCCCAAAAGACCCTGACAACCATCCCCACTCTTTCAAATCCCATTCTAGCCATCCTTTATATTCCACAATATTAGCATGTTGTAACCGTCCATCATTGCCCATATAAGGTTGATCGTGCACCTGTAAAGGCATCTCTCTAACTATACCTTTATTACTCGCAAGAGATTTGACGGGGACATCCTCTAGGCTATCCTCGGGGGGGGGGGCATGCGCCCTGCCGTACCTGCTTGGACATTAGCCTAGTAACTACTCCTCCCGAGGTTTGCCCCTCCATTTCCTCCTCATCCTTCTGCAGAAATTCCAATCTGGGATTCTGCAGATTCCCCTCTGCTACATGGAGAGAGTCCCCCGCGGAGGAATAGGGGCAGGTGCAGAGGGGACCAGCTGACGAGTCAAAACACGCCGTGGTCTACACCCTTCATCGAAATAACCTGGAGGGGGTTCACTCTCGGGAGAGTACCTGACTGCCATAATTTTTAAAGATTTCCACAGCTCTGCTGCTGTGTCCCAACAAAACCAGTAACATAACTGTCCCGGATGGTCTTTTTTGATCTGGCTCTTTACTCCTCTTAAGGCAGCCTGTTCGAAAGAGCCATACGAAGGCCACCTCATCTCCGGGTCGGCCAATACCGCAGTATACCCAGTCCAATTCCTTACACATAGTGTGTACAACTTTTTCCTAGACATTCCTGTCTGTACTGGGAGTTTCCCTTCGTTCCATAACTTATTTACAATCCCCAACGGACTCTCAAGAGGCACGCTAGTCCCTTGACCCATGGTGTCTGACAGGAGCCCTCCAACTGGCGTTTACCCTGCTGTCCAACACATGACCCCTCAATATTGAATTGGCTGGGAGAAATCTCCTGTGGCGCCTTGCCAATTCATATATGAGTGGTCTGATCACTGGACAGAGGTACCGCACCAGAAGGAATCCCGGACGAGCCCCCAAATTGTTAGGTAAATAAAGCAAGTCCTCACTCACCTCTCCAGCACCCGAGTTCGTGCGGAGTTGGTATGGGGCACACAATTCTGTCAGAGACCAGACACCAATGCGTTGATCAACGGGCTCACACTATCCTTAGCTCTAAAAGCTTTAGATTAAGTGTGGCGCCTTTATTAGGGGTGAGCATCAGTATTTATACACAGAAGTAAACAAAGTGATTAACAAAAGATAATGGTCATGCATAATCAATTAAGATTTTACAGGAAAAGCAAGTTAACAAGTAAATGCATAGAGATAAAGGCTAATGGCTACTTGAGAAAGGGGGTGTCATGAGTAGTTTGCAGGTCAGTGTTTTGTTCAAAAGGGTTCAGGAAGGATTATGCAGAGACAGCCAGTCTGGGTGTGTTTTGGCTCCCCAAAGTTCACCAAAAGTTTAGACCCAACAATAGCATCCGGGCACCTTCCCTGTAAAATCAATAGCAATAGCCATGCCCCCTCTAGTCAATCTGAGTGACTCTGGCTCCTCTCCCTGTAGGAGACTCTGCTTGGGATAGGGTGTTTTGGGAGTGGGGATTTGTGGTGTTTGGGAATAAAATGTTGTTTGAATTGTGTGTGTCCCACAGGAGCGAAGCTGTTGTAGTGGGCCATAGATCAAAGCTTGACCTATTAGCTGCTGTGCTGATTTGGACCAAAGCTTTAAACCAGCACAGGGAGCTGACGGAGCCAGTGGAGGGACCTGAGCACAGGCCTGATATGCTCCCAGGGGCCTGAGTCATGGAGAAAGCGGGCAGCCACATGTTGAACTAGCTGGAGCCTGCACCTCAATCAGCCTCAGATCCAGTGAGTTAGGATAACCCAGCCCGGAGGTCACAGTGGCCTCATCCCTTTGGCCAGAGCCAGAGGAGGGCAGAGTTTCCCAGCAAGCTGGAGGTGAAAGGCAAGATTATCCTGAGGGCAGCTGGGGGTCCATGCTCAGCGAGGAGTCACACAGCACCCTGAGGCTTCCTTGGTTACCGAGTCTGGCACAGTAGCATTTTGGAGGCTCTGTTCTCTGTCCAGGCAGATTTTTCAAATCACAGAAAATGTTTGGGATTATTGCAGAGCAGACAGTGCAGCTCAGAAAGAGCCCCGATTGGTCCACTTCCCAATCGACCCTTTCCCCTGCAGCCACAGCTGCTGGATCCTGCCCATTCAGGTCCCGGCTCCCAGCTCTGGGGACGGGGTCCCACAGGGAGGTGCTGACTGACGGCTTGCACCAGCCACCCTGCCACCATGACAAGGAGGCCCTGGCAATGGTTTCTCAGCACGCCTTCTGGGACGATGCCCCCCATGGTCACGCAGAGCCGGCTGGCAGGTGCCAGGCACCACTCCATGCACCATCCATTACTTGCTTGCCTACCCCATAAGCTGGAAGCAGCAGTAGGGGGGAGACAATGCCCCAGAGGGATCGGAACCATTTCCCTCACCCAGGAGCCGGGTACCTAGTGCTCTCTGCAAGCCTCACGGCCTGGGGAAGGTGTTGGTTCAAAGACTTGTGCGGCCTGAGGTTGTCCATAAATGCCCACGGAGGTGGGCGGGCAGGGAGGTTCAGGGACCACCGAGGAGGGAAGGACATCTGAGGTCACCCATACCCTGCTTGGTACCCCCACGCCACCCTCCTCACCCTCCTCCCCGGGCCACAGAAGCCCAGGATGGAGCAAGGCTACCCTGCAGCATCCCCAACTGTACCACCCACTCCAGCTACCACCTCGTCCTCCCCCTCTATCTCTCCACCCTTTGACAGTGTCCTCTTTTTGGAAATCTGAAATATGCTCTGACCGGTGAGGGCTGTAGCCTTCAATGGAAGGTGGAGACAATGTCTTGGCCAGTTCTTCAAAGCATTACCCCTTCCTGACCGGCACCACTTCAGTCTTGCCTGGGTTCAGCTGGAGTAGCTGCTGTTTGTCCAAGAACTGATCTCCTGCAGGCATTCTGACATTTCAGCAGTGGTGGTGGCTGCATAAGTTAAGGAGATATAGAGTACATGCTGTGGGAGCTAGGCACACTATGTCTCCCAGTGGACTCTTGTAGGTATTGAAGAGAAGCAGGGATGGTGTGGATCCTGGTGGTACCCTTCTCCTTTGGAGAAGAGGAGCAGTCACCCATCCCTGCTCTCTGAGTTCTGCTGGAAAGGAATGATTGGTGCCACTATCACGCTGGGCCATCTACTGCTGCTGCATCGTGTAGGTGGGACTGCAGTGCCTTGTGGGCCACTGTGCCAAAGGCTGCAGAGAGGCCCAGCAGTGTGAGGATCGAGATCTTGCCTTTGTCCATGACCAGGAGTGGGTCATCTGTTAGTGCTGTGAGACCTATCTCTGTGCTGCCCTGGTCTGAACACATTTGGATGCATCTTTAAAAATCAGTTAGGAGCCTGCAAACACTATTATGCATCAACCATAAGTCTGTGTTTAATGCGTGGTGTCCCTATAGGGCAGAGTTAAGGTCATCTGGAAACCTTAACTCTGCATTTCCATTCCTTAACATAGGAATTTTTTTTAGCTTTAACCTTATTCAGAATTTCTTGGGTTTGTAAAGTTTGTTCTTTGTACCACAACCTTTTAATATTTTCAACCTTGGGTTTCTGATATGAATTCAACCTCAGGTCCAGTTTAAGGTAGTTTTTATCTGGGATTAGATAGATAGATTTGTTATTTACTTATCATGCACAGTGGCTCAGATTCTGACCTCAATTACAGTAGTTTGACAAAGCCTCTCATGTTATCCAGTCTTTGGCTAATTCATATTTTTTAAACTGAGGGACAATAACTAATGTGATGTGACTGTGTGTAACACTATTGCCACAGCCTGAGTGTAGGTGTTGTGCTGCCTTCCTGCAGCCAAGACAAGAGACATCACCTTAAAATGGGACAGGTTTCTGAAGTCAATGGGAAGCTATCCACTGGTGATGGTTCATATTGACTCTAATGACACTACATCATTTGATATCTTACAGATAGTAGATGACTTCAGGAAGCTTGTTGAAGACAAAGAATATCCAAGCAATTGTCTCTGAGATCCTTCCTGTCCCCTGAGCAAAGGAAGACAGAGGGCAGAAGATTCTGGAAGTGAACTGCTGGCTAGGCAAGGGGGAGTAGGGATTTTTATGTGGAACGTTGGCCAACGTTCTATGCCGACAGGGGGCTGTATCGTTTGTACGGTCTTCGCCTCAGTAGAAAAGGGACCAATCTTCTCAGGGACAGTCAGGCTGGGTAGAATATCAGGAGGGCACTAAACTAACTCCAGATCAGGGAAGATATGAGTATTCAGCACAAAATCGAAATGTTGAGAACAAAATTAATCAAGGAAGTAAAGAACACGAATAAAAGAAATTCTTGAATTGCCTATACACCAGTGCTAGGAGCCTGGGCAACAAATGAGAAGAATTGGAATTACTCATTTATGAGCATACATATGATTTAGTTGGTATTACTGAAATCCGGTGGGAGGATTCCCATGACTGGAATGTTAAAACCAATTTAGGGAGGATAAAGTGGGCAAAAGGGCAGTGAGGAGGGCACTCTGTCAAAAATGGCATTACCTGTTTCCAAATCACTGATAACACAGAAGAAAATGATCTTGAATGCTTATTGATCTATGTCCTACCAAACAAAGCACAAGATGGGGTGATATTTGGTGACAGACACCAAATTACACTAGGGAATAGGATGACCACCTCCTGATACACTATCTATAATGTGTAGGGGAAAAGCTGCATCTTCATGGGGGACTTCAATTTGAGTGCCATATCCTGGAGGTCACATGCTGAAAGTACTAAAACATCCTTGAAATGAAGTCCAAACTAGTGATATATATGCTTGGTGTTTTAAAAGGGCCAGTTTCACAAGCTGAAAACAATTATGAGCCAAATCAGTTGGGATGAAGAATTTAATTAGAAAAATGTGAATAATAATTGGAATTGTTTAGGAACACTTCACTAGATACCCCAAAAGCCACAATCCCACAATAAAGAGAAAAGGCCAAATTGGTTAAAAAAACTAACCTGGTTTAGCAGAGAAGTGAAGGCAGTTATAATTAAATATGACTTAAGGACAATAAGAAGGAGGTTTTAAAAGTATATTAGGAACAAAAAGAATCCTGACAATGGCTAGATGGAAATGGTAGAATTATCAATAATGATGCAGAAAAGGCAGATGTGTTCAATAAATATTTCTTTTCTGTGCTAGGGAAAAAAACAGATGATGTACTCATATTATGTGATAATGCTTTTTCCGTTCCACTAATATCTGAGGAGGACGCTAAACAGCAGCTACTAAAGTTAGACATTTTTAAATAAGCAGGTCCAGATAACTTGCACCCAAGAGTTTTAAAAGAGTTGGCTGAGGAGCTCCCTGGAAGGTTAATTTTGATTTTCAATAACTCTTAGAACACTGTGAGAATTCCAAAAGAGAAAACTAATGTACCAATATTTTGAAAAGGTAAATGGAAAGACCCGGAAAATTATAGGCCTGCCAGCCTGACATTGATCCTGGACAAGATAACAGTGTGACTGATACAGGATTTGATTAATAAAGAATTAAAAGGAAGATAATATAATCAATGCCAATCAATATGAGCTTATGGAAAATAGATCCTGTCAAATTAACTTGATAGGTTTTTTATGAGATTCCAAGTCTGGTTGATAAAGTGCTGATGAACTATACTTAGTCTTCTATAAGGTATTTGACTTGGTACTGCATGACATGTTGATTAAAAAACATAACATGGCATCCATTAAATGGATAGGTCTCCAAACATAATTGTAAATAAGGAATCATCATAGAAGAGTTTGTAAAAGCAGCAAAGAGTCCTGTGGCACCTTATAGACTATCAGACGTTTTGGAGCATGAGCTTTCGTGGGTGAATACCCACTTCGTCAGATGCATAGAAGGGTTGTGTTTCTAGTGGGGTTCCTCAGGGATCAGTTCTTGGCACTACATTATTTAACATTTTTATTAATGACTTGGGAGAAAAGATAAAATCATCACTGATAAAGTTTGCAGATGACACAAAAATTGGAGGAGTGATAAATAATGAACTGGGCAGGTCACTGATCTGGATCACTTATTAAACTGGATATAAGCAAACACTATGTATTTTAATATAGCTGAATATAAATGTATACATCTAGGAACAAAGAAAGTCGGCCATACTTACATGATAGGGGACTCAATCCTGGGAAGCAGCGAGTCTGAAAAAGATTTGAGTATTGTAGTGGATAATTAGCTAAGCATGAGTTCCCAGTGTGATACTGTGGCCAAAAGCACTAATGCAATCCTTGAATACATACAAAAGAATATGGTGACTAGGAATACAGAGGTTATTGTGCCTCTGTATTTGGCACTGGTCGGACTGCTGCTTGAATACTGTGTCCAGTTCTAGTGCCCACAGTTCAAGAAGGATGCTAATAAATTGGAGAGGATTCAGAGAAGAACTAAGAGAATGATTAAGATTAGACAACATGGCTTATAGTGAGAGATCCAAGGAGCTTAATTTATTTAGTTTAACGAAGAGAAGGTTAAGAGGTAACTTGATTAAAGTCTGTAAGTACACGTCTACCTCGATATAACGCTGTCCTCAGGAGCCAAAAAATCTTACCATGTTATAGGTGAAACAGCGTTATATCGAGCTTGCTTTGATCCACCGGAGTGTGCAGCCCCGCCCATCCAGAGCACTGCTTTACTGTGTTATATCCAGGGCCGGTGCTTCCATTTAGGCAACCTAGGTGTTCGCCTAGGGCACCAGGATTTGGGAGGGCGGCAGACTGCTCCAGTGGACCTCCCGCAGGCGTGCCTGCGGACGGTCCACTGGTCCCACGGCTTCGGTGAGGCATCCGCAGGCATGCCTGCGGCAGGTCCACCGGAGCCGCGGGACCAGCGGACCATCAGCAGGAACGCCTGTGGGAGGTCCACCGGAGCCCCAGGACCGGCAAGCCGGCCCTGCACCTAGGGCACCAAAAACCCTGGTGCTGCTCCTGGTTATATCCGAATTCGTGTTATATCGGGTCGCATTATATCAAAGTAGTACCTACTTGGGGAACAAATATTTAATAATGGGCTCTTCAATCTGCCAGAGAAAGGTCTAACACAATCCAATGACTGGAAGTTGAAGCTAGACAAAATCAGACTGGGAATAAGGTGTAAATTTTTAACAGTGAGAGTAATTAACCACAGAGTTGTGGTGCATTCTCCATCACTGACAACTTTAAAAACAAGATTGGATGTTTTTCTAGATCTGCTGTAGGAATTATTTTGGGGCAGGTCTCTGGCCTGGGTTACACAGGAGGTCAGATGAGATGATCACAACGGTCCCTTCTGGCCTTGGTATCTATGAACGTCAGCTTGACTAGACCCTGTCCTTGACGTCTGATGAGTGTCAAATTGTCTCACTGGCTGCACCCTCAGTAGATAATGGAATGAGGTAGCCCTGAAACAGCAGGTAAATAGCAGGGCATAGCAGTCATGGTGTTTTGGGAGTAGTCCTGTCCTGCATCCACGTGCAAACTCTAGTCAGCTACTGCAGTTGTCTAGCAACCCAATGAGCTTGGCTGGGCCCAATAACCCCCACCAAGTGGCTGTGCTCTCTGACTGGACAGCAAGGCCAACAGCTCACCATTTAAGCCTTGTAGCAACAGCAACACCATGGCTGCTCAGTGCTTTCCATGACCCACCGCTGAACCAGCCCTGCTTCCTCCACCAGCCCATCTTCCAGCCTGTGCTTGTTCCGCTCTAACCCTTGTCCCTACCTTCCTCAGAACTCCTGGATCCCAGCTCCAAACACTGACTTGGCTCCAGTCCACAACTCTGGCCCTGCCCTTTGGTTCTCTTCTGGCTCCTGACTCTGACCATTAACTTATCCCTTGACCATTCCTCCAGTTCTGCCCTCTGAGTCTGCTCTGACCACTAGGCAAGACTGTTCTGAGCACTAGGTTGCATCACCCACACGCCAGTGTGTGACAACAGCCTCCCAAAGAAGAGGCTTATGGGAGATTTTAAAAAGTCTAAGAGGCTTATGGAAGAAGGAGCCAAGGTGGGGCTTTTCAAGGGACCCAAGGGATTTAGGTGCCCAAATCCCACTGACTCCATTAGGCTCTTTTATAAACATCAGCCTGAATTACCATAACTGCCTGGGAAACACAGAGCCAGCCTTGAATGTCGCTTAGCTCTAGTGTAAAGTTTGGCCTCTCTGGTCCCTTTTGTATCCCTTCCCCCTCTCTCAGGGAAATGCTCCCAGCTGCCCCCAGGATGAGTCTTTCTGAAGCCCCAGCTCCCTTTAGCCTGGAACCCACAGGGAGAGCTCTTCATCAGGGCTTTGGCAGTTCCCAGACAATTTCCTTTGGTCTGAGCCCAAATTTCAGTAGAGTGAAGCACATGCCAAGACTCTCATCTGGCAATGACTAGTGAGGGAAAGGGGGTGGGGGAGGGGAAAGGAAGCATTCGCACTGCAGCCTCAGTGCGTTCTCTCTGCTCTGCACATATCTGAGGTGTGATTTGCAACCTGAGTCACTGGCTTTCCCATGGGGCCTTGCAGCACAGATCCATGATGGACCAGAGGGAGCACCTTTCATCTCCAAGAATCCCCAAACCAGCCCTTATACCAAGGGAGCCCCTGTCCCTTGTATAGTAATGATCAGTGCAGACAGCACTTCCACCAATACCTGGTTCTGTATCTTTATCTACTGTTAAGTTGCTATCTTGTTTTGATGTTGCGTTGTTGTCTGGGTTCAGATGGCAGGGCTAGGAGGAGGTTAAGTCGTGCTTGTGTGTGCTTGAGTTGATACTTTGAAATGTCCCAATAAATCCTTTTATTCTATAAGCAAGTTTTGCAACTAGGGGCAGCAATTTTCAAATGGCAAAAGCACTTATATCTGAGAAAAAATGTACAGGTAATGTGGATGAGAGTGGAATCTGTGAGCACTTGACAGACTTTGAACTGTTGCTCTCGGTGAACGGTGATCTGATTAGAAAGCAGCGCAGTACCAAAGCATTTTACAGCACCTTCCCAATGTGGACTGTGGTTTTTACAGACAATTACACAAACACCTATATGACCACTACGACCGAGATTGGCCCTTCTGAAGTTCTGGAAGGAGTGACAACTAAGGGGTCAGCAGGAAGGGGAACCCCTGTATAGTTGTTTGTGTGCATTGCAGAGACTGTTTGGCAGGGCTTTCCCTGCACCACACTGGCTGGAGGATGCTACAGTGAGACAGAACCTGTTATACTAAATCTGCAGCTGGCAATGCATGGGAAGCCACAAGAGAATGCTGGGTGAAAAGTCAGTTTATGAATGGTTTAACAAGAGAACTTAATGGCTTGTTGGTGAAAGATAACATACTGGATAAACCAAGGGTGGGCAAACTATGGCTCGCAGGCTGAATCTGGCCCACCAGCTGTTTTAAGCTGCCCCTTGAACTCCTGCTAGGGTACAGGGTCTGGGGCTTGCCCCACTCTGGCACTCAAGCTAGGGTGCAGGGTCAGGGCCACTCCATGTGGCTCCTGGAAGCAATGGCATGGCCTCCCTCCGGCACTCCAGTGGGAGCTGCAGGGGCGGTGCCTGTGAACAAGGCAACATGCAGAGCCACCTGGCCGCACGTCTGCATAGGAGCCGGAAAAGGGACATACCTCAAGTGGTTCCCGGAAGCAGCGGCAAGCGTCGCCCACAGCCTGCGCCCCAAGCCTCTCGCCATGCCCCAAATGCCTACTCCAGCCTTGATCCCCCTCCTATCCTCCGAACCCCTCGATCCCAGCCTGGAGTACCCTGCTGCACCCCAAACCCCTCATCCCCAGCCCCATCCGAGAGTCCACGCCCCCAGCCAGAGCCTGCACCCCTTTCCGCACCTCAACCCTCTGCCCCAGCTCTGATCTCCCTCCCGCCCTCCGAACCCCTTGGTCCCAGCCCAGAGCACCATCCTACACCCCAAACTCCTCATCCCCAGCCCCACCCCAGAGCCCGCACCCCCTGCTGGAGCCCTCATCCCTCCCTTGCACTGCACCTCCCCCCCTAGCCTGGAGCCCCCTCCCACACCCTGACCTCCTCATTTCTGGCCCCAGCTTGAAGCCCACAGCCCTCACCCCTCCCACACCCCAACCTCAGTTTTGTGAGCATTCATGGCCCACCATACAATCTCTATTCCCAGATGTGGCCCTTGGGCCAAAAAGTTTGCCCACCTCTGGGATAAAGCTATGGACCAGAATATATACAGAGCTCCAATCGTAGAAGGAGAAATTGGGGTTTCCTTAAAGGGATATGCTCTTAATTCCCAACCTCAGAGTGACTCCTTTATAGCAGAAGAAGCACTTCAAGAAATGATTGCTAGGGAAGTGGCTAAAAAATTGGAGGAAGCCCAACTGCAGCTATTCACAGGCATCCTGTGAGTGAGATGAAGTCTCTCTCCTCCCAAGGGGGTCCCAGGCCAGATCTGCAGGCGATGCAGAGCAAAGGCCATTGGAGACAGAATTGCCCAAGCAAAGGGAAGCCATGCCAGGGAAATTAGAAGTTGCTGATGCAATAGTGCTTGCACAGCCCATAGTGCTAGCACAGCCCCTGTTACTATGTATGGGGACATCAATAGCTAGACAACCACAGTGCTGTTGGACTCAGGATCTGAAATGTCCCATCTATGGCAGGCACCCACTGCTTAAAGGGAAAAAAAATGTGCTGTAGGCATTTAATCATAAGCCGCTGCAGACAAGAGAAATCCAGCTTCCTCTGAACTTGGGGTCTCTGCATACTAAATGGATTGTTGTCGTGGTGACCAATATTTCTAGTTGCTGTCTTACTGGGAGTGGATTTCATCAGCGGTATCACAAGATTCACAGATTCCAAGGTCAGAAAGGACCACTGTGATCAGCTCATCTGACCTCCTGCATAGCATAGGCCAGACAACTCCCCAGCATAATTCCTAGAAAAGAACTTTTAGAAAAACATCCAGTCTTGATTTTAAAATCTCCAGTGATGGAGACTCCACCACAGCCCTTAAGGAAGAGTTCCAATGGCTAATTACCCTCGCTGTTGAAAACTTACCCCTTATTTCCACCTGAATTTGTCTAGCTTCAACGCCCTGCCATCAAATTGTGTTTTTCCTTTCTTTGCTAGGTTGAAGAGACCATTATCAAATATTTGTTCCCCAAACAGGTATTTATAAACTATAATCATGTCACCCCTTATCCTTAGATTAAATGAATAGATTGAGCTCCTTGAGTCTCTCACTATAAGGCAGGTTTTCTAATTTTGTAACCATTCTCCTGTGTCTTTTCTGAACTCTCTCCCATTTATCAACATCCTTCTTGAGTTGTGGGCACCAGAACTGGACACAGGAGTCCAGCAGTGGTCACACCAGTGCCAAATATAGAGATGCAACAACCTCACTACTCAACATTCCCCTTTCTATGTATCCAAGGATCCCATTAGTCCTTTTGGCCACAGCGTGGCACTGGGAGCTCAAGCTCAGTTAATTATCCACCCAGCTCTTATTCAGAGTCTCGGCTTCCCAGGATCAAATCGTACATATGTGTATTGGTAGATATTTACATTTAGCTGTACTAAAATGTATATTGTTTGCTTGAGCCCTGCTTACCAAGAACTCCAGATCCCTCTGTATCAGTCACCTGCCCTCTTCATTATTTACCTTTCCCCTATTTTTGTGTCATGTGCAAACTTTAACAGTGATGATTTTATCTTTTCTCTTAGGTCATTAATAAAATGTTAAATAGTGCAGAGTCAAGAACTGATCCCTGTGGGACCCCCGTGGAAACACACCCACTTGATGATTCTCTGTTTAGAATTACACATTAAGACCTGTCAGTCAGCCAGCTTTTAATCCTCTCAATGTGTGCTATATTCAGTCTATGTTGTTCTAGTGTTTTAATCAACATGTCATGAGGTACTAATTAAAATGCCTTACAGAAGTCTATTACCTTCACAACCAAACTTGTAATCTCATCAAAAAAGATATCAAGGTCATCTGACAGGATCTATTTTCCAAAAACCCATATTGATTGATATTAATTATATTACCCTCCTTTAATTCTTTTATTAGTCAAGTATCACCCACTCTAATATCTTGCCTGGGATCAGTGTCAGGCTGGCAGACCTATAATTACCCAGGTCATCCTATTTACATATACATCCTTTTTAAAATATTGGCACAACATTCAGTCTTCTGGAAATTCCAAGTTTGAAGACTTATTGCAAATAAACATTAATGGTCCAGGGAGCTCATCTTTTAAATCTCTTGGGTGCAAGTTATCTAGACCTGCTTATTTTAAAATGGCTGACTTTATTAGCTGTTGCTTAACATCCTCCTGGGATAATGGAATGCAAAGAATGTTATCATCGTCTGATATGATTACATATGGGTTTTTTTTCAAAATATAGAACAGAAATATTTATTAAACACTTTTGCTTTTTCTGCATTATTATTGATAATTCTACCATTTCCATCTGGTCATTGCTGAATATCAGTGTTAGGATTCTTTTTGTTTCTAACAAACTCTAAAAACTCCTTCTTATTGTCCTTTTTACTCTGCTGGCTACAGGTTTCTCTCTGTTTCCCTTATCAATATTTATACTTCTGATTTATATTCATTTGTTATATTATATATAATTTTGTATAGATGCCTTCACTTTCCCACTAAGCCAGGTTAGATTTTTACCAGTTCTGCCTTCTTCCTCAATTGTGGCTTTTGGGGCATCTACTGAAGTGTTCTTAAACATCCACATTTTTCTGATTAAGTTCTTCCTCCCAGGTGATTTGGCTCATAATTGTTTTCAGCTTTGAACTCCTGGGGTGTTAACAGAATACACTTGTCCCTGGACAATATTCAGATAGCCCTGCTGGATGTGAGTAGGAAGTGTGGTCAGGAACCAGGCTCTGCAGCAAAGCTAGTCTGGAAGCAGGTCCTGCAGTAGAGCCAGTCTCCAGGCTACCTATGTACCAAGTGCAGCAGGGGTGTAGTAGGCTGCCTGATTAGCTACATCCCTGATTGGTTGGAAGAGTCAGCAGACCAGCACTTATGCACAGCAGTTTAGTGGCTGTGCAAAGCATTTGCCCATGGCTGTGATAGTGCCTGTGTCTTCTTGCTCCTAGCTTTGCACCCAGCCTTACTCCTAACCTTACACCTGCCTTTCCTGACTTCAGGTAACCCAGTCCTGGCTGTGGCTCTGCTTCCTGATGCACTGGCATCTGATGTCTGACTCTGGTTCTGATTCCTGACTTCTAACTCCAGGTCTGACCCTTGGCTCCAATTCCTGACTAGTGACTCCTGCTCTAACCACTAGACATGACCACCCATGTCCCTGTAACTGACACTTTGGGACATCTCTTGGGGCTTTAGAGTGCCTACTTTAGAGTACTTTGCCTACACAGTGATGGAGATGAGCTGCTCCCTGGGGTGGCTCAGAATAATGCTGCAGTAATACCCCTAAAGGTAAATAACTGCTGTAGTGAACTTGTAGGAGTGTTTGACGCTACCAGTATCCTGTCAGGGCTGTGTTTTGCAGAACTCTGCTTCAAAGTGCACCAAAGGGTGAGTTCTGGGAAAGAGCAATTCACATGACTGACTAGGAGATGCAGCTAGTGAAAAATCAGACCCTGGGGGCAGCATCCAGTGCAGAGATGGAGAGCTGCAAGGCAGCCCAGTCAGTAACAGAACTAGGGGCTGACCCTACAGAAGCAGCCATAGAAGGAAGTGGTTAGAACAGCTGCTGTTAGGATATGCTTGTGTGTTCTCCAGGAATAATGAAGAGCCTAGGAGATTCCATTGGGTGCCACATTGGATAGTGCTTATGTAACCCACACACCTGCGGGATGTGGTGTTCTGTCCACCTAGAGAGACCACCTAGAGAGATTGAGATTAATGAGTCTGCTCTACAGTCTAGCTAAGAGCCATATAGCTTTTAGCTCATGCGGGAGAGTCTCATTCACTAAGTTTCAGAGGCCCCAGAGGTTCAATTCCCCTGTCTACGACTGGGTCTGTCACTGTTGCACTTAAGCTAGGGAGTGTTACTGTGAGGCAGCCCCTGTCGTGGATTCCCCTGGCGTATCCGGGAGGAGTGAAAGAGAAGCTAAATCATAGGCATGACGATAGCCTGTGTGAACAATCTGCATCACCTTGGACTTCCCCAGTTGTAATTGTGAAAAACCCAGACACTGGGGGATATGTGTTGACTGCAGGAGACTTAATACACGCAGTCCAAGATAGCTGCCCACTCCCCAACTGTGAGACAGTTTGGGGTGTAATCCAGACTAGGGAGGTGTTTTGTCACCACTAGCCCTGCAACCCTGGGTGCCTCACGATGCTTTGCTGCTGTGGCTCCCAAGCTGGGATGCTTACAGCCAGTATCCAGGTCACACCCTGAGTGTCCTTGGGCTGGGTAGTCCTGGTTGAGCAGCTCAGACCCCAGCACAGATTTTAGAGTTCTACTGAACTTCTCCACCAGCCCACTTGTCTTTGGGTGAAATGGGGCAGCTTTTAGCTGTTTCACCCCACACAACTTCCATAATTTACTGACTAGCTGAGGCATGAAATTCGACTCAACATCAGATAAAATCTCTTGAGGGAAACCCACTCGGCTAAAAGTAGTGAAAAGGGCTTTTGACACAGAATCAGCCTTTTTAGTTAGAACAACTGCTTTGGGTTGTCTAGGGGCACAATCCACTACCATCAGGATAGATTTCTTTCCCCTTTGGGGAGGACGTGGCATAGGACTCATAGCGTCCATTGCTACTCTAAATGCCTCTTGAATCACAGGCAAGGATGGAGAGGAAACTTTTGGGGTCCTACAGGTCTTTCTTTTATGACATAATTCACAAGATCTGCTGTGATAAATGAAAGGGGAGGCAGTAGCTCCCCTTTATGGACACCCAGCCAGCCAGTTAACTATAAAACTCCTCTTAGTAGCTGTTCTCAATTTGCTTTGCCTGAAAAGGGTTAACAAGCCCACAGGTAAAAGGAAAGGAGTGAGCACCTGACCAAAATAGCCAATGGGAGGACTAGAACTTTTTAAAATGGGGGAAAAAGTTTTCCCTCTGTGTCTGTTGTTCTCTGGGAAAGAGGGGAACAGGGAAGCAGTTACGCTGTGAGAAGTTTTAAAACCAGGTATGAAAAAGCATCAAATCATAGATTAGGGTTGGAAGAGACCTCAGGAGGTCATCCAGTCCAATCCCCTGGTCAAAGCAAGACCAACACCAACTAAATCATCCCAGCCAAGGCTTTGTCAAGCTGGGCCTTGAAAACCTCTAAGGATCAAGATTCCACCACTTCCCCAGATAACCCATTCCAGTACTTCACTACCCTCCTAGTGAAATAGTGTTTCCAAATATCCACCCTAGACTTCCCCCACTGCAACTTGAGACCTTTGCTTCTTGGTCTGTCATCTGTCATCACTGAGAACAGCCAAGCTCCATCCTCTTTGGAACCCTCCTTCAGGTAGCTGAAGGCTGGTATCAAATCCCCCTCACTCTTCTCTTCTGCAGACTAAACAATCCCAGTTCTCTCAGCCTCTTCTCATAAGTCATGTGTCCCAGCCCCCTAATCATTTTTGGTGCCCTCCACTGGACTCTCTCCAATTCATTCACGTCCCTTCTGTAGTGGAGGGACCAAAACTGGACACAATACTCCTGATGTGGCCTCACCAGTGCTGAATAGAGGGGAATAATCACTTCTCTCGAGCTGCTGGCAATGCTCCTACTAATACAGCCCAATATGCCGTTGGCCTTCTTGGCAACAAGGGCACACTGCTGACTCATATCCAGCTCCTCATCCACTGCAATCCCCAAGTCCTTTTCTGCAGACTTTCTGCCTAGCCTGTAGCAGTGCAAGGGATTCTTCCTTCCTAAGTGCAGGACTCTGCATTTGTCCTTGTCATACCTCAATCCTACTTATCTGAAACTCCAAATATGTAAGTTATCAGGGAATGTCTAGGAAGATGCAATTAGGGTTATTTGCTTGTGGACTCCTCTGTGCTAACCTCAGATGCTTTTGTTTTGCTTGTAACCTTTAAGCTGAACTTCAAGAGAGCTATCTTGATGCTTAATTTTTGTAATTGTTTCTTTTAAGATCTAACAAAAAGCCTACATTCCAAATGTATTTCTTTTCTTTTTGGGTTTAATAAAATATACCTTTTTTAAGAACAGGATTGGATTTTTGTGTCCCTACGAGGTTTGTGCTTATGTTGTTTAATTAGCTGGTGGCAACAGCTGATTTCCTTTGTTTTTTTCTCAGCTCTTCCTGGGAAGGGGGTGAACGGTCTTGAGGGTACCCCACAGGAAGAAATTCCCAAGTGTTCCTTCCTGGGTTCTCAAAAGGGGGGGGGGCAGGGGTTGCACTTGAGTGGTGGCAGCATCTACCCATGTAAGGTCAGAGAGAAACTGTGACCTTGGGAGTTTAATACAAGCCTGGAGTGGTCAGTATTAATTTTTAAAATCCTTGCAGGCCCCCACCTTCTACACTTGAAGTGCCAGAGTGGGGAATCAGCCTTGACACCTGCAATACCCTCCCTCATCATTCTGTATCCCTGGGTGGGGTCTCAAACCAGTTCTGTGTTCTCCTAGATATTGAACCTGGCCCTGGTTGCTGCTGACTCCACCTGGCAGATGGGCTACACCAGGCCAGGGTTGAACATTTCAGAACACATTTCTGGTGAAATTTGGGGCTGCTGGAATCACCTTACTAGCTGCTAACCAAGGCCAGTGGAGACCTGTGGAAGTCTGTGGTATTGGTGTCAGGCTCCAGGATCCACAGCATTGAACCAGGGCTGCCCAGTATATAGATGTGACGAACTGGGAAAGTTCTTAATGTTTTCTCTGAATACTGTATTGGTGCCTCAGTGTCCCTATGGCAGTTCTTAAGTATCTGGCAGAGCCAAGGGCCAGTGCACCTAAATGCCTGACACTCTGTCTCCTAGCAACTGATGGCCTGGGCCCCTCCCCTGCAAAGGTGCCAGCTGAAGGTGTTGGAGACAAAGGGATCAGGTGACCTCCTGGCCCGGGAAAGGGGCTGAGGAGAGAGGAGGGGCTGAGGGAGGGGTTGTTAGTCTGGAGCTGGCTGGGGTTGAGGGTGGAGGGCAGACCTGGGGGTCTGGCTCAGTGCCCCCCAGAATGGACCCAGCCGAGGGGTCCGGTTCGCTGTATCTACAAGCTCTGTTTTAGACCCTGTTCCTGTCATCGAATAAACCTCTGTTTTACTGGCTGGCTGAGAGTCACGTCTGACTGCAAAGTGGGGGGTGCAGAACACGGTGGCTTCCCCAGGACCCCGCTGGGGTGGACTCGCTGTGGGAAGCGCACGGAGGGGCAGAGGATGCTGAATGCTCCAAGGAGAGACCCAGGAGGTGAAGCTGTGTGAGCTTCTTGCCCTGAACAAGTCTGCTCCAAAGGAGAGGAGGCTCCCCAAAGTCCTGCCTGGCTTGGTGGGGAGCAGTTCCAGAGCATCGCCCAGTGACTCCGACAATAGACATAGAGTACATGATTGTTGCTGGGCATCCTAGGCAGAGAGCTACAGTAGCAAGGCATTGTAAGGCCTAGAGGTGACACAACCCCAGACAGTGACAACCACATGGCAGACGCTCTGAATAAAATATCAGGAGCAAAATAGTTTTGATTTGGTATCTGGAAACCAGCAGGTTAAAGTGGCACTCAAGCTTCAAGAAAAACTGCCTTTGGGATCCCCCCCTGGACTTTCTCAATTCCGCAGAATGGCTTTTTCATTCATGAATGTATCCAGGATGTTTTAGAGGATGGTAAATGATCTAACCTAAGTTCTGAGAATTGAAAGCACCCTCACATACTTAGAAGTCTTCATTTGTTTCCATAAAACATGGGAGAGCCATCTGGTGGGAGTGGAAAGGACTATAAAGCTTTTTAAGAAGCCAGGGAACTTGTAGGAAAGAGAGGTCAGTTTACAAGGTGTTGCATCATCATGTTATTCCTTGACTGTAGCAAAGTTTTTGAAACAGTCTCCCACAATATTCTTGCCAGCAAGTTAAAGTAATATGGATTGGATGAATGGACTATAAGGTGGATAGAAAGCTGGCTAGATTGTCGGGCTCAATGGGTAGTGATCAACAGTTCCATGTCTAGTTGGCAACCGGTATCAAGCAGAGTGCTCCAAGGGTCAGTCCTGGGGCTGGTTTTGTTCAATATCTTCATTAATGATTGGGAGGTTGGCATGGATTGCACCCTCAGCAAGTTTGCAGATGACACTAAACTGAGAGGAGTGGTAGATATGCTGGAGGGTAGGGATAGGATACAGAGGGACCTAGACAAATTAGAGGATTGGGACAAAATATATCTGATGAGGTTCAACAAGGACAAGTGCAGAGTCCTGCACTTAGGACGGAAGAATCCCATGTGCTGCTACAGATTAGGGACTGAATGGCTAAGCAGCAGTTCTGCAGAAAAGGACCTAGGGGTTACAGTGGATGAGAAGCTGGATATGAGTCAATAGTGTGCCCTTGTTGCCAAGAAGGCTAACGGCATTGTGGGCTATATAAATAGGGGCATTGCCAGCAGATCGAGGGACGTGATCATTCCCCTCTATTCGACATTGGTGAGGCCTCATCTGTGTATCTGAGTACTCATCTGGAGTACTGTGTCCAGTTTTGGGCCCCATACTACAAGAAAGATGTGGAAAAATTGGAAAGAGTCCAGCAGAGGGCACCAAAAATGATTGGGGGGGGGTGGAGCACATGATTTATGAGGAGAGGCTGAGGGAATTAGGATTTTTAGGAGGGTGGGGATAGCTCAGTGGTTTGAGCATTGGCCTACTAAACCCAGGGTTATGAGTTCAATCCTTGAGGGGGCCATTTAGAGAACTAAGGTTAAAAAAAAAATAATTCAGGAATTTGGCCTGGTTTGAGCAGGGGGTTGGACTAGATGATCTCCTGATGTCCTTTCCAATCCTGATATTCTATTTAGTCTGCAGTAGAAAAGAATGAGGGGGGATTTGATAGCTGCTTTCAACTACCTGAAAGGGGGTTCCAAAGAGGATGGATCTTGACTCTTCTCTGTGGTACCAGATGACAGAAAGGGAGTAATTGACTCAAGTTGCAGTGGGGGAGGTTCAGGTTGGATACTAGGAAAAACTTTTTCACTAGGAGGGTGATGAAGCACTGGGATGGGTTACCTCAGGAGGTGGTGGAATCTCCTTCCTTAGAGGTTTTTAAGGTCAGGCTTGACAAAGCCCTGGCTGGGATGATTTTGTTGAGGATTGGTCCTGCTTTGAGCAGGGGGTTGGACTAGATGACCTCCTGAGATCCCTTCCAACCCTATTATTCTATGATCTTCCTGGCACGCTGTCACGGAGTGTGGGGGAGTCCGGCCCTGCACCCCTCTTCCTGGGACCCACAGTGACTCTCAGCCAGCCAGTAAAACAGAAGGTTTATTGGACAACAGGAACACAGGTTACAGCAGAGCTTGCAGGCACAGTCAGGACCCCTCCACCGAGTCCTTCTGGGCTTTCAGGGTGCTTGGATCCTAGCTAGGATACCCTGAATTCCGCCCACACAGGCCCAAGCCCAAACTCAAACTGCTTCCCTCCTGCCACTCCCTTCCTTTGTCCCCTTCCCGGGCAAAGGTGTTGACCTTTCCCCTCCCTTACCTAGCTCAGGTTACAGGCTCTGGCATCGTCCATCCCCTAAAGTCCTCCCCTGCTCTCCCACCCCCCACACAGACAGTCCCTACTCCATCACATCTCTCCCCCCTTCGAGACTGAACTGAGCGGGGTCACTCTGCCCAGTGACCTGGGGAAGTTCAGGGTCCCCTCTCCGGGACAACGCATCCGCTGTCAGGTTGGCACTTCCCTTCACATGGACCACGTCCATGTCATAGTCCTGCAGGAGCAGGCTCCACCTCAGGAGCTTGGCGTTGGCTCCTTTCATCTGGTGCAGCCAGGTCAGGGGAGAGTGGTCGGTGTACACGGTGAAGTGTCGCCCAAAGAGATATGGCTCTAGCTTCTTAAGGGCCCACACCATGGCCAGGCATTCCTTCTCGATGGCAGCGTAGCTTTGTTCCCGGGGTAGCAGCTTCTTACTCAGGTACACGATGGGGTGTCTCTCCCCCTTTTCATCCTCCTGCATTAACACTGCCCCCAGTCCCGTGTCTGAGGCATCAGTGAACACCATAAAGGGTTTGTCAAAATCTGGGTTTGCCAGAACTGGGCCACTAACCAGAGCCTCCTTCAGTGCCCGGAAAGCCTTCTGGCACTGCTCAGTTCAAATCACCTTGTCTGGCTTCCCCTTTTTGCACAGTTTAGTGATGGGGCCGGCTATGGCACTAAAGTGGGGCACGAACCTTCGATAGTACCCCGCCATCCCAATAAAGGCCTGGACCTGCTTTTTGGTTTGGGGAGCAGGCCAGTCTCTGATCACCTCCACCTTGGCTGGTTCCGGCTTTAGGCAGCCGCTCCCCACCCGATGGCCCAGGTAAGATACTTCAGCCATCCCCACCTTGCACTTCTCCGCCTTTACTGTTAACCCAGCCTTTCGGAGTCGGTTTAGGACTTGTTTAACCTGGGATATGTGGTCCTCCCAGGTCTGGCTGAAGACGCAGATGTCGTCAATATACGCCACGGCAAAACTCTCCATCCCCCTCAGTAGCTGATCCACCAGGCGCTGGAAGGTGGCCGGCGCTCCCTTGAGGCCGAAGGGCAGGGTCAGAAACTCATAGAGCCCCAGAGGGGTGATAAAGGCCGATTTCAGCCTGGCATCTGCGTCCAGCGGCACTTGCCAGTAGCCTTTGGTAAGATCCATAGTGGTGAGGTACCGAGCACCTCCCAGCTTGTCTAGGAGCTCGTCAGGCCTGGGCATAGGGTAGGCATCAGATACGGTGATGGCATTGAGCTTTCGATAGTCCACACAGAACCGGATTGACCCGTCCTTTTTGGGGACTAGCACCACTGGCGAGGCCCAAGGGCTGGAAGACGGCTGGATCACCCCCAAAGCCAGCATGTCCCTGACCTCTCTTTCAAGATCCTGGGCAGTTTTCCCAGTGACCCGAAAAGGGGAGCATTTTATAGGGGGATGTGACCCGGTCTCCACCCGGTGGACAGTCAAATTAGTGCGTCCAGGCTGGTTGGAAAACAGCTGTCGGTACAGATGCAGCACCCCCTTGATCTCAGCGTGCTGGCCCGGGGTCAGTTGATCAGAGAGGGGAATTGCCTCCAGGGGGGAACCAGCCTTTGTCCCAGGGAATAGATCTACTAAGGGGTCATCTTCCTGCCCCTCCCAATGTCCACACACGGCCAACACCACATTCCCCCTGTCATAGTATGGTTTCATCATGTTCACATGGTACACCCGACGGTGATGTGCCCGGTTTGACAGCTCCACCACATAGTTTACCTTATTCAGTTGCTTGATAACCTTGAAGGGCCCTTCCCAGGCAGCCTGGAGTTTGTTTCTCCTCACGGGGATAAGAACCATCACCTGATCCCCGGTGGCGAAGGCACGGGCTCGTGCTGTGCGGTCATACCAGACCTTCTGCCTCCTCTGGGCTCGGGCCAGATTTTCCCTGGCCAGGCCCATGAGCTCGGCCAGTCTTTCCCGGAAGGTCAGGACATACTCCACCACTGACTCTCCCTCGGGAGCGGCCTTCCCCTCCCATTCGTCCCTCATCAGGTCTAGGGGCCCCCTCACCCGCCTTCCATACAACAGTTCGAAAGGTGAAAACCCGGTAGATTCCTGGGGCACCTCCCTGTACGCAAACAGCAGGTGAGGTAAGTACTTGTCCCAATCTTGCGGATGCTGGTTCATAAATGTTTTTAGCATCCTCTTCAGCGTCCCGTTGAACCTTTCTACCAGCCCGTTGGACTGAGGGTGATACGCTGAGGCCCAGTTGTGCTGGACCCCACATTTCTGCCATAAGGACCGGAGCAGGGCCGACATGAAGTTGGACCCCTGGTCCGTTAAGACCTCCTTGGGGAACCCCACCCGGCTGAAAATTGTCAGCAGCGCATCTGCCACTGTGTCTGCTTCGATAGAGGACAAGGCCACCGCCTCGGGGTAGCGAGTGGCAAAATCCACCACCACCAGGATGTATTTCTTCCCTGACCGGGTCGTCTTGCTGAGGGGTCCCACTATGTCCATGGCCACCTTCTGGAAAGGTTCTTCTATGATGGGTAAAGGCCTCAATGCCGCTTTCCCCTTGTCCCGGGCCTTCCCCACCCTCTGGCAGGGGTCACAGGATTGGCAGTACGGTCGGACATGGGTAAAGACCCCAGGCCAGTAAAAGTTCTGTAGCAGCCTCTGCCTGGTGCGCCGGATTTCCTGGTGCCCTGCGAGAGGGATGTCATGAGCAAGGTACAACAGCTTGCGACGGAACTTCTGGGGAACCACCAGCTGCCTCCTGATCCCCCATGACTCTACTTCCCCTGGGGGAGCCCATTCTCGGTACAGGAACCCCTTCTCCCACAGGAACCTCTCCTTGCAACCTCTCCTCATGGTCTGTACCGCACTAAGGTCAGCCCGGTCCCGGTGCTTCCGCAAGGAGGGATCTTTCTGTAACTCGGCCTGGAACTCAGCAGCTGGGACAGGGATGGGGACTGGCTCTCTCTTGCTGGCTGGGTCTGAGGCCGCAGCCTCTCTGCACCGTGCCCCTGGGCGTTCCCCGTTCCCTGAGTTAGGGACCTGCACCTCGGGTCGAGTACCTTCCCCGTTGTCGGGGAGCAGTGCCATTTGCCGACTTTGACTACGAGTCACAACCAGGGCACTCTGGGTGTTACTAGGCCAGTCCTCAAGGTCCCCTCCCATTAACACGTCAGTGGGCAAATATTGGTGTACCCCCACATCCTTGGGGCCCTCCTTGGCCCCCCATTTCAGGTGTACCCTTGCCACGGGTACCTTGAATGGGGTCCCGCCCACGCCCATCAGGGTCAGGTAGGTGTCGGGCACCATCCGATCTGAGGCCACCACCTCGGGCCGGGCCAGCGTCACCTCTGCGCCTGTGTCCCAGTACCCAGTGACCTTCCTCCCATCCACTTCCAGGGAAACAATGCACTCTTTCCGGAGGGGCAGCCCTGCGCCCACCCGGTAAACCAAAAACCCGGAGCCTGGAGCATCCACAGGTGGTATGTTGCCAACCCCCCTTTCCTGGGAATGTAGCCCCTCCTCCAATTGGGTTTTTACCCAGTCCACCCTCTGTGGGTTGGGTCTGCTTGGTCTGTCCCTGAGCTTGGGGCACTGGGCCCGTATGTGACCTCGTTGGCCACAGCGATAGCAGCCCATATCTCGTGGGTCCCCTTGAGTGGGTCGGAGGGACCTGCCGCTGGATGTTCCCCTTTTGGGGGGGTTCTCCATAGGCCCCCTTTGGGAGGTCCCAGGATGACTCTCTCTCTGCGTTGAGGCAGGCCTGCTCCTTCGAGACTCCTCCCTGCCATCCCCTGCCCGACTGTCCACAAATTGGTCAGCCAGCTGGCCTGCGTGCTGTGGGTTCTCCGGCTTTTGGTCCATCAACCACAGCCTCAGGTCGGACGGGCACTGCTCGTACAGGTGCTCCAGTATGAATAGGTCAAGCAGGTCCTCTTTAGTTTGGGCCCCAGCTGTCCACTTGCGGGCATACCCCCTCTGCTTGCATAGCTCCACCAGGTCACACTTGCGCCGCTTGGCATACATCTTCCTGCTGGCCACTCACAGGCCGGGGTGCTCGCCGCTCCCCACGGTTTCCAGGGGGACCCCTAGTGCACCAGCCCTTCGTGAGGTCACCCCCTCTCTGCCAGGGTCGAGCTGCAGACTCCTCTGCCCTGGGACCGCTCGCTGCAATCCCCCGGGGGACCCTGTTACTGCAAAGTCCTTCTCACTGGGCACACACTCCCAGGGGTTAATCACCCCTTCGTTTTACTGCTCCCCAGTCACTTACTGCAGGAAGCGCCGTCCACGGGGTGCAGTACGTCCCGCCGCTGCCACCAGTTGTCACGGAGTGTGGGGGAGTCCGGCCCTGCACCCCTCTTCCTGGGACCCACAGTGACTCTCAGCCAGCCAGTAAAACAGAAGGTTTATTGGACAACAGGAACACAGGTTACAGCAGAGGGCTTTCAGGGTGCTTGGATCCTAGCTAGGATACCCTGAATTCCGCCCACACAGGCCCAAGCCCAAACTCAAACTGCTTCCCTCCTGCCACTCCCTTCCTTTGTCCCCTTCCCGGGCAAAGGTGTTGACCTTTCCCCTCCCTTACCTAGCTCAGGTTACAGGCTCTGGCATCGTCCATCCCCTAAAGTCCTCCCCTGCTCTCCCACCCCCCACACAGACAGTCCCTACTCCATCACACACGCAAGATCAGTGAAGATGAGTTATAAAATTTTGTTTCTGGGACCAGGTTCCAAAGGAATGGAAGTGTTACCCGGGGTTCTTTCAACCCAAAGCTCTTGGTAACTTTACTCTGTGCGAGGATGTGTCGGGAAATAAATGAAGGGAGACGGGGCCATCCAACCAATAGATGGCTGGCACAAACAGGACAACACAAGAGTGCTTGCACTTAAAGTTAAACTTTACTTAGTCTCAAGCACTTACACACATCCACAATAAGTTAGTAAAACACCCCCAACCCTTGATAATTACCAAAGCTGAGTGTGGCTTTCGAGTGATACAGCGGCAGCCCGCCTGCCACTGGGGAACAGAAGATGCATCCAGAGTGAGAGGCTAGTCCCAAAACAACTCCCACTTGTCTCAAGCTTTTTCCCCTTATTTATACATTGGTAATTAAAGAAACCTTGTTAAGTAAGCAGTTTCGATCAAGAGGTTCCTTCTGATTATTGATTAACCAGGTGTGGGTTTTTCCAGAACTTGCAGCCTTAAGACCTCAACAGACATTCTTGGGGCATATCCTACTCTTTGAAAACGCATGTATCAACAATTTTAACTCAATTCTTATCAAGCTGCCCTTTTGGTGGTACCCTAAATCCCCCTCCCCTCTTGCCTTGGTCAAGCTGAGACTTGCTTTTAACAGCTTGCTGACTAGGCTGTCTTTAACAATAAGCCATAGTGGTTTCAGGCACTTTACTGGTTTGCCAAAGTCTCCCTGTAGAGAAGGTTCCTACAAACCTGGAGCAGGTGTAACCCACATACCTAATAGGGAGATATCTCCTTAGGACAGTGGTCCCCAAACTTTTTACCTTGCACCCCCAGCTTACCCCTATCCATGCTCTCCTGGCCACTGGTAGCGGAGGCCATGGACAGGGTAAGGAGCTGAGACTGGAGACAGGTGTGGGGCTGGCAGCCGGGGCTGAGGTCAAGAGTGGAACTGGGTGGTGTACCCTACTTGCCCCTGTGGAGGCTGGCCTGGGCCCCAGCCACGCTTCCCCCTCATGTAGGGCCGGTGCAAGGATGTTTCATGCCCTAGGCGAAACTTCCACCTTGGGCCCTCCCCCCCCACCCAACCTGAGGTGCCCCTTCCATCCCTGCGGCAGCTCCCTCCCTCCGCCCTGAGGTGCCCCTCAGCCCCCCATGGCAGCTCCGCTCTGAGGTTCCCCCCAGCTCACCCCTGCTTCGCGCACGAGCACCCCGAGCACGCCATCGCTGCTTCACTTCTCCTGCCTCCCAGGCTTGCAGCACCTAAGCTGATTGGCGCCACAAACCCAGGAGGTTGGAGAAGTGAAGCAGCTCACCCCTGCCCTGCCTCCTCCCCATCACGCCATTGCTGCTTCACTTCTCCCAACTCCCAGACTTGCGGCACCGATCAGCTTAGGTACCGCAAGCCTGGGAGACGGGAGAAGTGAAGCAGCCATAGCGTGCTTGGGGAGGAGGCAGGGCAGGGGTGAGTGCGGCAGGGAGTTCCCCTGCATGCCGCCCCCCTTACTTGCTGCAGGCAGCCCTCCCCACGCTCCCCTGCCCCAGCTCCCTCCCCCTAAATGTCGGCAGCTACCGGGGTGGCCGAAGATCCTGCCTCCGCGGTGGCTGCCGAAGAAAATGGGGCCCCCCAAATCCTAGCACCCTAGGCGATCCTCCAGGCATGCTCCACATTGTGGGGACCTCTATTTAAAAGATCTACTGAGGGGGTGAGTAGGAGTGAGTTGTATCTGGGTTATTGTTACTGGGCAGATGCACAATTAACACACCATAGCCAGAAGCTTCTGGAAGTGGGTGTGGTAGTTTTGGGCATGCTCAACAGGTTTCCTGTAGGTCAGAGGTTCCCACCCTGGGGGGTGTGCCCCCCAGCAAGGTGTGGAGGAACATTTGGGGAGGTACAACTGGGGCCTGGGCCAGCCCCCATGCGGGGCAAGGAGGGAGTGCAACCCATCTTTGTTCCTGGACCCATGCCCAGGGCCCTGACCACCTGCCTTATGCCCATTCCCACCCCCAGCTGTGGCCCCAGCCATAGGAGCCGACTTGTCTTCTGCCTGGTGGGTGCTCGACCCCTCCCCCCACCTCTTCCCACCCCTGCACCACCTCACCCTGCCCCCATTCCACCCCTTCCCCAAAGTCCCCGCCCCCTTTCATCCCCCCTTCTATTCCCTTCCCCCAAGTCCCCGCCCCGTCCTGCCTTTTCTCCGCCTCCTCCCCTGAGCAGGCCGCATCCCCGTTTATCCCCCTCCCTCCTGGAAAGTCCTAAGCGCTGCTAAACAGCTGATAGCTGGAGCGGGGCAGGAAACTCTAGGAGGGAGGGAGAGGAGCGGGGATGTGGCACGCTCAGGGAGGGAGAAGGAGGTGGGAGCTTGGCCGCAGGTGGGTATGGAGCACCCGCTCATTTTTCCCTGTGGATGCTCCAGCCCCAGAGCATCCACACAGTTAGTGCCTATGGCCCCAGCCTTTGCCCTCTTATTCCTGTCATGTCTTCCCCCCACTCCCTGAGCAGCAGCCCCACTTCCAGCTCTGGGTCCTGGGGTGGGGTTATGGACAGCAGTAAAGGGGTGCAAGGTAAAAAGTTTAGGGACCACTTGCGTAGGTAGACTCAGACTCCATGAGGGTGAGCAGTCAGGGCAGCTGCTTTACAAAGGGCCATGTGCTCTGTGTGGGCTGGGAGAAGCTGAGCCCAGGAATAGAATGCAGGCTGTTGTGCCTAACTCAGAAGCATTTTGCAGCAAGTTAGTGATATCGTTAACCCTCCAACAGGGAAGCCCTGGCAGCACTAATTATAGAAAGAGAAAATTGGGAGGAAAAATAATTCATTTTAATGGTACACTCTTAATGTTTGGTTCTAACCTAACTGTTTTACTTAAGTTGTCTCAGCTAATATGATTCACCAACTTTTCTTTAACTGTGATAATGGGGAAAGAGTAGTTTATTTTGCTATTCTCCATTTTGTATTTTTCTTGTAACAGGTTTTTTTTTTAAGCTATCAATACCAGTACTTAACTGAGTGATTGGTTAATTGGTTAGCTGACTGGCTAACAGTGATTTCAGCAGAGGAAGAGTCTGCATGGATTCCAGCTGAAGATTTCTACAAGCAAGTGGAGGGAAGATGTTTTTGATTCAGCAGATTGTATAGATTTGGTGATCATAGACTCTGAGATTCGACCTAAGGTTTTGGGAACGCTGAGGTTTCCTCACTATGTTTCTGTAGGGGCTGACCTGTTTAGATTTAATTTGTTTTCTTTATGTTTATGTGTATCTGTGAAGATAATGCATGTGGATTATAAAGTAGCTGTGTTATGTTGTAAACATTAAATTTATTATTTTATTTTTCTTAAGATTTTATAAAGTTGGTACTTAAGTTTATTCTTTTTGGGACTTGAATGTGGGGAGGCTGACCCTGTGCAGTCATTGCTGAAAATCCTCAGAAACTGAATTCTGGCTCCCCCGCTGCTTTTCTGTTACCAAAATATTGGGTCTGCCTAGCTGAGAGCCAATAACAGCCTGACAGGGATAAGGAAAAATGCTTTATTCTGCAGAAAAAAAGAGAGCCTTGTACCTTGGTACAAAAAACTCAACTCAATACAAAAATCAAGAATCTTTTATACACACTCACACACAGGCTTTGGTCGTGCTAGCATTTGATTGGTGATTAACAAACCCTGCACTTCTGCAATCTGCTCAGCAAAAACCAGCTAAGAACCAGCTTCAACTGCCTCAAAACTGATAAGGGGAGACAGTTCAAGAGTTCAGGGTACTGTGTCCGTGAGGCTTCTGCTTCTCCCTACTGGCTGCTTGTAAGCTGTTAAGGGGGGCTACCAGTGACTTTCACAGTCCCCCTTCGGGTCTGACAATCTGGGTTGTCAGATCGTCAGGGCCATTATGTAATTTGCGATCAAGCTGGAGGGATAGATAGTGGTCTTCTATATGGGCAGCAGAGGCCCTAGTCACAGCATTGCAGAGACATTTTGCACATTGCAGTATTACCCAAATAATACATAGGAAGAAAAGAGAGAAAATAATCCATTTGACAATTATACAGAAAAGGCCAGTAAACCATGACCCAAGGTCTGGGAAGAGGTCCTCAAAACTAAAGGTGTGATCAAGAGACACAGCATGGAAAACAACAGCAGCATTCTTAACAGCTTGTAAATCCTTTTCAATTAAACCAGAGTGATTAACATAAAAACAGCATTTTTCCCTGATGCGAGCACAAGCCTCCCCTAATTCAGCATTCATGGCATCTAGCACACATCTATTTTGCAAAGTCACTTCTGCTGCTTCATCAATCTCTCGCTGCAACTTTTGGAAAGCATCTATTGATGCATTAGCTGTTTTTTCAAGGTCTGCAGAAATATTTACAATTGCTCTCTTGAGCTTAGCCACCCCCAACCCAGGAATGAGTGCACGGACAAAAGAGTGGAATCTTGTTTGTCTGACAACTAAGGGATTGGGGCACTGACTATAAATCAGTTAGGTATACCAGGTGATCTAATTTCCCAAATGTCTCGGTGAATAATCCAGTCCCACATGCATCATCCCCATGGACCCATCAGGATTCAGGATGTGGGAGCCCACACCCCCCTAACCAGTCCAAATGCTTGGAAGGAGCACTGTGAATGTCCACACTTCCACCCAGAAAGTGTCCAAGTATGTCTCCATGACCACAGATCAGATGGTACTCCTGATGTGTCTGTAAGGGCAGTGGGCCAAGTCTGGCGCTCAAGATCACTCCGAATGGCCATCAGCTGGTCATTCAGGAAATCCTGTATTTCTAAACATACTAGATCCCACTGCAATGCCTTCCCAGCCTCAGTGATATTCAATACCATCTTTCCTTGGTGTAGTACTATATTACATCTGTTATTTAACTATCCTCGATATTTTCAAAAGGCATTAACATTATAGCCTAGGAGGGGGTGTATTACAGGGTAATGGGGGAGATGGCAGGGGCAACAAGGTGCCTTTGGTACCTGTCATTTAAAATCCAATTAGGGAGAGCAATACATGCTGAAGGATTTATCCAGAACACAGGGCGCAGCTTGTAGAACAAACCCCAAAATCCAATCAATACCACATTCCCAGGCATGGGTCCCACAAATTTCTTCCTGCCAGTGTATAATTCTTTGTTTCTTCACCAGGATCAGTTCTTAATATCCTTTCTAGTCAGGAATTCCTGGACTTTGGCAATGTCAGTGGAGTGAGTGTTCCTTCTTCTTCCCCGAAACAATCGTGGTTCAGCATCCTACGGGGGAGAGGTTACCAGCACATCACCCTGTAATGGTTTTGATTCTTCTAGAAAAATCCAAAGGCACAGTAGGTTTGTCAGGGGACAAGGGAGAGGTTACTAGCACTTCACCTTGTCCTTTTTCCCTGCTGTCCAGAAGGTACAGAAGGAGAAATAGGCTAATCATCCGTAGGAGAATCCTCCCAAGGTGGAGGTCTTTTTGCAGTGAGAATCATGGGTCCAAGCAGTCAGTCTTTGGCACCTCACAGCAGTGTTGGTAGTCAGCAGGACTTAATAAGCGCCTGTTCAGCATGGAGCCAAAGCAGTCTTTTGTTGGTGGACCTTTACATAGATCCAGTCTCCTGATTCCAAGGAGTGGCAGGGCTGCAAGGGTCTTTGGGTAGCACTTCTTTACCTGTGAGAAAAGAAACCTAACACATTTCATTAGTGCCTGGCAGTGTTTTGCAGATCTCATAGCTGTTTGGGCACATTCAAGCCCCCCCCTTTTTTTTGGTTGTCAGCCAAGTCTTAGCTGGGAGGAGTGTCCTTGAATGGGGCCAGTCTTATCTTTAGCCTAAGCATGCTAGCTATTTTTTCCAGTTAATTCATTCTGTTCTTTTTTCTTCTTCCCTTCTTGGCTTCTTTTAACCTACAAAGGAAATTTTCACTCTTCACTCATACACCTTTTCCCAACAATGAACACATAAAACATTGCCATTATACAGTATATTAGTCTTATTATTTAATATATGCCACATATACCCTTCCACTAAAATAACTTTTTACAAAGCTTTGAAGCAACAAGCCAGGACAAGCACACCCACTTTGAGGAGTTCATTCAATACAACCTCTAGTCCAATAGCTTCCCACCATCCCTAGCCCTCTGGCTAGAAATCTGAGGTAGCCAGAAGGATCCCAAGTACAATATGGGGAGTGAGTTAACTTTTCGTGTCCTTGCTTCCAAAGATGGTTGGTATGCAAATTTTAATAACAATTTTTTTAATTAACAATCTGACCAATGAAGTTTCTTTTTCTTACTTAAGCAAATGTGTTAGACGTTAGGATATCACATTGTCCTGGTTTATCCAAACACTCTGTATTCCAAGTTGAATAAAACAAGTATCTGCATTTAACCCTTCTGTTTGATTTTAAATTAGACTATCCTATGAAAATATTAAACACAACAATTTTGGCCACAAGACAAACACCACAGAACAGAACATAGAACACAAAACATAATTCCTATTGTGCCAGTAAATGCATGGTACATTAAACGCTGTTCAGCTGGCATCAGTTTTCTCTGATTATCTGAAAGACAAAAAAACAGAGGTCTACCCTCCTGGGCAGTCAATCATCTCTTAAAATATACAAATACCCTTGTTGATTTCAGGCAAAACAGAGGAATTACCCCATATTTTCTTGTATTTGTTTCATAGGCAGCCCAGGTTTCAGTGACTTCTACCTTATCAGTTAGATAATTAGCATTATTACAGATGCTTTCTGGCTTGCTTTTGGATCCAAAGCTATCCACAGCTTAAAGATTCTTACCTTAAAAGGGACATAATTAACTTTACTAGAATTTTGATTGCTTTTTACTTTTAACTCCTGCTTTCAAACACTGAAAGAAAACATCACTACTTATAGTGCCCCTTAGAGCCTAATAAAATTTCAATTACATAGCACTGTATATATTCTTAAGCTAATTCAACTAAATTGTTCATAGCCAAATGATTGCAATCTAATAATTTCTTTGCCTGATTTTATTTACAAACATTTCAAAGACACCAAGAACTTTCCTCTTCGGTATTTTTACAAAGTTCAACTGCTGTTTCCTCCAGCAACTACAGAGTTAACTTCTCACTTCTTCCTTAAATCACTTGCTTGTCTCCCAACAGCCACTTTTATCAACTCAATTCACCATTTCAAGTATGGTCCTGGGTATTTGAAATCCCCATGCTTACACTTACTTACTCCTTCCTTCCACTATGCCCTCAAAATTTTCCAACTTGTTTCCAATCTCTCTGTCTGTTGCGTGCCCGCCTGGGCCTGATCCTGCTTTTCTCGCTGAACCGTCCCTTCCATGGGCACCAACTTGTTCCACTACTAGTTTAGCTAGGAAAGTGGCCTTCTCAACTAGCCCCCACCCTTCCTGGTTTCTTCCCTTAAACATTCCTACTCACAAGACTACCCGAGTCCTCCCTCGTGAGGCTTGCCACCTGCACAAAAACACATGGCCCATTGACGTTTAACTATTCAATTTCCTCTTGACATTCCTTTCTGAACACCGGGTAAAGGCCATTTACTTAACATATAATCCAAAGGACTATCCTTAGAGGGTTTATCCAGAGACCCACCCATCTGTCTTCTGACACTCAGAAAGAGAATTATACAGAGAGCAGAGGGAATTACGGTCTAATCCAGGTTTTTCTACTTTTATACACTGACCGCTACAGGGGATGGGACAGAAGGATCTCAATTCGACCTCAGAGCTTCATCACACGCAATGGCTTCCACCTTGAGGAATTACAAACGAGAGGTTCAGTTCCGCCCACACACCTAATGCCCAAATGAACAGAGCAGAAAAACAACAGTAACCGGTTGAACAGAACAGAACCAGAACCAGATAGCAAACCAGAACCAGATAGTGTTTCCTTATGCTATTAGCAGCAAAGAATCCTGTGGCACCTTATGCTATTAGGGCTCACCTTATCGGAGCACGAACCCCAGGGGCTGCAGTGAAGTGAGGAAGCGGGGCTAAACACCCCAGTGGCACCACTCCTAGTTCGCTGCAGCCGTCCAGAGTCCGATGTCCGAGCTAGGAGAGTCCCATCTGGGGTCGCCAGAAAATGTTACCGAAACATCGGGTCTGCCTAGCTGAAAGCCAATAACAGCCTGACAGGGATAAGGAAAAATGCTTTATTCTGCAGAAAAAAGGAGAGCCTTGTACCTTGGTGCAAAAAACTCAACTCAATACAAAAATCAAGAATCTTTTATACACACTCACACACAGGTTTCGGTCGTGCTAGCATTTGATTGGTGGTTAACAAACCCTGCACTTCTGCAATCTGCTCAGCAAAAACCAGCTAAGAACCAGCTTCAGCTGTCTCAAAACTGATAAGGGGAGACAGTTCAAAAGTTCAGGGTACTGTGTCCGTGAGGCTTCTGCTTCTCCCTACTGGCTGCTTGTAAGCTGTTAAGGGGGGCTACCAGTGACTTTCACATTTCTATGGGAGTTTGATTTGGCAGGGGCACTGGAGAAGACCAATGAAGTGAAATCTAGCCCACTCAAAGGTTACACTTACATTACATGAGAGCCCAAGTCTCCTTTGACTTACAGCAGACCTCGGTGCTTCTGAAAATGCTACCCCGTCCCTAATGACACAGTCACCTCTCTCTGCCCTTAAACGCTTCCATATGAAATGCAGTGTCTTGCATATCCCAGCACGTCTCCTCACCCCCTGCACAAGCCTCATCCTCCGCAAACCACACCAGCGGGAGTGCCCGAGGGCACAGGGGCCCTCTGCACTGACACAGCCTCCCGGCTCCAGTAATTGGGCAGCCAAATGAAGGCAGTTGGTTCAATTATTTCCTTCCTGGCATCAGAGCAGAGCAGGCGGCCAGGCCAGCTCATTAGGGTAAAGGAGCCTCTTTTGCACACACTGTGTATTTTTTCCCTTGAAGACTTTAAAGCCTCATGGCGGGGGAGTCACGGCTCAGGAATCCCTGCTGGGAGTTTCTTCACTGCATGCAGGAGGCTGCAGCAGCGATCACCAAAGAGGCAGCAGCAAAGGAGAGTGACCAGTTGATGATGTGTGCAGGGACGCATCAGGCAGCAGTAAATATACCCCCACAAACACTTCCTCCCTCACCTATGCTGTGGCTCCACACCGCCCCCCCTGAGATGCTACCTCACCAGGTGCTGTATGGGAGCCTGCACTACCAGACATCTGTGCCTTGTGTCCTACCTGGCGGGCAGGAGTTGGACTGTTCTAGTGTCTCCTTCTCAGGTGAGAGGAGTGGAATGCTGAGGAATTAGGGGCTGTGACTGGCTGAAGGGGGGGCTGCCCCTTGGGGAGGGCTAGAAGGTAGCTGTGGTACCCAGCCAGCCACTGCTGTTCCCACCTATAAGTAGATGCCCAAGGTTCTGTCCAGGGGCCCTGGCATGCAAAAGGAAGTCATGCTGGGCCAACAGAGTGAGCGTTGGGTTTGAGGAGGAAACATAGTGACTCAGCAGTCATGCACAGCATCTCTTCCTCTGCCATTTACCTACTGTGTCTGTAGGCAAAAGAAAGGCTGCAGAAAAGGACCATGCCCCAGGTAAGGAGCCGCTACAGCATGCGAGACTTCCGCCCAAGCCAGCACCTCATATAAAATGCAAGACCATGTCAGCAAACAGCAGCCCCTTGCGGCTTGCTTGGGGCATGTAGCTGGAAAGGGCCCCTGACCTTTGCTTCCGCTTCACAAAATGATTTGTGTCAAAAGCAGAGTCTGCTGTGGCTATGCCAGGACAGCAAGCGACAGCGTGAGAGTCAGGGCTGGGTTGCCATTTAGTTCAGGAGGGATGTCACAAGTTGGTGGAGAAGCCAGGACTCCCTTACCCACTCTCCCAGGCTTATGGCTGCCTGACCTCGAGCCCCACATAGGATGCTTGTTGCTGAGACTTGTGGGGCTGCCCGTTGGGTAGATGCTCTGTGCCAGCCCTCCCAAGTACTGTCCAGGCTCTGACAGCCTCCATTCCCTGCCTGCAAAAATGGCTTTACTGGCATGTGTGATTCTGGGGGCTGCTAAGGTGTTTGGGGACAGCAGGGCCTTGTCTTAGGCTCTTTGGAGAGAGCTTGAACATTCCTTCAGCAGTGGCAGTTTGGAGTAGCAGTGGCTGAGCCTTGTCTAGCCTGTAAGGTCACCAACTTTCTAATTGCACAAAACTGAACACCCTAGCCCCACCCCTTCCCTAAGGCCCTACCCCTGCCCCGCCCCGCCTCTTCCTAAGACCCCGCCTCTTCCCTGACCCCCCCCCACTACATTCCCCCTTCATTGGTGGCTCGCTGTTCCCCACCCTCACTCACTTTCACTGGGCTGAGACAGGGGGCTGGAGTGTGGGAGGGGGTGAGGGCTCCAGGGTGGGGCCAGAAATGAGAGGTTTGGGGTGCAGGAGGGGGCTCCAGGCTGGGGGGTGGGCCCGAGGGATTTGGAGTACAGGAGGGGGCTCCATGTTGAGGGAAGGGGGCTGGGGTGCGGGCTCTGGGCTGGGGCCAAGGTGTTCAGAGTGTGTGAGGGGACTCTGGGCTGGGGCAGGGGGTTGGAGTGCAGGAGGTGTGAGGGCTCTGGCTTAGGATGCAGGCTCTGCGGTGGGGCCAGGGATGATAGGTTTGGGCTGCAGGAGGGGGTTGTGGGGGAATCAGGAATGGGATGGGAGTTGGGGTTTGGGATTGGGACATGGGCTTACCTCAGCCAGCTCCCAGTCAGCAGCACAGCGGGGCTAAAGCAGGCTCCCTGCCTGCCTTGGCACCGCACTGCACCCCAGAAGCGGCCAGCAGGTCTGACTCCTAGGCAGGGGGCCGGATGCACCACATGCTGCTCTCGCCCACAAGCACCATCCCCCAGCTCCCATTGGCCGTGGTTCTCGGGAGTCCGGAGCCGGTGCTTGGGGTGGGGGCAGCACGTGGAGCCCCATGGCCCTCCCGCCTAAGAGCTGGACCTGCTGGCTGCTGCCAGGGTGCAGCATGGTGCCAGGACAGGTATGGACTAGCCTGCCTTAGCCCTGCAGCACCGCTGACCGGACTTGTAATGTCCTACCAGCCTGCCCTGGTCCTGTTGGCCCCTGCTGCCAGCCTGGCTAATAAACTCTGATAACCTATGAGTCCTCATGGCCCAGCAGGAAGTGATGCGCTGAGTTCAGTGATGAGGGCCAGATGTGAGCTAACATTAGTCAAGTAATAGGGAGCTCTCCTTTGGAAGGGTTGTGGCTGGGTGTGACTGTGCATGTGAGACTCTGTGGGAACATATGGCTGTGCATGACTATGTATGTGTATGTGCATGCAAGTGAGAGGGAAAGACTCTTGCCTGAGATTATCAATTAAAGTGATCAATGAAACCTAAGGAGGTCTGAGTGACTAACTCCATTATACACTGAAAATCCCAACCCACGTGTGGACCTTGCATGTGTGGGTATGCCTGTGTGCATGTGTCCCTGTGTGGAGGTGCACGTGTGTGTGTCTATATCAGGCATGTGTGTGTGAGCAGATGTCCACGTCCCTCTGTGTGTGCATGCGGGTGTCCCTATGTGCATGGAGGTGTCATGCATACATGTATGTGACTGTGAGCAAATCTGCACACTAAGGTGCTCTGATTTAACTAATAGTGTGAATTTAACCCATCTTAGTTAGCCCAGTGCAATAGGCTGTGTGGATGCTCTGATACTGGTTAAACCACAGGCTGATTTTGGGTTAGCATAAGTCAATTAGGAATCAGTTTAGCTTAAACAGCAATAAGATGGTCTGAAACCCAACTCCATGAGGGGTTTGCACCACTTTGCTAAATTATCATCAAACTGGACCGAAGTGGAAGTAATGTTGCTTTTGGTGCAGGTGAGGCCTTCAGGCCCAGACTAAGCTGAGAGAAACAAGGTTGGAAGTGATATCCTGAGTGGCCGTACTAGAGCTGCTCCTGGTTCAGAACAGTCTGCGTGGGGCTGGTTACACACAGACTCACATCACTTTTGTTCGGCTGGTCCAGTTAAATGAGTGCAAATCTCTGTGGACATTCTTATATCAGCTTAAACCAGGTTATATTAGTTCAGCTGTGCACTATTTCTTTACAGATACCAGCTACACCAATTGAATCCTGTGGTAAAGCAATATGAGTGTGTGCACACAGCTGCTCTGGTTTAGCTAATTTGGTGAAGTTAAGTTTTAGTTAAACTGGGACAATTTTGACTGTAGACCTGCCCTGTGTTGGGGGAGCTTGTAGGTGTGTGTGTGTGCAGGCATGTGTGTGTGGTGGGAGGATGTGTATGCAGGAGTGTGTGTGTGGTGTTTGTGTTCAGGCCTGTTTGTCATTGATAGGTACATGTGCGTACAGGCAAGGTTGTGTGATGGGAGGATGTGTATGCAGGTGTGTTGGTGAGTGAGAACCTGCCCATGAGTGTCAGTGTAGAGTTTGTTTATGAGTGTGTATGGACACAACTATGATGGAAACAATGTGTTTATGTGTGGGTGTGTGAGCATATATAATGTATGTGTAGCTGTATGCGTGTGAAGACATGTAAGGGCATAAGACATCAGATCAGACCATCATCCAACAGTGGCCAGAACCAGCTGATTTAGAGAAAGGTGGTAGAGCCCCTGCAGCAGGGTATTATGGGAACATCTGCCCTGGGAAGTTCCCTCCCAACCCCTGATAGTCAGAGATCAGCTTATGCCCTGAAGCAGGAGGATTTCTCATCCTGCCATAGCTCCTAGATAGTCTCTTAATATTTCCCATTCTAATGCTGGATGGTCTTGATGTCCATGTAAATGTCAAA
Organism: Gopherus evgoodei; assembly: GCF_007399415.2. Taxonomy (NCBI): domain Eukaryota; kingdom Metazoa; phylum Chordata; order Testudines; family Testudinidae; genus Gopherus; species Gopherus evgoodei. The sequence continues at coordinate 780,920 of NW_022060063.1, read as the reverse complement.
TCCTGCTGAATCTTGCTGATCTCTTGGCCTCAAAAGACATCCTGTAGCAGTGTGTTCCACAAACAAAATGTGTTACGTGTGGAAAAAATGTTTCGTTTTGTCAGCTTTGAATCTGTGGCCTTTAAGTTTCATTGAATGTCCCTTGTTCCTGTGTATGAGTTGAGGAGAACAGAAGCTGTTGGATCACTCTTCTCTAGGCAGGTCATTCTTTCATATATTTTTATCTTATTAATAATCATATTTACTATGGTAGCACCGAAGAGCCTACCAAGAGTGAGGTCCCATTGTTCTAGGCACTGCACAAACACAGAGTAGTAGATGGTCCCTGTTTTCCTAAAGATCTTCTCTAATTGAATCAGGAATTATTTGGGGGAAGTTCTATGGCCTGTGTCAGATGAGATGATCATAGGGCCTTTCTGGCCTTGGAATCTCCGATTCAGAGAACTTACCATCTAAATAGACCAGCAAGACGCAGGACTGGAGAAAGGGAATGAGCAGTTACTCAGGATGAGCAATGTGATGGAACTTTTCTGTCCTGAGTGACCCTTGTCACCTGATGCTGACCCTTTCTGAGAAGCGGTGACCAGAACTGCACCCAGATCTGGGTGAGGGTATCCCATTGATTTATATTGAGGCACGATAACTTCCCTGTGTTATTCTTTGTCTCTTTCCCTTTGCATCCTAACACCTTGTTTGCTTTTCTGACGTTGGCTGCACGTTGAGCAGAGCTCTCCTTGGAGCTGTCCACAGAGATGGCCAAATCTTTATGCTGTTTACTACAGCTAGTTTTGAACCCAGTCACTTGCATGAATAGTCAGTTAGTCTCTCCAATGTGCATCACTTTGCAACTGAATTTTATCTTCAGTTGTTTTGCCCATGCCCTTGGCTTGCTGTGATCTCCTGAAGTTCTTCACAGTCTTCCCTGGACTTGTCTCACACTAATAATTTTGTATCACTACAAATTTTGCTCTTTCCCATCTCCGGGTCCTTAATAAATTCTGTAAACAACATGGGACATAGTGCAGAGACTTGATCCCCCCTGGTTCATCTTTTGCCATGATGAAAATTCACCATTTATTCCTACGTTGTTTTCTGTCTCTTAGCCAGTATCTGATCTATGATAATACTCTCACCCCATGATGATTTGGCTTCTTTAATAGCCTCTTGTGGGGGACCTTGACAAAGGCTTTTTGAAAGTCTAAATCAAGTGCACAGAGTTTCAGAGAGTTTAAGGGTAAAAGGATCCATTAGATCACCTAGCCTAACCTCCTGGGTAGCACAGGTCCTTACATTCCACCCAGTTAGCCCTGTATTAAGAACAAAGACTTTAGTTAGACTAAAGTATTTTAGTCCTTGGAAGACTAAACTGTTGTGAGTCACAAGCAGAGAACAGGTGAAACTGAGGTGCCACCAACCCCTGAAGCCCCTGCAGTGGCAGGGAATTGATTAGGTGGGATATGCCCAAATAATTCTAGCAGGCAAACAATCCCACAGGCAAAACAAACAAACAAATCTGAGGTCCCTGACAAATTTGCCTAGGGGGAAATTCCTGTCTCCGTATCAGTTGTAGACCTGGGATAACTCAGTGGTTTGCGCATTGTCCTGCTAAACCTAGGGTTGTGAGCTCAGTCTTTGAGTGGGGCATTTAGGGATCTGGGGCAAAAATCTGTCAGGGGATTGGTCTTGCTTTGAGCAGGGGGTTGGACTAGATGACCTTCTAACCCTGGTATTCTATGATGTGCATACACTCATCATCTGCATGCTAGGGGTGTGGGTTCATTTGTGAGTATGTGTAAGAGGAGCATGTAAAATGTACGTGCATATGAGTATGTGCTGAGAGATTTTCTGTATGTCCTTCCTGCTACGCATTCTCTCTTTAATAAGTCTGTTGCAGTCATCTCCAGATTTAGCAGCTCATGCCCCTGCCTTCCCCCCTTTAAATCTTATTTGGAAGCTTTTAGCTGATACATTAGCCCAATAAAGCCCAACAATTGGAGAGAAACCCAATACCTCTCCCCGCTCTGCCCCCTTCTTCTCTGAGATCAAACAGGCTTTAATCGGAATAGAATTTCCTCTGAGAAAATGAGTAAAATCTGTGGCTCACATCCGCCAGCCAGCAGCTCCCCACTGTGGGCTCCCCACTTGGAGTATGCTCAGAAGTTTCATTCTCCATATTTCTGGGTGGGGAAAAGGGGCTTTGGTTGTGACACACTTATCCAGGGGCTTTGCCCTTAGTCCCATTGTCCCTACCGCCCTTCCCAGCACAGACCTCAGGCTTGCAGCCAAGAGCCCAGTTCTCCTCTCACTGCACTGAACTCTGGAATGACTCCCCTGAGGTTGGCGGCATTGCACTGGCATGAGTGAAAGGAGCCTCAGCCACTCAGGATATGTCATCACTGCAATTAAAAACCCGTAGCCAGCTCGGGTTAAGGAGCTGTTTAATCGCAGTGTAATCGTACTTCACAAGATCTGCACTTAAATAATCCACACAGCCTGAGTCAGCTGGCCTGGGTCAACCAAGGGCTTTTAATTGCAATGATCTCCAGGCTTCCCCATCTCCGCAGGGTGCCATTGACTGGGCGGGTTTTATGACATGTCACGCGAAATGTCCAGGCCGGTGACACTGTCTCTGGAGTGGCATGGCTGAGTCAGGAACTTTGGCTTGCTACAGCCCAGTAATCCATGGCTAGTTAGCAAAGTTCCGCAGCACATGAAAGATTCTGCTATGGCGCTCAGGAAATGGGCCTCAAACCCGACTCCAAAGCACCAGCAACTCATTCCAGCCGTGGAGGGGATTGTTTCCTTTCATCCTCAGCCAGGAGTTTAACCGACCTTTCGTCTCTTCCCAGACAGGGCTTTGAAGGCTTGCCGGGCCCTCCTACATGTGTTGCTGGGGGTGGGGGCAGTGCCTGCTCTGGGACTGGTGGGGGGGGTGGGCATGGAAAGCAGCCCAGGAGAGAACAATCCCATCCCCAGAAGAGCAGGGACTTTGAAATGGGCAGCGCACAATGTGTGGGGAAGTGATTAGGGGGTTGCAGTGAAGTGTTCCTCTCAGCCTGTGCAGACTTGGTCCCCAAGCCAGGCTCCCTGCTCCATGGAGGGGTGGGTGCAGGCAGCCAGCCAGGGAGAACCCCAGGGTGCCTGGGCCTCATGCAAACTGCCACAAAAGTGACAGTGAGACAGGCAGTGGGTGGGTCGGAGAGGTGCAAAGTGTGTGTGTGGGTTCGATAAGCCAGCTGCCTCTGGGCTGCTGCCTCCAAGGGTAGGTGCATACTGCTGGAATTCACCCTGGGCCGGGCTAGGCACCACATCAATCCCACAGCCTGGGGCTGGGCCCCTACACAAGCCTGCACCGCAGGAGCACTTCACAGCAGGCTGGGGACAGGGCTGCTTCACAGAGCAGTGAGGGGCTTAGAGGGGCATTTATAAAACCAAAGAGCACAGGCTTGTGGCACTGGTGTGTATAGTGGGGGTGGGGTCCATGCTGCACCCATTGTGGGCTCTGGTTGTTTTACACTGCCTTAGTCTCTATGAAGATGGGTTGTTGAGAGTGCAGTGTCCCAGTGTCATTGCTGCATATTTGGGAGTCTAAACTGGTGTAAATAAGGCACCCTGTCAAGGGGCAGCATCACACCAGCGCCTGGCTGGGGGCGCAGAGGGGAGGGATCAGAGGGTTTCTGTAATGTAAACACTGCAGGTTAGTCACCCATAAATGTCTAATCCCTTTTGAATCTTGTCAAGTTTTTTATCTCAGTAACTTCCTGTGGCATGGAGTTCCACAGGCTAATCACAGATTGTGTGAAAAGTGCTTCCATTGATCAATTTTGAATTTGCCATCATTTAGTTTAATTGAATTTATTCATTCATTATTGTACATAATGGATACAGCACTGAGCTGGGACTCAGGAGAGCTGGGTTCTATTTCTGGCTCTGCCCCTGGCCTCCTGGGTGACCCTTCTCCTCTCCATGCCTTAGTTTCCTCATCTGTAAAATGGGAGTAGAGATAGAGACCTCCTTAGCAGAGTGCTTTGAGATCTGCTAATGCAAAGCACTAGGTAACATCTAGGTGTTTACTATTATCATGTTGTTATTATTATATACTTTTATCTTGCATTTCTTTGGCACCTTCTAGCCAAGCAAATCTCAAACCATTTTACAAATTTTACTATTTTTTCCTCATTATGCTGCCAGCTCCATTCATCCAGTATGTGACAGGTGTTGGCCACATTGCTTAAAGCACCTACTCAGAAATCATGACACGAACTCGAACACAGCAGAAATAAATTATACACGTTTCCCCTTCATTGGTGACTAGTTTCCTTTGTCCGCTAGTCAGCCAGCTCCACTGGTGATGCATCATCATCCCATAAGGAACATTCTTCTACACGCCTTAAATAAACAAAACTCCCATTTGAATATTGGGTTTGAGGGAGCAGGGCTCATCCACAAGAGTTTGAACCTTGTGTCAGTTTTGAATCCCTGGTAATGAAGCTGTTCATATAAAAACAACCTACCATTTCTCAGAAGGTACATATGTTATCTATACAGCTTTCATGGTCTCTGAGGCCCTTGGATTGTTTAGGGCGCAGCCAATGGAAAACAATTCTGAACTCTTGGCAATGGTGATCTGTTAACTCCCAAAGTCCCTGGTGTTATGGTGACCACCTTTACAAAATGCAAAAATGGGACACATGCAGGACCCCTGCCCTCACCCCTTGCTCCTCTTCTTCCCCCCAAGGCCCCACCTCCTGGCCAGGCCAGAAGTGGGAGCTGGTCTGTGGTAAGAGCCACCCAGGGAGCCGGGCTCTGTGGGGAGCCCTGGACCCTCCCAGGGCAGCTCTTACCATGGCTCAGCTTTGGACCTGGCTGGGGGCAGAGCCTTGAGGGAAAGAGGAAGAGCAGGGTGCAAGGACCTGTGGCAAGGAGGAGCTAAGGTCCACCTCAGCCCCCCACCCTTCCACCGGGAAGAGGCTGGCATTGCCCCAAGCCTCAGGCAGACCCAGAACGATGCTGCAGGGACTCCAGAACAAATACTGTCACCGAGTCATTCGGCCCAGGACCAGGACTTGAAATGTACATTTCGGGACTGTCCTGCCTATTTAGGGATGAGTGGTCACCCTACCTGGTGTGTGTCTGACTTAGCTTCTATTGTGCTCTCAGCGGAGGAGATACAGCTTCCCCTGCCACTCTCAACCCCTCACAGTTTCTGCTTGAAATGCACTTCCATTCCCATGGAACAGGTACAGGGACACCTGCCCTAAACAACGCAAGGCACCAAATATAGCTGGTTGCTTAGCAGAGATGGGTCTCTAGCTAAACTGTACTACAAAGCGTGGGGACATGGCTGCTTGTCGTGTGTTACACTACTCATTTATTATTTGCATAGCTCAGGGCCCGTTGTGCTGGGCACTGCAAATACACTCAGTCAGCCAGCCCTGGCTCCGAAGGACAGAAGCTGGCAGTAAGGCTGGATTGTCACCCCTGTTTGATAGCAGGGGTGCTTTGCGACAGACTGGTGAAGGAACAGATTTTCCAGAGCGCTCAGTATGCAGCAGCTCCTATTGCTTTCACTTGTGGGGGGGAGAATTCATCTTTCTCAGAGGGAGTTGCTGAGTGCTGAGCTCTTAGGCCAGAATTTCCAAAGTGACGTTTTTAAGGACTGTGCAGCAGAGCCAGGAACTGCGCCCAGGGCATTCCTCACCTCAGCCTCAAGCCCCTCTTCCTTTTTGGGTTTGGCTGTGCCATGTTTCCGACATGTCTGGTGCTCGTACTGTCCAGAGATGCATATTAGACACAGGAGGTTTGGAGGAGAAAGGGAGGGATTTGCGTGTAAAAGGAGTGTCTCTGGTCAATACCAGGTGCAGGTGAAAATTCTGGTGCTCAGCTCCTTCATGGGGAGATGTTTGCAGACCATGTCCTCCCTCCAGGCCAGCTGCACTCTCTGGCCTAGCAGAGCCACAGATACACTGTCAGAAGAGTTGCTTCCCTTTCAGAGAAAGAACATTCCCAGAATCTCTTCTTCACTGCTAACAAGTTTTTGAAGTTTGTGAGCATCCCTCTCCCCCGCATATTTGGACACATTTTCCTGGCATTGTTCACTTTGACTGCATGTTTCTCTGTGAAGGCTACTGTGGTTTGTGGGTGTGTATGCCCGCAGGCATTGCTTTGATACTGTGTGCTGGCAGCCAGGGAACCAGAGATGGCTAGAAGACACAGTATTCTTTTGGGGATGTGCAGAGAGGGATAACGGAGTGCTAAGAAATGCATGTTCTGCTCAAGCCAATTCCTTTAAGAGAGCAGGTCCGAGAGAACCTATTCTGTGCACAGAGGATGGTGCTGATGGAACGTCCCTTTTACAGTGACATCATAACACCGCCTCCCCAAGCAATGCAGAGCCCCAGTCAACCTACTTCCATCAACATAGCAAAAGTGTAGACACTGCATTGCCTGTTTTGACTCTAAGTATGCTCCAGCAGCTGTCCCACAATGCCCCGTCAACAACAGTGGTTGCTGTGGTTACAGTTTTGAACTGCACTGTGCAGGGGTCACAGCCACTGGCAGTATGCCCCTCCCTTTAACCCCTGGTGGGATTGCCTGCCATGGTGAGCATAACTACCAGCCCCACTTTGCAAGCATCCACCCATGCCATCTCCACCTGCCCTCAGAGTTACTAGGAGCAGGAAAGGAGTCTTGGATCCTTGGCCTGGGAAGAGAGGCTGTGCAAGCCCCGCTAAGGAGCAGTCAGAGAACTATAGACATCTATCTACAGAGTGCACAAGGGATGCTAAAACTAGGGCATGGCAAAGATGAGTAGCAGTGCCAGGGGAATGGAACATGGGCAGGCATTTCAGAAGGCAAGGGAGGGCAACAACAAATGTGGAGCCACCCTGCAAACCTGCTGCTTCTACAGCGAACTGCATGTCATACTTGGTGTGGACCCCACTCGCACACCGCATGTGACTGTGGGCACTTGACGAGAGTTTGGTAAGAGCATGCATGCATGTGCGTCTGGGGAGGAGCATGTGACCCTTCTTGTCCCTCCCAGGTGTCACCTTTCCGGTGTCTCAATGAAACACTCATGGAGATACTCTGCAATCTTCTCCCGAATATTTCTAGGGATGGCGACCTTGTTTCTGTCCTGGTGATAGGAGGCATTTCCACACCACTCTGCAGAGAGTTCCACTGGTGCTATTGCAATAAACAGGCTAGGAGCACATGGACCTGGGTAGCTTTGGGACACTGGCAGCACCTGTATTTTCTGAGCCTTTGTCACCCTCGGAAATGAGATGTCAGCCAGAATCACCATGGCCTGCAAAAATAGTGGCAATATTAGCTGAACTTTTCCTGTACTCATACCCAAGGAGCCCATCAGCAATAGCCCCCACCACCGAATAGTAGGTACTCATCATGGCTTGAGCTGCAGAGCGGAACTGTAATGAATTGCTCCAAAGGAAAAGTGACAATCTGCATTTCTTATTAAAGGGTTTTAGGGGAATAATGTAAAGGAGACTTGAGACATGTCTTCCTGTTTTCAATGACACTGTAAATCTAATGCTGTATCTGCCTGTTTTAACCAGCTGCCTCTGATGTGGTGGCCTTGAGAGGTGCCCCAACCCGCCTGCTGAACACTTGACCCAGATCAGGCGAAGAAAGAAACAGACCAGGGAGGATATATTCTGCGAGATTCTCTAATCCACTACAGCTGCTGACTATGAACACAGGGGCTGGAGGGGCCAAATGCCCGAGACCAGGGTGAAGGATCAGGAATGGAGAGATCAATTGGAGAAAGGTAGGCAAAGGAACAGAGAGGTGCACTGGGACATTACAGCTTTGCTCAGGCAACAAAAGTTATTGAGCTGCATACTCTGCTCCTGAGGGCATTCTGTGCCAAAAAATTAAAAATTCAGCTCACAGTAGTTAAACATTCTGCAAAATTCTGCAAGTTTTATTGTCAATAAATAAATGCAGAGGCTCCAGCATAGCAATGGGGAGCACAGGCCACTGGTTGTACAAAGGTGGGAGATCACTCTGCAGCCTCCTCACCCCTAAACCCCGGGACATAGACTCAGTGTTGAGACTGCACCTGACCCTGACACAGCACAAGACCTGAGCCTGCCCCAGAAAAACCTTGGGGCCCTGCCCCTCTGCTCCAGGCGCACCAGGCGTGGGGCAGGAAGGCTCAACGAGGCAAGATTCAAGTGTGGAGGGGCTCAGTGTGGGATGACAGGGTTCTATGTGAGACAATATGGGTGCAGGCAGCCCAATGAGGGGTCTAGGTATGGGGGGCTCTGCATGCACAGAGGCTCATTGGGGGGTTCCAGGTGCAGGGGCAATGGGACTCCGCAGGGGCTGCCAGCTGAAAGTGATGGGGGCTCAGCTGACTGGTCTGGGTATGGAGGTCTCAGCACAGGGGGTGGGGGAATGGGGCTTGGTGGAGTGGGGTCTGGGTGCAGCTAGTTGGGGGTCAGTGGCATGGGGGTCTGGATGTGGGGCCTCAGGGTGTTTCAGGGGGGTGAGGCTCATCAGGGTGGGGATTTGAGTGCAGGGAGCTCAGTGGGGGTCTGGGTGCATGGGTGGGGGTCTGGAGGCAGGGGGTCTGGGTGAAGGGGGGCTCCAGATGCAGGGGTTGAATTTCAGTGGGGTGGAGTTTGGGTATGGTGGGCTAGGGGGGTTCTGGATGTACCAGGTGAGGCTTGGCAGGGGTGTCTGGGTATGGGAGGTCCATATGCATGGGGATTGGGCGGATAGGGAAGCAGCTCCCCGTACAGTAGCCCTTCCTCCCACTTCTGAGGAATGATGGAGGCAGAGGAGGATGCTGACTTTCCTGCAGCTCTGGGGGGGTGGGTTCTGGGGTTGGGTCTGACACAGCCCCAGCCAGTCCTTGCAAGGGAAGAGAGAAGAATTCCCATCCTCTTCTTTCTCCAGCCCAGTCGGGACTAGCAGCTGATCCTGGCTAAGGATAGTAACCTCTGGCTGGGGTGTCCCCACCCTGTGGTGATTTACCTAACTGCATGTGTGTGGAATTCATGTCCCCCACAGATTACTTTGCTTCCCTGCAGAAAAATGACTTTCTGACAGGGAAGCAAAGGGAGGCTGCAAGAGCAGTCACACACCATTCCCTAGCTGCACAGGTACATTGTTTCAGGAACCCAGAGCAGCTGATGGAGAGGGGATTGGTCCTGCTTTGAGCAGGGGGTTGGACTAGAAGATCTCCTGAGGCCCCTTCCAACCCTGATAATCTGTGATTCTATGATTCTATTAATTCCCTCAGGAATAATGCTCAAAGATCCCAGACAGAGAAGCTTTTCCAATCCATGGCAAACTCCATGGTCACTGCTCCCTATACTCTGCAGTATAACAGGTGGCAGCCTGGCCATCCCTTACCTATGCCGCATCATGCCAGGGGAAAACACCTCACTGATCTATGATAACTGGCCACCAACCACAGTACACAACATATTTTGCAACATGAATGAAACATTGTAATATGTTTTGAATATATAAACATGTATGTTTTTATAAGTATAGGTCACCCTCTACAATGCTGATAATGTTTTAACTTGTGTATTTGCACTTTAACTTTTTTCCTGTTGACTTGCACTCAATAGAGTTCTATATTTCGAAGCTCAAGACTATATTTATTATTTTACACCGAGCAAATATGCCACATAGAAATCACAGAAATGTCGGACTGAAAGGGACGTCAATATGTCATCTAGTCCAGTCCCCTGCACTTAGGCAGGACTAAGTATTATCTACACCAGTGGTTCTCCATTTTAATGGGGTCACCAGGGCTGGAATTAGACTTGCTGGGGCCCAGGGCCAAAGCCCCCCTTGGGCTTCAGCTTCAGCCCTGGGCTGTGGGACTGAGGTTACAGGACCCCAGCCTGGGGCTGAATTCCTTGGGCTTCTGCTTTGGCCCCACACCTGGGGCGGTGAGGATCAGGCAGCCTCAGGCTTTGGTTCCCCACCTTGGGGTCATGTAGTAATTTTTGTTCTTAGAAAGGGGTCAGGTGCAATGAAGCTTGAGAACAGCTGAGCCACACCATCCCTGGCAGGTGTTTGTCTAACCTGCTCTTAAAAGCCTCCAGTGATGGAGATTCCACAACCTCATTAGGTAATTCGTTCCAAAGCTTAACTACCCTGAAGGTTAGTCATTAGGAAAAACTTCCTAACCTAAAACTCCCTTGCTGATATTTAAGCCTGTTGCTTCGTGTCCTGTCCTCAGTGGTTAAGGAAAACAATTTGTCACTCTCCTCTTAAAACAACCTTTTACATACTTGAATACTGTTATCCTGGCCCCCATCAGTCTTCTCTTCTCCAGACTAAACAAACCCAACTTTTTCAGTCTTCCCTCATAAGTCACGTTTTCTAGACCTTTAATCATTTTTGTTGCTCTTCTGGACTTTTTCCAATTTGTCCACATCTTTTCCAAAGTGTGGTGCTCAGAACTGGACACACCTGGCTGGTACCCTTTCCCCCTTTGCCTCACAGATCAGAGACAATGCATAACTGTTGATAGTCGGGCGGGGGGCCACAATTTAAAGCAGTGGCTCTCAACCTTTAGAGACTACAGTACCCCTTTCAGGAGTCTTTGTTGTCTTGCGTACCCCCAAGTTTTATCTCACTTAAAAGCCACTTGCTTACAAAATCAGACATAAAAATACAAAAGTGTCACAGCCACTAGTACTGAAAAATTGCTTATTTTCTCATTTTTACTGTATACAATAAATCAGCTGGAATATAAATATTGTACTTACATTTCAGTGTATAGGCTATAAAGCAGTATAAACAGCACTCCCCTGCCCACAGCCGCACCACAACTGCCCAGCACCCCCCACAGAACCCCCACTCCCTATTGCCCCAACACATACATCTTCTCCACCCCCTTGCAGCCCAGCACCCTCACCCCTAGACTCCCCAGAGACCCACTTCCCCACGCCCTACCTCCTGGCCACACTCACTGGCCCTGCTGGGAGGGGACTGTGTCTGCTAGGCTGAGCTGGCAGTCCAGCCAGGGCTGATCCCAGAGCCAGGAATTGCTCTGTCCCTTGAGACGCACTTGCCTGGAGGGGCCCAGCCAAGTCTCCCCCACCCTCCCCAGGCTGAGACTGGCCAGGCTTCTGCACCAGTCCCAGGCAGCTCAGCTCCGGGAATACAGGTGGGGCCCCACAAGCTTGGAGCCAGAGATGCTGCCAGGGAGCAGAGAGGAGCAGGGGGGTGGGGCCAGGGGGCAGAGAGGAGTCCTTGGCCAGCCGGCAGGCAGGCCCAGAGGCAGGGCCGGCTCTAGCAATTTCGCCGCCCCAATCACAGCGGCACTCCGGCGGGGAGTGCTCTGCCGCTCACCGGTCCCTCGGCTCCGGTAGACCTCCTGCAGGCTTCCCTGCGGGGGGGTCCAATGGTCCCGCGGCTCCGGTGGACCTCCCGCAGGTGTGCCTGCAGATGCTCCACCGGAGCCGCGGGACCAACGGACCCTCCCTAGGGATGCCTGCGGGAGGTCCATCGGAGCCGCTTGCCACCCTCCCGGCAACTGGCAGAGCACCCCCCGTGGCATGCAGCCCCAAGCACGCGCTTGGCGCGCTGGGGCCTGGAGCTGGCCCTGCCCAGAGGAGCAAGTGGTGGGCGGAGGGAGGAGCAGGGTCTCAGGTCACAGTGCAAGTGGAGTGGGCCGGGGCCCCTTCTGAGCATGGGCCCAGCTCATGGAGCCACTGGCACCATTGTAAACCTGGCACTGATCCTTTCCCCTGGTGCCGGCTGCCAGTACCTCTCTCTGCCAGAGCTGGGCAGTTCCTGAGTGCTTCTCCAGCTCCAGCACCAACTGCTCTTCCCACCCTCCCAGCGGCGGATTGGAAGCCAATTGCAATTGGTAACTGGACTTTGGTGTCCAGTCAGTGGTACTGACCAAATACTATCAGATCCCCTTTTCGACCAGATTTTCCTGTAAAAAACTGGACACCTGGCATCCCTACACCCAGCATCCAGCCCCTGCCCCCAGCCCCCAATCCTGGGCTGGCACATGTGCCCTCCCTGCAGAGATACTGTGTCCTGTCCAGGGGAGAACAGCTTCCCCAGGGACTGCCCCCTTCAGCATCCAGTTCCCCACTCAGGGACTGCCCCCCATGCACCCAGCCCCCCAGGTAGGGACTGCCCCCCAGCAACTACCCCCACATGCATCTCCCCCAAGGACTACCCCCCACACTCAGCCCACTCATCCAGGATTTGTGCCCTAGTATCTAGCCCCCCATCCAGGGACTGCTTCACCCACATTTCCCCACACCTAGAGTCTGTCCCCCAGGCACCAGCTGCACCCCCTCCCTGTGAGCCCCCTCCGCCCTAGCCCCCTGCTGGCCCCCCTACTTCGGTTGCAGGTACTTCAGCCGTGCAGCCCGCCTTGCCCACCAGCAGCTGTAGTCCTAGTCCCGGGAAGCTTGCTGAAGCCGGGGTCACTGGTCCCACAATCCTGTGGGGTTGGGGGTCACTGAGCACCGTGGCCTCCTGCCAATGCTGCTGGACCTGATCCTGCCGGAGGAAGAGGGCTGACGTCACTGGTCCCGATCTTGAGGGGGGAGACTGACGGTGGGTCTGATCCTGCACAGCCCAATTTTTGTACCTCTCCTGCCAGCTCTGTACCAGGGGCAGGTGCCCCTTCTGCCCCACCATAGTTACGGAACATAAGAACAGCCATATTGGGTCAGACCAAAGGGTCATACTGGGTCAGCACCCTGTCTTCCAACATTGGCCTATACCAGGTGCCCCAGAGGGAATGAACAGAACAGGTAATCATCAAGCGTCCATCCTCTGTTGCCCATTCCCAGCTTCTGGCAAACAGAGGCTAGGGACACCATCCTGCCCATCTTGGCTAATAACTATTGATGGACCTGTCCTCCATGAACTTATCTAGTTCTTTTCTGAACTCTGTTATAGTCTTGGCCTTCACAACATCGTCTGGCAAAGAGTTCCACAGATTGACTGTGTGTTGTGAAGAAATACTTCCTTTTGTTTGTTGTAAACCTGCTGCCTATTAATTTCTTGTGGTGACCCCCTAGTTCTTGTGTTATGAGAAGGAGTAAATAACACTTCCTTATTTACTTTCTCCACACCAGTCATGATTTTATAGATCTCTAACTAGGGTGACCAGATGTCCCATTTTTAAAGGGACAGTCCCATTTTTTTTGGACTTTGTCTTATATAGGCACCTATTATCCTCCACCCCGTCCCGTTTTTTCACAGTTGCTATATGGTAACCCTACCTCTATCATATCTCCCCTTAGTCGTCTCTTTTCCAAGCTGAAAAGTCCCAGTCTTATTAATATCTCCTCATATGGAAGCTGTTCCATACCCCTAATAATTTTTGTTGCCCTTTTCAGAACCTTTTCCAATTCCAGTATATCTTTTTTGAGATGGGGCAACCACATCTGCACACAGTATTCAAGATGTGGGCATATCACAGATTTATGTAGAGGCAATATAATATTTTCTGTCTCATTATCTATTCCTTTCTTAATGATTCCCAACGTTCTCTTCACTTTGTTGACTGCCTCTGCACATTGGGTGGATGTTTTCACAGAAGTATCCACAACGACTGCAAGGTCTCTTTCTTGAGTGGTAACAGCTAATTTAGTCCCCATCATTTTATATGTATACTTGGGATTATGGTTTCCAATGTGCATTACTTTGCCTTTATCAACATTGAATTTCATCTGCCATTTTGTTGCCCAGTCACCCAGTTTAGTGAGATCCCTTTGTAGCTCTTCACTGTCAGCCTTGTACTTAACTATCTCGAGCAGTTTTTTATCATCTGCAAATTTTGTCACTTCACCGTTTACAGCCCTGAGGATGTCACGTGGGTCACAGCTGTGTGCTGATTGGGCGAGCTGAGAACCACTGTGCTAGAGCAATGCCAGACACTGAAAAGTGGCACATGGGAATTTTAAAAACAGCATGAAAATTATGGGATGGAATAAGTACTATGGGATGGAGAAAGTGGCATTCTGAGAACATGACCCCAAGTTCCCAGAAAACTCTGGGCCAAGTGCTGGTATCCCACAAACACTGCAAAAATGTCCCTCACAGCATTGTGTTGAACATGGCACAAGGCACACCGGAGATAGCTACCGCATTTTCCACCACTCCATCCCTTCCACCAAAACCCCTCCCTGGTTCCGCCTCTTCCTGACCCTGCTCTGTTGCCTCCCCTGAGCGCTCCCTGCCCTCACTCTGTCTCTCCCTGCCCCGCCCCTCCCCGCAGTGCCTCTTGCCCACTGCTAAACAGCTGATTGGCAGGTGTCTGGTGGGTGCTGAGCAGCCTCTGTTTTTTTTTCCATTGGTACTCCAGCCCTGGAGCACCCACAGAGTTGGTGCCTATGCCAGAAACTGAACTCAGGCTTTGTGAATCACACTCTGTTCCTGGGATTTTCTAAGTGCCTAAAAGTTAGGCCCTGTGATGTTCAGCAGAGCTGGCAGGTGGCACCAGAAACCCCAAACTAAGATTCACATTAGAGAAGATAGGTAGGGGGTGGAGTCTCCTAGGAGCACCCTCTTACTCTGTTGTTCTCAGACACTACAGAAACGAGGGGCAGAGTTAGACAGATGCTTGTACAGCCCCAGGAGCTTCTCAAACAGTGGAGTCCCAAGTGATCTAACTGGGCTGCCCAAAAACTCTACTGAGAGACCGGGCCCAACAGAGACACAGGAAAATCTGTCCCAAATGACAGCTCTTAAGGAACAACACCAGGCTGCTTTCAGAGCCCACTCCCCACGTGGATGAACCCAGAGTGGAGAGGACAGAGCAAAGGGAGTCCCCTCAATAAAATTATGTAATCATAATAATCATAATAATAATAATTAATAATGAAAGGGTAAGATTATGTTGTGAAGTCACGGATTCCGTGATTCCCAAAGACCTCCATGACATTTCTCCTCATAGGGGAAGTGACACTCCCTGTAGTTGCACAACAACATGTACACATCTGGGTGACACTCACGTGGATCCCCATGCACAGAAAAGCCCGCTGCACCCTAAGCTCCCAGCCGAAAGAATGGGAGAGGTCAGTTGTGTTATGTCTCTCAGATGATGATGACTGGCTGACTCACTGCACACAGTGACAAAAGCACATTTCCCAATAACCCAGCAACAGCTGCCAGGAATTCTGCTACTCCCACCGGTAACTGACCTCTGACCTCTGGTGACTGATTCAAATGCAGGACTAACTGGAATGCTTGGGAAGTGTTCTGACATGATGGAGCTCTCCTGATGCCCCCCTACTCCCTGGTTTCTGCCAATACCTGGCGCCATCCCCCTCTCTCACATAGGATGTGCTCTCAAACCCGTGACACCTTTGTGCCCCCATTAAGCCATACAAAGGTGACAGGACCTCATTCTCCAAAGCACAAGTCTCTGTGGCTAGAGCTAGAGAAAGCCCAAGTGCCCATCAGCTGACACCTGAATTCTGTTGCTACTGAACCATGAGCAGCTGGTTCCAGCTATGTGGGGAGGAAGTCAGTGGCAGTAGCAGGGCAGAAGGGCAGGGATGTGTTTGCACAGAGCCAGGGGTGTATTTGCTCTGGGCTGGGTCAGCGGGAGTACACAGCCAACCCTGGTAAATGGTTTAACGGCTGAGTCCGCACGCTGGAGAAGCAGTGATGAGCAGACATGGGTGTGCTACTTCCTGGCACCCGGCTGCTGCTTCGCTTGGCTTTTAAACCCTGAGCAATAAAATTGGCAGGAGGGATAAGGGAGAGGACAGTAGGGGCTTTTCTTCCACAGTCATTTCAATGGTGATAATAATCTGCCTCATATTGCCTCTCAAAGGTGGTTTAGTATTGTTATAGAGACAGAGAAACTGAGGCGAGGAGCGGCAAGGCCAACATTTCAAACGTGGGTTCCTAAGGAGAGACTATAAATCCATGTCGGTTCAGGGGCCAAAGTATTGATTTAAAAGGCAAACTTTAAACATCCAAGTTTTGCTTGGGTGTTTAAAACAAACTTTTGCAGAAGTCTGTGCTGCAATGTCTGTGCTGCTGTTATTACCTACCCACACTGCAATCACCTCTTGATGTGCTGTGTAGACAGACCCTTAGAAAGACCTAATGAGACAAAGACTTTGACACCTCTGGTTACCGAGTGTTCGCACCTCTGAAAGCTATGTTTCCTCAGGGATGCCTTTGTGAGTGACATAGGAGAGCTTGTCTACACACGCTGAAATATGGACAGCCGCACTGGTCTACACATGGAAGTTGCAGGTTAAGTAAAGATGTGCTGTTGCCCTATTAAAAAATTTGATTTAGGTAACCCTGTTAAATAACAGGGACAAGCTAAACTGATATATGCCAGGTTTAAACCCCTATAGAGTGTCCATACACAAAGCTGCACTAGGCTAGCTAAATATGTGCTCCATTGCCCTTGTACCAGTGTAACCATCGGTTCTTCTTCGAGTGATTGCTCATATCCATTCCAGTTAGGTGTGC
This sequence comes from Gopherus evgoodei, assembly GCF_007399415.2. Taxonomy (NCBI): domain Eukaryota; kingdom Metazoa; phylum Chordata; order Testudines; family Testudinidae; genus Gopherus; species Gopherus evgoodei. Next base: position 764,453 of record NW_022060063.1, on the reverse strand, counting down.
GCGCCGCGCGTGCACGTTCGTCGGAAACTTTTTACCCTAGCAACTCCAGTGGGCCTGCAGGTCGCCCCCTAGAGTGGCGCCGCCATGGCGCTCGATATATACCCCTGCCGGCCCACCCGCTCCTCAGTTCCTTCTTACCGCCGTGTCGGTCGTTGGAACTGTGGAGCGCGGCATTGCTGTCCTCCACGTCCCTAGCTCTCCTTGTTGTACTGTTTATAGTTGTAGTTAGTAGTTAAGTGTAGTTAGTTGAGTAGTAATATAGTAAATAGTGTAAATAATATTTGTAAATATTTGTTAGCCGGTTTGGGCCGTAGCCCTTCCCGGCACCCAGCACCGGGCCCATGCCTGGTTCGCTGGGCTTCAAGCAATGTGCGGCCTGTAAGAAGCCGATGCCTACCAGCGAACCCCACGACGCGTGCCTAAAGTGCCTGGGGGAATCGCACATCTCGGACAAGTGCTGCATTTGTAAGGCTTTTAAGCCTAGAACAAAGAAAGAGAGAGACCAGAGACTTAGGACTCTCCTCATGGAAGCGGAACTCGACCCGGCAGCTTCGCAGACCGTCACCTCGACACCGGCACCGGACCACGCCGGCACCGGGAAGACTCCCTGGCACCGACCTTCCCTGGCACCGGGTCCAGAAGCAAGGCCCTCAAAGTCTGCAACTCCATCCAGGCAGACTCAAGTGGAGCGCCTGGCACCTGCATCTGCCGTGGCGCTACCGACAGGGATCCCGTCGACTCCGGGCCCGGAGGGTCCGTCGAGTCCGGTCCCGCCGAGCTCCCCCATAAGATCTGGGGTTGAGCTATTGGTCCCATCGACGCCGGAGACCTTCACCTCAGCACGGGACCTAATTGCCCTGACGGAGCCAACTCAGCCTCCACCCCCGGTACCACCGGTGCGGGTTGTGTCCAGAGGCAAACCGATGATGAGAGCGCCGTCTCGGGACTCACGCTCGCTGTCAAGGTCCCGGCACCGTGGTCGCTCCAGATCCCGCCGCCGCTCGCACTCCCGGCACCGCTCCCCTCAGCTGTACCGGTCGCACTCGCGGCACCGATCGGCCTTCAGACAGTCCCGGTCTGGTTCCAGCCACCGATACCGGCACCGGGACTCTAGGAACCGTTCCCGCCGTCGATCAGCTCCCCGGTCGACCTCCCAGCACCGAGCTGGTGGCAGGTCCCGGTCCCGGTCCCGGTCGACCTCCTGGCACCGCGTCGGTCGCAGGTCCCGGTCCAGATCCCGGCACCAAGTCAGCGGCCGGTACCGGTCCTGATCCCGGCACCGAGTTCAAGACAGACCCCGGTCCCAATCCCGGCACCGGTATGACTCCCGGTACCGGTCCCCGGCACCGAGAACATCTTCGGCACCAGGACGCGGAGATTCTTACCAGCTACGGTCGGCCCCTCCATGGCCTTCCAGACAGCCGTCGGTGTCATCGCAGGCGGACAGTGTGTATGCGCTGGGCACAGACAGGCAGGCGGCCCTTTTCCAAGACCCTCCACAACAGGACCAGGGACCGCAGCAGTGGGGGTTCTGGACACCCTGGGCGTATCACCAAGCCCAGGGCCCCCAACAGCTTCCTCCTAGGCCTGCGACGACGGAGAACAGGGCGCCGGAGGCGTCGTTGTCTCACCCCCCCCTCCCCGGACGGGGAGGACGGGTCAAAACAACAAGACCCTGAGCTCCCTCCGGAGTCAGAGGCGAGGGCTCAGGCAGACCCCCCGCTGGACACTCTCTTGCCAGGGGTCTCCTCATCGTCTTCTCCCGATGAGGCGGTGGCAGGCACCTCTTCCAATAGCCCTGCTCCGCTAGATCTCAGGGCACATCAGGACCTCCTCAAGCGCGTAGTGCAGAACTTGAGCCTGCAAGCTGAGGAGGTCTCCGAGATCGAGGATCCCGTCGTCAGCATCCTCTCCTCTGATGCTCCCACTAGGGTCGCCCTGCCCTTTATTCGGACGATCCTGGCCAACGCCAATACGATCTGGCAATCGCCGGCCTCCATCCCCCCTACTGCACGCAGCGTCGAAAGGAAGTACATGGCCCCCTCCAAGGGCTATGAGTACCTCCATGTTCACCCGACACCGTGCTCCCTCATGGTGCAGTCAGTGAACGAGAGGGAGCGTCATGGACAAGAAGCCCCAGCTCCCAAATCCAAGGAGGCCAGGCATATGGATCTCCTCGGCCGCAAGGTCTATTCGGCGGAGGCCCTTCAGCTCAGGGTGTCCAACCAGCAAGCCCTTCTTAGCCGCTACGCCTTTAACTCTTGGGTGGCAGCGGATAAGTTTAAAGAGCTGTTGCCACAGGAGGCGCATCAAGAATTTGTGGAAATTCTTGATGAGGGCAAGAAGGTCGCAAGAACCTCGTTGCAGGCCTCCTTGGATGCTGCGGACTCGGCTGCCTGTACCCTCGCCTCGGGGGTGACGATGCGCCGCATCTCCTGGCTTCAGGTTTTTGGCCTTCCACCGGAGCTCCAATACACCATCCAGGACCTCCCGTTCGAAGGCCAGGGCCTGTTCTCGGAGAAGACAGACCCCAGACTAAAAAGTCTGAAGGACAATCGGGTCATTATGTGCTCCCTTGGGATGCACATGCCCGGGACGCAACGCAGACCCTTCCGGCCGCAACAACAGTAGCAGCGCTGGCCGTACCCCCAGTTCCACCAGCGGCAGGACCTCAATAGGCTCCGCGGCAGAAATGGCAGGCGCAGGCAGTCGGGGAATCAAGGGGGGCAGAACCGAAGCTCCTCTAAAGCCCCACCTGGACCCAAACCTTCGTTTTGAAGGTGCGCCCGAGGGCGTAATACCAGTGTCCCCCATGGATCCTTCCCCCCCGTTTTCCAACCGCCTTTCGTTTTTCCTCCAGGCGTGGACCCGAATAACATCCGAGCGCTGGGTCTTACGCACGGTTCAGACGGGATACCGTCTGCAGTTTATATCTTTTCCTCCCTCCCGCCCCCCACCCTCGTCCCTCTTCAGGGACCCCTCTCACGAGCAATTCCTCCGCCAGGAGGTGCAGACGCTCCTCGACAAAGGAACTATAGAGGCGGTTCCGGAGAACGAGAAGGGCAAGGGATTTTATTCCCGCTACTTTCTGATCCCCAAGGCCAAGGGAGGCCTCAGACCCATCCTCGACCTGCGAGAGCTCAACAAATATCTAGTGAAGTGGAAGTTCCGCATGGTATCCCTGGGGACCATTATCCCATCTCTGGATCCTGGAGACTGGTATGCTGCCCTCGACATGCAGGATGCTTATTTTCATATTGCCATATGGCCACACCACAGACGTTTCCTTCGGTTCGTGGTCAACCGCCATCACTACCAATTCGCGGTCCTCCCGTTTGGCCTCTCTACGGCCCCGAGGGTATTCACCAAATGCATGGCTGTCATTGTGGCACATCTTCGACGCAGTCGCATTCACATGTTCCCTTACCTCGACGATTGGCTAATTCGGGGCACGTCAGAGCTGCAGGTCCGCAGCCACGTCCGCAGGATCACTGGCCTGTTTGCTACCTTGGGCCTCATGATCAACGTGGACAAGTCCACTCTGCTCCCCTCGCAGAGGGTGGAGTTCATTGAGGCCGTCCTGGACTCCACCTTGGCCAGGGCCCTTCTACCGTTGCCCAGGTTCCAGTCGCTGTCGACGATCGTTCAGCGCTTGCTGGCAGCTCCCCTGACCTCGATAAGGACATGCCTAACCCTGTTAGGTCACATGGCGGCCTGCACTTTTGTGACAGGGTATGCACGGCTCCGCATGAGGCCCCTCCAATCTTGGCTCATCGCACAATACCGGCCGGCCAGACAGTCACTAGACACGCTTGTCACAATCCACCAGGGGGTGTTGGATTCCCTCGGTTGGTGACTAGACCAGTCCGTCGTGTGTGCGGGGCTCCCATTCCACCCACTCCAGCCCTCGGTGTCCCTAACAACGGACGCCTCAGATCTCGGCTGGGGGGCGCACCTGGGAACCATGAGAACACAGAACCTGTGGTCCCCGCAGGAGGTGGAGCTACACATCAACATGTGGGAGCTGAGAGCGGTCCGCCTTGCTTGTCAAACGTTCTGTCACCAGCTTCGAGGTCGTTGTGTCGCGGTATTTACCGACAACACGACGACCATGTACTATATCAACAAGCAGGGTGGCACCAGATCCTCTCCCCTATGTCACGAGGCGATGCGACTCTGGGACTTTTGTATAGCCCACTCCATTCACCTCACGGCTTCCTTCCTCCCCGGAGTACGGAACACGCTGGCGGACCGCCTGAGCAGATCCTTCCTCACGCACGAGTGGTCCCTCCGCCCGGACGTCGCCCTCTCGATCTTCCAGAGGTGGGGTTGTCCCCGCGTGGACCTCTTCGTGTCCAGGGGGAAAAGGAAATGCCAGGTGTTCTGCTCCTTTCAGGGCCGGGAACCTGGGTCTATAGCGGACCCCTTCCTTATTCCGTGGACGACCCACTTGTTCTACACGTTCCCCCCGTTCCCGCTGGTCCACAAGGTCCTTCTGAAGGTGCGCAGGGACAGGGCCCGCATGATCATGGTAGCCCCAGCGTGGCCCAGGCAACATTGGTACCCCATGTTGCTGGACCTGGCCATAGCCAACCCAGTTCCCCTGCCCCTTCACCCGGACCTGATCACCCAGGACCACAGTACTCTCTGTCACCCGGACCTCCAGTCGCTGCACCTAGCAGCGTGGCTCCTGCGTGGCTGACCAGATCCGAGTTACGCTGCTCCACCCCGGTACGTGAGGTACTCTTGGGCAGCAGGAAGCCTTCCACCAGAGCGACATACTCGGCCAAGTGGAAGCGTTTCTCCTGTTGGTGCACAGAGGGGGGTTTCCTCCCGATGGAAGTTTCGGTAGCCAATATTTTGGACTATATTTGGTCCCTCAAGCAACAGGGCCTGGCGATATCATCCCTTCGGGTCCACCTGGCAGCTGTCTCCACCTTTCACCTGGGTGGGGATGGCCGCTCCGTTTTCTCTCACCTGACGGTGACTAGATTCCTTAAGGGGCTGGAACGTCTATACCCTAACGTCCGACCCCCCGCCCCTACCTGGGATCTTAACCTGGTTTTGACTCGGCTCATGGGGCCCCCCTTTGAGCCGTTAGCGACTTGCTCCCTGCTCTATCTTTCTTGGAAGACTGCCTTTTTAGTAGCTATTACCTCAGCTAGACGGGTGTCGGAACTCCGGGCTCTCAGGGTAGATCCCCCGTATACGGTCTTCCATAAAAATAAGGTGCAGCTGAGACCGCACCCTGCTTTTCTCCCCAAGGTGGTCTCAGCCTTTCACGTCAACCAGGAGATCTTCCTCCCAGTTTTTTTCCCGAAACCTCATTCTTCACGCAGGGAGCAACAACTCCACTCGCTTGATGTCCGTCGGGCTCTCGCATTTTATGTGGAGAGGACCAAACCGTTCCGCAAATCCCCCAGCTTTTCGTGGCAGTAGCGGACCGCATTAAGGGGCTTCCCATTTCCTCGCAGAGGTTATCCTCGTGGGTAACGTCCTGTATCAGGACCTGCTATGACTTGGCTCACGTTCCTACGGGCCGTGTGACTGCGCACTCTACCAGGGCGCAGGCGTCGTCGCTGGCTTTCCTCGCCCGTGTGCCCATCCAGGAAATCTGTCGGGGAGCGACCTGGTCATTGGTCCACACCTTTGCTTCCCACTACGCCCTGGTCCAGAAGTCCAGAGAGGACGCGGCCTTCGGATCTGCAGTGCTCCATGCCGCTACTTCTCACTCCGACCCCACCACCTAAGTATGGCTTGGGATTCACCTAACTGGAATGGATATGAGCAATCACTCGAAGAAGAAAAGACGGTTACTCACCTTTGTAACTGTTGTTCTTCGAGATGTGTTGCTCACATCCATTCCACACCCCCCCTCCTTCCCCACTGTCGGAGTAGCCGGCAAGAAGGAACTGAGGAGCGGGTGGGCCAGCAGGGGTATATATCAGGCGCCATGCCGGCGCCACTCTAGGGGGCGACCTGCCGGCCCACTGGAGTTGCTAGGGTAAAAAGTTTCTGACGAACGTGCACGCGGCGCGCGCACACCTAACTGGAATGGATATGAGCAACACATCTCGAAGAACAACAGTTACAAAGGTGAATAACCGTCTTTTTTAATTCAGATCTTTCATTATTTTATGTATAGACCCATTTTGGTTTAAAAGTCCCTTATTTTGGATTAGTTTAAACCAGCTCCTTAATTAACTTAAGATGAACTGAAATTTGTGGACAAATTGGAGAGAGTCCAGCAGAGGGCCACAAAAAAGGTTAGAGGGCTGGGGAACATGCCTTATAAGGAGAGGCTGAGGGAGAGGCTGAGGGAATCCCCCTTCAGCCTATTACCAAATCCCCCCTCACTCTTCTCTTCTGCAGACTAAATAATCCCAGTTATTAATTAATTTTTTTTAAAATTTAATTAATAACTGGGATTATTTAGTCTGCAGAAGAGAAGAATGAGGGGGGATTTGGTAATAGCCTGAAGGGGGATTCCAAAGAGGATGGAGCTCGATTGTTCTCAGTGGTGGCAGATAACAGAACAAGAAGCAATGGTCTCAAGTTGCAGTGGGGGAGGTCTAGATTCGATATTAGGAAACACTATTTCACTAGGAGGATGGTGAAGCACTGGAATGGGTTACCTAGGGAGGTGGTGGAATCTCCATCCTTAGAAGTTTTTAAGGCCAGGCTTGACAAAGTCTTAGCTGGGATGGTGTAGTTGGTGTTGGTCCTGCTTTGAGCAGGGGGTTGGACTATATGACCTCCTGAAGTCTCTTCCAACCCTAATATTCTATGATTCTATGAAATAAGCCTGGTTTACCAAAATCAGAGGATCCGCACAGCCTTTAGCGATACAGGGTTGGTGAGGTAATAGCTTTTACTGGACAAACTTCTGTTGGTGAGAGAGACAAGCTTTCAAATTACACAGAGGTCTTCTTCAGATCACAACACTGTATACTCACAGCCTTTGGCATGGTTTCAACAAATTGGTTTAAAATCATACCTTTCGTTCAACCAACTTGCTCACCAACAAGGCCTTTAACTAAATCAAAATATACCAGCAAAGAACTTGGTCTAAGGGAGTGAAGGTTTTCTGGTGCTGGCTCATCTCCTTCCAGAACGCGGACATTCCAGCTGGAAACACTTTGCAGAATTTAGAAATACGCTCAGCAAAACAGAACTCTCATGTATGAAAGGTTAGTGACCAAAGACAGGCTGAAAATAAGGATTTCTGGCAATTTTGAAGCAAATGAAAAAAAAATGTTTTTATCAAAAATTTCCACAGAAAAATTCAACTTTTCATCAAAAAAAATCAAAACTTGAAAACTTTTAGCAAAAAAATGTTTTGGTTTTTCCTCCTTCAAAAACCCTTGCTGTTTGGAAATGCTGCCATGGCATCCCCAGCAAGTGTAGTTCAGATGCCTCACTCCCCTCTTCTGCTTTGCAGGCCGGGTGCCCTGCCTGGACTACACCTCCCAGGTAGACCCCTGTGAATTTAGTGTGGGAAGACAGAAAGTGAGCCTCCTTTCACAGAACTGCTCATTGAAGTGATTCAGCCACCATATTCCTCAGCTCCTTCCCATGGAGACTGATTTGACTTTAAATCTGGCTAAATATTGACATTTCCCCCACATTCAGCATAGACCCACAGGGGCATCAGGGACTGCAAGAGTCATCTAGTCTAACCCCCAGATCCTAAGAACAGAGTCAGCTGGAGCTGGGATCAACGGCTGGTGGGTACCACTGAAGCCTGTTAGGGCAAGGATGGGATGGTTGAAATGCTTTCCCTCCGCAGCACTCCCAATGGTGTCAGTCAGCCATTCGTATTGAGCAGGTAGAAAAATGGACTTCCAGGCATGACAGAGTATCAGGCTCTTTCAAACGAAGCCATCTGAGTTTCTGTGTAGACAGTAAGAGGGATCCTCGGGCAGCTTTCATAAGATCAGGGCTTTGGCTCAGTCTTCTCCTTTACTCTTGAGCTATAGATTCATAGATTTTTATCATCTAGTCTGAACTCCTGCAGAACCCAGGGCAGAAGATTTCACTGAGTGATTCTGTCACTGAGCCCATTATTGCTGGTCATGCTAGACTGGACCTTTCAGAGAGACGTGCCCAATTTTGAATTAGAGACTCCAAATGACAGAACCCAGCACAGCCCTAGATGAGTTGTTCCACTGGCTAATTACACATGCTGTAAAATCATGCCATCTGACAGTCTGAATTCATCTAACGTCAGCTTCCAGCCATTGGACGTGGTCAGCTGTTAAAGAGCCCTCTGCTATGAGAAACCTTCTCTCCATGTACTTACAGACTGTGACCAAGTCACCTCTTAGCTTGCTCTTTGTTAAATTATATAGATTGAGCTTCTTCAGTCTCTCTTTCAGGCAGGGTCTCCAACCCTCAGACCGCTCTGGTAGCTCTTCTCTGATCCTTTTCCAGTTTGTTAATGTCCTTTTAATGTGTACCCCCCGCATCCCCCCAGAAGTGGACACAGTATTGAGGAGCGGTCTCTCTAATGCCATGCACAGTGATAAGGACACTTTCATACTGCCACTGGATATTACACTCCGTATGCATTCAAGGCTGTGTTTGCTCCCTTAGCCACCACATAACCATGGAACTCATGTTCAGTAAGTTAGCTGCCATGATCTCTATGTCCCATGTACCAGTTTGGCTATTGTGCCCCACCCCAGAGACAGCTGCATTTCATTGTTGCTGTGCATATTTTGTAAAGCAGTTTGGGATCCCTCAGAGCACGAAGGTGATATGGGAATATAAAATATGACTGGGCTATATTAGCTACTATTTTATTGCCAGTAATGGGCCTGATTCTCCATTGCCTTTATCACTGCCAGATCAGAACAGGAATTTTTTACACCCACTGCACATCTGGTTTGCACGGATGGAAGTAACTGTACAAGGTGCAGAGCAGTGGGGAATGAAATGGGTCCAATGTAATTAAATGACATTCACCATGACTGTAAATTCCTGCCTCCAGCCAGGCTAATATGTACATTAAAAAAGGCAGAGTGAGTCCTCAATTCAGGGCAGCCTTCAGCCATCAAACCAAGGTTACACCGTTACTCTTATTAATAATATTAACTGATTAGTAAGTCTCATCATCTTGCATACCTGGGTCTGAGCCTCTGTCACATGTAGCAGCCTACACTGAGCACTGCTTAGGTTAGTGACAGGACTGGACCCCATAGCCCTGCAGAAGGAATGATTAGGCATGTGTGGAGGGTTGAGGAGCTCTCAGCCATAGACACCAGAACATGGTGCTTTCTGTTTTGTTGGGCAGATGGAAAAAACTTTCACACGCAGGACTTCAGGAAAGAAAATTAACTGGAAACAACATGGCAGCTAGTGCTTGTGTCTATGCCAATGGGTAATGCTTGGCATCTGCGCACTGGGTGCTGGGGCAGCACTAACATCTGTGCTGCATCTCCTTCAAAATGGCATGTTGTCCCCTTTCCATCAACCCTCCGTACCTCCATCAACCCTCTAGCTCATGGGGAAGAAGGTGGCATCCCTAAGGCAGTGGATGCAGAAGCGTTTCTCTGGCTACTTCTGATCTGGGTGTGGGGGACTGATGCTTCTCTCACTCTGCACGCTCTGCTCAGATGCCATGTAACTGATTGCATTTGGGCCTCCCCTGCCCCAGGCAGGAGGCAGGGTAACATGCCCGATCCCCGTGCCTCTCCTTTGGGGAATGGGGGGAGGGGAGTTCCATGGAACATCTTTTAGTTCTTAAAAAGTTCAGAAAGTTCCAAGAACATTATGTCATTTTGACAAGGAAATGAATTGCAAGGCCATCCATCAGAACTGCAGGCGCACAGATCAAAGGCCTCCTGAGCGCTTTACAGCCAGGGCTCTCCATGATCCCGCTCTTCCATATTCCCTGCGGTTGCCGGAGCAACAGCACGCTACAGTGGATGCTTAGCATTTTTATTCGCACCACACATGTTTCCACTCTAGCACTGAAATAACTAGAAAAACCTGTGAAACCAAAGCTGCTTCCCCCAGCCTTCAGGGGCAGCCGCTATTCCCGGCTCCCTTTCATGTTCCCCATTGATTAGTATTAGCCTCCTTTTTTCACACAGGATAAAACAGAGATGATTTTTGTCCCCTTCACAAAGAAAAGGAGCTGACAAATGGCCAGAACAAAGGCTCACCTCTGATCTGGTGTCCAGGATTATTTGCAGGTGCAATCGGGTCTTCAGCCTTTCAAGTCGCATTATTGCACACTGAGCACTTTGTACCTCCAGATCTCAAAGCACTTAGCAAAGGTGGGTCCCCCATTTCACTGTGTTGGACACTGGGCATGAAGCGAGAGGCAAGATTTCCCAAGGTGACATAACAGGACAGTAGCAGAGACAGAAGCAGCCCGGACTACAGCTCTCCTGACTCATCCTCGATCCCTGGATCATGCCGCCTCTCCTAAGGCCAACGGCAAGAGATTGCCTCCCTAATCTGTTTGCATAAAAAAACTGCCTCCATGCTGATATTACAGATGTGATGAGGCTCAAGGGGTCGAATAAGAAAATCCCAATTCTCCCTCCTACCCATCCCATAGCACTCCCCACAAACACACCCAGCACACAAAGGCTAGGCCTTAGCTCCCCAAGCAGCTCTCCTTTGGTTTGTAGTAAGCTCTTGATCCCACCTCTTGCCCTGTGGGCTCCTCTTCTGCTTTCCCCTACTGACCCATGTGTGTGAAAGCGGCCTCTGGAAGGCAGCTACCTCCTCCCATGACATGTGAGCCCCAACTCATTGGCCCCTCCCGGGGTGGATGACTCTGCATGCACACAACTTCCAGTTCAGAAGAGGTGAGGGACATGGCATTACAGAGCGAAATGTTTGTTCTGCCAGAGGTTGGAGTGGTTCTGTGGTTCCTCGGTCTTCCCAGAGGGTGTCCTGGACACAAGCACTTTCAGTGTCCTGGGTATTTATTATTCTCAACCATCCACAGTTTGGATTATTTTCTTGCTGCAAAAGCTTTGTGGGCAGCTGCCTCCTCTGCCTCCAAGGAAGTCATGGGACACTAGCTGGTATCTCCTGAAGCCAAGGGACTGAACATTTCAGTTATATCACTGGCCAATGCGTAGACCCTGTAAGACTGGCAGATCCTCTGATGCATCTGCTACAAGTGATTCTATCCAAGTGCAAATGTTGCAAAGGGAAGAACCTGAGGTCTAGCTCGGTCTCCGTGATGCCGCACATCTCTTCCCCAGCCACCCCTGCTCAGGCTCTGAGGCCAGCCAGAGATCAACACTGGTGACCTGGAAGTGCCATCCCAGCCTAGAGGCTGTGCAGAGAGCAGAGGCATCAACCACTGCCTGGATGGACCTGGCTCTAGCTCCCTTCAAACTCTGAGCATGACAAATGAGGAGGAACCCTAGCTTCAGGGAGGGAAGAAGGGACCCACTATCTTCACTCTGCTGCCAAGGGGGAACTTCCTGGGTGGTTAAGCCTGTATTTAGGAAGTCTATGATAAAAACATCAGCATCTCACCTACAGGAGAGAACAGCCCCCTCCAGGTTTGCTTCGGTGACATTGCTATTGTTCAGCATTACTGCTTCAATTTCTAGTGCAGGCCTTACCTTAGCCCAAAGTTCATTGGATGCTGTGCAGAGGGGCCAGCCCAAGACCTCTCTAGGCAGACATAACTGCATAGGTGTGCATTTCGCTGGGAGAGGGTAGAGCCAGAAGTTTGCGTGGGTCACTGCCTCTTTCACCCTCCCTGGCTCAGTCTGCAGGATTTCTCATTCCCATGAAGGTCTTTTCTTGCATTTGTAGTAATGGTGCCCCAGGCCCCTACCTCCTGAGTCTGCTCCATTTACTGTTATGAGCTCTTGCTTAATACCCAGCCTAAACTTTTCCTTCCTTTGCTTCAGGCTGGTGCTTCTTGTCCATCCATCTCTGGAGACGGTGAAGAATTCCCTTTCTTAATTCCCTATTGGCTCTTTGAAGTTACTTATAGGCCCTGATCCTGCCCCACTCCTGACCTACGTGCTGGAACTAGGGGTGCTGAGGGTGCTGCTGCGCCCCGTGGCTTGAAGCGGTTTCCATCCTATACAGGGTTTACAGTTTGATTCAATGGCTGTCAGCAACCCCACTATACAAATTGTTCCAGCACCCCTGCCTCCAGAGTCTGCTTATTTCTAGATCCTGTATGTTCAGTTCCCTCCATCTCCCCTCATGTGTTTGCCTTTGGGTCTTCTTTGCTTCCTTTCTTTCTATTTCTCCCCTTTCCAAAGCTGTGAGGACCAGAACTGCACACAATGGTCACCATTTGGATCCCAGTTATCTGGCTGGTACACTGGCATGTCCCTGTTGGCTCCAGCAAATTTACTTCTGGTTTACATCGTGTAATTTAGCTCAGAATCAGGCCCAGGCTTCCAGTTGTGGTCACTCCAGGGCTATGAAGAGTGACCCTGAGTCTTCCAGATGTATTGGAGCATGAGCTATCGTGGGTGAATGACATGCATCCGATGAAGTGGGTATTCACCCACGAAAGCTCATGCTCCAAAAAGTCTGTTAGTCTATAAGAAGCCACAGGACTCTGCTGCTTTTAAAGATCCAGACTAACACGGCTACCCCTCTGATACCTGAGTCTTCCCTAGTTTGACATCAGAACAGGAAAAAAACAAACCAAAAAAAAGCTGTGGTAATTTCAGTAAATTGAAATGTATCTTCCACACTGTGGTGTTTCAGTCAATCGAACAATCTGCTTTTTATTTTGTTTTCCAAATTTGTTGCAAAAATTCTTCAGATTGAAATTAAAAACAATTTGTTTTTAAAATCTGAAATTTTCACCAGACAACCAATCCAAATGAGCCCTGGGGGGAAAAAAAATCTATAAACTAGAAAATGAGAAACACAAACACTGACAGACAATTTGATGATAAATGGATGTGACATTTTTTTTCACTAAAAGTTTGCATTAACATTTTGCACACTTTTTAAAAAAATTGAAATGTTTTCACATGGGGGTGTATACATTTGATAGTGCACTGTAGCAGTGTAGGAGTGTATGTACATTCGATGGAGTGAGTGCACGGTAACATTAGTGTATGTGAGTGGATATGTGTTCGACAGAGAGTGCACTGTAGCAGTGTACATGTGTATGTACAGTTGATGGAGTGAGTGCATGGTAACATTAACATATGTGGGTGGGTATGTATTTGACAGAGAGTGCACTGTAGCCATATATGTACATTTGATGGAGTGAGTGCAGGGTAACATTTGTGTATGTAGGTGCATATACATTCAATACAAACACGTTACATTAGTGCTTCAAAGGGCTGCGAAGAAGTTTAGGAGGATTAGCTTGACGAAGCCTCTGTGTGGTGTATCTCAGGAGAGCTGGCTTCAGTTCCTGGTTCTGCCAGCATTCTCCAGAATTATTCAGGATAAGTCACTGAACCCGCTTGGCCTGCTACACCCCTGTCCAACCTGGGGATATTAGCCCTTCAGTTCTCCCACCATGCCTGTCTTGTCTCTTCAGCCAGTTGGTCAATGGACTGGTGACCCACTGAGGACAGTGCAGAAAGTTAGGCATATGTGAAAACCTTTGCAGGACCAGGGCCTCAGGGCGGGGCCTGTCTGTTTGCTGCATCTACAACAATGGGGCCCCAATCTCAGCCTGCCCTGGGCTGTGGGGACTGAGATTGCCCCTGACATGCTGGTGATCCCAGAGCCTTTGCCTGGCCCTGGAGAGAAGCTAGACCAGCTCTGGTTGCTGAAGGTAGCAGGTAGGAGTCTGTGATGCAAGGCTGTGAGACAGCGAAGGGACATCCCCAAGTCTACAGTCTGTGCATCCAAAGGTAGGGCTGAGACTATAGCAGGTGAACATACAACTGCTTCTTACCTCTATGGCATGAGCAACTTAGCCCTCCACCACCCTGACCAGGGCACAGCCTCCAGTTGTGGGGGTCGTTAGAAATTGTTCCTCTCTGCTTTTCCTTCTATTTTTGCAGTTAGGACCTGACTTCATGCATCATCTCCCAGACTGACTGAGCATGCTCCAGCCCAGGGCTGCAGAGGCTGAGCTAGACTTTCCACGAATGTGCTCCTCCTGGCTGCCATTGGATGCTGTGGCTCTGAGCACTAGAACTGAGAGCAGGGAGACTCTCCTGATCTCTGGATGGCCTCCCTGCTGGCATCCATATGGGAGGTGGGGTATAGGGACAGGCTGAGGGGGCAAGAACAGAGGGGACTGGGGAGGGGCAGGAGTACAGTGCTGGCGTAGGAATAGGAGCAGAGAGAGATAGGGCAGATGGGGAAGGAGCAGAGGGGATGGAGTACACTGGGGTTAGGAGCAGAGGGACATGCAGAGGGAGCAGTGAGAGATAGGGCAGATGGGGAAGGAGCAGAGGGGATGGAGTACACTGGGGTTAGGAGCAGAGGGATATGCAGAGGGAGCCGAGGGAGATAGGGCAGATGGGGAAGGAGCAGAGGGGAGGTTGCATGCTGGGGAGTAGGAGCACAGGGGCATGCTAGGCGCCCTGAGGAGAGGGAACATGGATGGAATGAGGGGGAGGAGGAAAGGGGGATGGGACAGGCTGGGGGGTGGAAGGAGTAGGGACATGAGCAGGCTGGGGTGAAGGAGCAGAGTGGGACAGGTGCAGGAGGAGGAAGAGAGTGGACCATAGAATACTTCCCTATGTGAAGGAATTAGCCTGGCCATTTTTCCAGGTTGGGTCCTGAACTGTCCAGAGAGCAGATTGGGGCCAGTCATTGCTTTATCCCATCAGCTCTTGGCTATGAGGCTGCACCCTGTCCTTCCAGTGTCCCCTCCCAGCCTTGTCTCTGCCATGTACCCAAATGTCCAAAGGCCTCGGCTGGCTTCAGGACCCCTTGCTAGGAGCTGCATAAACACAGTAACAGCCTACCCCAGCCCTCCCTGGACAATGATCTAAAGACAGCAATGGAGCATGGCAGGGATCAGATAGAGCACCCAGGCCAGTGAGGGGGGGCGGAGAGTGGGGGACTGACCCATGGACTGTAGCTGTATATTTGAGTGTGATAGAGGTGTGCATGGGGGAGGGCAAGAAGCGAGGGAAGAGCAGTCACAGTGGGTGCTCGGCAGGCTGGCTTTGTGGGCACCAGAGCTGAGGTGATCCTAGGCACCTGGAGGAAGAGAAGGCAACAGCTGTTTGGATTTTGTTGAGGAATTTTCCCTATACTCAGAGGGGCAGCATGAAGACAGCCCAGAGGGGTCTGAGACTGGGAATGGTGGGGAGTAAATGGGCTGAGGGTTACATTACGAAGGCGCCTTAACAGTAAAGACAAAATGCTTGTGTTTGATGTGAAGCTGCAGGGGTAGCCAAGGGCTCAGACAGTGGCCTGCTGTGGTCAGAGGTACGAGTGGAAAAGACAAGCTTAGCATCAGCCTTCTGAATAGAGCTGGGGCTGCAGGAGTGGAGGCCAGGGGAGGAGGTGGGAAGTGATGAGGCCTTGGGTAGGGTCTGGGCTGTGTGTGGGAGAGGAAAGGCCAGAATTTAGATCTGTTGTGGTAGGGCAAATGGCAAATCTTAGAAATGGCCTGTAAAGGAGGGTCTATTGTGAGGAAAGAGTGAAAGATGGCACCCAGGAAGGGGCCTGAAAGCCTAGGGGATGGTGGTGGTGTCCACAGTGGCTGCAGAAGTGGGAGAGGGGAGGGATGCACTGAAAAGAGGAGCTCAGTTTTGGCCATGTTGGGTTTAAGATGACATCGGTGAAGAGGTGGTGGGTGATTACTCCTCAGCAGAGAGGTAGGTGTGTGCATCATCAGGAGAAAGATGACACGAAGGCTATTCTTACAGCTAAGTGTACCTAGAGAGGGTAAAGCGGGGGAGGCCAAGGACAGAGCCTTGTGGGATCCCAACAGAAAAGATGAGGGCAGATGGGTGATTCACCTAACGAGACAGGCAAGAGGAGAGGACAGAATCGTGAAAGCCAGTGGCTCTGAAAGCCACTCAGAGGATGAGGAGGATGGAGAAGAGGCCCTGAGACTTGGCCAGGAAGTGAGTGCAGTTTCAGTGGCGTGTAGAGAGCAGAGCCAGATTGGACAGGGTCAGGAGGGACTCGTGGCCAGAGCAGCTATGGAGAGTGAGCGAGCCTGGGGATGAAGGGAGAAGCGAGACTGGGCAGTGGTCGAGGGAGAGCCTGGGCCAAGAGTGGATTTGTTTCAAGGGGAACCCTGTAGGTGGAGTGGAACCTGATGGGATGAGAGGTTGAAGAGCGTGAAAGGAGCTGAAGGGAGAGCAGGCGGGAGTCTCCGTCAGGGACAGAGGGGAGTAGGAGCAGGTGGGGTTTGCAGAGTGAACGGGTGTGGAGTGAGGAGGGAATGGTAGAGGTGGGGTTTGAGGACGGAAGGGGTGGGGCTGGGTTTGCAGAGGGAATGGGATGAGGCTTGAGGAGGGAATGGGAGGGGCAGGGTATGCAGAGGTAACGGGAGGGTGGGGCTTGAGGGCATCTGTGACCTCTACTGGCTCCTGGTTTAACGAGAAAGGGGCTGGGAGCAGGGAGCTTTCTGTGGAATCCAGTCTGGTTCTCTCAGTGTGCTGGAGCCTGAGTTCATTGACTGTGCAGCTTCAGGGTTATCAGCGACCCCAGGCTGAGGGAAGGAGTTTTACCAGTGGTTTGGGTTGAGTGTGCACTGTGTGTGTGTTCAGGTGTAGACTGGCTGATCCGCTGTACACTCCAGTGACCACGTTAGGCTTTCAAAGTGGCATCGCAAAGTCCCCACCAGAGGCTATAGAGGAAAACCCAGTACCTGCAGGGTCGGGGGCAAAGTCCTCCCCTGAATTATACATTGAAAAAAGAACAGCCAGAGAACCAGTTCCTCAGCTGGTGTAATTGATGCAGCTTCACTGAAGTCAGTGCAGCTCCACCTATTCACATCAGCTGAAAAATTGGCCCAAAGTCTCCATTAAATGCACTAGGGCCTTTACCGGGCCATCCTAATTAATCCAAGAGGTGCTCAGATACTACGGTGATGGACACTAGAACAAAAGATAGAGGGATGTGGCTAGGGATAGCTAGTGAAAAGTTCCTGGGAGCAGTCCCAGGACCTGACTTGTCCAATATATTTATTCCCTATGGAATATTAGCACCATGCACAATATTAACACCACTTTTCACTTATGACTCAGGAAATGTGGACGTTAACTCTGCCCTTTTGTGTGTTTGGAACGTCATGATACAGATTCTGTCTGTCTGTCTGTCTGTCTAGTTACTTATATGACCCTCACCACTGTAGTATATGAGCACTTACAATACAATCATATACTACTTCTGAAATAACAGACAGGTTCCTTTCTACGATGTTGCACATCTCTCTTTGTTTTCTTACACCAATTTTATTCTCAGAATAGGCCATTTTTTCTTTATTGACTTTAGGGGAAACATTTTAAAAGGACCCAAATATCCGAGGAGTCTATGTTCCATTTTTTGAAAATGACGTCAGCATGTAGGCCCTAAGTGTTATTGCAAGTCAATAGGACTAAAGCTCTTAAGTCACTTAGGTGTTTTGGAAAAATTTCCCCTAAACTTTTGAGATGAAAAGGTCTTTTCTCTCTATAGCACTCATGTAATACATATTTTCTTGTGCCAGCAGAAGTACAGTCATTAGTCTTCCTTAGGGTATAGTTCAAGGGATGAGGCCATTAACTATGAAGTTAACATATATTCAAAGTTCGGTGGTTGAATGTATACTAGCAAATGTCACTATTATTCTGTATTGTTATACTTCATCTATAATGAATGGAGTCACTAGTGTTGGACAAAGACATCTCCCTGGGTGGTTGCACTTAAGTAGGTGAAGAGTCCAATGAGTCTCTGTGCAGAAAAAGGGGTGCATGCTAGCTGATCCAGATGCAGGATTGAATCAAATATTCTAGACATTGTACAGATGAAGGAATGGGGCACAAGCAACATCCATAAGCCAGTGACTGAGTGGTAATGTGAGACACACCTCTGGTTAGTTTCATGATTTTAATGCTTTTGGATTTTTTTAATTTATTGGTTTTTGTCAACTGTTTTGTTAACACTGCTTTCAGGAGAGGGCTGGGGTTTATCTGCATCTGCTTGCATATTATGGTAGCTAGCTACCATAATAGATAGATAGATAGATAGATAGATAGATAGATAGATAGATAGATAGATAGATAGATAGATAGATAGATAGATAGATAGATAGATGCAACTCCAGCTTCATGCAGGTTGTTCAGAATCCCCCTGCTTCCTAAGAAGAGTATGGATGAGCTACTGCATCTTCTCTTGGATGCTGTGAATGTGCCGGCTTGCTCTGTCCAAAACATGCCATCTCACAGCATGTCTTTCCATATTTCCAGCTGACTCTGTCACAGATAAAAGGCTTTGATTAAAAATCAGGGATCAGGCATAGAAATAAATGTTTGTGACTGACTTTAACGGGCTGAGGGAAGGCTGTTAAAAAACTTTTTCACTGCAGTTCCTGTTGCTCAGGTTAGCAGAAGGAACTTCCTCTGACATCCGGGCAGCAGGCAGGAGCATCTGTGCCTAAGGGCTTGGGGTGTGTTGCGGGGGAAGGGAGGAGGGAAATCTGGAACCCATAAGCTTCACTGATGTTTGCATTACCTTGCACTGTTGTATTGGTCTGTGCTTGGCCCCTCCCCCAGCCCGCCCTGCCCTATCAGCAAAGGACATCCACAAAGTTATTCAAATGTCCCTCCTCTCCTTAGCCCTCCCCCCCAAAAAACAAAAAACCCAAAAAACCACCCAGCTCCTTGAAGGTTGGGGAGGCTCCGAGACTTGAGGAAGTTTGGGAAGTCTGGCCAGTGGACACGTCAGGGCTGCATTCCCTGAGCTGGCTTTGTCTGCTTTCCAGGCTGCCTCTCCAGATGCACTGTGGCCTTTGCAGGCCCTCCATCCTGTGAGGTCCAAGGCCCCAGTGCCTGCCAGGTGGGAGAGACTCCTGGGCTGAAAGGGATCAGTTCTGAGAAGATGAAAGAGGAGAGCATGTGCCCAGACTCCCCCGAAGGCAGCCTGGTCAGTAGTGAGGAGGAGGGCGAACGGCTTCACAAGAAATGCCTCCGCAAGCGTGGCCAGCTGGGCAAACCCATGGAGGATTGCGGCTCTCATTCTCCGCAGGGCAAGCGCAGCAAGCGCAGTCCCGTTCCCCAGTCCTTCGAGGATGTGCACACTCAGCGGGTGATCGCCAATGTACGGGAGAGGCAGCGCACCCAGTCACTCAACGATGCCTTTGCCGAGTTGCGGAAGATCATCCCCACGCTGCCCTCCGACAAGCTCAGCAAGATCCAGACCCTCAAGCTGGCCGCCCGCTACATAGACTTCTTGTACCAGGTGCTGCAGAGTGATGAGCTGGACCACAAGATCACCAGCTGCAACTACCTGGCCCACGAGAGGCTCAGCTATGCCTTCTCTGTCTGGAGGATGGAAGGGGCTTGGTCCATGTCAGCATCTCACTGAGCCTGCAGGATCCAGCCAACAGGTATGTCTAACAAACTTCCTGCTGCCCAGCTCCACTGAGAGCATTGTCTTTGCATCCTTCCCTCCTGCCTTCTCAGGGTACCTTCCCGGCTGTATTTGTAGCTTCTCCAGGGAAAATAACTGTCATCTCTCTCCCCCCACCCCACCATGTGCAGTGTCTTTGAACAAACCCCAGACGTGCGACAAGTCCTGTGCTCAGACGAGGTAGCTGACCCCAAAGCGAACAGGATAGCTTTCATTGCCAAGCCGCCACTCATGTTAATGGGACCTTGGAGGGATCTGAGCAGCAGAGCCCTAGAGCAACTGATTTAATTTACCAGAGACAATGGGGGGTTGTTTCTAAGGGCCAGTTAATGAAAGGTTTAAAACGAGAGTTTAAAATCAGATTTATCCTCCGATTGTAGCCTAAGAGTGTGGTTAAATCAGGAACAGCACTACTGAAATCAATACACCAGTGTAAGAGAGAGCTGAATCAGGCCCAGCTACTGCACTGATCACCCCAAATGCAGCATTCTTATAAGATGCAGTCCCTGATTCTGATCTCATTGCACTGGTGTAAATCAGGAGTGACTCCACTGAAGTCAGTGGAGTTGCACAGGGGCCAACGCCTGCAGAATCTGCCCTGTTACTCTCCTGGAGCACAGTTTAAAAGGGTAGAGAACAGTAACCTCCTCTGATCTGATGGGAGCTCAGCCCAGCTGTAATATGCCAGGAATAACGTACACCGGGGAGGATGTGAGAAACATGAAGTTTCATACACACATTGCAGCAAACATTGCACTGAGTCTGGATCTTATATGCATTCCAGCCTCACGCAAATGCCATCCAAACACTCTCTGGGCTTCAGGCTCTGCCACTGGCTCTGCTCCTCTCAGCCACCGGCAAAAGAGAGAAAAGACCTATCAGTGATTTACTTATTTCTGGCAGCCAGGAGCTGCGGTGGGGGCAGAGAGAGTCCCATGAAATGGACAAAGGGACATGGGGAGGCCAGGGCAAGGAAGGGTGACAGCACAGCATCCACAGACCCATCCCAACCCCTTGCCATCGCTGGATATCCAAGATAACTGAGAAATAGTAAGAGTAATTAAAGCCAACTCCTGGCCTTCCTCAGGCAAAGCGCCAACTGCAGTCATCTGGGAAGGGCAGCAGCAGTCATCTCCTAGGATATAAACCTCTCTAGAACACAGGGCCATGGGCATTGCCAGACTGGATTCAACCCAAAGTCCATCTAGCCCAGTGTCCTGACTCCGACGTGCCCAGCACCAGATGCTGCTGAGGAAGGTGTAAGAATCCTGCCGGAGCAGATGTGGTCTCTAATAATTAGCTATCGGCTGAAGCCCCAAAACTCTTCCCAGATGTTGGGTAGCATTAATGACAGGAGCTCTGGACATTCTAATTATCCAGAGAAATGACAGGTCCTTTTTTCCAATCCTCCAAATGGAGGCGCATCCAGCTCACTGAAGCCCACCCCCATGGATAGGTCCAGGTCCTCTTTCCTGGACTCCCACCCTCATTGCTGTGGGCCTCATGCTGGGATCAATATGTCTGGCTTTCCTTGGATACTGACAGACAGGAGAGTGGAACACCTAGTTAATCAGCAACTGGCCGCTCTGGCTTGTGTCAGTCCGGCTCCTATGGCACATGCTAGTCTAGGCTGAGGCTGAGATCATGAGGAACATGTCAGTGTTATTTCTGCTCCCCCTGGGAGATGCAACCAAACTTCCTCAACATGCAAAAGACCCTTCTCCTTTGATTTTTATTTCTAGATATTAATTCTCTTATTAGGACCCGATCCAGCATGTCTCCTTACTCAAATACATGTCTTGGGGGCGGATTCTGCTCTCAAGGCACCTCTTTCGACTAGGAGTAAATCCACTGAATTCAATGGAGTAGTTAGCTTAGAATCAGGACCATAAGGGTGAGTGTGGGCGGGATCAGGCCCTTCACTGGTTTCAATTTAAATATGAAGCTACAGTTCCTTTTTTTGTTAAACAAACATAAAAGTATCAGATCTGCCTAATGGAATCTGTGCCTGCTCCAGTGTGTATGAAACCCAAACACCACGGTCAAGCAATTATCCTTCCTCGGACTTTGTACCCAGAGTGATCTAAAATGTGAGGCAAAAGGGAAGAGCTCAATTCTGCAGGGACTAGCAGGGAGCTGGGAGTATGGCCTCTGGTTAATGGCCTGTGGCTTGCTCACCCTCTCAACTATGCCAGGAGATGGGGAAGCCTGACGCCCAAAACCTCTTTCTTTCTTGACCCACTGGAAGGTCGAGTCCCATGTCCCTCCCCTTTCCCTCCATTGTCAGTCTCATCAGATCCTGGACTGGGCTCCCCAAAGGCAGGAGTTGGAGCCAGAATTTTACTTTCTGAATTGAAACGAATCCCGGGTGATTCCTGGGAAGAGGTATCAGTAATCTGAGGCTTATGCAGCAGTGACCAGAACTCTCAGCCGTTCCGTAGAGCACCCCTCTGACCACTTACCTCTGCTCCTGCTGGGTTCTCAGTCATTGCTACAGGGACCACTCATTACTTAAGAGCTTTGGCTGTTAGGGCCAGAATTTCAAAGGTCTTTAGGTGCCCAAAGAAGCAGATTGGCACCTCGTGGGCTCTACAAAAACACCTAAGCACATTCGCTGCTGAACTCCCACTGAAAGCAATTTTGAGGCCCAACTTAAGACACAGCTCCTCACTGCCTCACCTGGAGGTGCCAGTCACTCTGCAAATCAGTGGGGCCTAGCAGCTCAGAAACAGCACCCGAAATGTGGCCTCTGGCACCCCATTTCAACTGCTCTTTCTGCAAACCTGGGCTGAGTTGTCTCATGATGGGCTCCAGTGAAAACTCGGCACCAAGAATCACAGGCAACTTCTGAACATTTATTATTAAATTGAGTATTTATTGGTCTGTTCCAGCGTGCAGGGCTGGCTCCAGGGTTTTTGCCACCCCAAGCAGTGGGGGGGGGGAAGGGGGTGCGGGAGGAAGCCGCGATTGTGATCGGCAGCACTTCGGCGGCGGGTCCTTCCTTCCGAGAGGGACTGAGGGATCCGCCGCCGAATTGTTGCCGAAGAGCAGAACGTGCCACCCCTTCCCATTGGCCGCCCCAGGCACCTGCTTGCTGTGCTGGTCCCTGGAGCTGACCCTGCCAATGTGGTGCCCAAAAGCTCACTGCTCCCTTTTGCTGTGGAAATCCCCTGAGCTCCATCCCTGACCTCAATCGCTGCCAGTCTCTGTGCTGTACTTGCCCAGTGTCTGGGTGCCCCTTGGCTCCATTTCTGTAGGACCCTCCTCTGTTTGCTCTGGATAGCAGTGCAGTTAGCGGGATTCCAGTGGGGATTTATCACCCCTCCCATGCACTGGGGTCTCGCAAATCACCACAGCGTTATATTTGCTCTCAGTCCTGTGCCAGTTCCTTCCACCGCAGCAGGGTCATGGCTTCACTGCACATTCAGGCAGCAGATGCAATCACTGTTGGGCCTTTAATCAGGATTCATGGACAGAGAAACCTCCTCGGGTCACACACTGTAAAGGCACCATTGTCATAAAATCTAAACAAGCCAAACGAGAAGTCAAAAGTATTTTCAGGTTTTATGTCTACCCTCAGCCCCTGCTTAGCCGCTCACCCACACGGGCATGTGCACACGCACACACACACCCTGGCACCTGCCCTTCACCTCAGACCAATTTTTGTTATTTTACAATGGTGTTTCCCTGTTGTTTAAAGATGTTTGTCTCTGTCATGTCGCTGTGATGCACTCAAACAACCGGGGAAGCATGGAAACAACCTGTCTCTGCACAGAATGCCGCTAAATGGACACGGCAGTACACTGAAAACTAGAGTTGTGAGGTGTGGGTGCCCACGCAACTACAGTGGGTGAAATACAGTCAGATGGCAGGATGCAGCTTTTAAGTTGACGGTGTTTCATTAAGTGTCCTTTATAGGGTCATTAACTATTAGGCCTAATTAGCACTGATTTACTGTGCAATCCCAGTGAAGTGAGTGCTGAAAGTGACTCTGCTAATGTAACACCAGGGTGAGGATGGTCCAGCAGCTAGTGTAGCTGCTGGAGGCAGCAGTTTAAACACTCAGCCAGAGAAGCCAGAAGGCGAGGTTTGCTCCTGTGAAGTTAATATGGACAGATCCGTTATTGCTCCAACTGGCCAGTGTAGCAGAACATTTATTAGTGGTGGGTTCGCAGAAAGCTAGCTCAGTCTCAGTCATCTACGGCTTGAGCGAAAGGCCATTTGAGTCAATGCAAAGACACTCTATGACTTCACTGGGCTTTGGATCAAGCCACTAATGCCCTGCTTGCTTTGGGTTGTCTCTAGAGATGCCCTGCTTGCTTTGGGTTGTCTCTAGAGATGGAGTGCTTTCCCATGCTGTGTGCCTCAGCAGGACATCTGAGAATGAAAGTCCCTGGCATTAATGGCCACTTTTTGCAAATGCTGAGCCACGTGTCAGCGTGAATGTGGGTGTCGGGCTTGCTAAGATGTGCAAGTCTGCGTCTGTTTCTGCGTGTGCATGTAGTTAAACTGGTCTGTGTTTGGCAGGGGTTTCGTTCCTATGATAAACGGATGAGTGAAAGCCCCTTCAGTGAAATAACTCTTGTAAATATCCCCCCAGTCCTGTAAGTACAGAGCTATTGGTGTTCTTAATAGTCCTGTTTCATATTCAGCCCAGATGGCTCCAAAATGCTTGCTAGAAACCCTGGTCTTTTTGTGATACATTGGCCCCAAAATGGATGATTGTTTGTACTGTGCATTCCTGCCACAATGATACCAACTGACAGCTCCAAGTTAGGCAGGGAAATAATGGACAGTGGAACTTCCAAGGTAGAGGGCAAAAGGAAGAAGCAGCAGCACTCAGGGAAATGCTCTTTAGTTACAAAGGCTGCATCTATCTCGCCAGGCAGTTAGTGAATGCAGTGTTTGCAGTGGGGCTGTCATTTCATGATGCAGAGCAGCTAATGCCTACTGAGTTTGCAGCATACTTGTCTCCACTGGAAGCTCGCCTGTTAAATATCAAAGGCCGCTGGAACAGTTGAGTGTGCATATGTGCTTGTGAAGCAGGAGACATCACTGGGGGCGAAGAGGGAGCCCCTTGGCAAGAAAAGTTAATGTTTGAAATCCACCGAGCTCGCAATTTTCAGAACAAAAAAATACAATCTTGAGCCCATTCAAACGGGTGCCTTGTTCCTCTTCCTGATCAATGGGGAGAAAATGAGGGTATCACTCAAAATCTCCAGGGAAAACATTTCTAGAGCTGTTAAGGGTGATATTCTTTGACTGACTTTAAATTGGCTCCCTGGATTCTGTGTATTTTTACAATGTCCTTACACAGTCATCCAGTCTGAAAAACCTCTGATGGAATTCAGCACTTGCCTTTTGAGGACTGGTGCCCTTAATCGGGGTCTGCTCCGTAAGATAGTTATTTCCTTTCCCCCTATTTTATAACTAGGTCCTACAACATAATGCTAAAGCATCAGGCAACAAAGGGGAAGATAAGCTCAGCCTAAGTGTTGCAGGAGGCTTCCTCCTCCAGATCCATGCCTGCTTGGGCAGCCGAATTGGGCTCAGGAAAAGGCAGTGAGATCCTGCCAGTGAAAATCATGCTATGCATCAGGGAAACAGAATCCTGTCCAATTGGTCCAGTTGGGTACATCAAAATTATAACAGAAAGAAAGAAAGAAAGAAAGAAAGAAAGAAAGAAAGAAAGAAAGAAAGAAAGAAAGAAAGAAAGAAAGAAGGTCTGTGGCAACAGTGTAATGCTATTCAGGGGTAAACCACTGGGGTTACACTGCTGGAAGTGAGAGCCCCTCATACACTTTGTTCTTAAGTATGAAAGTTAAATGCTCCACAGGCTCTTCCCTATGTGAGAGGGGGCATCTGGGATGGGGTTAATCGGGCAGCCACAGGGGAAGAGAAGTGGAAAGTCGAGCTCGGGCTCTAGTGTCAAGCCTGTGTTGTTTGCCGTTCTTCCCTAGGATTCGCTCTTCTATCATGTCCCCAGCTGTGCTGGGAGTTTATGTGACTCCCTAGGCCCAGACTGGCCTGGCTTGGCTCCTACAGAGGATTCTGCTAAGCCCCCACTGCTCCAGAGGATCCATGGGGGATTTTTCTTTGCATGGCTCTAACCTTCAGTAACAGTCAGACATTAATAAGGGCCTTTTTCTCTGGCTGGGCCAGAGCAGAACTCTCCAGGCAGGCAGGCAATGTCCTGTGGGTCCATAGCTGTCTGTCTACGTTGCTGTTTTTACAAGGCTGCCCATCACCACGGTGCTGCATTTCTCTGCACTTTTAACAAGCTCATTAGGCCACAGGAGGTAGCAGAGAGGGGTCTGTTGATAGCAAATTCCTTCTGTAGCGATGTTTCAGTCTTATTGCTACAGAAATATTAGAACAGAATTTCTTTGTGTTCTATTCTTCTACGTCTTTTGCTTTCTACAGTGCTGGCCCTGTAGGGTGCATGTTACATATCGAATCATAGGACTGGAAGGGACCTTGAG